>NC_090343.1:51763560-52422560 GCF_035084215.1 Heptranchias perlo | reverse complement strand
GGCAGAGGCGGCGGACCTGCGAGGAAACGGAGGTGGCGAGTGGAGGTACAAAAGGTGAGTCCCGAGGGGGCGAGGGGCCGCACTAAAAGTGAGTCGCGAGGGGGCGAGGGGCCGTACTAAAGGAGAGCCCCGAGGGGGCGAGGGGCCGTACTAAAGGTGAGTCCCGAGGGGGCGAGGGGCGGGACTAAAGGTGAGTCCCGAGGGGGCGAGGGGCGGGACTAAAGGTGAGTCCTGAGGGGGCAAGCGGCCGTACTAAAGGTGAGCCCTGAGGGGGCGAGGGGCCGGACTAAAGGTGAGTCCCGAGGGGGCGAGGGGCGGGACTAAAGGTGAGTCCCGAGGGGGCGAGGGGCGGGACTAAAGGTGAGCCCTGAGGGGGCAAGCGGCCGTACTAAAGGTGAGCCCTGAGGGGGCGAGGGGCCGGACTAAAGGTGAGTCCCGAGGGGGCGAGGGGCGGGACTAAAGGTGAGCCCTGAGTGGGCGAGCGGCCGGACTGAAGGTGAGCCCTGAGGCGGCGAGGGGCCGGACAAAAGGTGAGCCCTGAGGGGGCAAGCGGCCGTACTAAAGGTGAGCCCCGAGGGGGCGAGGGGCCGGACTAAAGGTGAGTCCCGAGGGGGCGAGGGGCGGGACTAAAGGTGAGTCCCGAGGGGGCGAGGGGCGGGACTAAAGGTGAGCCCTGAGTGGGCGAGCGGCCGGACTGAAGGTGAGCCCTGAGGCGGCGAGGGGCCGGACAAAAGGTGAGCCCTGAGGGGGCAAGCGGCCGTACTAAAGGTGAGCCACGAGGGGGCGAGGGGCCGGACTAAAGGTGAGTCCCGAGGGGGCGAGCGGCCGTACAAAAGGTGAGCCCCGAGGGGGCGAGGGGTCGTACGAAAGGTGAGTCCTGAGGGGGCGAGGGGCCGTACTAAAGGTGAACCCCGAGGGGGCGAGGGGCCGTACGAAAGTTGAGCCCCGAGGTGGCGAGGGGCCGTACTAAAGGTGAGCCCCGAGGGGGCGAGGGGCCGTACTAAAGGTGAGCCCCGAGGGGGCGAGGGGCCGTACTAAAGGTGAGCCCCGAGGGGGCGAACGGCCGTACTAAAGGTGAGCCCCGAGGGGGCGAGCGACCGTTCTAAAGGTGAGCCCGGGGGGGCGAGGGGCCGTACTAAAGGTGAGCCCCGAGGGGGCGAGGGGCCGTACTAAAGGTGAGCCCCGAGGGGCCGTACTAAAGGTGAGCCCCGAGGGGGCGAGGGGCCGTACGAAAGGTGAGCCCCGAGGGGGCGAGTGGCCGTACTAAAGTTGAGTCCCGAGGGCGAGCGGCCGTACGAAAGGTGAGCCCCGAGGGGGCGAGGGGCCGTACTAAAGGTGAGCCCCGAGGGGGCGAGCAGCCGTACTAAAGGTGAGCCCCGAGGGGGCGAGGGGCCGAACCAGAGGTGAGCCCCGAGGGGGCGAGGGGCCGAACTAAAGGAGAGCCCTGAGGGGGCGAGGGGCCGAACTAAAGGTGAGCCCCGAGTGGGCGAGGGGCCGAACTAAAGGAGAGCCCTGAGGGGGCGAGCGGCCGTACTAAAGGTGAGCCCCGAGGGGGCGAGGGGCCGTACTAAAGGTGAGCCCCGAGGGGGCGAGGGGCCGTACTAAAGGTGAGCCCCGAGGGGGCGAGGGGCCGTACTAAAAGTGAGCCCCGAGGGGGCGAGGGGCCGTACTAAAGGAGAGTCCCGAGGGGGCGAGGGGCCGTACTAAAGGAGAGCCCCGAGGGGGCGAGGGGCCGTACTAGAGGTGAGACCCGAGGGGGCGAGGGGCCGTACTAAAGGAGAGTCCCGAGGGGGCAAGGGGCCGTACTAAAGGAGAGCCCCGAGGGGGCGAGCGGCCGTACTAAAGGAGAGTCCCGAGGGGGCGAGCGGCCGTACTAAAGGTGAGCCCCGAGGGGGCGAGCGGCCGGACTAAAGGAGAGTCCCGAGGGGGCGAGGGGCCGCACTAAAGGTGAGCCCCGAGGGGGCGAGGGGCCGTACTAAAGGAGAGCCCCGAGGGGGCGAGCGGCCGTACTAAAGGTGAGCCCCGAGGGGGCGAGGGGCCGTACTAAAGGTGAGTCCCGAGGGGGCGAGGGGCCGTACTAAAAGTGAGCCCCGAGGTGGCGAGCGGCCGTACTAAAGGTGAGCCCCGAGGGGGCGAGGGGCCGTACTAAAGGTGAGTCCCGAGGGGGCGAGCGGCCGTACTAAAGGAGAGTCCCGAGGGGGCGAGCGGCCGTACTAAAGGTGAGTCCCGAGGGGGCGAGCGGCCGTACTAAAGGTGAGCCCCGAGGGGGCGAGGGGCCGTACTAAAGGTGAGCCCCGAGGGGGCGAGGGGCCGTACTAAAGGTGAGTCCCGAGGGGGCGAGCGGCCGTACTAAAGGTGAGCCCCGAGGGGGCGAGGGGCCGTACTAAAGGTGAGCCCCGAGGGGGCGAGGGGCCGTACTAAAGGTGAGTCCCGAGGGGGCGAGCGGCCGTACTAAAGGTGAGCCCCGAGGGGGCGAGGGGCCGTACAAAAGGTGAGTCCCGAGGGGACGAGCGGCCGTACTAAAGGTGAGCCCCGAGGGGGCGAGGGGCCGTACTAAAGGTGTGTCCCGAGGGGGCGAAGAGCCGTACTAAAGGTGAGCCCCGAGGGGGCGAGGGGCCGGACTAAAGGTGAGTCCCGAGGGGGCGAGCGGCCGTACTAAAGGTGTGTCCCGAGGGGGCGAAGAGCCGTACTAAAGGTGAGCCCCGAGGGGGCGAGGGGCCGGACAAAAGGTGAGTCCCGAGGGGGCGAGCGGCCGTACTAAAGGTGAGCCCCGAGGGGGCGAGGGGCCGTACTAAAGGTGTGTCCCGAGGGGGCGAAGAGCCGTACTAAAGGTGAGCCCCGAGGGGGCGAGCGGCCGTACTAAAGGTGAGCCCCGAGGGGGCGAGGGGCCGTACTAAAGGTGAGCCCCGAGGGGGCGAGGGGCCGTACTAAAGGTGAGCCCCGAGGGGGCGAGGGGCCGTACTAAAGGTGAGCCCCGAGTGGGCGAGGGGCCGTACTAAAGGTGAGCCCCGAGGGGGCGAGGGGCCGTACTAAAGGTGAGCCCCGAGGGGGCGAGGGGCCGTACTAAAGGTGAGCCCCGAGGGGGCGAGGGGCCGTACTAAAGGTGAACCCCGAGGGGGCGAGTGGCCGTACTAAAGTTGAGTCCCGAGGGCGAGCGGCCGTACGAAAGGTGAGCCCTGAGGGGGCGAGGGGCCGTACTAAAGGTGAGCCCCGAGGCGGCGAGGGGCCGTACTAAAGGTGAGCCCCGAGGGGGCGAGGGGCCGTACTAAAGGTGAGCCCCGAGAGGGCGAGCAGCCGTACTAAAGGTGAGCCCCGAGGGGGCGAGGGGCCGTACTAAAGGTGAGCCCCGAGGGGGCGAGCAGCCGTACTAAAGGTGAGCCCCGAGGGGGCGAGGGGCCGAACCAGAGGTGAGCCCCGAGGGGGCGAGGGGCCGAACTAAAGGAGAGCCCTGAGGTGACGAGGGGCCGAACTAAAGGAGAGACCTGAGGGGGCGAGGGGCCGTACTAAAGGTGAGCCCCGAGGCGGGGAGGGGCCGTACGAAAGGTGAGCCCCGAGGGTGCGAGCGGTGATACTAAAGGTGAGTCCCGAGGGGGCGAGGGGCCATACTAAAGGTGAGTCCCGAGGGGGCGAGGGGCCGTACTAAAGGAGAGCCCCGAGGGGGCGAGCGGCCGTACTAAAGGTGAGCCCCGAGGGGGCGAGGGGCGGGACTAAAGGTGAGGCCGGAGGGTGCGAGGGGCGGGACTAAAGGTTAGCCCCGAGGGGGCGAGGGGCCGTACTAAAGGCGAGCCCTGAGGCGGCGAGGGGCCGGACAAAAGGTGAGCCCTGAGGGGGCAAGCGGCCGTACTAAAGGTGAGCCACGAGGGGGCGAGGGGCCGGACTAAAGGTGAGTCCCGAGGGGGCGAGCGGCCGTACAAAAGGTGAGCCCCGAGGGGGCGAGGGGTCGTACGAAAGGTGAGTCCTGAGGGGGCGAGGGGCCGTACTAAAGGTGAACCCCGAGGGGGCGAGGGGCCGTACGAAAGTTGAGCCCCGAGGTGGCGAGGGGCCGTACTAAAGGTGAGCCCCGAGGGGGCGAGGGGCCGTACTAAAGGTGAGCCCCGAGGGGGCGAGGGGCCGTACTAAAGGTGAGCCCCGAGGGGGCGAACGGCCGTACTAAAGGTGAGCCCCGAGGGGGCGAGCGACCGTTCTAAAGGTGAGCCCGGGGGGGCGAGGGGCCGTACTAAAGGTGAGCCCCGAGGGGGCGAGGGGCCGTACTAAAGGTGAGCCCCGAGGGGCCGTACTAAAGGTGAGCCCCGAGGGGGCGAGGGGCCGTACGAAAGGTGAGCCCCGAGGGGGCGAGTGGCCGTACTAAAGTTGAGTCCCGAGGGCGAGCGGCCGTACGAAAGGTGAGCCCCGAGGGGGCGAGGGGCCGTACTAAAGGTGAGCCCCGAGGGGGCGAGCAGCCGTACTAAAGGTGAGCCCCGAGGGGGCGAGGGGCCGAACCAGAGGTGAGCCCCGAGGGGGCGAGGGGCCGAACTAAAGGAGAGCCCTGAGGGGGCGAGGGGCCGAACTAAAGGTGAGCCCCGAGTGGGCGAGGGGCCGAACTAAAGGAGAGCCCTGAGGGGGCGAGCGGCCGTACTAAAGGTGAGCCCCGAGGGGGCGAGGGGCCGTACTAAAGGTGAGCCCCGAGGGGGCGAGGGGCCGTACTAAAGGTGAGCCCCGAGGGGGCGAGGGGCCGTACTAAAAGTGAGCCCCGAGGGGGCGAGGGGCCGTACTAAAGGAGAGTCCCGAGGGGGCGAGGGGCCGTACTAAAGGAGAGCCCCGAGGGGGCGAGGGGCCGTACTAGAGGTGAGACCCGAGGGGGCGAGGGGCCGTACTAAAGGAGAGTCCCGAGGGGGCAAGGGGCCGTACTAAAGGAGAGCCCCGAGGGGGCGAGCGGCCGTACTAAAGGAGAGTCCCGAGGGGGCGAGCGGCCGTACTAAAGGTGAGCCCCGAGGGGGCGAGCGGCCGGACTAAAGGAGAGTCCCGAGGGGGCGAGGGGCCGCACTAAAGGTGAGCCCCGAGGGGGCGAGGGGCCGTACTAAAGGAGAGCCCCGAGGGGGCGAGCGGCCGTACTAAAGGTGAGCCCCGAGGGGGCGAGGGGCCGTACTAAAGGTGAGTCCCGAGGGGGCGAGGGGCCGTACTAAAAGTGAGCCCCGAGGTGGCGAGCGGCCGTACTAAAGGTGAGCCCCGAGGGGGCGAGGGGCCGTACTAAAGGTGAGTCCCGAGGGGGCGAGCGGCCGTACTAAAGGAGAGTCCCGAGGGGGCGAGCGGCCGTACTAAAGGTGAGTCCCGAGGGGGCGAGCGGCCGTACTAAAGGTGAGCCCCGAGGGGGCGAGGGGCCGTACTAAAGGTGAGCCCCGAGGGGGCGAGGGGCCGTACTAAAGGTGAGTCCCGAGGGGGCGAGCGGCCGTACTAAAGGTGAGCCCCGAGGGGGCGAGGGGCCGTACTAAAGGTGAGCCCCGAGGGGGCGAGGGGCCGTACTAAAGGTGAGTCCCGAGGGGGCGAGCGGCCGTACTAAAGGTGAGCCCCGAGGGGGCGAGGGGCCGTACAAAAGGTGAGTCCCGAGGGGACGAGCGGCCGTACTAAAGGTGAGCCCCGAGGGGGCGAGGGGCCGTACTAAAGGTGTGTCCCGAGGGGGCGAAGAGCCGTACTAAAGGTGAGCCCCGAGGGGGCGAGGGGCCGGACTAAAGGTGAGTCCCGAGGGGGCGAGCGGCCGTACTAAAGGTGTGTCCCGAGGGGGCGAAGAGCCGTACTAAAGGTGAGCCCCGAGGGGGCGAGGGGCCGGACAAAAGGTGAGTCCCGAGGGGGCGAGCGGCCGTACTAAAGGTGAGCCCCGAGGGGGCGAGGGGCCGTACTAAAGGTGTGTCCCGAGGGGGCGAAGAGCCGTACTAAAGGTGAGCCCCGAGGGGGCGAGCGGCCGTACTAAAGGTGAGCCCCGAGGGGGCGAGGGGCCGTACTAAAGGTGAGCCCCGAGGGGGCGAGGGGCCGTACTAAAGGTGAGCCCCGAGGGGGCGAGGGGCCGTACTAAAGGTGAGCCCCGAGTGGGCGAGGGGCCGTACTAAAGGTGAGCCCCGAGGGGGCGAGGGGCCGTACTAAAGGTGAGCCCCGAGGGGGCGAGGGGCCGTACTAAAGGTGAGCCCCGAGGGGGCGAGGGGCCGTACTAAAGGTGAACCCCGAGGGGGCGAGTGGCCGTACTAAAGTTGAGTCCCGAGGGCGAGCGGCCGTACGAAAGGTGAGCCCTGAGGGGGCGAGGGGCCGTACTAAAGGTGAGCCCCGAGGCGGCGAGGGGCCGTACTAAAGGTGAGCCCCGAGGGGGCGAGGGGCCGTACTAAAGGTGAGCCCCGAGAGGGCGAGCAGCCGTACTAAAGGTGAGCCCCGAGGGGGCGAGGGGCCGTACTAAAGGTGAGCCCCGAGGGGGCGAGCAGCCGTACTAAAGGTGAGCCCCGAGGGGGCGAGGGGCCGAACCAGAGGTGAGCCCCGAGGGGGCGAGGGGCCGAACTAAAGGAGAGCCCTGAGGTGACGAGGGGCCGAACTAAAGGAGAGACCTGAGGGGGCGAGGGGCCGTACTAAAGGTGAGCCCCGAGGCGGGGAGGGGCCGTACGAAAGGTGAGCCCCGAGGGGGCGAGGGGCCGTACTAAAAGTGAGCCCCGAGGGGGCAAGGGGCCGTACGAAAGGTGAGCCCCGAGGGTGCGAGCGGTGATACTAAAGGTGAGTCCCGAGGGGGCGAGGGGCCATACTAAAGGTGAGTCCCGAGGGGGCGAGGGGCCGTACTAAAGGAGAGCCCCGAGGGGGCGAGCGGCCGTACTAAAGGTGAGCCCCGAGGGGGCGAGGGGCGGGACTAAAGGTGAGGCCGGAGGGTGCGAGGGGCGGGACTAAAGGTTAGCCCCGAGGGGGCGAGGGGCCGTACTAAAGGCGAGCCCTGAGGGGGCGAGGGGCCGTACTAAAGGTGAGCCCCGAGAGGGCGAGGGGCCGTACTAAAGGTGAGCCCCGAGGGGGCGAGGGGCCGTACTAAAGGTGAGCCCCGAGGGGGCGAGGGGCCGTACTAAAGGTGAGCCCCGAGGGGGCGAGGGGCCGTACTAAAGGTGAGCCCCGAGAGGGCGAGGGGCCGTACTAAAGGTGAGCCCTGAGGGGGCGAGGGGCCGTACTAAAGGTGAGCCCCGAGGGGGCGAGGTGCTGCACTAAAGGTGAGCCCCGAGGGGGCGAGCGACCGTTCTAAAGGTGACCCCGGGGGGGCGAGGGGCCGTACTAAAGGTGAGCCCCGAGGGGGCGAGGGGCCGTACTAAAGGTGAGCCCCGAGGGGGCGAGGGGCCGTACTAAAGGTGAACCCCGAGGGGGCGAGCAGCCGTACTGAAGGTGAGCCCCGAGGGGGCGAGGGGCCGAACCAGAGGTGAGCCCCGAGGGGGCGAGGGGCCGAACTAAAGGAGAGCCCTGAGGGGGCGAGGGGCCGAACTAAAGGAGAGCACCGAGGGGGCGAGGGGCCGTACTGAAGGTGAGCCCCGAGGGGGGAGGGGCCGTACGAAAGGAGAGCACCGAGGGGGCGAGCGGCCGTACTAAAGGTGAGCCCCGAGGGGGCGAAGGGCCGTACTAAAGGTGAGTCCCGAGGGGGCGAGGGGCCGTACTAAAGGTGAGCCCCGAGGGGGTGAGGGCCGTACTAAAGGTGAGTCCCGAGGGGGCGAGGGGCCGTACTAAAGGTGAGCCCCGAGGGGGCGAGGGGCGGGACTAAAGGTGAGTCCCGAGGGGGCGAGGGGCGGGACTAAAGGTGAGCCCTGAGGGGGCCAGCGGCCGTACTAAAGGTGAGCCCTGAGGGGGCGAGGGGCCGGACTAAAGGTGAGTCCCGAGGGGGCGAGGGGCGGGACTAAAGGTGAGCCCTGAGTGGGCGAGCGGCCGGACTGAAGGTGAGCCCTGAGGCGGCGAGGGGCCGGACAAAAGGTGAGCCCTGAGGGGGCAAGCGGCCGTACTAAAGGTGAGCCCCGAGGGGGCGAGGGGCCGGACTAAAGGTGAGTCCCGAGGGGGCGAGGGGCGGGACTAAAGGTTAGTCCCGAGGGGGCGAGGGGCGGGACTAAAGGTGAGCCCTGAGTGGGCGAGCGGCCGGACTGAAGGTGAGCCCTGAGGCGGCGAGGGGCCGGACAAAAGGTGAGCCCTGAGGGGGCAAGCGGCCGTACTAAAGGTGAACCCCGAGGGGGCGAGGGGCCGTACGAAAGTTGAGCCCCGAGGTGGCGAGGGGCCGTACTAAAGGTGAGCCCCGAGGGGGCGAGGGGCCGTACTAAAGGTGAGCCCCGAGGGGGCGAGGGGCCGTACTAAAGGTGAGCCCCGAGGGGGCGAACGGCCGTACTAAAGGTGAGCCCCGAGGGGGCGAGCGACCGTTCTAAAGGTGAGCCCGGGGGGGCGAGGGGCCGTACTAAAGGTGAGCCCCGAGGGGGCGAGGGGCCGTACTAAAGGTGAGCCCCGAGGGGCCGTACTAAAGGTGAGCCCCGAGGGGGCGAGGGGCCGTACGAAAGGTGAGCCCCGAGGGGGCGAGTGGCCGTACTAAAGTTGAGTCCCGAGGGCGAGCGGCCGTACGAAAGGTGAGCCCCGAGGGGGCGAGGGGCCGTACTAAAGGTGAGCCCCGAGGGGGCGAGCAGCCGTACTAAAGGTGAGCCCCGAGGGGGCGAGGGGCCGAACCAGAGGTGAGCCCCGAGGGGGCGAGGGGCCGAACTAAAGGAGAGCCCTGAGGGGGCGAGGGGCCGAACTAAAGGTGAGCCCCGAGGGGGCGAGGGGCCGTACTAAAGGTGAGCCCCGAGGGGGCGAGGGGCCGTACTAAAGGTGAGCCCCGAGGGGGCGAGGGGCCGTACTAAAAGTGAGCCCCGAGGGGGCGAGGGGCCGTACTAAAGGAGAGTCCCGAGGGGGCGAGGGGCCGTACTAAAGGAGAGCCCCGAGGGGGCGAGGGGCCGTACTAGAGGTGAGACCCGAGGGGGCGAGGGGCCGTACTAAAGGAGAGTCCCGAGGGGGCAAGGGGCCGTACTAAAGGAGAGCCCCGAGGGGGCGAGCGGCCGTACTAAAGGAGAGTCCCGAGGGGGCGAGCGGCCGTACTAAAGGTGAGCCCCGAGGGGGCGAGCGGCCGGACTAAAGGAGAGTCCCGAGGGGGCGAGGGGCCGCACTAAAGGTGAGCCCCGAGGGGGCGAGGGGCCGTACTAAAGGAGAGCCCCGAGGGGGCGAGCGGCCGTACTAAAGGTGAGCCCCGAGGGGGCGAGGGGCCGTACTAAAGGTGAGTCCCGAGGGGGCGAGGGGCCGTACTAAAAGTGAGCCCCGAGGTGGCGAGCGGCCGTACTAAAGGTGAGCCCCGAGGGGGCGAGGGGCCGTACTAAAGGTGAGTCCCGAGGGGGCGAGCGGCCGTACTAAAGGAGAGTCCCGAGGGGGCGAGCGGCCGTACTAAAGGTGAGTCCCGAGGGGGCGAGCGGCCGTACTAAAGGTGAGCCCCGAGGGGGCGAGGGGCCGTACTAAAGGTGAGCCCCGAGGGGGCGAGGGGCCGTACTAAAGGTGAGTCCCGAGGGGGCGAGCGGCCGTACTAAAGGTGAGCCCCGAGGGGGCGAGGGGCCGTACTAAAGGTGAGCCCCGAGGGGGCGAGGGGCCGTACTAAAGGTGAGTCCCGAGGGGGCGAGCGGCCGTACTAAAGGTGAGCCCCGAGGGGGCGAGGGGCCGTACAAAAGGTGAGTCCCGAGGGGACGAGCGGCCGTACTAAAGGTGAGCCCCGAGGGGGCGAGGGGCCGTACTAAAGGTGTGTCCCGAGGGGGCGAAGAGCCGTACTAAAGGTGAGCCCCGAGGGGGCGAGGGGCCGGACTAAAGGTGAGTCCCGAGGGGGCGAGCGGCCGTACTAAAGGTGTGTCCCGAGGGGGCGAAGAGCCGTACTAAAGGTGAGCCCCGAGGGGGCGAGGGGCCGGACAAAAGGTGAGTCCCGAGGGGGCGAGCGGCCGTACTAAAGGTGAGCCCCGAGGGGGCGAGGGGCCGTACTAAAGGTGTGTCCCGAGGGGGCGAAGAGCCGTACTAAAGGTGAGCCCCGAGGGGGCGAGCGGCCGTACTAAAGGTGAGCCCCGAGGGGGCGAGGGGCCGTACTAAAGGTGAGCCCCGAGGGGGCGAGGGGCCGTACTAAAGGTGAGCCCCGAGGGGGCGAGGGGCCGTACTAAAGGTGAGCCCCGAGTGGGCGAGGGGCCGTACTAAAGGTGAGCCCCGAGGGGGCGAGGGGCCGTACTAAAGGTGAGCCCCGAGGGGGCGAGGGGCCGTACTAAAGGTGAGCCCCGAGGGGGCGAGGGGCCGTACTAAAGGTGAACCCCGAGGGGGCGAGTGGCCGTACTAAAGTTGAGTCCCGAGGGCGAGCGGCCGTACGAAAGGTGAGCCCTGAGGGGGCGAGGGGCCGTACTAAAGGTGAGCCCCGAGGCGGCGAGGGGCCGTACTAAAGGTGAGCCCCGAGGGGGCGAGGGGCCGTACTAAAGGTGAGCCCCGAGAGGGCGATCAGCCGTACTAAAGGTGAGCCCCGAGGGGGCGAGGGGCCGTACTAAAGGTGAGCCCCGAGGGGGCGAGCAGCCGTACTAAAGGTGAGCCCCGAGGGGGCGAGGGGCCGAACCAGAGGTGAGCCCCGAGGGGGCGAGGGGCCGAACTAAAGGAGAGCCCTGAGGTGACGAGGGGCCGAACTAAAGGAGAGACCTGAGGGGGCGAGGGGCCGTACTAAAGGTGAGCCCCGAGGCGGGGAGGGGCCGTACGAAAGGTGAGCCCCGAGGGGGCGAGGGGCCGTACTAAAAGTGAGCCCCGAGGGGGCAAGGGGCCGTACGAAAGGTGAGCCCCGAGGGTGCGAGCGGTGATACTAAAGGTGAGTCCCGAGGGGGCGAGGGGCCATACTAAAGGTGAGTCCCGAGGGGGCGAGGGGCCGTACTAAAGGAGAGCCCCGAGGGGGCGAGCGGCCGTACTAAAGGTGAGCCCCGAGGGGGCGAGGGGCGGGACTAAAGGTGAGGCCGGAGGGTGCGAGGGGCGGGACTAAAGGTTAGCCCCGAGGGGGCGAGGGGCCGTACTAAAGGCGAGCCCTGAGGGGGCGAGGGGCCGTACTAAAGGTGAGCCCCGAGAGGGCGAGGGGCCGTATAAAGGTGAGCCCCGAGGGGGCGAGGGGCCGTACTAAAGGTGAGCCCCGAGGGGGCGAGGGGCCGTACTAAAGGTGAGCCCCGAGGGGGCGAGGGGCCGTACTAAAGGTGAGCCCCGAGAGGGCGAGGGGCCGTACTAAAGGTGAGCCCTGAGGGGGCGAGGGGCCGTACTAAAGGTGAGCCCCGAGGGGGCGAGGTGCTGCACTAAAGGTGAGCCCCGAGGGGGCGAGCGACCGTTCTAAAGGTGACCCCGGGGGGGCGAGGGGCCGTACTAAAGGTGAGCCCCGAGGGGGCGAGGGGCCGTACTAAAGGTGAGCCCCGAGGGGGCGAGGGGCCGTACTAAAGGTGAACCCCGAGGGGGCGAGCAGCCGTACTGAAGGTGAGCCCCGAGGGGGCGAGGGGCCGAACCAGAGGTGAGCCCCGAGGGGGCGAGGGGCCGAACTAAAGGAGAGCCCTGAGGGGGCGAGGGGCCGAACTAAAGGAGAGCACCGAGGGGGCGAGGGGCCGTACTGAAGGTGAGCCCCGAGGGGGGAGGGGCCGTACGAAGGGAGAGCACCGAGGGGGCGAGCGGCCGTACTAAAGGTGAGCCCCGAGGGGGCGAAGGGCCGTACTAAAGGTGAGTCCCGAGGGGGCGAGGGGCCGTACTAAAGGTGAGCCCCGAGGGGGTGAGGGCCGTACTAAAGGTGAGTCCCGAGGGGGCGAGGGGCCGTACTAAAGGTGAGCCCCGAGGGGGTGAGGGCCGTACTAAAGGTGAGTCCTCAGGGGGCGAGCGGCCGTACTAAAGGTGAGTCCCGAGGGGGCGAGGGGCCGTACGAAAGGTGAGCCCCGAGGGGGCGAGGGGCCGTACTAAAGGTGAGCCCCGAGGGGGTGAGGGCCGTACTAAAGGTGAGCCCCGAGGGGGCGAGGGGCCGTACGAAAGGTGAGCCCCCAGGGGGCGAGGGGCCGTACTAAAGGTGAGCCCCGAGGGGGCGAGGGGCCGTACTAAAGGTGAGCCCCCAGGGGGCGAGGGGCCGTACTAAAGGTGAGCCCGGGGGGGCGAGGGGCCGTACTAAAGGTGAGTCCCGAGGGGGCGAGGGGCCGTACTAAAGGTGAGCCCCGAGGGCGAGGGGCCGTACTAAAGGTGAGCCCCGAGGGGGCGAGGGGCCGTACTGAAGGTGAGCCCCGAGGGGGTGAGGGGCCGTACTGAAGGTGAGCCCCGAGGGTGCGAGGGGCCGTACTAAAGGTGAGCCCCGAGGGGGCGAGTGGTCGTACTAAAGGCGAGTCCTGAGGGGGCGAGCGGCCGTACTAAAGGTGAGCCCCGAGGGGGCGAGGGGCCGTACTAAAGGAGAGCCCCGAGGGGGCGAGGGGCCGTACTAAAGGAGAGCCCCGAGGGGGCGAGTGGTCGTACTAAAGGCGAGTCCTGAGGGGGCGAGCGGCCGTACTAAAGGTGAGCCCCGAGGGGGCGAGGGGCCGTACTAAAGGAGAGCCCCGAGGGGGCGAGGGGCCGTACTAAAGGAGAGCCCTGAGGGGGCGAGGGGCCGTACTAAAGGTGAGCCCCGAGGGGGCGAGGGGCCGTACTAAAGGTGAGCCCCGAGGGGAGAGGGGCCGTACTAAAGGTGAGCCCCGAGGGGAGAGGGGCCGTACTAAAGGTGAGCCCCGAGAGGGCGAGGGGCCGTACGAAAGGTGAGCCCCGAGGGGCCGTACTAAAGGTGAGCCCCGAGGGGGCGAGGGGCCGTACTAAAGGTGAGCCCCGAGGGGGCGAGGGGCCGTAGTAAAGGTGAGTCCCGAGGGGGCGAGGGGCCGTACGAAAGGTGAGCCCCGAGGGGGCGAGGGGCCGTACTAAAGGTGAGTCCCGAGGGAGCGAGGGGCCGTACTAAAGGTGAACGCCGAGGGGGCGAGGGGCCGTACTAAAGGTGAACCCCGAGGGGGCGAGGGGCCGTACGAAAGGTGAGCCCCGAGGGGGCGAGGGGCCGTACTAAAGGTGAACCCCGAGGGGGCGAGGGGCCGTACTAAAGGTGAGCTCCGAGAGGGCGAGCGGCCGTACTAAAGGTGAGCCCCGAGGGGGCGAGGGGCCGTACTAAAGGTGAACCCCGAGGGGGCGAGGGGCCGTACTAAAGGTGAGCCCCGAGGGGGCGAGGGGCCGTACTAAAGGTGAGCCCCGAGGGGGCGAGTGGTCGTACTAAAGGTGAGTCCTGAGGGGGCGAGCGGCCGTACTAAAGGTGAGCCCCGAGGGCGAGGGGCCGTACTAAAGGTGAGCCCTGAGGGGGCGAGCGGCCGTACTAAAGGTGAGTCCCGAGGGCGAGGGGCCGTACTAAAGGTGAGCCCCGAGGGGGCGAGCGACTGTTCTAAAGGTGAGCCCCGAGGGGGCGAGGGGCCGTACTAAAGGTGAGTCCTGAGTGGGCGAGGGGCCGTACTAAAGGTGAGCCCCGAGGGGGCGAGCGGCCGTACTAAAGGTGAGTCCTCAGGGGGCGAGCGGCCGTACTAAAGGTGAGCCCCGAGGGGGCGAGGGGCCGTACTAAAGGTGAGCCCCGAGGGGGCGAGGGGCCGTACTAAAGGTGAGCCCCGAGGGGGCGAGGGGCCGTACTAAAGGTGAGCCCCGAGGGGGCGAGGGGCCGTACTAAAGGTGAGCCCCGAGGGCGAGGGGCCGTACTAAAGGTGAGCCCCGAGGGCGAGGGGCCGTACTAAAGGTGTGTCCCGAGGGGGCGAGGGGCCGTACTAAAGGTGAGTCCCGAGGGGGCGAGCGGCCGTACTAAAGGTGAGCCCCGACGGGGCGAGGGGCCGTGCTAAAGGTGAGCCCCGAGGGGCCGTACTAAAGGTGAACGCCGAGGGGGCGAGCGGCCGTACGAAAGGTGAGCCCCGAGGGGGCGAGGGGCCGTACTAAAGGTGAGCCCCGAGGGGGCGAGGGGCCGTACTAAAGGTGAGCCACGAGGGGGCGAGGGGCCGTACTAAAGGTGAGTCCAGAGTGGGCGAGGGGCCGTACTAAAGGTGAGTCCTGAGGGGGCGAGCGGCCGTCCTGAAGGTGAGTCCTGAGGGGGCGAGGGGCCGTACTAAAGGTGAGCCCCGAGGGGGAGAGGGGCCGTACTAAAGGTGAGCCCCGAGGGCGAGGGGCCGTACTAAAGGTGAGCCCCGAGGGCGAGGGGCCGTACTAAAGGTGAGCCCCGAAGGCGAGGGGCCGTACTAAAGGTGAGCCCCGAGGGGGCGTGGGGCCGTACTAAAGGAGAGCCCCGAGGGGGCGAGGGGCCGTACTAAAGGTGAGCCCCGAGGGGGCGAGGGGCCGTACTAAAGGTGAGCCCCGAGGGGGCGAGCGGCCGTCCGAAAGGTGAGCCCCGAGGGGGCGAGGGGCCGTACTAAAGGTGAGCCCCGAGGGCGAGGGGCCGTACTAAAGGTGAGCCCCGAGGGCGAGGGGCCGTACTAAAGGTGAGCCCCGAGGGCGAGGGGCCGTACTAAAGGTGAGCCCCGAGGGGGCGAGGGGCCGTACTAAAGGTGAGCCCCGAGGGGGCGAAGGGCCGTACTAAAGGTGAGCACCGAGGGCGAGGGGCCGTACTAAAGGTGAGCTCCGAGAGGGCGAGCGGCCGGACCGAAGGTGAGCCCCGAGAGGGCGAGGGGCCGTAGTAAAGGTGAGCCCCGAGGTGGCGAGGGGCCGTACTAAAGGTGAGCCCCGTGGGCGAGGGGCCGTACTAAAGGTGAGCCCCGTGGGCGAGGGGCCGTACTAAAGGTGAGCCCCGAGGGGCCGAGGGGCCGTACTAAAGGTGAGCCCCGAGGGGGCGAGGGGCCGTACTAAAGGTGAGCCCCAAGGGGGCGAGCGACCGTACTAAAGGTGAGTCCCGAGGGGGCGAGGGGCCGTACTAAAGGTGAGCCCCGAGGGGGCGAGGGGCCGTACTAAAGGTGAGCCCCGAGGGGGCGAGGGGCCGTACTAAAGGTGAGCCCCGAGGGGGCGAGGGGCCGTACTAAAGGTGAGCCCCGAGGGGGCGAGGGGCCGTACTAAAGGTGAGCCCCGAGGGGGCGAGCGGCCGTACTAAAGGTGAGTCCCGAGGGGGCGAGGGGCCGTACTAAAGGTGAGTCCCGAGGGGGAGAGGGGCCGTACTAAAGGTGAGCCCCGGGGGGGCGAGGGGCCGTACTAAAGGTGAGCCCCGAGGGGGCGAGGGGCCGTACGAAAGGTGAGCCCAGAGTGGGCGAGCGGCCGTACTAAAGGTGAGCCCCGAGGGGGCGTGCGGCCGTTCTAAAGGTGAGCCCCGAGGGGGCGAGGGGCCGTAGTAAAGGTGAGTCCTGAGGGGGCGAGCGGTCGTCCTAAAGGTGAGCCCCGAGGGGGCGAGGGGCCGTCCTAAAGGTGAGTTCTGAGGGGGCGAGGGGCCGTACTAAAGGTGAGCCCCGAGGGGGCGAGCGGCCGTACTAAAGGTGAGCCCCGAGGGGGCGAGGGGCCGTACTAAAGGTGAGTCCCGAGGGAGCGAGGGGCCGTACTCAAGGTGAACCCCGAGGGGCCGTACTAAAGGTGAGCCCCGAGGGGGCGAGGGGCTGTACTAAAGGTGAGCCCCGAGGGGGCGAGGGGCCGTACTAAAGGTGAGCCCCGAGGGCGAGGGGCCGTACTAAAGGTGAGCCCCGAGGGGGCGAGCGGCCGTAGTAAAGGTGAGCCCCGAGGGGGCGAGCGGCCGTAGTAAAGGTGAGCCCCGTGGGCGAGGGGCCGTACTAAAGGTGAGCCCCGAGGGGGCGAGGGGCCGTAGTAAAGGTGAGCCCCGAGGGGGCGAGTGACCGTACTAAAGGTGAGCCCCGAGGGGGCGAGGGGCCGTACTAAAGGTGAGCCCCGAGGGGGCGAGGGGCCGTACTAAAGGTGAGCCCCGAGGGGGCGAGGGGCCGTACTAAAGGTGAGCCCCGAGGGGGCGAGGGGCCGTACTAAAGGTGAGTCCCGAGGGAGCGAGGGGCCGTACTAAAGGTGAACCCCAAGGGGGCGAGGGGCCGTACTAAAGGTGAGCCCCGAGGGGGCGAGGGGCCGTAGTAAAGGTGAGCCCCGAGGGGGCGAGCGACCGTACTAAAGGTGAGTCCCGAGGGAGCGAGGGGCCGTACTAAAGGTGAGCCCCGAGGGGGCGAGGGGCCGTACTAAAGGTGAGCCCCGAGGGGGCGAGGGGCCGTACTAAAGGTGAGCCCCGAGGGGGCAAGGGGCCGTACTAAAGGTGAGTCCCGAGGGAGCGAGGGGCCGTACTAAAGGTGAACCCCGAGGGGGCGAGGGGCCGTACTAAAGGTGAGCCCCGAGTGGGCGAGGGGCCGTACTAAAGGTGAGCCCCGAGGGGGCGAGGGGCTGTACTAAAGTTGAGCCCCGAGGGGGCGAGGGGCCGTACTAAAGGTGAGCCCCGAGGGCGAGGGGCCGTACTAAAGGTGAGCCCCGAGGGGGCGAGCGGCCGTAGTAAAGGTGAGCCCCGAGGGGGCGAGCGGCCGTAGTAAAGGTGAGCCCCGTGGGCGAGGGGCCGTACTAAAGGTGAGCCCCGAGGGGGCGAGGGGCCGTAGTAAAGGTGAGCCCCGAGGGGGCGAGTGACCGTACTAAAGGTGAGCCCCGAGGGGGCGAGGGGCCGTACTAAAGGTGAGCCCCGAGGGGGCGAGGGGCCGTACTAAAGGTGAGCCCCGAGGGGGCGAGGGGCCGTACTAAAGGTGAGCCCCGAGGGGGCGAGGGGCCGTACTAAAGGTGAGTCCCGAGGGAGCGAGGGGCCGTACTAAAGGTGAACCCCAAGGGGGCGAGGGGCCGTACTAAAGGTGAGCCCCGAGGGGGCGAGGGGCCGTAGTAAAGGTGAGCCCCGAGGGGGCGAGCGACCGTACTAAAGGTGAGTCCCGAGGGAGCGAGGGGCCGTACTAAAGGTGAGCCCCGAGGGGGCGAGGGGCCGTACTAAAGGTGAGCCCCGAGGGGGCGAGGGGCCGTACTAAAGGTGAGCCCCGAGGGGGCAAGGGGCCGTACTAAAGGTGAGTCCCGAGGGAGCGAGGGGCCGTACTAAAGGTGAACCCCGAGGGGGCGAGGGGCCGTACTAAAGGTGAGCCCCGAGTGGGCGAGGGGCCGTACTAAAGGTGAACCCCGAGGGGGCGAGGGGCCGTACTAAAGGTGAGTCCTGAGGGGGCGAGGGGCCGTACTAAAGGTGAGCCCCGAGGGGGCCGAGCGGCCGTACTAAAGGTGAGCCCCGTGGGCGAGGGGCCGTACTGAAGGTGAGCCCCGATGGGGCGAGGGGCCGTACTGAAGGTGAGCCCCGAGGGGGCGAGCAGCAGTACTGAAGGTGAGCCCCGTGGGCGATGGGCCATACTAAAGGTGAGCCCCGTGGGCGAGGGGCCGTACTGAAGGTGAGCCCCGTGGGCGAGGGGCCGTACTGAAGTTGAGCCCCGTGGGCGAGGGGCCGTACTGAAGGTGAGCCCCCTGGGCGAGGGGCTGTACTGAAGGTGAGCCCCCTGGGCGAGGGGCCGTACTGAAGGTGAGCCCCCTGGGCGAGGGGCCGTACTGAAGGTGAGCCCCCTGGGCGAGGGGCCGTACTGAAGGTGAGCCCCGAGGGGGCGACAAATCCAGGTTCCGTGAGAGGGAAGCAAAAAGTATTCGTAGTGTGACGTCACCAAAAAGCATGTAAGTGATTGGTTGGTGAGTATTTTCTTTCTCAATCTTTCTCAACTGATATTTTGTGATTACTCCAGTCTCTTTGTGTCGCGGGGACGACTGTTAAGCAGGGGCCCTTGAGTATATCACTTAATTCCAGTGCAATTGGCGGGATCCATTTAATTTAAATTTAATTCAAATCAATTAAAGGGTGAGTCTTGGCAGGACAGCTCGGCCCCGTGGTATGCTCTTCCTGCTCTGTGTGGGAAATCAGGGACACTTTCTGTGTCCCTGACGACCATGTGTGTGGGAAGTGTATCCAGCTGCAGCTACTGACAGACCGCATTGCGGCACTGGAGCTGCGGATGGATACATACTGGTGCATTCGCGATGCTGAGAACCACGTGGATCGCACGTTTAGCGAGTTGGTCACACTGCAGGTAAAGGGTGTACAGGCAGGAAGTGAATGGGTGACCACCAGGCAGAGTAAGAGGTGCAGGGAGGTAGTGCAGGGGTCCCCTGTGGCCATCCCCCTCTCAAACAGATATACCACTTTGGATTCTGTTGGGGGGGGGATGACTTATCAGGGGAAGGCAGCAGTAGCCAACTTCCTGGCACCATGGGTGGCTCTGCTGCACAGGCTGGGAGAAAAAAGAGTGAAAGAGCTACAGTGATAGGGGACTCATTCGTAAGGGGAATAGACAGGCGTTTCTGCGGCCGCAACCGAGACTCCAGGATGGTGTGTTGCCTCCCTGGTGCAAGGGTCAAGGACGTCTCGGAGCGGCTACAGAACATTTTGGAGGGGGAGGGCAAACAGCCAGCTGTTGTGGTTCACATAGGCACCAACGATATAGGTAAAAAAGGGGATGAGGTCCTAAAAGCAGAATATAGGGAGTTAGGAGGTAAATTAAAAAATAGGACCTCAAAGGTAGTAATCTCAGGATTGCTACCAGTGCCACGTGCTAGTCAGAGTAGAAATAGGAGGATATTTCAAATGAATACGTGGCCAGAGGGATGGTGCAAGGAGGAGGGATTCAAATTCCTGGGGCATTGGAACCGGTTCTGGGGGAGGTGGGACCAGTACAAACCGGACGGTCTGCACCTGGGCAGGGCCGGGACCGCTGTCCGAGAGGGAGTGTTTGCTAGTGCTATTGGGGAGGGTTTAAACTAAAGTGGCAGGGGGTTGGGAACCTGAGCAAGGAGAGAGAGGAAAGCGTGTCAGGAAGGGACAGAAGGTATGGAGTAATAGGTAAAGTGTTAAAAAAGGAAAAAGCAGGAACTCAGTGTCAGAAAACATATTTGAAAGTTCTTTTTCTGAATGCACTTCGCATTCAAAACAAAATGGACGAGTTAACGGCACAAATAACTACGTATGGGTATGATCTTGTGGCCATTACAGAAACTTGGCTGCAGGGTGACAACGACTGGGAATTAAATATGCCAGGGTATTTAACAATCAGGAAGGACAGGCAGGAAGGAAGGGGAGGTGGGGTGGCTATGTTAATAAAGGAAGGAATCATTGTAATACAGAGAAATGATATTGGGACAAAGGATCAGGACAATGAAACAGTTTGGGTAGAGATAAGGAATAATAAGGGGAAAAAAAACACTAGTGGGCGTAGTATATAGGCCTCCTAATAGTTGCAACTCTGCTGGAAGAAGTATTAATCAGGAAATAGTCGGGGCATGTAATAAGGGAACAGCGATAATTATGGGGGATTTTAACTATCATATTAACTGGACAAATCAAATTGGGCAGGGCAGTCTTGAGGACGAGTTCATTGAGTGCATCAGGGATGGATTTCTTGAGCAGTATGTAACTGATCTGACAAGGGGGCAAGCAACCTTGGACCTGGTCCTGTGTAATGAGCCAGGATGAATTAATAATGTCCTAGTTAAGGATCCCCTTGGAATGAGTGACCATAACATGGTTACATTCCATATCCAATTAGAGGGTGAGAAGGTTGGTTCTCAAACAAGCGTACTGAGCTTGAATAAAGGAGACTATGATGGTATGAGAGCGGAATTGATTAAAGTGGTCTGGGAAAATAGATTAAAGGGTACATGAGCAGTGGTGTTCATTTAAGGAGTTATTTTACAACTTTCAACAAATATATATTCCACTGAGGAAAAAAGGGTGTAAAAGAAATGACAGCCATCCGTGGCTAAGTAAAGAAATCAAGGATAGTATCCGACTAAAAACAAGGACATATAAGGTAGCCAAACTTAGTGGGAGGATAGAAGATTGGGAAATTATGAAAAGAAATTAGCAAAAAATATAAAAACAGATAGCAAGAGTTTCTACAGTTATATAAAAAGAAAAAGGGTGGCTAAGGCAAACGTAGGTCCCTTAGAGGATGAGACCGGGAAATTAATGGTGGGAAACATGGAGATGGCAAAAATGCTGAACAAATATTTTGTTTCAGTCTTTATGGTAGAGGACACGAAGAATATCCCAACACTGGACAAACAGGGGACTCTAGAGGGGGAGGAGCTAAATACGATTAAAATCACGAGGAATTGGTACTCAGTAAAATAATGGGACTCAAGGCGGATTTATTTCCTGGACCTGATGGCTTACATCCTAGGGTCATGAGGAAGAGGCAGCAGGGATTGTGGATGTTTTGGTCATAATTTTCCAAAATTCTCTGGACTCAGCAAGGGTCCCAGCAGATTGGAAAACTGCTAATGTGACACCCTTATTTAAAAAGGGTAGTAGGCAGATGGCTGGAAATTATAGACCAGTTAGCCTAACATCTGTGGTGGGTAAAATTTTGGAGTCTATTATTAAGGAGACAGTAGCGGAACATTTAGATAAACATAATTTAATAGGACAAAGTCAGCATGGCTTTACGAAGGGGAAGTCATGTCTGACAAATTTGCTTGAGTTCTTTGAGGACATAACGTACAGGGTGGATAAAGGGGAACCAGTGGACGTAGTGCATTTAGACTTCCAGAAGGCATTCGACAAGGTGCCACATAAAAGATTATTGCTCAAGATAAAGACGCACTGGATTGGGGGTAATATTCTGGCAGGGTGGAGGATTGGTTATCTAACAGGAAGCAGAGAGTTGGGATAAATGGTTCATTCTCGGACTGGTAACCAGTAGCCAGTGGTGTTCCGCAGGGGTCGGTGCTGGGTCCTCAACTTTTTACAATCTATATTAACGATTTGGAGGAGGGGACCGAGTGTAACTTATCAAAGTTTGCAGATGATACAAAGATGGAAGGGAAAGTAGAGAGTGAGGAGGACATAAAAAACCTGCAGGGGGATATAGACAGGCTGGGTGAGTGGGCGGAGATTTGGAAAATGTGAGGTTATGCACTTTGGCAGGAAAAGTCAGAGAGCAAGTTATTATCTTAATGGCGAGAAACTGGAAAGTACTGCAGTACAAAGGGATCTGGGGGTCCTAGTGCAACAAAATCAAAAAGTTAGTATGCAGGTGCAGCAGGTGATCAAGAAGGCCAACGGAATGTTGGCTTTTATTGCTCGGCGGATAGAATATAAAAACAGGGGGGTATTGCTGCAGTTATATAAGGTATTGGTGAGATCCCACCTGGAATACTGCATGCAGTTTTGGTGTCCATACTTAAGAAAAGACATACTTGCTCTCGAGGCAGTACAAATAAGGTTCACTCAGCTAATCCTGGGGATGAGGGGGTGGACACATGAGGAGAGGTTGAGTAGATTGGGACTCTACTCATTGGAGTTCAGAAGAATGAGAAGCGATCTTATTGAAACATATAAGATTGTGAAGGGGCTTGATCGGGTGGATGCGGTAAGGATGTTCCCAAGGATGGGTGAAACGAGAACGAGGGGGCATAATCTTTCAAAACTGAGATGAGGAGAAACTTCTTCACTCAGAGGGTGGTAGGTCTGTGGAATTTGCTGCCCCAGGAAGCTGTGGAAGCTACATCATTAAATAAATTTAAAACAGAAATAGACAGTTTCCGAGAAGTAAAGGGAATTAGGGGAGACGGGGAACGGGCAGGAAATTGGACATGAAGCTGAGTTCGGATCGGTCAAGTGGGTGGCGGAGAGGGCCCAGGGGCTGAGTGGCCGGGTCCTGCTCCTACTTCTTGTGTTCTTTAGATTTGAGGTTAGGATCAGATCAGCCATGATCTTATTGAATGGCGGAGCAGGCTCAAGGGGCCGATTGGCCTACTCCTGCTCCTATTTCTTACGTTCTTATGTTCTTAAATCTCTTCTGCACCCTTTCTAAGGCCTTCGCACCTTTCCTAAAGTGCGGTGCCGAGAACTGGACACAATACTCCAGTTGTGGCCGAATCAGTGTTTTATAAAGGTTCATGACTTCTTTGTTTTTGTACTCTATGCCTCTACTTATAAAGCCCAGGATTCTGTATGCTTTTTTAACCACTTTCTCAACCTGCCCTGCCACCTTCAACGATTTGTGGACATATACCCCCAGATCTCTCTATTCCATTTAGAGTTGTGCCCTCTAGTTTATATTGCCTCTCTTCGTTCGTCCTACCGAAATGTATCACTTCGCATTTTTCTGCGATAAATTTCATCTGCCACGTGTCCGCCCATTCCACCAGTCTGTCTATATCCTCTTGAAGTCTATCACTATCCTTCACACTGTTTACTACCTTACATTACAGGAAGGATTTAATTGTGCTAGAGAGGGTACAGGGGAGATTTACAAGGATGTTGCCAGGACTGGAGAATTTTTGCTATGAGCAAAGATTGGATAGGCTGCAGTTGTTTTCACTGGAACAAAGAGGCTGAGGGGTGATTTAATTCAGGTTTATAAAATTATGAGGGGCCGAGATAGAGTGGATAGGGAGGACCTATTTCCCTTAGCAGGGGGGTCAGTGACCAGGGGGCATAGATTTAAAGTAATTGTTAGAAGGATTAGAGGGGAGCTGAAGAGAATTTTTTTCACCTAGAGGGTGGTAGGGGTCTGCAACTCACTGCCTGACAGGGTGGTAGAGGCAGAAACCCTCAACTCATTTCAAAAGTATTTGGATGTGCACCTGAAGTGCTGGAACCAACAGGGCTATGGACCAAGTGCTGGAAATTTGGATTGGCTGGATTGCTCTTTTTCAGCCGGCACAGATACGATGGGCCGAATGACTTTCTTCTGTGTCGTAACTTTCTATGATTTTTTTTATTCGTTCATGGGATGTGGGCATCGCTGGCGAGGCCAGCATTTATTGCCCATCCCGAATTGCCCTCGAGAAGGTGGTGGTGAGCCGCCTTCTTGAACCACTGCAGTCCGTGTGGTGAAGGTTCTCCCACAGTGCTGTTAGGAAGGGAGTTCCAGGATTTTGACCCAGCGACGATGAAGGAACGGCGATATATTTCCAAGTCGGGATGGTGTGTGACTTGGAGGGGAACGTGCAGGTGGTGTTGTTCCAATGTGCCTGCAGCCCTTGTCCTTCTAGGTGGTAGAGGTCGCGGGTTTGGGAGGTGCTGTCGAAGAAGCCTTGGCAAGTTGCTGCAGTGCATCCTGTGGATGGTGCACACTGCAGCCACAGTGCGCCGGTGGTGAAGGGAGTGAATGTTTAGAGTGGTGGATGGGGTGCCAATCAAGCGGGCTGCTTTATCTTGGATGGTGTCGAGCTTCTTGAGTGTTGTTGGAGCTGCACTCATCCAGGCAAGTGGAGAGTATTCCATCACACTCCTGACTTAGAATCATAGAGAATCATAGAATCATAGAGTTATACAGCACGGATAGAGGCCCTTCGGCCCATCGTGTCCGCGCCGGCCATCAGCCCTGTCTACTCTAATCCCATATTCCAGCATTTGGTCCGTAGCCTTGTATGCTATGGCATTTCAAGTGCTCATCCAAATGCTTCTTGAATGTTGTGAGGGTTCCTGCCTCCACAATCCTTTCAGGCAGTGAGTTCCAGACTCCAACCACCCTCTGGGTGAAAAAGTTCTTTCTCAAATCCCCTCTAAACCTCCCGCCTTTTACCTTGAATCTATGTCTCCTTGTTGTAGAACCCTCAACGAAGGGAAAAAGCTCCTTAGTATCCATCCTATCTGTGCCCCTCATAATTTTGTACACCTCAATCATGTCCCCCCTCAGCCTCCTCTGCTCCAAGGAAAACAAACCCAATCTTCCCAGTCTCTCTTCATAGCTGAAGCGCTCCAGCCCTGGTAACATCCTGGTGAATCTCCTCTGCACCCTCTCCAAAGCGATCACATCCTTCCTGTAGTGTGGCGACCAGAACTGCACACAGTACTCCAGCTGTGGCCTAACCAGTGTTTTATACAGCTCCATCATAACCTCCTTGCGCTTATATTCTATGCGTCGGCTAATAAAGGCAAGTATCCCATATGCCTTCTTTACCACCTTATCTACCTGTTCCGCCGCCTTCAGGGATCTGTGAACTTGCACACCAAGATCCCTCTGACCCTCTGTCTTGCCTAGGGTCCTCCCATTCATTGTGTATTCCCTTGCCTTGTTAGTCCCTCCAAAGTGCATCACCTCGCACTTTTCCGGGTTAAATTCCATTTGCCACTGTTCCGCCCATCTGACCAACCCATCTATATCGTCCTGCAGACTGAGGCTATCCTCCTCGCTATTTACCACCCTACCAATTTTTGTATCATCAGCGAACTTACTGATCATACCTTTTACATTCATATCCAAGTCATTAATGTAGACCACAAACAGCAAGGGACCCAACACCGATCCCTGTGGTACCCCACTGGCCACAGGCTTCCAGTCACAAAAACAACCTTCGACCATCACCCTCTGCCTTCTGCCACTAAGCCAGTTTTGTATCCAAAGTGCCAAGGCACCCTGGATTCCATGGGCTCGTACCTTCTTGACCAGTCTCCTGTGGGGGACTTTATCGAAGGCCTTACTGAAATCCATGTATACCACATCCACTGCGTTACCCTCATCCACACGCCTAGTCACCCCCTCAAAAAATTCAATCAAATTAGTCAGACATGATCTTCCCTTGACAAAGCCATGTTGACTATCCCTGATTAATCCTTGCTTCTCCAAGTGGAGACTAATTTTGTCCTTCAGAATTTTTTCCAATAATTTTCCTACCACTGATGTTAGGCTCACTGGCCTGTAGTTCCCCGGTTTTTCCCTACTCCCCTTCTTGAATAATGGTATTACATTAGCGGTTCTCCAGTCCTCTGGCACATCCCCTGTGGCCAGAGAGGTTCTGAATATATGTGTCAGAGCCCCCGCAATCTCCTCCTTTGCCTCACACAGTAGCCTGGGATACATTTCGTCCGGGCCTGGGGATTTATCCATTTTTAGGCCTGCTAAAACCGCCAATACCTCCTCCCGCTCGATGTTAATATGTTCGAGTATATCACAGTCCCCCTGCCGTATTTCTATGTCTACATCGTCCTTCTCCATAGTGAAAACAGATGCAAAAAATTCATTTCGAACCCCTCCTACATCTGCCGGCTCCACACACAGATTGCCATTTTTGTCCCTAATGGGCCCTATTTTTTCCCTAGTCATCCTCTTACCCTTAATATACTTATAAAACATCTTAGGATTTTCCTTTATTTTGCTCGCCAGTGTTATTTCATGGCCCCTCCTTGATCTCCTAATTTCTTTTTTAAGTATCCCCCTGCACTTTTTGTACTTCTCTAGGGTTTCCTCCGTCTTTAGCCTTTTGTATCTGCCAAAAGCCCTCCTTTTTTTCCTAATCCATTCTCGTATATCCCCTGACATCCAAGGTTCCCTGGAGTTCTTGGAACTTGTCTTGGAGGACTTGTGCCTTGTAGATGGTGGAAAAGCTTTGGGGAGTCAGGAGGTGAGTCACTCGCCGCAGAATACCCAGCCTCTGACCTGCTCTCGTAGCCACAGTATTTATATGGCTGGTCCAGTTAAGTTTCTGGTCAATGGTGACCCCAGGATGTTGATGGTGGGGGATTCAGCGATGGTAATGCCAAGGGGAGGTGTCAAGGGGAGGTGGTTAGGCTCTCTCTTGTTGGAGATGGTCATTGCCTGGCACTTATCTGGTGCGAATGTTACTTGCCACTTTTGAGCCCAAGCGTGGATGTTGTCCAGGTCTTGCTGCATGTGGGCTCGGACTGCTTCATTATTTGAGGGGTTGCGAATGGAACTGAACACTGTGCAATCATCAGCGAACATCCCCATTTCTGACCTTATGATGGAGGGAAGGTCATTGATGAAGCAGCTGAAGATGGTAGGGCCAAGGACACTGCCTTGAGGAACTCCTGCAGCAATGTCCTGGGGCTGAGATGATTGGCCTCCAACAACCACTACCATCTTCCTTTGCGCTAGGTATGACTCCAGCCACTGGAGAGTTTTCCCCCTGATTCCCATTGACTCCAATGTTAGTTGGGCTCCTTGGTGCCACACTTGGTCAAATGCTGCCTTGATGTCAAGGGCAGTTCCTCTCAGCTCACCTCTGGAATTCAGCTCTTTTTTCCATGTTTGGACCAAGGCTGTAATGAGGTCTGGAGCCGAGTGGTCCTGGCGGAACCCAAACTGGGCATCGGTGAGCAGGTTATTGGTGAGTAAGTGCCGCTTGATAGCACTGTTGACGACACTTTCCATCACTTTGCTGATGATTGAGAGTAGACTGATGGGGCGGTAATTGGCCGGATTGGATTTGTCCTGCTTTTTGTGGACAGGTCATACCTGGGCAATTTTCCACATTGTCGGGTAGATGCCAGTGTTGTAGCTGTACTGGAACAGCTTGTCTAGAGGTGCAGCTAGTTGGGGAACACAAGTCTTCAGCACTACAGCTGGGATGTTGTCGGGTCCCATAGACTTTGCTGTATCCAGTGCACTCAGCTGTTTCTTGATATCACATGGAGTGAATCGAATTGGCTGAAGACTGGCTTCTGTGATGGTGGGGATATCGGGAGGAGGCCGAGATGGATCATCCACTCAGCACTTCTGGCTGAAGATGGTTGCAAACGCTTTAGCCTTGTCTTTTGCACTCACGTGCTGGATTCCGCCTTCATTGAGGATGGGAATGTTTGCAGAGCCTCCTCCTCCCGTTAGTTGTTTAATTGTCCACCACCATTCACGACTGGATGTGGCAGGACTGCAGAGCTTTGATCTGATCCGTTGGTTGTGGAGTCGCTTAGCTCTGTCTATAGCATGTTGCTTCCACTGTTTAGCATGCATGTAGTCCTGAGTTGTAGCTTCACCAGGTTGGCACCTCATTTTTAGGTACGCCTGGTGCTGCACCTGGCATGCTCTTCTACACTCCTCATTCAACCAGGGTTGATCTCCTGGCTTGTTGGTAATGGTACAGTGAGGAATATGCTGGGCCATGAGGTTACAGATTGTGCTGGAATACAATTCTGCTGTTGCTGATGGCCCACAGTGCCTCATGGACGCCCAGTTTTGAGCTGCTAGATCTGTTCTGAATCTATCCCATTTAGTTATAGTCCAACAAATTTATTTTAAAATCACAAGCTTTCGGAGATTATCCCCTTCGTCAGATGAATGAGTGAAAAGGTTCTCAAATCGCATATCTTATACTATGTTGGGACAGCATCACACCAATCAAAAGGTGTCGTTGTTATTCAAACAGGCCAGTCACGGAGAACAGCACGTCCCAGTACACTGGATATACATTGTGTCGATTACACAGGCAGGCAGAAAGAAACTCAAAATGGCAGAGAGAGAGAGAATATTAAAAAACATATAATTTTTTTCCCCCTTTTTGCTGGTGGGGTTACGTGTCGCGTGACATGAACCCAAGATCCCGGTTGAGGCCGTCCTCATGGGTGCGGAACTTGGCTATCAACTTCTGCTCGACGATTTTGCGTTGTCGTGTGTCTCGAAGGCCGCCTTGGAGAACGCTTACCCGAAGATCGGTGGCTGAATGTCCTTGACTGCTAAAGTGTTCCCCGACTGGGAGGGAGCCCTCCTGTCTGGCGATTGTTGCGCGGTGTCCGTTCATCCGTTGTCGCAGTGTCTGCATGGGAATACTTTTGCAGTCAAGGACATTCAGCCACTGATCTTCGGGTAAGCGTTCTCCAAGGCGGCCTTCGAGACACACGACAACGCAAAATCGTCGAGCAGAAGTTGATAGCCAAGTTCCGCACCCATGAGGACGGCCTCAACCGGGATCTTGGGTTCATGTCACGCTACACGTAACCCCACCAGCAAAAAGGGGGAAGAAAAAAATTATATGTTTTTTAATATTCTCTCTCTCTCTCTCTGCCATTTTGAGTTTCTTTCTGCCTGCCTGTGTAATCGACACAATGTATATCCAGTGTACTGGGACGTGCTGTTCTCCGTGACTGGCCTGTTTGAATAACAACGACACCTTTTGATTGGTGTGATGCTGTCCCAACATAGTATAAGATATGCGATTTGAGAACCTTTTCACTCATTCATCTGACGAAGGGGATAATCTCCGAAAGCTTGTGATTTTAAAATAAATTTGTTGGACTATAACCTGGTGTTGTAAGATTCCTTACATTTGTCCACCCCAGTCCATCACCGGCATCTCCACATCATATCCCATTTAGCACAGTGGTAGTGCCACACAACACGTTGGATGGTGTCCTCAGTGCGAAGACGGGACTTCATCTTCACGAGGACTGTGCAGTGGTCACTCCTACCAATGCTGTAATGGACAGATGCATCTGCGACAGGTTGATTGGTGAGGATGAGGGCAAGTAAGTTTTCCCATCGTGTTGGTTCGCTCACCACCTGCCGCAGGCCCAGTCTGGCAGCTATGTCCTTCAGGACTCGGTCAGCTCGGTCAGTAGTGGTACTACCGAGCCACTCTTGGTGATTCTATGAAATACTCTTCTGGTAAATCTTTTCTGCACTCTCTCTAAGGCCTTGACATCCTTCTTGAAGTGCGGTGCCCAGAATTGAACAAAATACTTCAGCTGAAGCCTAACCAGTGTTTTATAAAGATTTAACATAACTTCCTTGCTTTTGTACTCTGTGCCTCTGTTAATAAAGCCCAGGATCCCGTATGCTTTTTTAACAGTCTTCTCAACTTGTCCTGCCAACTGCAAAGGTTTGTGTACCAAGATTTGAGACCCCCAGGTCTCTCTGTTCCTGCACGCCCTCTAAAATTGTACCATTTAGTTTATATTCCCTTTCCTTGTTCTTCTATGAAAATGCCTCACTTCACACATCTCTGCATTAAATTTCATCTGCCATGTGTCTGCCCATTTCACCAGTCTGTCTATGTCTTCCTGAAGTCTGTTACTGTCCTCCACATTGTTTACTATATTTCCAGGTTTCATGTCATCTGCAAACTTTGAAATTATACCCTCTATCCCCAGGTCATTAATATATATCAAAGAGCAGTGGTCCTCATACCGACCCCTGGGGAACACCACTGTATACTTCCCTCCAGTCTGAAAAACAACTGTTCACCACTACTCTCTGCTTTCTGTCCCCTCGTAAAATTTGTACCCGTGCCATCACTGTCCCATTAATTCCATGGGCTTGAATTTTGCTAACAAGTCCCCCGCCCACCCAGCTCCGCTCCGCTCCTCCCCCACTCAGCTCCACTTTATCCGCTAACACCCCGCGCCCGATGGACACAGGGCAGGCAAGACGCAAGTGTGCACCCAAGGGAGCACTTGCCTGCAATCGGCGTTCCATTCCGGGCCTTGCACGTGGAATCAATGCAATTCGCACTTTCCACTACCAGAGGGAGCTCCATCTCTTAAAGGGAGGATGTTTCTTAGAAATCTCTTAAAGGTAGCTGGTACCTGTTATTTGCTGAAAATAACAGTCTACTGTCTGCATGGAGTGTGAACAGAGATCAGACATCGCACATGAAAAACACAGATGCAGATCCCATCCCTATGTTTACACACTGATGAGTTATGTTAAAACATTGAATAAAGGTTGCACACTACTAAATCCCACATCCTCCAATCTGCACGCCAGACCTCACCAATCTGCTGATCTGAGTTGGTACCAGGCTGCGAGAGAGCATGCACCAAGGTTCTCTGCTGATGCACTACAGACCTTGGTGCAAGAGGTGAACAGAAGAAGGGACATCCTATATCCGCAGTGGGGGTGGGGTTGGGGCAAGAGGCCCTCCAGACATATACTTAAAAGGCAATGGGAGGTAGCGGGGGACGAAGTCAATGCCAGGCACACAGCATCATGAACATGGATGCCGTCCAGGAAGATGTTCAATGCTTTGACATGAGTGGTCAAGGTGAGTGAGGTGGCGTCTCCTACCAACTGCACCACGCTCTACACCCCCATCAGTACTCAACACTTCCAACCAGATGCTTCCTCTCACCCTTACACATTGCCACTGTTTCAAGCCGCCCACTCACAACTCACAGGCCACACACACTGGCAGCTATTCAACCATGACAGGCACGTCCTGCTTTCTTGCAGGAGAAGATGGCGCATATCAAGAGGCAGCAAGTGGCCGTTGCATTTAGCCTCTCGAGATCATGGTGGACCTGTGACCTAACTCCATATACCCGCCTTAGCCCCATATCCCTTAATACCCTTGGTTCACAGAAATCTATCAATCTCAGATTTAATATCCACAAGTGAGCTAGCATCAACTGCCGTCCGCAGAAGAGCGTTCTAAACGTCTCCCACCCTTTGCGTGTAGAAGCATTTCCTAACTTCACTCCTGCATGTCCTGGCTCTATATGTTAGGCTATGTCCCCGCGTCCTAGTATTGAAGTCTAGGAGACCTCCAAAAACAGTTACAAATGTCTCGGCAACCAGAAGCAATAATCCAGCCGCTAACCTGTAAATCCTGCATGGTCCCTTTAAATAGCGCCCGTGGGGGTCCCCCAGGCACTCTAAGACACGTTCAGATGGTCGGGTATAAGACTGTGCCTTGCGTTGAGCGTCAAGTCCCAAAATAGTGTCTATCACTTTAAATCAGCGTTGCACACTGATTGAAGCCATTTTCTCCATACTTTATCTACCTACGTTATCTGCGCCTGCGCAAACTCCTATACCAAGATGGCATCTGGCGCACGTCACGAAGGAAACGTGCGTGCGCATCCATGATGCCATCTTGGACGTCGGAGAGGCCGAAACAACGGGCGCTACATGGCCCAATTTAGCGCCCTACTTCTCCTACAAGGTGCTCCCCTCGTGGCTTCAGCAGTACTGGTGGCAGGGGCAGGTCCTCGTGTGGGGACCCTTGACATCCTTGTGGCTGGTGACTTCTGGAAGCTCGAGCCTGTGAGGATCCTGCTGCACCTTGGCTGCTCCCAGGGCTGTCTGGCCCAGCTGACTTGTTGGCACCGAAGTGGGTAGAGGTTGAGGGGGTGGCAAATATACAGACATGCTGACATCCTGAGAGAGGCTAATACATACCACTCCCACGGTGCAACTGCTACTCCTTTGGGGCTGGGGCTCATCACAGAATCATATAGCACATGAAGAGGCCATTCAGGACATTATGCCTGTGCTGGCTCTTTGAAAGAGCTATCCAATTAGTCCCACTTCCCTGCTCTTTTCCCATAGCCCTGCAAATGTCTCTTTTTCAAGTATGTATCTAATTCCCTTTTGAAAGTTATTATTGAATCTGCTTCCACCGCTCTTTCAGCCAGCACATTCCAGATCATTACACCTCGCTGCATAAGAAATTTCCTCATGTCGCCTCTAGCTCTTTTGCCAATTATCGGAAATCTGTATCCTTTGGTTACTGACCCTTCTGCCAATGGGAACAGTTTCTCCTTACTTACTCTATCAGAACCATTCATGATTTTGAACACCTCTATCTCCTCTTAACCTTCTCTGCTCTAAGGAGAATAACCCCAGCTTCTCCAGTCTCTCCACATAACTGAAGTCCCTCATCCCTGGTACCATTCTAGTAAATCTCTCCTGCACCCTTCCTAAGGCCTTGACATCCTTCCTAACGTGTGTTGCCCAGAAATGAAAACAATACTCCAGATGAGGCCTAACCAGTGTTTTATAAAGGTTCATCATAACTTCCTCTCTTTATAAAGCCCATATGGTTTTTTAACAGCTCTATCAACTTGTCCTGCCACCTACAAATATTTGTGTACGTATACCCCCAGGTGTCTCTGTTCCTGAATCCCCTTTAAAATTGTACCATTTTTTAAATATTGCCTCTTCTCATTCTTCCTCCCAAAATGTATCACTTCACACTTCGCTGTGTTAAATTTCATCTGCCATGTATCTGCCCATTTCACCAGTCAGTCTATGTCCTCCAAAAGTCTGCTACTATCCTCCACATTGTTTACTACATTTCTGAGTTTCGTGACATCTGTAAGCTTTGAAATTGTGCCCTCTATACCCAAGTTCAAGTTACTAATATAATCTCAAAAAGAGCAGTGGTCCTATTACTGACCACTGGAGGATACCACTGTATACTTCCCTCCAGTCTGAAAAACAACTGTTCACCACAACTCTCTGCTTTCTGTCTCATCTAATTTTGTATCCACGCTGCCACTGCCCCTTTAATCCCATGGGCTTTAATTTTGCTAACAAGTCTATTACATGGCCCTTTATCAAACACCATTTGAAAGTCAATATACACAATATCAACAGCAATACCTTCATCTACCCTCTGTTATTTCATCGAAGAACTCAATCAAGTTTGTCAGACACAACATGCCTTTAACAAATCCATGCTGAATTTCATTTATTAACCCATGTTCTTCCAAGTGACAATTAATTTTGTCTCGGGTTATTGTTTCTAACCACCACTTGGGCTGACTGGCCTGTAGTTACCTGGTTTATCCCTCTCCCCTTTTTTGAACAGGGCTGTAACATTTGCAATCCTCCAGTCCTCCGACACCATCCCCATATCTGAGGAGGATTGAAAGATTGTGGCCAGAGCTTCCGCAATTTTCACCCTTATTTCCCTCATTAACCTAGGATGTATCCCATCAGGACCAGGGAATGTTTCTACTTTGAGTGCTGCCAATCTTTTAAGTACCTCCTCTTTATCACTTCCAGTGATCTGAGGAGAATGGATTGCAGAGGATGACTGACCCCTTTCAAACCCCTATCCATCTGATCCACAATCGCTTTATTGTGGAGCCCAGAGCCTGCATGGCAGCCCTTTGAGCTTCCACCAAAGCCGTAAGGCTTGGCTGCAGCGGCCCTGCAGGTCCCCACACTATCCAGGATAGATTGCAGAGTGGTGGTTCCATGCGAGATGACACCATAGAGACTAGATGTGGACTCCTCTCAGCCATAGTGGTGAGACTCCTTGGCATGCCTCCCTCGTACAGTTGATTTTGTAAGGCCAGCAGTTTACTTCTCATGGCTGGGCCCTCGAAGTACTCATCCTCAGCAGGGCTGAGAGAGGACCTCGCTGTGTGGAGATCTGTCCTGGATTGTCCCTGCCACCAGTACTTGTTGCTGCCCACTGGTGCTGGGTGTTTTACCCCGTGAAGACCCCTCTAGCTCACTATCTAGCCCGCAGTGCATGAGCTGCTGCCTAAGAGGGGTGGAGCGCCTGACGCTGAATCCATAGAGGGATTGTCCTCCTCCAAGGTTTGATCTTCTGCAGGACGTGTTGAGAAGATCCTAGAAGAACCAGTTCTGGAATGCGCTTCCTGAAAGGGTGGAGGAAGCAGATTCAGTAGCAACTTTCAAAAGGGAATTGGATAAATACCTGAAGGGGAAAAATTTACAGGGTATGGGGAAAGAGCAGGGGAATTGGACTAATTGGATAGCTCCTTCAAAGAGCCGCTACAGGCACGATGGGCCGAATGGCCTCTTTCTGAGCGGTATCATTCTATGATTCTACGTTAGACACTCACTTGTTGAAGATGGTCATTGCCTGACACTTTGTGGCATGAATGTTACTTGACATTTATCAACCCAAGCCTAAATGTTGTCCAGGTCTTGCTGCATGTGGCCATGACCTGCTTGGGTACTCTATCTGAATAAAGGGATACAACTAATATATAGACAAAAGAACATAAGAAAGCAATCGAAAAGGCTAATGAAATGTTAGCCTTAATGTCAAGGGGGCTGGAATATAAAGGAGTGTAAGTTATGTTAGACCTTTACAGAGCTCTGGTTAGACCCCATCTGGAGATACTGCATTCAGTTCTGGCCACGGCACATCAGGAAGGATATATTGGCCTTGGAGGGGATGTAGCGCAGATTCACCAGAATGATAAGGACATAAGAACATAAGAAATATGAGCAGGAGTAGGCCATACGGCCCCTCGAGCCTGCTCCACCATTCAATCGGATCATGGCTGATCTTCAACCTCAACTCCACTTTCCTGCCCAATCCCCATATCCCTTGATTCCCCTAGAGTCCAAAAATCTATCGATCTTAGCCTTGAGCATACTAAACATCCACAGCCCTCTGGGGGAGAGAATTCCAAAGATTCACAACCCTCTGAGTGAAGAAATTCCTCCTCATCTCAGTCTTAAATGACCGACCCCTTATCCTGTGATTAGTTCGAGACTCTCCAGCCAGGGGAAACAACCTCTCAGCATCCACCCTGTCAAGCCCCCTCAGAATCTTATATGTTTCAATGAGATCACCTCTCACTCTTCTAAACTCTATCTGAATAAAGGGACACAAGAAATATACAGACACCCTGCTTGTGTACGCCACCAGCCTCCTTCTCCAATGCTCATGACCCTGCCTGGATCAATGATGTCCAGGGTCTCCTGCTCTGCATGTGTGAGGACGATGATGTTGTGGACTCCTCCACCTGTCCTGTTCCTTTCCCTGGTATTATGTACAGCCTTCAGAAAGAGAAAGTGAGAGTTAATGAGTGTGTGTTGAGAAGGTGAGTGGAGATCTGTGGGGCTTGTTCATATAGCGGGTGTGGTGAGATGTTTAGAAGAAGCAAAATAGAATGAGGATGGGGAGGTGATGAATGCAAAGGGAAGCGCGTGTAATGTGAAGTGAGGAAAGAGTGGTGGAAGTAGTTAGTGGTTATTCCAGTGGGAGTATGTCTCCTCCTTTAAGACCCTCCTTAAAACCTACTGAAGGACTATGGACGTTTTAATACCAGTTTTAAGGAAACTAAAAAGAAACCCTGGATTGCTCAAAAAGCAGGATTTGGTTAAAAGTATGAACAACAACAGGTCGAACACAGAATTGTTAATCTAACTGCTTAGAAGGCTAAATGAGACGATGTACTTTTGCGGAGATAAGGGATAAGGTTGAAGAAGACAGCTGTCCAGCTAGACCTTGAGAGACTGTGGGAACATTAGAAAACTGCTTTTGCATCAGAGATGGAGGATGTAAAGTTACTGAAAAATTTGGTTTTGCCAGCAGCCAAGGTATAAAGAAAGATTGTTTAACATTCGAAACAAAGAAGTGAAAAGGCTGCAGTCGGCGGGGAAGGAGTCCACCATCCCGGAAGAAAGGTGTCAAAAGTGTTACTCTCAAACAAGAGCCTGATAAACCCTTCATTTTCGATATTACACAGACTCTCCTTTAAGGTTGTATTATTGTTAACTGTTTATTGAATAATTTGTAGGAGTAGTAAAGCATTGTTGATTTTACCAATACATTGACTTATGTCTGTGACTGAACCTAAGATCCACAGACATTAGAGTGAAATCCTACAAAGTGGGTAAAATCCTATACCACCTCTTTGACCATGCTTTTAGTCACAGTGTGCTGAGAGTTCGGTACGTGTGGGAGTTTGGTAAAGTGGGGGAAGGAGGTGCTGCTTTGCCTTGCTTTTCCTGCAGAGCGGTAGTGGACCTGAGAGCGGTGAGCGGCGGGAGAGAGCGAGACCAGAGCGGGGATAAAAACAGCGCGGAGACAGCGAGAGTCCAGTCGGTGAGCGGCGGGAGAGAGCGAGACCAGAGCGGAGATATAAACAGCGCGGAGAGAGCGAGAGTCCAGTCGGTGAGCGGCGGGAGAGAGCGAGACCAGAGCGGGGATATAAACAGCGCGGAGAGAGCGAGACCAGAGCTTACTCTGAGAGCGAGACTCTGAGACCAGCGGCAGTTCGGGGTGACGTCACCAGTCAGAAAGTGACGCGGCACAGGGGAGGCAGCTGATTGGTGAGTAGGTTCAGGTGAGTATTTCTACCATTTTATTGTAAGTAAAGTAATAAGAAAGGGAAGATCTGCAGGTTTTATAGCAGATAGTGTTTTTTTTTTAGTGAACCTAGGTCCCTAGTATAGTTAACATTTTCTAATTTCAACGTAATTTAAAAGGGGTAACTAAGCTAAGGCAAGTCATGGCAGCAGACCTCGCACCCGTGATATGCTCCTCCTGCAAGATGTGGGAAGTCATGGACACTACCAGTGTCCCTGCCGACCATGTGTGCGGGAAGTGTGTCCACCTGCAGCTACTGACCGATCGTATCTCGGAGCTGGAGCTGCGGGTGGACTCACTGTGGAGCATCCGCGATGCAGAGAAACTCGTGGATAGCACGTTTAGCGAGTTGGTCACACCGCAGGTAAAGGGTATACAGGCAGGAAGTGAATGGGTGACCACCAGGAAGAGTAAGAGATGCAGGCAGGTAGTGCAGGGGTCCCCTGTGGCCATCCCCCTCTCAAACAGATATGCCACTTTGGATGCTGTTGGGGGGGATGACTTATCAGGGGAAGGCAGCAGCAGCCAACTTCCTGGCACCACGGGTAGCTCTGCTGCACAGGCTGGGAGGAAAAAGAGTGGCAGAGCTATAGTGATAGGGGACTCAATTGTAAGGGGAATAGACAGGCGTTTCTGCGGCCGCAACCGAGACTCCAGGATGGTGTGTTGCCTCCCTGGTGCAAGGATCAAGGATGTCTCGGAGCGGCTACAGAACATTTTGGAGGGGGAGGGCGAACAGCCAGCTGTCGTGGTGCACATAGGCACCAACGATATAGGTAAAAAAGGGGATGAGGTCCTAAAAGCAGAATATAGGGAGTTAGGAGGTAAATTAAAAAATAGGACCTCAAAGGTAGTAATCTCAGGATTGCTGCCAGTGCCACGTGCTAGTCAGAGTAGAAATAGGAGGATATTTCAAATGAATACGTGGCTAGAGGAATGGTGCAAGGGGGAGGGATTCAAATTCCTGGGACACTGGAAACGGTTCTGGGGGAGGTGGGACCAATACAAACCGGACGGTCTGCACCTGGGCAGGGCCGGGACCGCTGTCCTAGGAGGAGTGTTTGCTAGTGCTGTTGGGGAGGGTTTAAACTAAAGTGGCAGGGGGTTGGGAACCTGAGCAGGGAGAGAGAGGAAAGCGTAACAGGAAGGGACAGAAGGTATGGAGTAATAGGTAAAGTGTTAAAAAAGGAAAAAGCAGGAACTAAGCGTCACAAAACAGATTTGAAAGTTCTTTATCTGAATGCACGTAGCATTCGTAATAAAATGGACAAGTTAACGGCACAAATAACTACGTATGGGTATGATCTTGTGGCCATTACAGAAACATGGCTGCAGGGTGACAACGACTGGGAATTAAATATGCCAGGGTATTTAACAATCAGGAAGGACAGGCAGGAAGGAAGGGGAGGTGGGGTGGCTATGTTAATAAAGGAAGGAATCACTGTAATACAGAGAAATGATATTGGGACAAAGCATCAAGATAATGAAACAGTTTGGGTGGAGATAAGGAATAATAAGGGAAAAAAAACATTAGTGGGCGTAGTATATAGGCCTCCTAATAGTTGCAACTCTGCTGGAAGAAGTATTAATCAGGAGATAGTCGGGGCATGTAATAAGGGAACAGCCATAATTATGGGGGATTTTAATTATCATATTAACTGGACAAATCAAATTGGGCAGAGCAGCCTTGAGGACGAGTTCATTGAGTGCATCAGGGATGGATTTCTTGAGCAGTATGTGACTGATCCTACAAGGGGGCAGGCAACCTTGGACCTGGTCCTGTGTAATGAGTCAGGATTAATTAATAATGTCCTAGTTAAGGATCCCCTTGGAACGAGCGACCACAACATGGTTGAATTCCATATCCAATTAGAGGGTGAGAAGGTTGATTCTCAAACAAGCGTACTGAGCTTGAATAAAGGAGACTATGATGGTATGAGAGCGGAATTGATTAAAGTGGACTGGGAAAATAGATTAAAGGGTAAGACGGTACATGAGCAGTGGTGTTCATTTAGGGAGTTATTTTACAACTTTCAAAATAAATATATTCCACTGAGGAAAAAAGGGTGTAAAAGAAATGACAGCCATCCGTGGCTCAGTAAAGAAATCAAGGATAGTATCCGACTAAAAACAAGGACATATAAGGTAGCCAAACTTAGTGGGAGGATAGAAGATTGGGAATTCTTCAAAAGACAGCAAAAAGTAACGAAAGGATTGATTAAGAAAGGGAAGTTAGATTATGAAAAGAAATTAGCAAAAAATATAAAAACAGATAGCAAGAGTTTCTATAGTTATATAAAAAGAAAAAGGGTGGCTAAGGCAAACATAGGTCCCTTAGAGGATGAGACCGGGAAATTAATGGTGGGAAACATGGAGACGGGCCAGGACCTACTCCGTTAATGGTAGGGCGTTGGGGAGAGTTATAGAACAAAGAGATCTAGGAGTACAGATTCATAGCTCCTTGAAAGTGGAGACTAAGAATATCCCAACACTGGACAAACAGGGGACTCTCGGGGGGGAGGAGCTAAATACGATTAAAATCACTCAGGAGATGGTACTCAGTAAAATAATGGGACTCAAGGCGGATAAATCCCCTGGACCTGATGGCTTCCATCCTAGGGTCTTGAGGGAAGTGGCAGTAGGGATTGTGGATGCTTTGGTGATAGTTTTCCAAAATTCCCTGGACTCAGGAGAGGTCCCGGCAGATTGGAAAACTGCTAATGTAACACCGTTATTTAAAAAGGGTAGTAGGCAGAAGGCTGGAAATTATAGGCCAGTTAGCTTAACATCTGTGGTGGGTAAAATTTTGGAGTCTATTATTAAGGAGACAGTAACGGAACATTTAGATAAGCATAATTTAATAGGACAAAGTCAGCATGGCTTTATGAAGGGGAAGTCATGTCTGACAAATTTGCTTGAGTTCTTCGAGGATATAACGTATAGGGTGGATAAAGGGGAACCAGTGGACATAGTGTATTTAGACTTCCAGAAGGCATTCGACAAGGTGCCACATAAAAGATTATTACTTAAGATAAAAAATCACGGGATTGGGGGTAATATTCTGGCATGGGTGGAGGATTGGTTATCGAACAGGAAGCAGAGAGTTGGGATAAATGGTTCATTTTCGGACTGGCAACCAGTAACCAGTGGTGTTCCACAGGGGTCGGTGCTGGGTCCCCAACTTTTTACAATCTATATTAACGATTTGGAGGAGGGGACCGAGTGCAACATATCAAAATTTGCAGATGATACAAAGATGGGAGGGAAAGTAGAGAGTGAGGAGGACATAAAAAACCTGCAAGGGGATATAGACAGGCTGGGTGAGTGGGCGGAGATTTGGCAGATGCAATATAATATTGGAAAATGTGAGGTTATGCACTTTGGCAGGAAAAATCAGAGAGCAAGTTATTTTCTTAATGGCGAGAGACTGGAAAGTACTGCAGTACAAAGGGATCTGGGGGTCCTCGTGCAAGAAAATCAAAAAGTTGGTATGCAGGTGCAGCAGGTGATCAAGAAAGCCAACGGAATGTTGGCTTTTATTGCTAAGGGGATAGAATATAAAAACAAGGAGGTATTGCTGCAGTTATATAAGGTATTGGTGAGACCGCACCTGGAATACTGCATACAGTTTTGGTCTCCATACTTAAGAAAAGACATACTTGCTCTCGAGGCAGTACAAAGAAGGTTCACTCGGTTAATCCCGGGGATGAGGGGGCGGACATATGAGGAGAGGTTGAGTAGATTGGGACTCTACTCATTGGAGTTCAGAAGAATGAGAGGCGATCTTATTGAAACATATAAGATTGTGAAGGGTCTTGATCGGGTGGATGCAGTAAGGATGTTCCCAAAGATGGGTGAAACTAGAACTAGGGGGCATAATCTTAGAATAAGGGGCTGCTCTTTCAAAACTGAGATGAGGAGAAACTTCTTCACTCAGAGGGTGGTAGGTCTGTGGAATTTGCTGCCCCAGGAAGCTGTGGAAGCTACATCATTAGATAAATTTAAAACAGAAATAGACAGTTTCCTAGAAGTAAAGGGAATTAGGGATTATGGGGAGCGGGCAGGAAATTGGACATGAAGCTGAGTTCGGATCGGTCAATGCCCTGTGGGTGGCGGAGAGGGCCCAGGGGCTATGTGGCCGGGTCCTGCTCCGACTTCTTGTGTTCTTTAGATTTGTGGTTGGGATCAGATCAGCCATGATCTTATTGAATGGCGGAGCAGGCTCGAGGGGCCGATTGGCCTACTCCTGCTCCAATTTCTTATGTTCTTATGTTCTTATGTTCTCTCCTTATGTGGCTTGGTGTCAATTTTTGTTTGATAACGTTCCTGTGAAGTGTCTTGGGTCATTTTACTAAGTTAAAGGTGCAAGTTGTTGTTGTTAGTGTGTGGTGTGAACAAAGGAGAGGAAGAGGTGAGAGTGTTTGGAATGAGCAAGAGGAGTGTTTTAGTTTGCCCTTGTGATTGTATGTTGGAGGATATGATGGAGGGGAGGTAATAGTTGAGAGTGGTGGGGGAGGAGGTAAGAGGTGCTGGTGAGAAAGGTGGAGATGTGAAGAGGTGTACTCACCCGTGCTGTTCTGGTGAGATCATTAAACATCTTCTGCACTGAACCCAGGTCCTGGTACTGATCCTCTTAGCCACCTCTGTCCAGGACTGCCTGACAGTGGCTTTAGAGATGCTCCCAAAGTGCTGGGGAAGTGTAGCTCCCTCCTGGCCCCCACTAGGACCTCCAGGGAGGTGTCAGAAAAGCAGGGGCCCTTCGACTCATCTGTGTACCACAATCTTTTCCAGCGTTCTTGCAACAAAGATAAAAGTGGGAATGCAGCATCGCTTTAAGAGTCAGTGAACATGGGTCATGTGGGCGGGCTGCCCGATAGTGCAGGCAATCAGGAAAGCAGCCCATTCTTCAAATGTTAATTTGAAGCCGACAACATCATGAGGGCTTGCCGCCTGATTCCCCCATCCCGATTTCAAAACCATTCTTAAGTGTTCATGATGCGCAAGTGCGTAATAATCCATGGTGAGCAGGTGAAACCTTGTTTTCTGTGTTTCAAATACATAAAATAACTTGCACTACATTCAACGTGTCTCTTCTGCTCATAAAGGAAACGTATCATAGTTCTTTTTTGTACAACAGAAAAGTTGATAGAATATCACAGCCGAAAAATCCATAGTAATTCTGATATCAATCCTATGTCATAGGCACTTTGTCAGCAACATTGTTTACGTGCTAGCAGATATCACCAATTGCCTCAGTTTAAGAACAGCGCAGTCTATTTCTACTAGACTTTGTTAAGAACATGAGAAACAATCACAATTGTATTTGTTTTCCTCCATTTAAAAAAATAGTTGTACAATCACCTACCTTTTTGGGCTTTGACTTTTTCTCACAATGACTCCTGTGCGTCGCTGCTACTTTTTCTAAAAATATACAATCATTACAATATTTAGAACGGTCAAATCAACAAGATACACACCCTGGGCGTTATTTCCAGCATATATAATAGTTAAAATATTCAATATAATGGTTAAAAAACAAAACATACAACAATCAACACAGTCTGAAAAGGACGAGTGAACAATTGAACCAGTAGCTGAACAATCCTTTACATCCAAAGAATTAAGTCCTACTAGTGAGGTATGGTCTTAATTCTTTAAAAGTAGTTCAAACTGCACACTCAAATAAGGAGTCCTGTTATTTCATGGGCAGGGGAGGAAGTGGGGGAAATCACCTAGTACCATTGTCCCTTCAAGACATCTTCTGTCACATCACCTTCCTCTTGGTTAGGACACCGTCCCTGTCTGCATGAGGAAGGCTAAGTAGAAGCTCTATAAGTGGTGATAATATCATAGTCAGTTTAATATTCTTCTTACCTTCATGTATAGGATCGTAATTAAAAGTAATGCAGAAACTCGAGGTACTTTCATGTTCAGGGCTGCTACATTGCCAAGTTCCTTGTTGGCTTGAGCTGTCACATCAACATAACAACGTGGTATAAAAATACATAACTGTTCCAGTTGACTGATGTCTAGATAGCTGCAAATGAAAGCCTCAGTATGTTTCCTCAGAAAGTGGCCACCACACAGGTAGAATCACAGATTTTACAGTATAGAAGGAGGCCATTCAGCCCATCGTGCCTGTGCCAGCTCTTTGAAAGAGCAATCCAATTAGTCCCACTCCCCCGGTCTTTCCCCATAGCCCTGCAAATTGTTCCCATTCAAGTATTTATCTAAACCCCTTTTGAAAGTTATTATTGAATCTGCTTCCACCGCCCTTTCGGGCAGTGCGTTCCAGATCATAACAACTTGCTGTGTAAAAAAAAATTCTCATCTCCTCTCTGTTTTTTTTGCCAATTACCTTAAATCTGTGTCCTCTGGTTACCGACCCTTCTGCCACTGGAAATAGTTTCTCCTTATTTACTCTGTCAAAACCCTTCATGATTCTGAACGCCTCTAATAAATCTCCCCTTACCTTCTCTGTTCTAAGGAGGACAACCCCAGCTTCTCCAGTCTCTCCACATAACTGAAGTCCCTTGTCCCTGATACCATTCTAGTAAATCTCTTCCGCACTCTCTCTAAGGCCCTGATATCCTTCCTGAAGTGTGGTGTCCAGAATTGGACATAGTACTCCAGCTGGGACCTAAACAGTGATTTATAAAGGTTCAGCATAACTTCCTTGCTTTTAAACTCTATGCCTCTATTAATAAAGGCATATGCTTTTTTAACAGCCTTCTCTACTTGTCCTGCTATTTTCAAAGATTTGTGTACATATACCCCCAGGTCTCCTTGTTCCTGCACTCCCTTTAAAAATGTACCATTTAGTTTATATTGTCTGTGCTCATTTTTCCTTCCAAAATGTATTACTTCACACTTCTCTGCATTAAACTTCATCTGCTTTGTGTCTGCGCATTTCACCAGTCTGTCTATGTCCTCCCGAAGTTTGTAACTACCTTCCTCGCTATTTACTACTTTTCAGAGTCTTGTGTCAGCTGTAAACTTGAAAATTATGCATAGTATACCCAAGGCCAGGTCATTAATACATATCAAAAAGAGCAGTGGTCCTAATACAGACCCCTGGGGAACACCATTGTATACTTCCCTCCAGTCTGAAAAACGACCGTTCACCACTACTCTCTGCTTTCTGTCCCTTAGCCAATTTTCTATCCACGCTGCCACTGTCGCTTAATCCCATGGGCTTCAATTTTACTAACAAGTCGATGATGTGGCACTTTATCAAATGCCTTTTGAAAGTCCGTATACATATCAAACGCACTACTCTCATTAACCTTCTCCGTTACCTCATCAAAGAACTCAATTAAGTTCATCAAACACGATTTACATTCAACAAATCCATGTTGGTTGTCATTTATTAATCCATGTTCTTCCAGAACTGCCCGCGCCTCTAGCCAAGCTGTTCCAGTACAGCTACAACACTGGCATCTATCCGACAATGTGGAAAATTGCCCAGGTATGTCCTGTCCACAAAATGCAGGACAAATCCAATCCGGCCAATTACCGCCCCATCAGTCTACTCTCAATCATCAGCAAAGTGATGGAAGGTGTCGTCGACAGTGCTATCAAGGGACACTTACTCACCAATAACCTGCTCACTGATGCTCAGTTTGGGTTCCGCCAGGACCACTCGGCTCCAGACCTCATTACAGCCTTGGTCCAAAAATGGACAAAAGAGCTGAATTCCAGAGGTGAGGTGAGAGTGACTGCCCTTGACATCAAGGCAACATTTGACCGATTGTGGCAGCAAGGAGCCCCAGTAAAATTGAAGTCAATGGGAATCAGGGGGAAAACTCTCCAGTGGCTGGAGTCATACCTAGCACAAAGATGGTAGTGGTTGTTGGAGGCCAATCATCTCAGCCCCAGGACATTGCTGCAGGAGTTCCTCAAGGCAGTGTCCTTGGCCCAACCATCTTCAGCTGCTTCATCAATGACCTTTCCTCCATCATAAGATCAGAAATGGGGATGTTCGCTGATGATTACACAGTGTTCAATTCCATTCGCAACCCCTCAGATAATGAAGCAGTCCGTGCCCGCATGCAGCAAGACCTGGACAACATCCAGGCTTGGGCTCTTAAGTGGCAAATAACATTCGTGCAAGACAAGTGCCAGGCAATGACCTTCTCCAACAAGATAGAGTCTAATCACCTCACCTTGACATTCAACGGCATTACCATCGCCGAATCCCACACCATCAACATCCTGGGGGTCACCATTGACCAGAAACTTAACTGGACCAGCCATATAAATACAACAAGAGCAGGACAGAGGCTGGGTATTCTGCGGCAAGTGACTCATCTCCTGATTCCCTAAAGCCTTCCCACCATCTACAAGGCACAAGTCAGGAGTGTGATGGAATACTCTCCACTTGCCTGGATGAGTGCAGCTCCAACAACACTCAAGAAGCTCGACACCATCCAGGACAAAGCAGCCCGCTTGATTGGCACCCCATCCACCACCCTAAACATTCACTCCCTTCACCACCGGCGCACAGTGGCTGCAGTGTGTACCATCCACAGGATGCACTGCAGCAACTCGCCAAGGCTTCTTCGACAGCAGCTCCCAAACCCGCAACCTCTACCACCTAGAAGGACAAGAGCAGCAGGTACATGGGAACAATACCACCTGCACGTTCCCCTCCAAGTTACACACCATCCCGACTTGGAAATATATCCCGGTTCCTTCATTGTCGCTGGGTCAAAATCCTGGAACTCCCTTCCTAACAGCACTGTGGGAGAACCTTCCCCACACGGACTGCAGCGGTTCAAGAAGGCGGCTCACCACCACCTTCTCAAGGGCAATTAGGGATGGGCAATAAGTGCTGGCCTCGCCAGCGACGCCCACATCCCATGAACGAATAAATTCAGTGACAATTCATTTTGTCTCAGATTTTTATCTCTAAAAGTTTCCCCACATTAGGCTGACTGGCCTGTAGTTACCGAGTTTATAACTCTCCCCTTTTTTGAACATTGGAGTAACATCTGCAATTCGCCAGTCCTCTGGCACCGCCCCTATATCGAAGGAGGATTGGAAAATTGTGGCCAGTTCCGCAATTTCCACCCTGACTTCCCTCAGTAACCTGGGATGCATCCTATCAGGACCGGGTGACTTTTCTACTTTGAGCACTGCCAACCTTTTAAATACCTCCTCTTTATCTATTTTTATCCTATCCAGTTTCTCTACCACCTCCTCCTTTACTGTGCCACTGTGTGAAGACAGATGCAAAGTATTCATTTAATACCTCATTCTCCACAAGATGATCTCCTTTGTGGTCCCTAATTGGCCCCACATTTCCTGTGACTATCCTTTTAGAGTAGGGCAGGCTTTAATTTCCTTGCCAGGCTCTGCCCGACCGCATATCAACAAAACCTTGATTAATCCAGAACGGTGTAGCAGTCCTGGGGCTCTATTTTCGCACCCGCAATCGGGTGCGTTCATGGCGGGGTTTCCGGGTTCCTCAGTGACGCGCTCACATGCGCGCGCAGCCCCCGCATGTGGGACTCCCGCCGGCAATTAAAGCCGGCGGGGTACCACTTAAAGTACTTGAACAGGTACTTCAGGTTGTTTACAGACCTGATTGACCTGATATTTTAGGAGGGATCGGATTTTGCAATTAACTGAGACTGTTTCCCGGACTGGGGGAAACACTCCCAGTTGAAATGGACGTGTTGCAGCCACCAGCCTGTGGCAGCTGCAAAGGTCCATTTGACAGGTGGCGGGGGGGGGGGGGAGACCCTCACTCATTGCAGGAGGCCACTCTGTCACTTTGGACAAAGTTTGGCCTCCACCACCCTCCTCCAAACAATCAAATGCATAAACTTGCACACTTACCCCAGGGTCCAGACACATTTACCTACCTTGCTGACCCCCTCAAATGTACATCTTCCGGATGGGGGCCGCCATAGCTGCAGTCATGACCTCCTCGGAGGGCGAACAGCATCACCAGCCTCGCCGTCCACCTCCAACGTGGAGCTCCACAACACAGTGCTGTGACATATCCACCTGCACAGCAGGAAGGAGGGCAACCGCAGAGAGAGATGCTTCGCAGAGGGCACTACCCTCGCCACAGGATCTACAGACCGAGGCTCAGCTTCCGTGCACATATAGTCGTGGACATCTGCAGCCTCCTTCATGCCGAGCTGCTCCCGGCTGGCCCGAGTACTATCTTCTTACTTGTCGCTGTCAAAGTCACCACTGCCCTCAACAAATTCTCCTCCGCATCCTTCCAGGGTGCCACTGGGGACATCGCTGACGTCTCTCAGTCGTCTGCACAAAAGAGCCCTGCAAATACACCTACACCCACTCTGCAGTGACACAATGGGTGGTATTAGTTGTGGGTCTTCATAGTGATCCTCAGGAAAGGGCATTCTTGCACAAACCAGACAAGATTCGCAAAGACGTGGCAGTAGTGGTGACAATATAATATGTTATGTGAGTTGATCAGAAATTAAATATCGGTATACACCATGACAAACCCTCAAACACCCTTCATGCTCACGACAAGTTTGCCTTCGCTGCCTACTGCACATATGTGATGCATGCCCTGTGGCTGCAGCACAGGTAGTGGCAGGTTGAGTGAGGCTGACCGTGAAAGAGATGCATCAGAGGGTGAGTATGAGATACAGCCATGAGGTTGTATGAGGATTGGGTTGAGTGGTAGTTGTGGGATGAGTACTGGCGAGGTGAGTAAGTGCAGGTAAGATGAGGATGAGGTTTGAGTGGGTATGAGGAGTGATGTGACAGAGTAGTGTTGGCAGTGCAGAAGAGGAGATGTGGGGTGGGGGCGGTGATGTGGCAGACGGAGGGGAGGGGAATGAGTAAGTGTACTCACTTCGGCTGACCTACTTAGGTCATTGCAGCGCCTCCTGCACTGTATGCAGGTGGGCGATATGTTGGTGGTGCAGGTGACCTCCTCTGCCACCTCGAGCTAGACCTTCTTGGTGGCAGAGGCAGGCTGCTTCCTCCCGCCCGCCGGGGGGAAGATCTCTGTCCTCTCCCTCCTCCTCACCCCATCCAATGATACCTGGAGTGAGGCATCATTAAACCTGGAAGCAGCCATCCCCCTGAGCTGCTCCATGCTGCAATTTTTCCTATTTTCTGCAGCATCAGTCAGTGGAGGACTGCCCCTTTAAATAGGGCTCCTCCAGCTGACAGATCTTGATGCGCATGCGCAGTCCGCCTGCCGCGCAGCTTACCAGCAGGAAACCCGGAAGCCCAGGTAAGTGGCTCCAATTATCCTGTTACCCACGCGCCCAGTCGATCCCCCACTGAGAACCCACTGCCCTGCTAATATCGAGCCCCTGTTGTCATGCCCATTACCATTGGCTCTCTGTTCCCCAAGGTATTGATTTTAAGGTCATTGTCTCATTTACAAATCTCTCCATGGCCTTGTTGTTTTGTACTTAGTGATCTCCTCTAACCATATGTCTCAGATACATTAGGTTGCCCACTCCGAATCGTTCTTGACTACTTTCAGTGGCTGATCATTCAGTCATTATTCATTTGCCCTCTGGAACTCTTTTCCAAATATTTGATATTTTTGTCCAGAGCTGAGACACTGTTAGCTGCGCCTCTAGTCAAGCTGTACCAGTACAGCTACAACACTGGCATCTATCCGACAATGTGGAAAATTGCCCAGGTATGCCCTGTCCACAAAAAGCAGGACAAATCCAATCCGGCCAATTACCGCCCCATCAGTCTACTCTCAATCATCAGCAAAGTGATGGAAGGTGTCATTGACAGTGCTATCAAGCGGCACTGACTCACCAATAACCGACTCACCGATGCTCAGTTTGGGTTCCGCCTGGACCACTCGGCTCCAAACATGGACAAAAGAGCTGAATTCCAGAGGTGAGGTGAGAGTGACTGCCCTTGACATTAAGGCAGCATTTGACCGAGTGTGGCACCAAGGAGCCCTAGTAAAATTGAAGTCAATGGGAATCGGGGGAAAATTCTCCAGTGGCTGGAGTCATACCTAGCACAAAGGAAGATGGCAGTGGTTGTTGGAGGCCAATCATCTCAGCCCTAGGACATTGCTGCAGGAGTTCCTCAGGGCAGTGTCTCAGACCCAACCACCTTCAGCTGCTTCATCAATGACCTACCCTCCATCATAAGGTCAGAAATGGGGATGTTCGCTGATGATTGCACAGTGTTCAGTTCCATTCGCAACCCCTCAAATAATTAAGCAGTCCGAGCCCACATGCAGCAAGACCTGGACAACATCCAGGCTTGGGCTGATAAGTGGCAAGTAACATTCGCGCCAGACAAGTGCCAGGAAATGATCATCTCCAACAAGAGAGAGTCTAACCACCTCCCCTTGACATTCAACGGCATTACCATCGCCGAATCCCCCACCATCAACATCCTTGGGGTCACCATTGACCAGAAACTTAACTGGACCAGCCATATAAATACTGTGGCTACGAGAGCAGGTCAGAGGCTGGGTATTCTGAGGCAAGTGACTCACATCCTGACTCCCCAAAGCCTTTCCACCATCTGCAAGGCACAAGTCAGGAGTGTGATGGAATATTCTCCACTTGCTTGGATGAGTGCAGCTCCAACAACACTCAAGAAGCTCGACACCATCCAGGACAAAGCAGCCCGCTTGATTGGCACCCCATCCACCACCCTAAACATTCACTCCCTTCACCACCGGCGCACCTTGGCTGCAGTGTTTACCATCCACAGGATGCACTGCAGCAACTCGCCAAGGCTTCTTCGACAGCTCCTCCCAAACCCGCGGCCTCTACCACCTAGAAGGACAAGAGCAGCAGGCACATGAGAACAACACCACCTGCACGTTCCCCTCTAAGTCACACACCATCCCGACTTGGAAATATATCGCCGTTCCTTCATCGTCGCTGGGTCAAAATCCTAAAACTCCCTTCCTAACTGTGGGAGAACCGTCACCACACGGACTGCAGCAGTTCAAGAAGGCGGCTCACCACCACCTTCTCAAGGGCAATTCGGGATGGGCAATAAATGCTGGCCTCGCCAGCGACGCCCATGAACGAATAAAAAAAAACTGAATTCAGATTTTGCAGTTTGAGAATGTGCAGTGGACCTAATCACCCAGGAGATATCAGTCATATTCAATCAGCTGTACTGATGGAATATTTCTCTTCAGATTATAGCAGTTTGTGCTCAGCTGTTTTTCAAAATTATTTGAAGAAAACCTAGAGGACAAATTTCAAAAGCTTTATTCAGGTAACATTTATATTTAAACAGAGTGCATGCATGTGTAAAAATGAGAATACACCTGTTGTAGCTTTTCTTTTGTGTTCTATAAATTATAGCAAGTGTATAATGCTGAGTTGGACAGAGTATTAATCATGAAATAAGAGGAGCTTGTATAAAAGGTAATGCAGTAATCGTGGGGGACTTTAATCTTCATATAGACTGGGCAAATCAAATTGCAAAGGTAGCATGGAGGACGAGTTCATGGAATGCATTCGAGACAGTTTCCTAGAACAATACATCGTGGAACCAACCAGGAAACAGGCTATTTTAGATCTTGTATTATGTAATGAGACAGGGTTAATTAGTAATCTCACAGTAAGAGATCCTCAGGGGAAGAGCGATCATAATATGATAGAATTTCAGATTAAGTTTGAGAGAGACGGACTTAAGTCAGAAACTAGAGTCTTAAATTTAAATAAAGCCAATTACATAGGTATGAGAGGAGAGATGGCTAAGGTAGATTGGGAAATTGGACTAAAGGATATGACGGTTGAAAATCAATGGCAAACATTTAAAGAAATATTTCAATATTCTCAACAAATATACATTCCATTGAGATATAAAAACTCCACAGGAAAAGTGATCCACCTGAGGCTAACTAAAGAAGTATATGATAGTATTAGATGAAAAAAAGAGACCTATAATGTTGCCCAGAAGAGTAGTGAGCCTGAGGATTGGGAGAGTTTTAGAAACCAGCAAAGGACGACCAAAAAATTAATAAAAAGAGAGAAAATAGAATATGAAAGTAAACTAGCAAGAAATATAAAAATGGATACAAGTATGTAAAAAGGAAGAGAGTAGCAAAAGTAAACGTTGATCCCTTAGAGGCTGAGACAGAAGACATTATAATGGGGAATCAGGAAATAGCAGATGCGTTAACCAAATATTTTGTATCTGTCTTCACAGTAGAAGACACAAAAAGCATACCAGAAATAGTGGGGAACCAAGGGTCTAATGAGAGTGAGGAACTTAAAGCAATTAATATCAATAGAGAAAAAGTACTTGAGAAACTAATGGGACTAAAAGCTGATAAATCCCCTGGATCTAATGGCTTACATCCGAGGGTTCTAAAAGAGGTGGCTGCAGAGATAGTGGATGCATTGGTTATGATCTTCCAAAATTCCCTAGATTCTAGAACGGTGCCAGCGGATTGGAAGGTAGCAAATGTAACCCCGCTATTCAAGAAAGGAGGGAGAGGAAACAGGGAACCACAGGCCAGTTAGCCTGACATCAGTCGTGGGGAAAATGCTGGAATCCATTATTAAGGAAGTGGTAACAGGGCACTTGGAAAATCATAATATGATTAGGCAGAGTCAACAGGTTTTATGAAGGCTAAATCGTGCTTGACAAACCTATTCGAGTTTTTTGAGGATGTAACTAGCAGGGTAGATAAAGGGGAATCAGTGGATGTCGTATTTTTGGATTTTCAAAAGGCATTCGATAAGGTGCCACATAAAAGGCTGTTACACAAGATAAGGGCTCATGGGGTTAGCATGGATAGAGGAGGATTGGTTAATGGACAGAAAGCAGAGAGTAGGGATAAACGGGTCATTTTCAGGTTGGCAGGCTGTAACTAGTGGGGTGCCGCAAGGATTGGTGCTTGGGCCTCAGCTATTTACAATCCACATTGATGACTTAGAAGGGACCGAGTGTAATGTATCCAAGTTTGCTGACGATACAAAGCTGGGTGGGAAAGTAAGCTGTGAGGAGGACACAGTGGGGTGGGGGGGGGGGGGAGAAATTGGATCAGGGTTCGTTTCAGGCGGGGGTAGCACGATGCCCTAGCACCCTGCGCCCGATGGACCCTATGCACGCAGCACACGAACTTCGTGCTGCCTACTACTTACCATGATATCTCCGTGCAGCCAGCGCAAACCACGCTGCTAAGAGGCTGCATGGAGAATGAGGAAGTTGGAAATGGGGCGTGCACAGCGCATGTCATCAGCAGCCTGCACCTCTTAAAGGTGCAGGTGCACATTTCAAATGGCAGGTACACAGCTTACAAGCAGGAGGGAAAGATGGCCATGAGAATAGCAGGACCGGCACGAGAGAGGACACCACACTTCTCTGATGATGCTCTGGAGGCCCTAGTGGAAGGCGTGGACGAAAGGAATCATTGAGTATATTCAAGGCTGAGATAGACAGATTTCTGGACTCTAGGGGAAGCAAAGGGTATGGGGATCAGGCAGGAAAGTGGAGTTGAGATCAAAGATCAGCCATGATCTGACTGAATGGCGGAGCAGGCTCGAGGGGCCATGTGGCCTACTCCTGCTCCTATTTCTTATGTTCTGAGATGGTGCTTTTCCTCATGATACTTTTGGTTCATTTTTCTAAATTAAATGCAAATTTTGAAGCCAAGAGAAAGCCTCCAATTATCTCATATCTAATTTCTTGACTGTTAGAAAATGCAAACATTCTAACAGCAAACAGCTGGGTGAGTGTGAGCAAGTACAAAGAGACAGCATGACACATGCGATAGAAGAAAAAACTTAATGAGACTGGGACTTTCATCTTACCTTTGCCTAAGCTCTCAGCCATGTTTTGTTTCTTTTGTCTGCTGTAAGCCACTAGTTTGGGCTTAGTCTTTCTGTTAGACTCTCGTAGCCAACTTATATCGGTTTTGCCATCTGTGTCAGTATCAGTGAAGAAGTGCTTTTTACTCCTGTGACCTACAGACTATAAAGAACATAAATTTTACAGAGAAAATAATCTACCAGCAAGATTTCTGTTTTGTGCTGTTTATTTTCTCAGTTGCAAGTATTGAAACAGCAAACTCATCCAACCATTTATGTTCAGTTGCTGATATAGTAACTAGCCTCTGTTATACCATAGCAAAGTAGACATGGTTACAATTAACATTTTGAAGGAGCTTACTAATTATCCTATTGTTCAGCAAATTCAAACTGCTATTAATTGTAAGATCGTGGTTCTCAATCGGTTCACCTTTTAATATAATTGATTTTATAACTACTGTATATCAACAATTATCAATGACATCGCTGTATATGTGAACTGAAAAAGTGCTTTAAACTTTTTTAAACTAAGTTCTTTACAAAATTATACAAGTCGAAAAAAAAACAATTCCGAAAAAAAATCAACTAAATGTACCCATCTTATCTTAAACATCCCCCAACAGATTTCGTCTGCAAGACCTACCCTGTTTCAGGGAGCTCAGGCCTACCTCCTAGTGCTTCCTATGCTGGGACTTGGGTCCTGACACTTGCTGGACCTCCGTGCCCCATAGCACCATTTCTATATTCTCTCCTTCCTTCAGGGCTAGACAGACTGGATGCAGGGAGGATGTTTCCCCTGGTTGGGGGGTCCAGAACCAGGGTCACAGTCTCAGGATACGGGGTAGGACATTTAGGACCAAGGTGAGGAGAATTTTCTTCACTCAGAGGGTGGTGAACCTGTGGAATTCTCTACCACAGAAGGCTGTGGAGGCCAAGTCACTGAATATATTTAAGAAGGAGATAGATAGATTTCTAGACACAGAAGACATCAAGGGGGATGGGGAGAGAGCGGGAATATGGTATTGAGATAGAGGATCAGCCATAATCATATTGAATGGCCGAATGGCCTACTCTGGCTCCTATTTTCTATGTTTCTATGATTCAAGTTTCCTTCCCAGCCTTCTTAATACTCTTAAGTTGTAATTGTGCGACAGCAGCTCACAGACACTAGAAACAAACTACTTTCTCTGATGTGACCTATAGATGGAGTGTATAAGAAAAAACAGTGACAAGTAAAAATGTGAAGTAAAAAGCAAAATCCGTTTTATACATGATAAAAAATACAATCAACACTTCCGCCTGCAAGACCTACCATTTCAAGGAGCTCAGGCCTACCTCCTGCTCTAATCCTAGAGCTTCCTATGCTGGGTCTTGGGTCCCGACACTTATTGGACCTCCGTGTGTAGGACCCACAGCTTTTCTTAAAAGTAAAACAAATGGCCAAATATGGACAGATTTGAACTAACAAGAGGAAGAGTACCATTCTGAAGTACTGTAAATCGGTGTGGGGAAGAGAGGGCTCGGTCGTTGGGTGTTTGGAGCAAAGTCCCTATAAACATCATATCAGCTTTGCTTAAGATGAGACTTCTCATATTTGAAGAATCTGAGCCTGTCCACAACAACTCTAAGGAGCCAGCCACCTTATTGTGGATAAACACACAAGTTTCTCAATCTCAGACAAGCTGTGTCGATACACAGCATTTTGTGAACAATCTGGAGCTGATAAAGGAACAAAGGGGAGCATTTTATAGTGACAGCTATCCTATGTTGGGCACCAGTGTATCCAGCAACTAGCGATTTCTCAGATGACTGCATTGGATATTGCTGTAAAATGACCTGGGTTCTCTCTGAACAAAGCATCTATGCTGATCCCCTCTCACAAGAAGCATTCCAAATGGCCGGACGTCTGAGTCCGGCATAAGGTGGGGCAGGGGGTGATTGGACCTGCAAGTAAAGTTCAGACATTGTTCCTTTAGATTGGAAAATTGGGTGAGAGAGAAAAAAGAGGAAATTATAGAACTGTTAGACTAACATCCGTTGTGGGGAAGTTGTTGGAATCTATAATTAAGGACAGGGTGACTAAGCACTTAGAGAAATTTGAGCTCATTAGAGAGAGCCAACACGGATTCATAAAGGGTAGGTCATGTCTAACGAACCTAATTGAATTTTTGAGGAAGTAACTAAAGTAGTAGACAGGGGAATGTCAATGGATGTAGTTTATATGGACTTCCACAAGGCATTCGACAAGATTCCACATAAGAGACTGTTAGCTAAAATCAAAGCTGATGGAATTGAAGGCAAATTACTGACCTGGTTAGGAAATTGGTTAGACGGTGGAAGACAGAGAGTAGGGATAATGGGTGTGTACTCGAATTGGAAGGAAGTGACTAGTGGTGTCCCACAAGGATCTGTGCTGGGGCCTCAACTATTCACTATATTTCTTAATGACTTAGATAGCACAATAGAGAGCCATACATCCAAGTTTGCCGACGACACAATGATTGGTGGCATAGACGGGAGCATAAAATTACAAAGAGACAATGATAGATTAAGTAAGTGGGCAAAACTGTGGCAGATGGATTTCAACGCAGGAAATAGAATTATAGAATGTTATAACACAGAAGGAGGCCATTTGGCCCGTTATACCAGTGCAGGATCATTGAAAGAGCTGACCAATTTAGTCCCACACCCCAGCTTTTTCCCCATAAGCCCGCAAATCAGTCCTCTTCAAGTACATGTCCAATAATCCGGGACAAAATTAATTGGCACCTGGAAAAGTAAGGGCTAATAAATGAAAGTCAGCACGGATTTGTTAAATGAAAATCGTGTTTGATTAACTTGATTGAGTTTTTTGATGAAGTAACGGAGAGGGCTGATGAGGGTAGTGCGGCTGATGTTGTGTGTGTGGACTTTCAAGGGGCATTTGATAAAGTACCACAGAATAGACTTGTTAGCAAAACTGAAGCCCATGGGATTAAAGAGACAGTGGCAGCATGGGTACAAAATTGGCTAAGGGACAGAAAGCAGAGAACAGCGATGAAATGTTGTTTTTCAGACTGGAGGGAAGTATACGGTGGTGTTCCCCAGGGGTCAATATTAGGACCACTGATATTTTTATAAAGATGTTAGTGACCTGGACTTGGGTATACAGGGTATAATTTCAAAGTTTGCAGATGACACAAAACTCAGAAATGTAGTAAACAATAGTAACAAACTTCAGGAGGAAATAGGCAGACTGGTGGTACAATTTTGAAGGGGATGCAGGAAAAGAGAGACCTGGAGGTGCACATATACAAATCTTGGAAGGTGGCAGGACAAGTTGAGAAGGCTGTTAAAGAAGCATATGGGATCCTGGGCTTTATTAATAGAGGCATAGATTACAAAAGCATGGAAGTTATGCTAAACCTTTATAAACACTGGTTAGGCCTCAGCTGGAATATTGAGTTCAATTCTGGGCATCACACTTTCGGAAGGATGTAAGGGCCTTCTGCAGAAGAGATTTACTAGAATGGTACCAGGGATGAGGGACTTCAGTTATGTGGAGAGACTGGAGAAGCTGGGGTTGTTCTCCTTAGAGCAGAGAAGGTTAAAGGAAGATTTGAGAGAGGTGTTCAAGATCATGAACGGTTTTGATAGAGTAAATAAAGAGAAACTGTTTCCAGTGACAGAAGGGTCGGTAACCAGAGGACACAGATTTAAGCTGATTGGCAAAAGAGCCAGGGGCGACATGAGGAAACATTTTTTTATGCAGTGAGTTGTTATGACCTTGATTGCACTGCCTGAAAGGGTGGCGGAAGCTGATTCAACAGTAACTTTCAAAAGGGAATTCGATAAATACTTGAAGGGAAAAAATTTACAGGCCTATGGGGAAAGAGCAGGGGAATGGAACTAATTGGATAGCTCTTTCAAAGAGCCGGCACAGGCACGATGGGCCTCCTCCTGTGTTGTACCTACTATGATAGCCTTTTGAAAGTTCCTATGGAATCTGCTCCCACCATCTTTTCAGGTAGTGCGCTCCAGATCTTAACAACCCTTTGTGTGAAAAAAGTCTCCTCATTTCCCCTCCACTTCTTTTTCCAATTATTTTAAATTTATGACTTCTGGTTACTGAAAGGTTGTATTGGCCTTGGAAGGAGTGTGTCGCAGATTCACCAGAATGTTACCAGGGCTCCAAGGGATATACTATGAGGAAAGATTACATAAACTAGGCTAGTATCCCCTGGAATATAGGTTAAAGTGTGGTTTTGAGAATCCCTACGTGGTCAATATTTGGTAAAATATTAAGATGCCTACGTGGCAAAGAAGCAGAATGCAAAATGGTTAGAAAGGGTTAATTAGTTAGTAACTGAGATTGGTACAGGTGGCCTGGCCTCCTGCTGGGCCATATGTTTGCGTAGTCAGCAGGTTTGCATTGTCTTATCAATGTAGAGTCTTTGATGTGATTCAAGGACTGGTCTGAATGTCTCCATGTTTATGGAAGATCAATATAGGTAACGAGCTTAGCCAAAGTTGAAAGAACATTCCAAGTTGGAAGGTGAGGAAGTATCCCCTTTAATGTCTAACAGCAGCATGATCAGCACATGGACGATCTATGATTGGCCAGCAATAATGTAACCTCGCATGGCAACCTATGCCCGGCTTATGATTGGTGTTGACCCTCGTTAAGTATGTTCCAACTCCTATTCATCTGTATAAAAACGTGTGGATTTCTGTATGTTTCTTGTTCTTGCTCTGCCAGCATAGAGGGACTCTATCAGGAGTCCAAATCAATGCTGCAGACTAAGAACCCTGCTATTAAAGTTGTGATGAACTTTAAAATGTATTCGACGTCAGTTTTTACTGAACCAGACTGAGGGGAAAGAATCCGGATCGTCATTTGGTGGCCCATACGGGGATCTTAACAGTCGTTCACCGAGAGTTCGCGGAGTAAGAGGCGGATTGTCTCAGACACGGAGGAAGGAAATGGCGCCCCGATGTAAGTAGTCTTAATTTACTACGTCGGTTTTCCTCCAATCCGTCAGTCTGACGACGAATTGTCCAATCGCTAACACTCGTGTGGCGTCCTTACAAGATTCAGGTCAGTCTGGCGAATACACAGAAATAGCAGGAAGAGGTCAGTGGTCGAATATCACTGAGGGTCAGCTCCGGCTGAGGATCAGCGTACGTACTGAGGGAATAACTTGTAAGCGGTAGGTCAGTGGTTAATATCACTGAGGGTAGTCAGGGTTTAAGTTCCTGGTGATTGGATATAAACAGGAACTAGTGATCAAAATATCACTGAGTCAGGGTTCGAATTCCTGGTGATTGGGTATAAACAGGAACTTCGAGTCCCTGGGGATTGGGTATGAACGGGAACTGATTGCTTGTGCTGATCGACTAAGGGAGGAAGTGCCTGTCTCAACGCGCAGCGAAGGTCAGGACCCTGAAGTGGGCGTAGGGACCAAGGGCACTTAGGATTGTGAGGCACAAGCATCAGTACCGTCCTCAAATTCTGTAATAAGCAACTGAGTGGCAATAATACGGTTGTGTTGACTAGTTGAATAAGAATAAAAGACTGGGGAATGTCAATGGCCATTGAGAGGGGCTAAAAACTTAGATGCCGCCAAAAAGGCTCAGGAATTAATTTGGAAAAATAACAGAGGTACCACAGCCAAAGAACTAATTGCTTTATGGAGACAGTACTGTCAAAAAAAAAAATGGATAGAATTAAGTGACTAGACAAATGTTTAAAAGACAGAGACCCAAAAAAGAAAGGTTCTGTTGTTTAAGTGTACTGTCCCTTTAAAAAGCCTGTCTTGATCAGTGTCTTTTTTTGTCGGTGTTGTGGGCCATGCCCCCTTCTTACTGTGTTTTACGTGTTTTCTTCCTTTGTGTAATGTATCTGTCTTGTCGTGTGTTTAATTCTGATACTGCTGAATTAAAATTGGAGTTATTGAGGTTAAGTGACCTATTAAATTCTGGTTCTTATAAAGTGTGGGCATGTTAAATTCCAGACATGGGATCTTCAAAAAATTGGCATTTTGAATGTTTATTTTGTGATTGGCTGTGGTTTAAAAAGAGGTTAAAAATTAACAGGATAGATTAAAAAAACTATCTGGTATCACTGTGATAGGAAAAGTCGGAAAGCTGGAACAGCTCGGAGCGTTGATTATAATCACATCCACTAAAAGTATGTGAAAAAATAGTGTGCAAAAATATAGTATAAAGCAATCCACAAATGTGAGAAGTAAAAAAATCAGTCAAACCTGTGTGAAGAGAAATTTTGAAGGTGGGAACTTAATCTCAAAGGGAGAAGGATCAAGTTACTCCTACCACAAGAGCAAGTTAATATTAACCCCTTCCATCCCAAGAAGCCAGACTGTCATGCCAAGAGCAGTTCAAACAGATAGAAATGACCCAGTCGGTTGAGAACTGTCTGAGGCTTGCCCAGAACACAGGTGAACATGAGGTAACAATTGGTATAGGTTATATTAGTAAAATTGTCCCAATCACTCGGAAATGCCAAAGGCTACAATTGACTGAGATATGAGTTTTCACGCTACAGTGAAAAATTGATAAGAAAGGAATGTAAAACAAATCATATGAAAAGGAAGCATAGGTTAGACAATTGGAAGTCCATTACTTGAGCTATGTACTGACACAGGGTACTAAACACCTAGCAGTTTTACCCTGCCACAGTATGATAAGGAAGTTTTGACAAGTTCTGGGGCTATTCAATTTTATTTGAAATTAATAGTAGAATACAAGATCTGACCAAAGAGGGGAGACCTTCCCTGACAAATTATATAACTCGCATTGAGAATGCTAAGAAAACTCAACAATTAGATCAACACCTCCTAACTCAAGTGTTAAAACAAAGAGCGACATGGAATGGAGGTGGACATCGTAAAAAGAGATAGGCAAATATGGAGACGTAAAGATCTGTGATAAGTGATATAGCAACTGCCTTTGCCTCAGTTGTTAACACCATTGATTTGACAACATTAGATCAAAAGGTCAGAGATTTAGGGTCTCGCATTAAAGATATATTAAAAGATAAATGAAAATACAGATAAGGAATTGTCTGAGGATCAAATGCTGACCATATATTTGCAAAGGATAGCTACAGTGCTAGAAACACATGCCCAAACCATTAATAAATTAATAAAAGAGGAATATTAGCAGGCGGCTGCTAATGATATCTGCTTAATGTGGTTACATCTTGAAAACACAGAGATTAGGACTTGGAGTTAGAAATTCCAGTCTGCAGCCCTGCGTACATCTGTATGTGGGAGAGACAGTGTTTATTTCAGACAGGCTGCGTGCTTCAGAGAGAGAGCGAGAGAGGGACTAGGCAATTTCTCTCTCCTGTTTTGTTTTCTGAATTTGTTTCGGGTAAAGGGATTATTCCTTTGGATAAATGAAGATTTGACAAATTAATCACTTGGGCTCTCAAGAAGAGCCGCAATGGATTTTCTGTGTTTCTTTTAAAACAGGTGACCCTGGTGTTTTTGGGACCACGTGAGTGTTGATGGTGCAGGATTACCCAGAGTAGTTACAAAGTTACGGTGCAACCTTTGCTGGAGAAATTTGGTGCAGGAAACGATCCAGTGGTGTTAAAAATTTAAGACTTTAGCTGCAGACATCAGCGGATACCAAATGTCACAGCGTGGTGATATCAACCTGATTCTCTTCTTTTGAAAACATTTTGATTTGTTTTGTTTTAGCCTATTTGTTGTCTTCCGAGACAGAGTGCTCGAGGTGGGGAGATCTGGGAGTTGCATCCAAAAGTAATTACAAGCACTTCATCTCTACTATAAAACCACAAAGCCTGGACATAATTTGTTTCTGAAATTGGAATTGACAAGAAAAATTTATATAAGTTGCTATTTAAGCCCTCGAGAAAGGAAAAAAATTACTTGTAATTTAATGGGATAATCAAATTATATTTTAAAATAAAGGAAGTCCAGTCTAAATGGTTCCTATTGAATGCTGTGTATCAAAGAAGAATTCTTTTCGAGAGGGAAGAAAATTTTACATTGACAAGTCCTGTCAGTCCAACAATACTGCTCTCAAGTTGGGATAATTGTGAAATGATAGAAGGGACTCGGGCACAATGTAGTGGGATATTTTGGGAAATGAAAAGCGGTTCAAGAAAAATTACGTAAGATGAATAAATTTTGGGATATTGGACCGGACTGTAAATATTGTACCGGACAGTAACGTTCCTCCAGGGCTCATGATAGGTAATATAATGGGTTATGTAAAATTGGATGAGAGGAAGTGATTGAGAATTAAAGTAAGAAACAGAGAAATTACACCAAATGGGAATTTCTCTAAAGTCATTGAATTGGGCATGATAAAAAAATCAATCTGGCATAAATATACAATCTAGTGGAAGTCAGGAAAGTGTAGTTGAGAATAGTAAATTGACAGCTTTCTCGTGGAGATATTTGTGTCCTTGCCTATAATGAATAATGAGAAAGCTACACTCAATAGCCTGGCCACTACCCTGACATCGGGACCATGCAGGGGGAGATAAGCACTCTAGACACCCCTGATCTTTTTGATAAGATAACCTGAAAACCTAAGAATGGCTACAGTGGACATAAAAGATACAAATGTATGTTGCCATCATCTGAAACGGAGACCAGGATGAAGAACATGATTACAAAGGCCTATGGCCTGGTGAGCTATTGCAACCACTCTTTAAACAAACCAGTTGCTTTTACAGGACTGAATCCTACAGGTCATATGATGTGTGCCATGGAAAATGTTCGGAAATACCATGAGGAAGAAGAGACTGGCCAGCAGAAAGTTAATATCCAAGAACACTAAGCTCATTCCTATGAGATGCTGCTAGTATGCGGAGATACATGAAGAAGATACAGTGAAGAATGAGTCTCAGACAGGCTCAGTTACTTGACAACAGCACAACAGGAAAATGGTTAATGTGGTCCAGGCGAGTGAGAAATCCTTTTAAACAAGGCACTGACACATGGTCCATAGAGAAACCAACTAATTAATGAAACAGTCAGGAAACATTGGTATCAATCAAAAGGACTGAAATTAAAGTAAAGAGGGACACAGTAATTTGGATTTCCAAAATTCAGGGTTAGGTTCCCATCAGTTAACAATAAAATTGGGAGAAACAATATTTAGAAGATATCTGCACGATGGATACAAAATTACAAGATTATGAGGGGCCCAGATAAAGTAGACAGGAAGTACCTGTTTCCCCTAGCAGAGGGTTCAAGAATTAGAGGACGTAGATTTAAGCTGATTGGCTGGAACAAAATTAAAGGGATGTGTTACTAGACATGCTGTCACTGTGTGTCCACATAGTGTTGGACACAGCCCAGAAGCACAGTGTGGGTTTAATAATACCGGTACCAATCCGGATATTAACTGTACCATGGAAGCCCTCGAGGCGGATCTAAAACCCACTTAAGTGGCATATGCCGGAGAGGGCGAATACTGTGTTACAACTAATTTGAAAACGTTTAAATATGCCAATCCAACTTGTGATATTTTAAGTCCAGAATTCTACTCCATTTCTGAAGTCCTGGTTCGGATTGGACCCGAGGAACTGGTAGAGATACACCGGCATAACCTCACCACCGTACAAGTTTCTGAGAATGTCAGAAAGGACTTAAAAGCATATCAGGACACATTTGGGTATCTGACACCCCTGTTGCCTAAATACTTGAAAGCATTGCGAACGGAGATACGCCTCTCCCAGAAGGTTTATTATAACCTACAACAGGATAATAACATGACATTGACCAAATTAAAGTCACCACCTGGTGAAATGACCTCTGGAATTTGGGACTGAATTTTCAGATCCATCTTTGGATTAGATTAATTTCATATGTATTAGTCGTAGTGCAGTTTGTTGTAATGTGCTTCTTGATTTTCATTGCATGTAATAAATGTAAGCAGAGGATGAAGGGTTTGGCAAAGATAGTAAAACAGAGCCTGGGTGAGAATGTCCCCATTGTCTCTGTGGTTTCAACTAAGAACACATCTTAATGGTACCGGGAGTAGCACCCGCTGGGGTAAGGTGCATGTAAAAGGGAAGACAATTATAGTTTGATAGGATTATCAGATGCTCTGCCTCTCTTCCACCCGGACTGGTGGCCAACACGAAGGGAACCTGGTTAAGATGAGGTACAGCATCTAACAGGATATTGTAGGGAGAATTTGGATTAAGGGATATAAAGGGGAGGGCACCAATTCACAGGTGTAAAATGGTCTGAAAGGTACCATTCAGTCCAGTTAGGCTGGAAACAAAATATAAAGCACCATAGGATATTTGACTATGTTAGCCAGGACATTCGCAGCTTACTTGAGAGATGTTTAGAAGGAGTCTGTTCCTGAGAACACATAAGAGTACAAAGGCATATTGATGAAACATGTCTGTGTTCTAATGGGACTTCTCTAGTACAAGGGCTAGTCATATTCATTGTTATAATTCTTATAGTTTATTGCTTACTTAAATGTTGCTGCGCTGCAGAACCTGCAGAACCAGTGAGCACTGTAATAATTGGTTATCATGAAATGATAAAAGGGGGGAATGAGAATCCCTACGTGGTCAGTTTTTGGTAAAATATTAAGATGCCTACGTGGCAAAGAAGCAGAATGCAAAATGGTTAGAAAGGGTTAATTAGTTAGTAACTGAGATTGGTACAGGTGGCCTGGCCTCCTGCTGGGCCATATGTTTGCGTAGTCAGCAGGTTTGCATTGTCTTATCAATGTAGAGTCTTTGATGTGATTCAAGGACTGGTCTGAATGTCTCCATGTTTATGGAAGATCAATATAGGTAACGAGCTTAGCCAAAGTTGAAAGAACATTCCAAGTTGGAAGGTGAGGAAGTATCCCCTTTGATGTCGAACAGCAGCATGATCAGCACATGGACGATCTATGATTGGCCAGCAATAATGTAACCTCGCATGGCAACCTATGCCCGGCTTATGATTGGTGTTGACCCTCGTTAAGTATGTTCCAACCCTATTCATCTGTATAAAAACGTGTGGATTTCGATATGTTTCTTGTTCTTGCTCTGCCAGCATAGAGGGACTCTATCAGGAGTCCAAATCAATGCTGCAGACTAAGAACCCTGCTATTAAAGTTGTGATGAACTTTAAAATGTATTCGACTTCAGTTTTTACTGAACCAGACTGAGGGGAAAGAATCCGGATCGTCAGTTTGATTGAGGTTCTTCGGGTTTTGAAATGAATTGATAGGGTAGATTGAGAGAAGCTTTTTCCACTGATGGGAGAGTCTAGGACAAGGGGCCATAACCTTAAAATCAGAGCCAGGCCATTCAGGAGAGAAGTTAGGAAACACTTCTTCATGCAAGGGGTGGTAGAAGTGTGGAAATCTCTGCCACAAAAAGCAGCAGATGCTAGCTCAATCAATAATTTTAAATCTGAGATTGATAGAATTGTGCCAGGCAAGAAATGGAGCCAAGGCAGGTAAATGGAGGTAGGATACAGATCAGTCATGATCTCATTGAAAGGCGGAACAGGCTCAAGGGGCTGAATGGCCTACACCTGTTCCTATGTACCCTGCAGTTTGTGTCTAGGACACAGACAAAGAACTCCATGATCTGCTTGCTGGAGCGCTGCTGAAACTACACAAGCACTGCTGTAGTGGCTGCTGTCTGGGCCTGGAGATGGTACACCCACTCGAATAATACACTACCACTTTGTGCCAAACCCAGCACTATGCTAGTTGTGCTAGTAGACCTTCAACATTTTCTTCCTTTGCTCCGCAAACATTTTCTTATCATTAAAGGGCTTCTGTAGAAGCTTTTGATTCAGTTCTTGTGCATACCGAGATACACAGCCAAGCTACAACAACAACTTGCATTTATATAGCACCTTAAATGAAGTAAAAGTGTTCCAACGGAGCTTCAAAGGAGCATTATCAAACAAAATTTGAAACCGAACAACATAAAGAGATACACGAGCAAGTGACCAAAAGCTGGGTCAAAGAGTCATAGAGTTATACGGCACGGATAGAGGCCCTTCGGCCCATCGTGTCCGCGCTGGCCATCAGCCCTGTCTACTCTAATCCCATATTCCAGCATTTGGTCCGTAGCCTTGTATGCTATGGCATTTCAAGTGCTCATCCAAATGCTTCTTGAATGTTGTGAGGGTTCCTGCCTCCACAACCCTTTCAGGCAGTGAGTTCCAGACTCCAACCACCCTCTGGGTGAAAAGGTTCTTTCTCAAATCCCCTCGAAACCTCCCGCCTTTTACATTGAATCTATGTCCCCTTGTTATAGAACCCTCAACGAAGGGAAAAAGCTCCTTAGTATCCATCCTATCTGTGCCCCTCATAATTTTGTACACCTCAATCATGTCCCCCCTCAGCCTCCTCTGCTCCAAGGAAAACAGACCCAATCTTCCCAGTCTCTCTTCATAGCTGAAGCGCTCCAGCCCTGGTAACATCCTGGTGAATCTCCTCTGCACCCTCTCCAAAGCGATCACATCCTTCCTGTAGTGTGGCGACCAGAACTGCACACAGTACTCCAGCTGTGGCCTAACCAGTGTTTTATACAGCTCCATCATAACCTCCTTGCTCTTATATTCTATGCCTCGGCTAATAAAGGCAAGTATCCCATATGCCTTCTTTACCACCTTATCTACCTGTTCCGTCGCCTTCAGGGATCTGTGAACTTGCACACCAAGATCCCTCTGACCCTCTGTCTTGCCTAGGGTCCTCCCATTCATTGTGTATTCCCTTGCCTTGTTAGTCCCTCCAAAGTGTATCACCTCGCACTTTTCCGGGTTAAATTCCATTTGCCACTGTTCCGCCCATCTGACCAACCCATCTATATCGTCCTGCAGACTGAGGCTATCCTCCTCACTATTTACCACCCTACCAATCTTTGTATCATCAGCGAACTTACTGATCATACCTTTTACATTCATATCCAAGTCATTAATGTAGACCACAAACAGCAAGGGACCCAGCACCGATCCCTGTGGTACCCCACTGGCCACAGGCTTCCAGTCACAAAAACAACCTTCGACCATCACCCTCTGCCTTCTGCCACCATTTTTTTTCCCACATCGTTCACCTGAGGAAGGAGGTAGCCTCCGAAAGCTTGTGAATTTAAAATAAAATTGCTGGACTATAACTTGGTGTTGTAAAATTGTTTACAATTGTCAACCCCAGTCCATCACCGGCATCTCCACATTCTGCCACTAAGCCAGTTTTGTATCCAAAGTGCCAAGGCACCCTGGATTCCATGGGCTCGTACCTTCTTGACCAGTCTCCTGTGGGGGACTTTATCGAAGGCCTTACTGAAATCCATGTATACCACATCCACTGCGTTACCCTCATCCACACGCCTAGTCACCCCCTCAAAAAATTCAATCAAATTAGTCAGACATGATCTTCCCTTGACAAAGCCATGTTGACTATCCCTGATTAATCCTTGCTTCTCCAAGTGGAGACTAATTTTGTCCTTCAGAATTTTTTCCAATAATTTTCCTACCACTGATGTTAGGCTCACTGGCCTGTAGTTCCCCGGTTTTTCCCTACTCCCCTTCTTGAATAATGGTACTACATTAGCGGTTCTCCAGTCCTCTGGCACATCCCCTGTGGCCAGAGAGGTTCTGAATATATGTGTTAGAGCCCCCGCAATCTCCTCCTTTGCCTCACACAGTAGCCTGGGATACATTTCGTCCGGGCCTGGGGATTTATCCATTTTTAGGCCTGCTAAAACCGCCAATACCTCCTCCCGCTCGATGTTAATATGTTCGAATATATCACAGTCCCCCAGCCATATTTCTATGTCTACATCGTCCTTCTCCATAGTGAAAACAGATGCAAAAAATTCATTTAGAACCCCTCCTACATCTGCCGGCTCCACACACACATTGCCATTTTTGTCCCTAATGGGCCCTATTTTTTCCCTAGTCATCCTCTTACCCTTAATATACTTATAAAACATCTTAGGATTTTCCTTTATTTTGCTCGCCAGTGTTATTTCATGGCCCCTCCTTGATCTCCTAATTTCTTTTTTAAGTATCCCCCTGCACTTTTTGTACTCCTCTTGGGCTTCCTCCGTCTTTAGCCTTTTGTATCTGCCAAAAGCCCTCCTTTTTTTCCTAATCCATTCTCATATGTCCCCTGACATCCAAGGTTCCCTGGAGTTCTTGGAACCACCCTTGACCTTTACGGGAACATGTTGCCATTGTATGGTCTCAATCTCCCTTCTGAAAGACTCCCATTGCTCCGATGCGGATTTTCCTACAAGCAGCTGATCCCAGTCCATTTTGGCCAGATCTTGCCTTATCCTATTAAAATCGGCCTTCCCCCAATTTAGAACCTTTATTTCCGGCCCCTCCCTATCCTTTTCCATGACCACCTTAAAGAGGTAGGTTTTAAGGAGCATCTTAAAGGAGGAGAGAGCGGTGGAGAAGCGGAGAGGTTTAGGGAAGGAATTCCAGAGCTTAGGGCCTGGGCGGTTGAAGGTATGGCCACATTAGAGGGGCGAACAATGTTGGGGATGTGCAAGAGGCCAGAATTGGATAGCACAGAGATTTCAAAGGGTTGTGTGGCTGGAGGGGGTTACAAAGATAGGATGGGCGAGGCCATGATGGTATTTGAACAGGAGGATGAGAATTTTAAAATCGAGGCATTCCCAGACCGGGATCCAATGTCGGTCAGCAAGCACAGAGGTGATGGATGAATAGGACTTGGTGCGAGTCAGGATACAGGCAGCAGAGTTTTGAATGAGCTCAAGTTTATGTCGGGTGGAAGATGGGAGGCCAGCCAGGAGGGCACTGGAATAGTCCAGTCTGGAGGTAACAAAGGCTGAGGGTTTCAGCAGCTGGTGAGCTGAGGCAGGGGCAGAGACGGATGATGCAACGGAGGTGGAAGTAGGCAGTCTTGGTGATGAAGAGGATATGGGATTGGAAGCTCATCTCGGGGTCAAATAGGAAGCCGAGGTTGCAAACAGTCTGGTTCAGCCTCAGAAAGTGGCCGGAAAGATGGAGTTGGTGGCTAGGGAACGAAGTTTGTGGTGGGGACCGGAAATAATGGCTTTGGTTTTCCCAATATTTAGTTGAAGGATATGTTTGCTCATCAATTACTGGATGTCGGACAAGTAATGTGATAAATGAGAGACAGTGGAGGGGTCGAGAGCGGTGATGGTGAGGTACAGCTGGGTGTCATCAGCATACATGTGGAACCTGAGGCGAAGTCTTCGGATGATGTCACCGAGGGGCAGCATGTATCAGGACATCAGAAATAGGAGCAGGAGTAGGCCATACGGCCCCTCGAGCCTGCTCCGCAATTCAGTAAGATCATGGCTGATCTTCAATCTCAACTCCACTTTCCCGACCTACCTCCATATCCCTTCATTCCCTTAGTGTCCAAAAACCTATCGATCTAAATCTTCAATATTCTCAACGATTGAGCATCCACAGCCCTTTGGGGTAGAGAATTTCAAAGATTCACAACTGTCTGAGTGAAGAAATTTTTCCTGATCTCAGTCCTAAATGGCCGACCTCTTATCTTGAGACGATGACTCCTCGTTCTAGACTCTCCAGCCAGGGGAAACAGCCTCTCAGCAATTTTTAAAAATTTGTTCATGGGATGTGGGCGTCGCTGGCAAGGCCAGCATTTATTGCCCATCCCTAATTGCCCTTGAGAAGGTGGTGGTGAGCCGCCTTCTTGAACCGCTGCAGTCCGTGTGGTTAGGTCGGGAGTTCCAGGATTTTGACCCAGCGACGATGAAGGAACGGCGATATATTTCCAAGTTGGGATGGTGTTCTTCCCATGTGCCTGCTGCCTTTGTCCTTCTAAGTGGTAGAGGTCACGGGTTTGGGAGGTGCTGTCGAAGAATCCTTGGCGAGTTGCTGCAGTGCATCCTATCATTGATGAAGCAGCTGAAGATGGTTGGGCCTAGGACACTGCCCTGACGAACTCCTGCAGCAATGTCTTGGTCTGAGATGATTGGTCTCCACAACCACTACCATCTTCCTTTGTGCTAGGTATGACTCCAGCCACTGGAGAGTTTTGCCCCTGATTCCCATTGACTTCAATTTTACTGGGGCTCCTTGGTGCCACACTCGGTCAAATGCTGCCTTGATGTCACTCTCACCTCACCTCTGGAATGCAGCTCCTTTGTCCATGTTTTGACCAAGTCTCTAATGAGGTCTGGAGCCGAGTGGTCCTGGCGGAACCCAAATTGAGCATTGGTGAGTCGGTTATTGGTGAGCAAGTGCCGTTTGATAGCTCTGTCAACGACCCCTTCCATCACTCTGCTGATGATTGAGAGTAGACTGATGGGGCGGTAACTGGCCGGATTGGATTTGTCCTGCTTTTTGTGGACAGGACATACCTGAGCAATTTTCCACATTGTCGGGTAGATGTCAGTGTTGTAGCTGTACTGGAACAGCTTGGCTGGAGGCATGGCTAGTAGTGGAGCACAAGTCTTCAGCATTATGGCCAGGATGTTGCCAGGGCCCATAGCCTTTGTTGTATCCATGCACTCATCCGTTTCTTGATATCACGTGGCGTGAATCGAATTGGCTGAAGACTGGCTTCTGTGATGGTGGGGATATCGGGAGGAGGCCGAGATGAATCATCCACTCGGCACTTCTGGCTGAAGATGGTTGCAAACGCTTCAGCCTTATCATTTGCACTCACGTGCTGGACTCTGCCATCATTGATGATGGGGATGTTCACAGAGCCTCCTCTTCCCGTTAGTTGTTTAATTGTCCACCACCATTCACGACTGGATGTGGCAGGACTGCAGAGCTTTGATCTAATCCGTTGGTTGTGGAATCGCTTAGCTCTGTCTATGGAAAGAAGCTTCCGTTGTTTAGCATACATGTAGTCCTTTTTTGTAGCTTCATCAGGTTGGCACCTCATTTTTAGGTATGCCAGGTGCTGCTCCTGGCATGCTCTTCTACACTCCTCATTGAACCAGGGTTGATCCCCTGGCTTGTTGATAATGGTAGAGTGAGGAATATGCCGGACCATGAGGTTACAGATTGTGCTGGAATACAATTCTGCTGCTGATGATGGTGGCCCACAGCGCCTCATGGATATCCAGTTTTGAGCTGCTAGATCTGTTCTGAATCTATCCCATTTAGCACGGTGGTCGTGCCACACAACACGTTGGATGGTGTCCTCAGTGTGAAGATGGGACTTCGTCTCCATAAGAACTGTGCGGTGGTCTCTCCTTCCAATACTGTCACGGACTGATGCATCTCTGACAGTAGATTGGTGAGGAATAGGTCAAGTAGGTTTTTCCCTTGTCTTGGTTCTCTCACCACCGGCTGCAGGTCCAGTCTGGCAGCTTTGTCCTTCAGGACTTGGTCAGCTTGATCAGTAGTGGTGCTACATTGGGACATTGAAGTCCCCCACCCAAAGTACATTCTGTGCCCTTGCTACCCTCAATGCTTCCTCCAAGTGGTGCTCAACATTGAGGATGACTGATTCATCAGCTGAGGGGGGACGACAGGTCATAATCAGCAGGAGGTTTCCTTGCCCATGTTTGACCTGATGCCATGATATTTCATGGGGTCCGGAGTCAATGTTGAGGACTCCCAGGACCACTCCCTCCTGACCATATATCACTGTACTGCCACCTCTGGTGGGTCTGTCCTGCCGATGGGACAGGACATACCCAGGGATGGTGATGGAAGAGTCTGGGACGTTGGCTGATAGGTATGATTCTGTAAGTATGGCTATGTCAGGCTGTTGCTTGACTAGTCTGTGGGACAGCTCTCCCAATTTTGGCACAAGTCCCCAGATGTTAGTGCGGTGGACTTTGCAGGGTCAACTGGGCTTGGTTTGCCGTTGTCGTATCTGGTGCCTAGTGGTCCGATGCCGGGTGGTCCGTCCGGTTTTATTCTTATTATGACTTTTTGTAGTGTGATTGTGCAACTGAGTGGCTTGATGGGCCATTTCAGAAGGCGATTAAGAAGCAACCACCTTGCTGTGGGTCTGGAGGCCAGACCGGGTAAAGGCAGCAGGTTTCTTTTCCCTAAAGGACATTAGTGAACCAGATGGGTTTTTACGACAATCTGGTCGCTTCATGGCGACCATTACTGATACTAGTTTTTTTTAAATTCCAGATTTTATTTAATTAATTGAATTTAAATTCCCCAGCTGCCGTGGTAGGATTTGAATTCATGACTCCGGATTACTGGTCCAGTAACATAACCACCATTCTACCCTCTCTAAGAATTTGATACATTTCAACAAGATCACCTCTCATTCTTCTAAACTCCAGAGAATAAAGGCTCATTCCACTCAATCTCTCCTCAAAGGACAACCCTCTCATCCCAGGAATCAATCGAGTGAACCTTCGTTGCACCGCCTCTAAGGCAAGTATATCCTTCCTTAGATAAGGAGACCAAAACTGTACACAGAACTCCAGGTGTGGTCTCACCAGAGCCCTGTACAGTTGCAGAAAGACCTCCTTACTCTTGTACTCCAACCTCCTTGCAATAAAGGCCAACATACCATTTGCCTTCCTAATTGCTTGCTGTAGAGCCGGGATAGAGCCAGCATGTACGCGATGGGCCAAATGGCCTTCTTCCATGCTGTAACCTTTCTATGTACCCGCTTGTTAACTTACTATGATTGGTGTACAAGGACACCCAAATCCCTCTGAATACCAACATTTCTTAGTCTCTCACCTTCAAAAGATATTCTGCTTTTCTATTTTTCCAATCAAAGTGGATAATTTCACATTTAAGAACATAAGAACATAAGAAATTGGAGCAGGAGTAGGCCAATCGGCCCCTCGAGCCTGCTCCGCCATTCAATAAGATCATGGCTGATCTGATCCCAACCACAAATCTAAAGAACACAAGAAGTCGGAGCAGGACCCGGCCACATAGCCCCTGGGCCCTCTCCGCCACCCACAGGGCATTGACCGATCCGAACTCAGCTTCATGTCCAATTTCCTGCCCGCTCCCCATAACCCCTAATTCCCTTTACTTCTAGGAAACTGTCTATTTCTGTTTTAAATTTATCTAATGATGTAGCTTCCACAGCTTCCTGGGGCAGCAAATTCCACAGACCTACCACCCTCTGAGTGAAGAAGTTTCTCCTCATCTCAGTTTTGAAAGAGCAGCCCCTTATTCTAAGATTATGCCCCCTAGTTCTAGTTTCACCCATCTTTGGGAACATCCTTACTGCATCCACCCGATCAAGACCCTTCACAATCTTATATGTTTCAATAAGATCGCCTCTCATTCTTCTGAACTCCAATGAGTAGAGTCCCAATCTACTCAACCTCTCCTCATACGTCCGCCCCCTCATCCCCGGGATTAACCGAGTGAACCTTCTTTGTACTGCCTCGAGAGCAAGTATGTCTTTTCTTAAGTATGGAGACCAAAACTGTATGCAGTATTCCAGGTGCGGTCTCACCAATACCTTATATAACTGCAGCAATACCTCCTTGTTTTTATATTCTATCCCCCTAGCAATAAAAGCCAACATTCCGTTGGCTTTCTTGATCACCTGCTGCACCTGCATACCAACTTTTTGATTTTCTTGCACTAGGACCCCCAGATCCCTTTGTACTGCAGTACTTTCCAGTCTCTCGCCATTAAGAAAATAACTTGCTCTCTGATTTTTCCTGCCAAAGTGCATAACCTCACATTTTCCAATATTATATTGCATCTGCCAAATCTCCGCCCACTCACCCAGCCTGTCGATATCCCCTTGCAGGTTTTTTATGTCCTCCTCACTCTCTACTTTCCCTCCCATCTTTGTATCATCTGCAAATTTTGATATGTTGCACTCGGTCCCCTCCTCCAAATTTCCCCACATTATACTCCATCTGCCACCTTCTTGCATAGGAACATAAGAACAGGAGTAGGCCATTCAGCCCCTCGAGCCCGCTCTGCCGTTTGATAAGATCATGGCTGATCTGTGATCTAACTCCATGTACCGGCCTTTGGCCCATATCCGTTAATACCTTTGGTCGCCAAAAAGCTATCCATCTCACATTTAAAATTAGCAATTGAGCTAGTATCAATTGCCGTTTGCGGAAGAGAGTTCCAAACTTCTACCACCCTTTGTATGTGGAAATGTTTTCGAATCTCACTCCTGAAAGGTCTGGCTCTAATTTTTAGACTGTGCCCCCTACTCCTAGAATCCCCAACCAGCGGAAATAGTTTCTCTCTATCAACCCTATCTATTCCCCTTAATATCTTATAAACTTCAATCAGATCACCGCTTAACCTTCTGAACTCAAGAGAATACAGCCCCAATTTGTGTAATCTCTCCTCGTAACTTAACCCTTGAAGTCCGGGTATCATTCTAGTAAACCTACACTGCACTCCCTCCAAGACCAATATATCCTTCCAAAGGTGCGGTGCCCAGAACTGCTCACAGTACTCCAGGTGCGGCCTAACCAGGGTTTTGTATAGCTGCAGCATAACATCTGCCCCCTTGTACTCGAGTCCTGTAGATATAAAGGCCAGCATTCCATTAGCCTTATTGATTATTTTCTGCACCTGTTCATGACACTTCAATGATCTATGTTCCTGAACCCCTCGGTCCCTTTGGGCATACACTGTTTTTAACTTTTTACCATTTAGAAAGTACCCAGTTCTATCCTTTTTTGGTCCAAAGTGGATGACCTCACATTTGACGACATTGAATTCCATTTGCCACAGTTTTGCCCATTCACCTAATCTATCAATATCGCTTTGTAATTTTATGTTTTCATCTACACTGCTTACAATGCCACTAATCTTTGTGTCATCGACAAACTTAGATATGAGACTTTCTATGCCTTCATCTAAGTCGTTAATAAATATTGTGAATAATTGAGGCCCCAAGACAGATCCGTGCGGGACTCCACTGGTCACATCCTGCCAATGTGAGTACCTACCCAATATCCCTACTCTCTGTCGCCTTTCGCTCAGCCAACTTCCTAACCAAGTCCGTACTTTTCCCTCGATTCCATGGGCTTCTATCTCAGCTAACAGTCTCTTATGTAGGACTTTATCAAATGCCTTCTGGAAGTCCATATAAATAACATCCATTGACTTTCCCCTGTCTACTTTAGTCACCTCTTCTTGCCCACTCACTTAACCTGTCTATATCTCTTTGCAGCCTGTAAACAATTTTACAACACCAAGTTATAGTCCAACAATTTTTATTTGAAATCTACAAGCTTTCGGAGGCTTCCTCCTTCCTCAGGTAAATGTTTACCTGAGGAAGGAGGAAGCCTCCGAAAGCTTGTAGATTTCAAATAAAAATTGTTGGACTATAACTTGGTGTTGTAAAATTGTTTACAATTGTCAACCCCAGTCCATCACCGGCATCTCCACATCTTTGCAGCCTCTATGCGTCCTCCTCACAGCTTACTTTCCCACCTAGCTTTGTATTGTCAGCAAACTTGGATACATTACACTCAGTCCCTTCATCTAAGACATTAATATAGATTGAAATAGGTGAGGCCCAAGCACTGATTGTTGCAGCACCCCATTAGTTACAACCTGCCAACCTGAAAATGACCCGTTTATTCCTACTCTCTGTTTTCTGTCCGTTAACCAATCCTCTATTCATGGTAATAAACTACCCCCAATCCCATGAGCCCTAATCTTTTGTAACAACCTCTTGTGCGGCACCTTATCGAATGCCTTTTCAAAATCCAAATATAATACCACGGTTCCCCCTTTATCTACCCTGTTGGTTACACCCTTAAAAAACTCTAATAGATTTGTCAAACATGATTTCCCTTTCATAAAACCATGTTGACTCTGCCTAATCATGTTATGATTTTCTAAGTGCCCTGTTACTATGTCCTTAATAATAGAATCTAGCTTTTTCCCTCCTACTGATGTCAGGCTAACTGGCCTGTAGTTCCCTGTTTTCTCTCTCCCTCCTTTTTTGAATAGTGGAGTTACATTTGTTGCCTTCCAATTCACTGGGACCATTATAGAATCTAGGGAATTCTGGAAGATCAAAACCAATCCATCTATTCTCTCTGCCGCCGCCTCTTTTGAAACCCTAAGATGTCGGCCATCAGGTCTAGGGGGTTTGTCGGCTTTCAGTCCCATTAATTTCTCCAGTACTTTTTCTTTACTAATATTGATTACTTTAAGTTCTTCACTTTCATTAGACCCTTGGTTCTCCACTATTTCCTGTATGTTTTTTGTGTCTTCTACTGTGAAGGCGGATATAAAATATTTGCTTAATGTCTCTGCCACTTCCTTATTCCCCATTATAACGTCTTCTGTCTCTGTCTTTAAGGAACCCATGTTTACTTTCGCTAATCTCTTCCTTTTTACATACTTGTAGAAGCTCTTACAATCTGCTTTCATATTTCTTGCTAGTTTTCTTTCATATTCAATTTTCTCCCCCTTTATCAATTTCTTGGTCATCCTTTGCTGATTTCTAAAACCCTCCCAATCCTCAGGCTTACTACTCTTTTTGACAACATTGTAAACATCTTCTTTTAATCTAATACTATCCTTAACTTCTCTAGTTAGCCATGGTTGGATCATTTTTCCCAAGGAGTTTTTATTCCTCAAGGGAATGTATATTCATTGAGAATTATAAATTATTTCTTTAAATGTTCGCCATTGCTTATCTACCATCATATCTTTTAATCTAATTTCCCAATTTACCTTAGCCAACTCGCCCTTCATGCCTACATAATTGGCTTTATTTAAATTTAAGATCCTAGTTTCGGACTTAACTACATCACTCTCAAACTCAATATGAAATTCTATCATATTAGAATCACTCTTCCCCAGAGGACCCTTTTCTGTCAGATACTACACAATACTAGATCTAAAATAGCCTGTTCCCTAGTTGGTTCCTCGACATACTGTTCTAGAAAACTGTCGCGATTGTAGATGAGAAATAGGATGCGGCCAAGGATAGATCCTTAGGGGACTCCAGAGGTAACGGTGCAGAAGCAGCAAGAAAAGGCAGCCAGAAGTGGAACCAGTTGGATAATGGAGGAGAGGTATTGGAGGAGGATGGTGTGGTCAATCATGTCAAAGGCTGCAGACAGATCGAGAAGGATGAGGAGGGATAGTTTACCAACAGTCACAGTCACAGAGGATGTAATTTGTGACTTTGATAAGGGTCGTTTCAGTGCTGTGGTAGAGGCGGAAACCTGATTGGGGGGATTCAAACATGGAGTTGCAGGAAAGATGGGCACAGATTTGGGAGGTGCTAACACATTCAAGGACTTTAGAGAGGAAAGGGAGGTCGGAGAGGGGCAATAGTTTGAAAGGACAGAGCAGTCAAGGGTGGTTTTTGAGGAGGGGGGAGATGATGGCAGATTTGAAGGGGAGGGGGACAGTACCTGTGGAAAGGGAACCGTTGACAATATCAGCTAACTTGGGGGCCAGGAAGGAAAGTTGGGTGGTCAGCAGTTCGTTGGGAATAGGGTCGAGGGAGCAGGAGGTGTGAAACATGGACAAGATCAGCTCGGAGAGGGCATGAGGGGAGAGAGAAAATTAGAGAAATATTTAAGTTCAGGGCTAAGGCAGGGGGAGAGTTTGGCTTGTGGGCAAGGACAAGGGAGGGATGTGGCAGAACTCACCAGCTGAACTCTGGTCTCAATCGTAGTGACAAAAAATTCCATGTGCTCCTCACACTTATGGTGGAGTGTAGGTAGAAGGGACAGAGGAAAGAGGTTTAAAGGGTCAGTTGGTAGTGGAGAAGGGAAGCCGGGCATTATCTTTGGTCTCCAGGATGATCCTGGAGTAATGAGCAGTTTTGGCAGACGGGAGCAGGGCACGATGGCGCTGGATGTAGTCCAGCCAGATCTGGCGATGAATGGCTCAAACCGTTGTGCACCATATATGTTCAAATCTGTGTCCCTTGGACTTGAGGGAGCAGAGATGGGGGCTGTACCAAGGGGAATGATCAGGGTGCGAGAGAGTAATGGAGACAGCACTTGATAAGTTAACAAGGTCTGAAGACAAATTCCCTGGGTTAGAATACTCCTATCCTCAGGTGCTAAGGATACTAGGGAGGGAGTTTGCAGGGCACCGGGTCCAGCAATGAAAGATTCATTGGATAATGGCAAGGTTTGGAAGGATTGGAAGTTGCAAGCCAGTGCCTATATTTAAAAAGGACAAATCTTGACCCCCAGTGACCATAGGCTTATTAGCTTTACATCAATACTATGAAAGATAAAATAATAGATAATCGGAATTATACAAAGGAGCAGGCTGCAGGAGATCCTGCATGGCAATAGATTAATAAGTAACAGTATGGATTTTGGAGGGTAAGGTTCAGCTTGACAATATATCCTCAAATACTCAACCAAAATCGATGTGAATCCAGAGATCTGGGACCAGATAAGAAATTGTGTAAATCAGCAATGGATAGTAACAAGAGCGTCAACCTGAGGGTGGGGAGGGGAGGTTTGTGTCGTATCACAGGGAAAGGATCACTGCTTGGACCTCATTTCTTATCTATATAAAGAATATGGTTGCAAAAAACCCAACTGAAAGTTTGTTAAATTTGCAGACAACACAGATAGGGAGTGCAGCAGTCAAGACAGAGAAGGCATTTAAACCTAACATGCAATTGGGAAGATAAATAGCAAAATGAAATTTAATACTGACAAACGGAAAGTATTCCTTAATGGAAGAAAGTATTTAATAAAAATAACAGAACTTGCATAAAGTAACAAAGTAGCAGGCAGAGGAGACAAGCAGACTGGTCCCAGTCAATGGAGAAGAGATTAGTTACAGCCATTTATTGGGTGCATGTTCACAATTTCATAATTTCACAAACGGGTACTGATGGGCCCAGAACTCTCACCAATATTGAAATAAGGCCTGCACTTGTTTCCAGTAACTGCCAGGGCCTAAAATAAAGGCCCAGGCAAGTTTAGCAGTGGCCCAAACATACGTACAGATTGGGTGAAGGGCAGCTCACTGATACATTCCTCATTATTGTGCCTGTTTTACAACTGTAACCCCCAATGTCTAGACGGTGTGGAGAAACAAAAGGCGAATGGAATGGTGCACAAATTCTGCACAGAGTAATGCAAGTCTCCAGAGGTAATGCTGACATTTATAATGCACTTGACAGACCTCATTTGAAATGTTGCATGCAATGCTCACTACACAGCAAGAAGGACATGCATATCTTGCAAGTGCAGAGAGGAGCAACAAGACTGAGCTCAACGTTGAGAGCAATAAGCCATGAGGACAGTTCAGAGAAGTTTAAGCTGTATAATCTTATACTCTAACATATAAGCTATTAAATAACAAAGTGAATCTGGAATACTGTAATACTAAAAGCAAAACATTGCAGATGCTGGAAATCTGAAATAAATAGAGAAAATGCTGGAAAAACTCAGCAGTTCAAGCTGAACCGTGGACAGAAGATGGTAGGGTTAAAATTTTTCGTCAATGACCCTTCCTCAGAACTGGGAGATGTTACAGATGAACAGCTTAAGGATGAACAGAGCCAGGGAAAAGGAAATGGGGAGAAAAGAGTAGTTAGTGATTGGGTGGAGGACAGGAGCTGATTAAATGACAGAAGTGAAAACGGTGTGACAAAAGGAGGCAATAAAGAGGGAAATTAGAGAAATAAAAGACATATCTGAGGCCCAGAGGATACGTGAATGGTCACAGCAGAATAACAGAGGGCGAGGGAAGCAGGGAAAATCTGGCAGAGAAGGTTCCAGTGACCCAGGAGTGTGGTAGAAGAAAAAGTTAGAGGATCCCCATCACAAGTCCCCCCCAGAACGTTTACCAATAGGAGAACCCCAACACAAGCACCCCCCCAGTCCGTGAACCGATAGGGGATCCCCATCGCAAGCCCCCCCCACCAGACAGTGAACCGATAGGGGATCCCCATCACAAGCCCCCCCCACCAGACAGTGAACCGATAGGGGATCCCCATCACAAGCGCAGTGAACCAATAGGGGATCCCCATTACAAGCGCCCCCCCAGTCCGTGAACCGATAGGGGATCCCCATCACAAGCCCCCCCCCACCAGACAGTGAACCGATAGGGGATCCCCATCACAAGCCCCACTCTAGACAGTGAACCGATAGGGGATCCCCATCACAAGCCCCCCCTCCAGTCCGTGAACCGATAGGGGATCCCCATCACAAGCGCCCCCCCAGTCTGTGAACCGATAGGGGATCCCCATTACAAGCCCCCCTCCAGACAGTGAACCGATAGGAGATCCCCATCACAAGCCCCCCCTCCAGTCCATGAACCGATAGGGGATCCCCATCACAAGCCCCCCTCCCAGTCCGTGAACCGATAGGGGATCCCCATCACAAGCGCCCCCCCAGTCTGTGAACCGATAGGGGATCCCCATCACAAGCGCTCCCTCCAGATAGTGAACCGATAGGGGATCCCCATCACAAGCCCCCCTCCCAGTCCGTGAACCGATAGGGGATCTCCATCACAAGCGCCCCCCCAGTCTGTGAACCGATAGGGGATCCCCATCACAAGCCCCCCCCCACCAGACAGTGAACCGATAGGAGATCCCCATCACAAGCCCCCCCCCACCAGACAGTGAACCGATAGGGGATCCCCATCACAAGCCCCCCTCCCAGTCCGTGAACCGATAGGGGATCCCCATCACAAGCCCCCCCCCACCAGACAGTGAACCGATAGGAGATCCCCATCACAAGCCCCCCCCCACCAGACAGTGAACCGATAGGGGATCCCCATCACAAGCCCCCCTCCCAGTCCGTGAACCGATAGGGGATCCCCATCACAAGCCCCCCCCCACCAGACAGTGAACCGATAGGGAAGCCCCCCACCCCAAGACAGTGAACCGATAGGGAAGCCCCCCCCCACCAGACAGTGAACTGATAGGGGATCCCCATCACAAGCGTCCCCCCCAGTCTGTGAACCGATAGGGGATCCCCATCACAAGCCCCCCCCCCAGTCCGTGAACTGATAGGGGATCCCCATCACAAGCCCCCCACCCCAAGACAGTGAACCGATAGGGGATCCCCATCACAAGCCCTCCCCCACCAGACAGTGAACAGATAGGGGATCCCCATCACAAGCCCCCCCCCCCCCCCCCGCAAGACAGTGAACCGATAGGGGATCCCCATCACAAGCCCCCCTCCCAGACAGTGAACCGATAGGAGATCCCCATCACAAGCCCCCCCCCCCCCCCGCAAGACAGTGAACCGATAGGGGATCCCCATCACAAGCCCCCCTCCCAGTCTGTGAACCAATAGGGGATCCCCATCACAAGCCCCCCCCCACCAGACAGTGAACAGATAGGGGATCCCCATCACAAGCCCCACTCCAGTCCGTGAACCAATAGGGGATCCCCATCACAAGCCCCCCCCCACCAGACAGTGAACCGATAGGAGATCCCCATCACAAGCCCCCCTCCCAGTCTGTGAACCAATAGGGGATCCCCATTACAAGCCCCCCCCCCCAGACAGTGAACCAATAGGAGATCCCCATCACAAGCCCCCCTCCCAGTCTGTGAACCAATAGGGGATCCCCATTACAAGCCCCCCTCCAGACAGTGAACCGATAGGAGATCGCCATCGCCATTTCTTGAAATGTTACATTGTTCTCTAGTACTCTGGCACAATTTGTATATCTAAGAAGGATTGAAGAATTGTTGCATTTCTTCTGTTGCTCTTCCTCGTGGAACAGAGACTACAGTATAGGGAGAGAGTGGCAAGCTAACAGCATGCTAACTATGTGGCACCAAGGAACAAATCAATAATATATCAGGCTCATGACAGACAACCTGCAATGCAGAGAAGTAGAAGCAAAATTAGTGGCAGTTGTTCAAAATGCTATGATTGAAGTTATTGTGAACATAGGAACAGGAGTAGGCCATTTGGCCCCTCGAGCCCGTTCCACCATTCAATGAGATCATGGTTGATCTGTGACCAAACTCTATATACCTGCCTTAGTCCCATATCCCTTAATACGTTTGGTTCACAAAAATCTATCAATCTCAGATTTAAAATTAACAATTGAGCACGCATTAACTGCCGTTTACGAAAGAGAGATCCAAACTTCTACCACCCTTTGCGTGTCGAAGTGTTTCCTAACTTCACTCCTGAAAGTACTGGCTCTAATTTTTAGTCTATGATCTCTAGTCCTAGACTCTCCAGTCAGATACCCTATCAGTTCCCCTTAATATCTTGAAAATTTCAATCAAATCACCCCTTAATCTTCTAAATTCCAGGGAATACAACCCTAGTTTGTGTAATCTCTTGTCGTAATTTAACCCTTGGAGTCTAGGTATCATTCCAGTAAATCTACGCTGCACGGCCTCCAAGGCCAACATATCCTTACTAAGGTGCGGTGCCCAGAACTGAACAGAGTACTCCAGGTGTGGTCTAACCACGGCTTTGTATGGCTGAAGCATGACTTCTACCGAGTTTAACCTCAGTGGTGGGGAAACTTTTAGAAACGATAGGGAGGACCTATTTCCCATAGCAGAGGGGTCAGTGACCAGGGGGCATAGATTTAAAGTAATTGGTAGAAGGATTAGACGGGAGCTGAGGATAATTTTTTTCATCCAGAGGGTGGTGAGGATCTGGAACTCACTGCCTGAAAGGGTGGTAGAGGCAGAAACCCTCAACTCATTTAAAAAGTACTTGGATGTGCACTTGAAGTGCCGTGACCTACGGTGCTACAGACTAAGAGCTGGAAAGTGGGATTAAGCTGGATAGCTCTTTTTCAGCTGGCATGGACATGATGGTCTGAATGGCCTCCTTCTGTGCCATAACATTCTATGATTCTATGATAATCCGGGACAGAATTAGCAGTCACTTGGATGAGTGTGGCTTGATTAGGGAAAGTCAGCATGGATTTGTTTAAGGCAAATCGTGTTTAACTAACTTGATAGAGTTTTTTGAAGAGGTAACAGAGAGGGTCAATGAGGGCAATGCAGTTGATGTGGTGGATATGGACTTCCAAAAGATGTTTGTTAAAATGCCACATAATAGGCTTGTCATCAAGATTGAAGCCCATGGAATAAAAGGGGCAGTAGCAGCATGGATACAGAATTGGCTAAGTAACAGTAAACAGAGTAGTGTGAACGGTTGTTTTTCGGATTGGAGGGAGGTGCACAGTGGTGTTCCCCAGGGGCCGGTGCTGGAACCACTGCTTTTCTTGATATATACTTGGGCTTGGGTGTACAGGGCACAATTTCCAAATTTACAGATGACATAAAACTTGGAAGGGTAGTGAGGAGGATAGTGATAGATTTCAAGAGGATATAGACATGCTGGTGGCATGGGTGGACACGTGGCAGATGAAATTTAACGCAGAAAAATGCGAGGTGTCACATTTAGCAGGAAGAATGAGGAGAGGCAATAGAAAATAAAGGGCACAATTCTAAAAGAACAGGAACAGAGAGATCTTTGAAGGTGGTAGAGCAGGTTGAGAAAGTGGTTAAAAAAGCATACGGGATCCTGGGCTTTATAAATAGAGGTATAAAAGCAAGGAAGTCATGATGAACCTTTATAAAACATTGGTTCGGCCACAACTGGAGTATTATGTCCAGTTCTGGGCACCGCACTTTAGGAATGATGTGAAGGCCTCAGAAAGGGTGCAGAAGAGATTTACTAGAATGGTTCCAGGGATGAGGCACTTTAGTTATGTGGATAGGCTGGAGAAGCTGGGGTTGTTCTCCTTGGAACAGAGAAGGTTGAAAGGAGATTTGATAGAGGTATTCAAAACCTTGAAGGGTCTAGTCAGAGTAGATAGAGAGAAACTGTTCCCATTGGCGGAAGGGTCAAGAACCAGAGGACATAGACAAAAGAACCAAAAGTGACGTGAGGAAAAACTTTTTCACACAGCGAGTGGTTAGGATCTGGAATGTGCTGCCCGAGGGGGTGGTGGAGGCAGATTCAATCATGGCCTTCAAAAGTGAACTAGATAAGAACTTGAAAGGAAAAAATTTGCAGTGCTATGGGGATAGGGCGGGGGAATGGGAGTAGATGGATTGCTCTTGCATAGAGCTGCCACAAACTTGATGGGCCGAATGGCCGTCTTCCATGCTGTAACTGTTCAATGATTCTATCTCCTTGTATTCGGGTCCTCCAGATATAAAGGCCAGCATTCCAACCGGCTTTTTGATTATTTTCTGTACCTATCCACAATATTTTAATGATCTACGTACTTGGACCTTTAAATCTCTTTGGACCTACACTGCTTCGAGCTTTTCACCATTTAGAAAGTACTCTGATCCTTTTTAGGTCCAAAGTGGATGACCTCACATTTGCCTACATTGAAATCCATTTGCCACAGTTCACTTAATCTATTAATATCGCTCTGTAATTTTCTGCTTCCATCTACACAACTTACAATGTTGCCTATCTTTGTGTCATCGGCAAACTTGGATATGTGGCTCTCTATCCCGTGATATAAGTTGTTAATAAATACAGTGAACAGTTGAGGCGCTAACACAGATTCCTGTGGGACTCCGCTAGTCACATCCTGTCAATTTCAGTACCTGCCCATTATCCCTACTCTCTGTCTCCTGCCGCTCAGCCAATTTCCTAACCAGGTCTATAGTTTCCCTCAATTCCCATGAGCTTCAACTTTAGTTCACAGTCACTTATGAGGGACTTTTTCGAATGCCTTCTGGAAGTCCATATAAACAACACCCATAGACATTCCCCCTACTACTTTGGTCACCTCTTCAAAAAATTCAATCAGGTTCATAGGCAAGACCTGCCCTTCACAAATCCATGCTGGCTCTCTCTAATCAGCTGAAAATTTTCAAGGTGTTCAGTCGCTCTATCCTTAATTATAGGCTCTAGTAATTTCCCGACAACAAATGTTAGGCTAGTTAGGGTTTACAATTCCCTGGTTTCCCTCTCTCACCTTTCTTAAATAGCAGAGTGCAATTTTCCAATCTAAAGGAATGGTTCTTGAATCGAGAGAACTTTGGAAGAGGGATGAGCTTGAAAGGGCTAAATGGTATTTCCTAATTAATAATTCAAGTTTGGACAAGATCCATTCTCCAACTTAAGTGATGTCATTAGTTTACAAAAATCTTTCTTACTGTGTGCAAAATAGCATGGAGGTAAATCTAATAGAAGTTATCTTTAGCAGAGACATGAATGGATTTCAGTCCATAGTGAACAGGCAGTATAACATTATCAAATTTCTGAACCGCCACCCCATGAATTGAGAAGAAATCAACCTACCTTGAGTACTACTTCTTTCTTTGTAAGACTATATTCCTTCTCGGGTTCTCTGGAAGACCATTATTTACATAAAAACAATCAAAATCAATCAAAGTCCAGAGTGAGAAAAGGCCATTTGGCCCATAAAGCTCAATCCAAGTCCATGTCTGATTATTCTACCACTGATCCCCACTACAGCCTGGGGCGAGGAAGAGAGGGACAAAAACAAGCATCAATAATAACCCCCATCTCAAGATATTGATTCAGCCCCTTTTAAAGACATTAAACTGACCCTGAATCAGCTGCTTTCTCAGGGAATCAGTTTCACAAATCCAGTGGTGGGGGGTCGGGGGGGGGGGGGGGTGACATTGGTCAAGGTCTATGAACTTTGTACTTGTGTCCGTTTTTAATCTTATCTTCATCATCCAAATTAAATAGCTCGTTTGCTTCAACTTTACTATTCTCGTCTTTTCTCCAACAAATATAACTATAATTGCTTCCTCTCATCACAACTCAATTCCTCAAGGATTCTAAGATATATCTCATTACCCAGGAGCCTTATGAATATTTACTCATTTTTGTTTAATATAAAACATTGTTTGCTTCTATTCGATGGGGTATAAACCCCTCAGCCCCATTTACCATGACTGGAATTTGTCTAGCGCTCCTTTGTGAAAGGAGATGAAGAATCCATTCACTATCTACCATACCGTGATAATTTATCTTAATGGCGCTGCTTGTTATGTAAACCTTCCTTCCATTATTAACAGTTTGAAACTATCTGCTTTTCATCTCACTGCTTCCTACTACTTTCTTTAGTATTCCACAGTTGCCTTTTGTATGATTCTCTTTCTGCTATTTCCTTGTACCTTTTAAGTATTTTTGCTTTTTTGGGAGTTCCCTTAGCCTGCTTATTAATCCACTTTGTTTGGTCTGGGTCTTGTTAGATAGATACAAACATACATGTACACGCACACACAGGTGATACCCTTTCCCTGTCAGCCTCAAATATATTTTATTTTGATTATGTTTTATTTCTAAGTCTGGTGTCTCAATTAATGTTGCCCAAGATCTACTTTTACAAAGCTCTGTCCCACTACACTATCACTATCAAACTTAAATAGATCCCGCTGCTCACAAGCTCCTGGTTACAAATCGGTTCTGGTGGATTACCAAACACATTCTGCTCCAATAACCTATCCAACATGTGAGAACACCACCTCCCCAAGTGAATTGCATTGGATTTTCACTGCTTTCTGGCTGTGCCTCATTTGCTTATTCAATCCCATGTGTTGAAGCTCCACAAGAATAAATCAAAGCATTAATTTTCATGTTGAGCAGCAAAAACATTACATACATTTAAAAAAGACAAAAAAATCTATTACACACCTTTTATTCACAGAGGTTTGTTGAGGTAATTTCTTGTACTTCACCTGTGAAAAGCAGAACACATAGATTACATACCAAGGCGTTTCTTTATTCTTCGAATGGAAATTACCCTCCAAAATGCCAATAACTATTCTCAAGTCTGTCAATCACTTCATTCTCCACCACTATTCTTCCTCCCTCTGTGGTCCAACTCGATAATGATTTCACTCCACTGGAGCCAGAACATTTTCAATAGTTTTGTCGCCCTCACACTGAATCATTTCAGTGTCCACGGTTGTATCCTTGGCCTTTACATGCAACTCTTCAGCAGCATTACCCACAAGCAAAAGGCAAATAATCAACATTATCACTCCACCACCACAACTATCATTGCATTTGGTACCAACAAAGCAATGACCAACAATTTACTCCAGCTAAACCAGCAATACTGGTGGGCTCTACCAGAAACTGCATTTGTCCGACATTTCCTTATGGGAAATTGAGGAGCAAATATGTAAGGAGATTACAGACAGCTGCAAGAAAAATAGGGTGGTAATAGTAGGGGACTTTAACTTTCCCAACATTGACTGGGACAGCCATAGCATTAGGGGCTTGGATGGAGAGAAATTTGTTGAGTGTATTCAGGAGGAATTTCTCATTCAGTATGTGGATGGCCCGACTAGAGAGGGGGCAAAACTTGACCTCCTCTTGGGAAATAAGGAAGGGCAGGTGACAGAAGTGTTAGTGAGGGATCACTTTGGGACCAGTGATCATAATTCCATTAGTTTTAAGATAGCTATGGAGAAGGATAGGTCTGGCCCAAAAGTTAAAATTCTAAATTGGGGAAAGGCCAATTTTGATGGTATTAGACAGGAACTTTCAGAAGTTGATTGGGAGAGTCTGTTGGCAGGCAAAGCGATGTCTGGTAAGTGGGAGGCTTTCAAAAGTTTGCTAACCAGGGTTCAGGGTAAGCACATTCCTTATAAAGTGAAGGGCAAGGCTGGTAGAAGTAGGGAACCTTGGATGACTCGGGAGATTGAGGCCCTAGTCAAAAAGAAGAAGGAGGCGTATGACATGCATAGGCAGATGGGATCAAGTGGATCCCTTGAAGAGTATAGAGATTGCCGGAGTAGAGTTAAGAGAGAAATCAGGAGGGCAAAAAGGGGACATGAGATTGCTTTGGCAGATAAGGCAAAGGAGAATCCAAAGAGCTTCTACAAATACATAAAGGGCAAAAGAGTAACTAGGGAGAGAGTAGGGCCTCTTAAGGATCAACAAGGTCATCTATGTGCGGAACCACAAGAGATGGGTGAGATCCTAAATGAATATTTCACATCGGTATTTACGGTTGAGAAAGGCATGGATGTTAGGGAACTTGGGGAAATAAATAGTGTTATCTTGAGGAGTGTAAATATTACAGAGAGGGAGGTGCTGGAAGTCTTAACGCGCGTCAAGGTAGATAAATCTCCGGGACCTGATGAAATGTATCCCAGGACGTTATGGGAGGTTAGGGAGGAAATTGCGGGTCCCCGAGCAGAGATATTTGAATCATCGACAGCTACAGGTGAGGTGCCTGAAGATTGGAGGGTAGCAAATGTTGTGCCTTTGTTTAAGAAGGGCGGCAGGGAAAAGCCTGGGAACTACAGACCGGTGAGCCTGACATCTGTAGTGGGTAAGTTGTTAGAGGGTATTCTGAGAGACAGGATCTACAGGCATTTGGAGAGGCAGGGACTGATTAGGAACAGTCAGCATGGTTTTGTGAGAGGAAAATCATGTCTCACGAATTTGATTGAGTTTTTTGAAGGGGTAACCAAGAAGATAGATGAGGGCTGTGCAGTCGACGTGGTCTACATGGACTTTAGCAAAGCCTTTGACAAGGTACCGCATGGTAGGTTGTTACATAAGGTTAAATCTAACGGGATCCAAGGTGAGGTAGCCAATTGGATACAAAATTGGATTGACGACAGAAGACAGAGGGTGGCTGTAGAGGGTTGTGTTTCAAACTGGAGGCCTGTGACCAGCGGTGTGCCTCAGGGATCGGTGCTGGGTCCGCTGTTATTTGTTATTTATATTAATGATTTGGATGAGAATTTAGGAGGCATGGTTAGTAAGTTTGCAGATGACACCAAGATTGGTGGCATTGTGGACAGTGAAGAAGGTTATCTAGGATTGCAACGGGATCTTGATAAATTGGGCCAGTGGGCCGATGAATGGCAGATGGAGTTTAATTTAGATAAATGTGAGGTGATACATTTTGGTAGATCGAATCGGGCCAGGACCTACTCCGTTAATGGTAGGGCATTGGGGAGAGTTATAGAACAAAGAGATCTAGGAGTACAGGTTCATAGCTCCTTGAAAGTGGAATCACAGGTGGATAGGGTGGTGAAGAAGGCATTCAGCATGCTTGGTTTCATTGGTCAGAACATTGAACACAGGAGTTGGGATGTCTTGTTGAAGTTGTACAGGGCATTGGTGAGGCCACACTTGGAGTACTGTGTACAGTTCTGGTCACCCTATTATAGAAAGGATATTATTAAACTAGAAAGAGTGCAGAAAAGATTTACTTGGATGCTACCGGGACTTGATGGTTTGACTTATAGGGAGAGGTTAGATAGACTGGGACTTTTTTCCCTGGAGAGTAGGAGGTTAAGGGGTGATCTTATAGAAGTCTATAAAATAATGAGGGGCATAGAAAAGGTCGATAGTCAAAATCTTTTCCCAAAGGTAGGGGAGTCTATAACGAGGGGGCATAGATTTAAGGTGAGAGGGGAGAGATACAAAAGGGTCCAGAGGGGCAATTTTTTCACTCAAAGGGTGGTGAGTGTCTGGAACGAGCTGCCAGAGGCAGTAATCGAGGCGGGTACAATTTTGTCTTTTAAAAAGCATTTGGACAGTTACATGGGTAAGATGGGTATAGAGGGATATGGGCCAAGTGCAGGCAATTGGGACTAGCTTAGTGGTATAAACTGGGCGACATGGACATGTTGGGCCGAAGGGCCTGTTTCCATGTTGTAAACTTCTATGATTCTATGATTTCCCTCTCTGGGTTGCGTTTGCTTCTTCACTTTGCGCAATGGTACGCAACCTCAGTATTCTGCTTGATGTTTAGTTTAAAATCCCAAATGCATTATATATATTTAAAGTATTTCATCATCATCACCATCAAGACTGCCACAATTTGTTGAAGCTGAGTCCATAGATTCTTTTAACAGGGAATTAGATAGTTGCTTGAATAAAGGGTATGGGGAACATGCAAGGGAGTAGGAAAAAACTAGGTGGCTCATAAAAAAACACTTGACGGGCTAAGTGTGCTGGAACATTTTATGATTCGAAGTGATGAAGACTTGAAATGGATTCAAGTGTTTCTATTAGTTCTAGAAATAAATTACTATGAACTAATAAATCAATAAATAAAGATTAGAAATCAGTATCGGCAGTGTGTCGGGATTGTAGTATGTAGGAGTTTGTGGACAGCAAGACTGTCCCAGATTACCACTTCTGCAGGAAACGTCTCTACTTTGAGACACTCTGGCTCAGAGTCCTTGAGCTGGAGGGTGTTAGAGACACTCCGATACATAAGGGAGAGGGAGGACTATCTGGATAGTTTTCTCCTGAGTCGCTACACCAGAGCAGAAGAAAGCACAGGTGCAGGAAGGGGAGAGCATGTATGTCAGTCAGCAGGGTAGGGGGAACCTAGGGAGGGGAGAAGGAGGTCCCACAGACACTGGTCCTATCCAACAGGTACAATGTACTTGATACCTGTGAGGATAAGGATGCAAGCTGTGGGGAGGACAGCCACAATGCTGACCCAGGCACCATGGAGCAGGAGGTTGTCCAAAGGGCGAAGGAACAGAATAGAAATGTAGTCGTTATAGGGGATTCAATAATTAGGTGAATAGATAGTATCCTCTGCAGTCACGATCAAGACCCAAAGGTTGTGTTACCTATCTGGTGCCAGGGTAAGGGATATCTTGATGTGGCTGGAAAGGAATTTGAAAAGGGAGGGGGAAGATCCAGTTGTTGTGGTCCATGTCGGGACCAATGACATAGGGAAGAAAAGGGAGGAGTGTTGATTGTATGATTTATATCAATTAGTGTTAATTGTATTCAGGTGGAATCTATGTGAATAAAGGCTTGGAAACCACTAAAGACCAGGCTCTAGTATTCCATCCTTCACCACATGACTATCCAATTTGAACATGGTAGCAAAGGATGGTTGCCTAAAGGTGGAGGTTGGGAACCACGATTTTTTTTGGACATACAAAACAAAACTTGAAAACCTAGCGGCCATTGAAAATGGCAGAAATCAAGTTTAAATCGTCGAGGTATGATTTCCCTCTGACGTTCTCGGAGATTGAACCGTATGACCAATGGAAGAATGGGGTTGATATGTGGACACGGGTTACTGCTCTACCAAAGAGAAAACAACGCGTGCCTTGGCGTTGTCGCATCCCAAATGAATTAAATCAGAAGTAAGGCATTGTTTGAGATGGATGCAGATCTTCTGGATAAAGATGAAGGTTTTACCTTTTTAATAGAATTTCTGGATTAAATGTACAAGAAAGATCACCTGGTAAGTGCTTATGAGGCCTGGTCAGCACTTGATAGATTTTGGAAAACGGACGGTTATTCAATGGAAGAATATATCATTGACTTTAACAAATTGTACATAAGGTTGACAAAGTTCCAATAGGGAATCCCTGGATCGGTACTAGCGTTTTAATTACTGCCTTGTACTAAGGTGTCTCATATGGACAGGCAATTGGTCCTAACTGGCGTCTTGTTCTTGGAAAAGGACACTCTCTGTTGGATCAAATGTCTGCTGCCTTAAAGAAATTCCTGGGGAAACAGTCATTCCCTTCAGCCTTCATGGAACAAATGGGGTCTTCCGCTGTGACACAAAGAATGGACGATTCGATGGTAACTAGGTTTCGAAATATTCCAGATACTAAACTCAGGCACCAGTCCAGGTTTCAAAATTTTCAAGAAACTGGACGCAGGCGTCAATATGATGGAAGGATTAAAGACAGCCAGATTAGTGATGAAAGCAGGTGCAGCAAATCCAGTTATATCAACAGAAGACAAAATTGGGACAGTAATAACGGGTGAATGAATTCGATGAATGCCCAAGGAAAAACCAGGAGATGCTTTAATGTGACTCATTATCATTATGAGGTGAATTGCTGAGACTCCTGCGAGACCCCTGAGGGCATCTCACTCTCTAACCGGCTGAATACTGGTGAGGAGAGGGTTCCTCTGGGGAGTGCAGTCAGAGCCAAGTCCAAAGCACCATGGGTGGCTCAGCTGTACAGGGGGGGAGGAAAAAGGTCAGGACAGCGATAGTGATAGGGAATTCTATACTTAAGGGAACGGACAGTCGTTTCTGTGGTCGCAGACGTGAGTCCATAATGGTACGTTGTCTCCCTGGTGCCAGGGTCAAGGATGTCACTAAGCGGCTGCAGAAGATTCTGAAGGGGGAGGGTGAACAGCCAGAGATCATATCATACCAATGACATAGATAGAAAGAGGGATGAGGTCCTGCAGGAAGATTTTAGGGTGTTAGGAAAGCGATTAATAAGCAGGACCTCAAAGATAGTAATCTCCGATTACTCCCTATGCCACGCACTATTGAGTATAGAAATAAGAGGATAGAGCAGATGAATGCGAGGCTGGAGAGATGGTGCAGGAGAGAGGGCTTTAGATTCCTGTGGCATTGGGACCACTTCTCGGGGAGGTGGGACCTGTACAGGCTGGACGGGTTGCACTTCAACGGAGCTGGGACCAATGTCCTCGCGGGGAGATTCGCGAGTTGTGTGGGGGAGTTTAAACTAATTTGGTAGGGGGATGGGCACCAGGATATAGCATTGGAAAGGAGAAACAAGGTGCACAAAGGATTGGGAGAGACAGATAGAACTAGAGTAAGAAGCAGTACAGTACGAGGTGAGATCAGATTAAGAGAGAATACAAGAAGGTCCAAGATAATTTTACAGTGCATGTGTGTAAACGCACAAAGCGTAGTAAACAAGGTCGGTGAGCTGCAGGTGCAAATAGCCACATGGGAATATGATGCTGTGGCGATAACGGAGACCTGGGTCAAAAAAGGGCAGGATTGGGTGCTAAATATTCCTGGATACAAGGTGTTCAGGAAAGACAGGGAAGGAAACAGAGGAGAGGGGGGTGGCAGTATTGATTAAGGAAAATATTGCAGTGCTGGAGAGAGAGGATGTCCTGGAGGGGTCAAGGACAGAATCTATTTGGTTAGAGTTAAGAAACAATAGAGGTGCCATTACACTACTGGAGGTATTCTATAGGCCACCAACTAGTGGGAAGGATATAGAGAAGCAAATTCTAAAGTAAAATTACTCAATTGGAGGAGGACCAATTTCAGTGGGATCTGGCCCAGGTAAATTGGAATCAAAGATTGGCAGGAAAACTGTACTTGAACAATGGGCGGCCTTTAAAGAGGAGATGGTTCAGGTACAGTCTAAGTACATTCCCACGAGGGGGAAAGGTAGGCTACTAAAGCTAGAGCTCCCTGGATGACAAAAGAGATAGAGAGTAAGATGAAGCAGAAAAAAGGGGCGTATGACAGATGTCAGGTTGATAATATAAGTGGAAACCAGGCTGAATATAGAAAGTTCAGAAGGGAAGCGAAAAAGGAAATAAGAGGGGCAAAGAGGAAGCATGAGAGCGCGGCTAACATAAAAGGGAATCCAAAAGTTTCAATAGGCATGTAAACAGTAAACAGGTAGCAAGAGGAGGGGTGCAACCGATTTGGGACCAAAAAGATCTCCGCTTGGAGGCAGAGGGCATGGCTGAGGTACTAAATGAATACTTTGCATCTGTCTTTACCAAGGAAGAAGATGCTGCTAAAGTCACAGAAAAAGAGGAGGTAGTTGGGAAACTGGATGGGCTAAAAATTGATAAAGAGGAGGGACTAGAAAGACTAGCTGTACTTAAAGTAGATAAGTCACCTGGTTCAGATGGGATGCATCCTAGGTAGCTGAGGGAAGTAAGGGTGGAAACTGTGGAGGTACTGGCCATAATATTCCAATTATCCTTAGATACGGGAGTGGTGCCAGAGGACTGGAGAATTGCAAATGTTACGTTCTTGTTCTAAAAAAGGGTGTAAGGATAAACCCAGCAACTACAGGCCAGTCAGTTTAACCTCGGAAGTGGGGAAACTTTTAGAAACGATAATCTGGGACAAAATTATCAGTCATTTGCACAAGTGTGAATTAATTAAGGAAAGCCAGCACAGATTTGTTAAAGGCAAATCGTGTATCTTGATTGATTTCTTTGATGAAGTGACAGAGCGGGTCGAAGAGGGCAATGCAGTTGATGTGGTGCACATGGACTTCCAAAAAGTGCTTGATAAAGTGCCGCATAATAGGCTTGTCAGCAAAGTTGAAGCCCATGGAATAAAGGGGCAGTGGCATCATGGATACGAAATTGGCTAAGTGACATAAAACAGAGTCGTGGTGAACGGTTATTTTTCGGACTGGAGGGAGGTATACAGTGGTGTTGTCCAGAGGTCGGTACTAGGACCACTGCTTTTTTTGATATATATGTTAATAACCTGGACTTGGGTGTACAGGGCACAATTTACAAATTTGCAGATGACACAAAACTTGGAAGGGCAGTGAACAGTGAGGAGGATAGTGATAGACTTCAAGAGGACATAGACAGGCACATGGCAGATGAAAATTAATGCAGAAAAGTGTGAAGTTAAAAAATTTGGTTGGAAAAACAAAGAGAGGCAATATAAACTGAAAGGCACAATTCTAAAAGGGGTGCAGGAACAGAGCGATCTGGGGTATATGTGCACAAATCGTTGAAGGTGGCAGGGCAGGTTGAGAAAGCGGTTAAGAAAGCATACGGGATCCTGGGCTTTATAAAGAGAGGCATAGAGTACAAAGATGTGAAGGCCTTAGAGAGGGTCTCGAAGAGATTTACTAGAATGATTCCAGGGATGAGGAACTTTATGTGAATAGACTAGAGAAGCTAAGGTTGTTCTACTTAGAGCAGAGAAGGTTGAGAGGAGATTTGATAGAGGTGTTCAAAATCATGAAGCGTCCAGACAGATTAGATAGAGAGAAACTGTTCCCATTGGTGGAAGGGTTAAGAACCAGAGGACATAGATTTAAGGTGATTGGTAAAAGAACCAAAGGTGAAATGAGGAAAATCTTTTTTACGCAGCGAGTGGCTAGGATCTGGAATGCACTGCCCAAGGGGTTGGTGGAGGCAGATTCAATCATGGCCTTCAAAAGGGAACTGGCTAAGTACTTGAAGGGAAAAATTTGTAGGGCCACGGCGATAAGGCGGGGAAGTGGGACTAGCTGATTGCTATTGCAGAGAGCCGGCATGGACTCAATGGGCCGAATAGCCTCCTTCCCTGCTGTAACCATTCTATGATTCTATGAATTACCCAGAGTAAAGATGCAGGGTCTATGAAATGATGCATGAAGAAAGTAGTTCTGAGGAAGAGGATGAAGATAATGGTGAATGTGAACACATTATACTGGTCACAAGGAGTTTTAATCCTGTGATAAGTGCATTAGTCGCGGATTCCTTTAATTGTGCGGTGTTAGCTCGTGCATGTACTTCAACTTAATGACTTGGATATGAATGTAAAAGGTATGATCAGTAAGTTCGCTGATGATACAAAGATTGGTAGGGTGGTAAATAGTGAGGAGGATAGCCTCAGTCTGCAGGACGATATAGATGGGTTGGTCAGATGGGCGGAACAGTGGCAAATGGAATTTAACCCGGAAAAGTGCGAGGTGATGCACTTTGGAGGGACTAACAAGGCAAGGGAATACACAATGAATGGGAGGACCCTAGGCAAGACAGAGGGTCAGAGGGATCTTGGTGTGCAAGTTCACAGATCCCTGAAGGCGGCGGAACAGGTAGATAAGGTGGTAAAGAAGGCATATGGGATACTTGCCTTTATTAGCCGAGGCATAGAATATAAGCGCAAGGAGGTTATGATGGAGCTGTATAAAACACTGAGAAAGTCGTGGATAGCACGTTCAGTGAGTTGGTCACACCGCAGATAAAAATTACTGAGGGAGATAGTGAATGGGTGACCAACAGACAGAGGAAGAGTAGGAAGGCAGTGCAGGGGTCCCCTGCGGTCATCTCCCTCCAAAACAGGTATACCGTTTTGGATACTGTTGGCGGAGATGACTCACCAGGGGAAGGTGGCAGTGGCCAGGTTCATGGCACCGTGGCTGGCTCTGCTGCACAGGAGGGCAGGAAAAAGAGTGGCAGAGCTATAGTGATAGGGGACTCGATTGTAAGGGGAATAGACAGGCGTTTCTGCGGACGCAACCGAGACTCCAGGATGGTATGTTGCCTCCCTGGTGCAAGGGTCAAGGATGTCTCGGAGCGGCTGCAGGACATTCTGGAGGGGGAGGGTGAACAGCCAGTTGTCGTGGTGCATATAGGCACCAACGATATAGGTAAAAAACAGGATGAGGTCCTACAAGCTGAATTTAGGGAGTTAGGAGTTAAACTAAAGAGTAGGACCTCAAAGGTAGTAATCTCAGGATTGCTACCAGTGCCACGGGTTAGTCAGAGTAGGAATGACAGGATAGCTAAGATGAATACGTGGCTTGAGAGATGGTGCAAGCTGGAGGGATTCAAATTCCTGGGCCATTGGAACCGGTTCTGGGGGAGGTGGGACCAGTACAAATTGGACGGTCTGCATCTGGGCAGGACTGGAACCAATGTCCTAGGGGGAGTGTTTGCCAGTGCTGTTGGGGAGGGTTTAAACTAATGTGGCAGGGGGATGGGAAACGATGCAGGAAGTCAGTGGGAAATAAAGTGGTGACAGAAACAAAAGGCAGTAAGGGAGAGTGTACAGAACATGACCGGACAGATGGTCTGAGAAAGCAGGGCAAAGACCAAGGGAAGTCTAGATTAAACTGCATTTATTTCAATGCAAGAAGTCTGATGGGCAAGGCAGATGAACTCAGGGCATGGATGGGTACATGGGACTGGGATGTTATAGCTATTACTGAAACATGGCTAAGGGAGGGGCAGGACTGGCAGCTCAATGTTCCAGGGTACAGATGCTATAGGAAAGATAGAGCAGGAGGTAAGAGAGGAGGGGGAGTTGCGTTCTTGATTAGGGAGAACATCACGGCAGTAGTGAGAGGGGATATATCCGAGGGTTCGCCCACTGAGTCCATATGGGTAGAACTGAAAAATAAGAAGGGAGAGATCACTTTGATAGGATTGTACTACAGACCCCCAAATAGTCAACGGGAAATTGAGGAGCAAATACGTAAGGAGATTACAGACAGCTGCAAGAAAAATAGGGTGGTAATAGTAGGGGACTTTAACTTTCCCACATTGACTGGGACAGCCATAGCATTTGGGGCTTGGATGGAGAGAAATTTGTTGAGTGTATTCAGGAGGAATTTCTCATTCAGTATGTGGATGGCCCGACTAGAGAGGGGGCAAAACTTGACCTCCTCTTGGGAAATAAGGAAGGGCAGGTGACAGAAGTGTTAGTGAGGGATCACTTTGGGACCAGTGATCATAATTCCATTAGTTTTAAGATAGCTATGGAGAAGGATAGGTCTGGCCCAAAAGTTAAAATTCTAAATTGGGGAAAGGCCAATTTTGATGTTATTAGACAGGAACTTTCAGAAGTTGATTGGGAGAGTCTGTTGGCAGGCAAAGGGACGTCTGGTAAGTGGGAGGCTTTCAAAAGTGTGTTAACCAGGGTTCAGGGTAAGCACATTCCTTATAAAGTGAAGGGCAAGGCTGGTAGAAGTAGGGAACCTTGGATGACTCGGGAGATTGAGGCACTAGTCAAAAATAAGAAGGAGGCATATGACATGCATAGGCAGCTGGGATCAAGTGGATCCCTTGAAGAGTATAGAGATTGCCGGAGTAGAGTTAAGAGAGAAATCAGGAGGGCAAAAAGGGGATATGAGATTGCTTTGGCAGATCAGGCAAAGGTGAATCCAAAGAGCTTCTACAAATACATAAAGGGCAAAAGGGTAACTAGGGAGAGAGTAGGGCCTCTTAAGGATCAACAAGGTCATCTAAGTGCGGAACCACAAGAGATGGGTGAGATCCTGAATGAATATTTCACATCGGTATTTACGGTTGAGAAAGGCATGGATGTTAGGGAACTTGGGGAAATAAATAGTGATGTCTTGAGGAGTGTACATATTACAGAGAGGGAGGTGCTGGAAGTCTTAACGCGCATCAAGGTAGATAAATCTCCGGGACCTGATGAAATGTATCCCAGGACGTTATGGGAGGTTAGGGAGGAAATTGCGGGTCCCCTAGCAGAGATATTTGAATCATCCACCGCTACAGGTGAGGTGCCTGAAGATTGGAGGGTAGCAAATGTTGTGCCTTTGTTTAAGAAGGGCGGCAGGGAAAAGCCTGGGAACTACAGACCAGTGAGCCTGACATCTGTAGTGGGTAAGTTGTTAGAGGGTATTCTGAGGGACAGGATCTACAGGCATTTGGAGAGGCAGGGACTAATTAGGAACAGTCAGCATGGTTTTGTGAGAGGAAAATCATGTCTCACGAATTTGATTGAGTTTTTTGAAGGGGTAACCAAGAAGATAGATGAGGGCTGTGCAGTAGACGTGGTCTACATGGACTTCAGCAAAGCATTTGACAAGGTACCGCATGGTAGGTTGTTACATAAGGTTAAATCTCATGGGATCCAAGGTGAGGTAGCCAATTGGATACAAAATTGGCTTGACGACAGAAGACAGAGGGTGGTTGTCGAGGGTTGTTTTTCAAACTGGATGCCTGTGTCCAGCGGTGTGCCTCAGGGATCGGTGCTGGGTCCGCTGTTATTTGTTATTTATATTAATGATTTGGATGAGAATTTAGGAGGCATGGTTAGTAAGTTTGCAGATGACACCAAGATTGGTGGCATTGTGGACAGTGAAGAAGGTTATCTAGGATTGCAACGGGATCTTGATAAATTGGGCCAGTGGGCCGATGAATGGCAGATGGAGTTTAATTTAGATAAATGTGAGGTGATGCATTTTGGTAGATCGAATCGGGCCAGGACCTACTCCGTTAATGGTAGGGCGTTGGGGAGAGTTATAGAACAAAGAGATCTAGGAGTACAGATTCATAGCTCCTTGAAAGTGGAGTCACAGGTGGATAGGGTGGTGAAGAAGGCATTCAGCATGCTTGGTTTCATTGGTCAGAACATTGAATGCAGGAGTTGGGATGTCTTGTTGAAGTTGTACAGGGCATTGGTGAGGCCACACTTGGAGTACTGTGTACAGTTCTGGTCACCCTATTATAGAAAGGATATTATTAAACTAGAAAGAGTGCAGAAAAGATTTACTAGGATGCTACCGGGACTTGATGGTTTGACTTACAGGGAGAGGTTAGACAGACTGGGACTTTATTCCCTGGAGAGTAGGAGGTTAAGGGGTGATCTTATAGAAGTCTATAAAATAATGAGGGGCATAGATAAGGTCGATAGTCAAAATCTTTTCCCAAAGGTAGGGGAGTCTATAACGAGGGGGCACAGATTTAAGGTGAGAGGGGAGAGATACAAAAGGATCCAGAGGGGCAATTTTTTCACTCAAAGGGTGGTGAGTGTCTGGAACGAGCTGCCAGAGGCAGTAGTAGAGGCGGGTACAATTTTGTCTTTTAAAAAGCATTTGGACAGTTACATGGGAAAGATGGGTATCGAGGGATATGGGCCAAGTGCAGGCAATTGGGACTAGCTTAGTGGTATAAACTGGGCGACATGGACATGTTGGGCCGAAGGGCCTGTTTCCATGTTGTAACTTCTATGATTCTATTCTATGGTTAGGCCACAGCTGGAGTACTGTGTGCAGTTCTGGTCGCCACACTACAGGAAGGATGTGATCGCTTTGGAGAGGGTGCAGAGGAGATTCACCAGGATGTTACCAGGGCTGGAGCGCTTCAGCTATGAAGAGAGACTGGGAAGATTGGGTTTGTTTTCCTTGGAGCAGAGGAGGCTGAGGGGGGACATGATTGAGGTGTACAAAATTATGAGGGGCACAGATAGGATGGATACTTAGGAGCTTTTTCCCTTCGTTGAGGGTTCTATAACAAGGGGACATAGATTCAAGGTAAAAGGCGGGAGGTTTAGAGGGGATTTGAGAAAGAACTTTTTCACCCAGAGGGTGGTTGGAGTCTGGAACTCACTGTCTGAAAGGGTTGTGGAGGCAGGAACCCTCACAACATTCAAGAAGCATTTGGATGAGCACTTGAAATGCCATAGCATACAAGGCTACGGACCAAATGCTGGAATATGGGATTAGAGTAGACAGGGCTGATGGCCGGCGCGGACACGATGGGCCGAAGGGCCTCTATCCGTGCTGTATAACTCTATGACTCTATGACTCTAACTGTTTGCGGGGTAGATTGGTTAAAATGTAACCTTGATTCACTAAGTATTGAGGATCGAAACAAGGTTAACATAGAAACATAAAAAATTGGAGCAGGAGTAGGCCATTCGGCCCTTCGAGCCTGCTCCGTTAAGGAATATAAAAGTTCTACATGTTTTAGGTTTGGAGATGACAACACCTTGAGGTCACTCAAGAGAGTGGTAATTCTATGTAAGATAGCTGGAGTAAACCATTTTATAAGTACGGATGTAGTCTCTCGTGAGATACTGATGCTTTTGGGTAAACCTTCCGTGAAAAAAGCAAAAATGAAACTTGACATGGAACACGATGAGGCAATCATTTTTGGGAAATCGGTTAATTTGCAGTTTACCCAGTCAGGGCATCATTCTATCCCCTGAATAAAACATGATGTTTCTCATCAGTATGATAGGCAAGTATTAATGGCATCAGGCGATAAGGGTAAAAGAGAAAAAAAAAATTGTCTTAAAGTTACTGAGACAATTTGTCCACCTCACTTGTCAACGTTTAAAAATCCTGCTAAAAGATGCAGGTGTAGTTGATGAGGAATATACGAGGCTAATAGAAGAGATTAGTGAAAACTGTGAAATGTGTAAGAAGTATAGACGGACGCCCCCATGTCCAATTGTAAGTATTTCATCAGCACATACGGGGTACGGTAGCATAGTGGTTACGTTACTGGACGAGTAATCCAAAGGCCTGGACGAAAATCTGGAGTCATGAGTTCAAATCCCGCCATGGCAGCTGGCGAATTTAAATTCAATTAATCAAATAAAAATCTGGAATTAAAATACAAGTATCAATAATGATGGCCATGAAACTACCGGATTGTTGTAAAAACCCATCTGGTTCACTAATGTCCTTTAGGGAAAGAAACCTGCCGTCCTTACCCGGTCTGGCCTATATATGACTCCAGACCAACAGCAATGTGGTTGAATCTTAATCGCCCTCTGAAATGGCCGAGCAAGCCATTCAGTTGTAAAATCTTGCTACGAAAAGTCATAATAAGAATAAAACCGGACGGACCATTAGGCACCGGACACGACAACGGCAAACCAAGCGCAGTCGACCCTGCAAAGTCATCCTCACTAACATCTGAGGACTTGTGCCAAAATTGGGAGAGCTGTCCCACAGACCAGCCTAACATAGCCATACTCACAGAATCATACCTTTCAGCCAACGTCCCAGACTCTTCCATTACCATCCCTGGGTATGTCCTTTCCCACCGGCAGGACAGGCCCACCAGAGGTGGCAGTACAGTGATATACAGTCAGGAGGGAGTGGCCCTGGGAGTCCTCAACATTGACTCTGGATCTCATGGCATCAGGTCAAACATGGGCAAGGAAACCTCCTGCTGATGAATCGGTCCTCCTCCATGTTGAGCACCACTTGGAGGAAGCACTGAGGGGAGCAAGAGCACAAAATGTACTCTGGGTGGGGGACTTCAATGTCCATCACCAAGAGTGGCTCGGTAGCACCAATACTGATGGAGCTGGCCGAGTCCTGATGGACATAGCTGCCAGATTGGGCCTGCGGCAGGTGGTGAGCGAACCAACACGAGGGAAAAACTTACTTGACCTCGTCCTCACCAATCCACCTGTCGCAAATGCACCTGTCCATGACAGTATTGGTAGGATTGACCACCGCACAGTCCTCGTGGAGACAAAGTCCCGTCTTCGCACTGAGGACACCATCCAACGTGTTGTGTGGCACTACCACCGTGCTAAATGGGATAGATTCAGAACAGATCTAGCAGCTCAAAACTGGGCATCCATGAGGCGCTGTGGGCCATCAGCAGCAGCAGAATTGTATTCCAGCACAATCTGTAACCTCATGGCCCGGCATATTCCTCACTGTACCATTACCAACATGCCAGGGAATCAACCCTGGTTCATTGAGGAGTGTAGAAAAGCATGCCAGGAGCAGCACCAGGCGTACCTAGAAATGAGGTGCCAACCTGGTGAAGCTACAACTCAGGACTACATGCATGCTAAACAACGGAAGCAACATGCTATAGACAGAGCTAAGCGATTCCACAACCAAAGGATCAGATCAAAGCTCTGCAGTCCTGCCACATCCAGTCGTGAATGGTGGTGGACAATTAAACAACTAACGGGAGGAGGAGGCTCTGCAAACATCCCCATCCTCAATGATGGCGGAGTCCAGCACGTGAGTTGAAAAGACAAGGCTGAAGCGTTTGCAATCATCTTCAGCCAGAAGTGCCGAGTGGATGATCCATCTCGGCCTCCGCCCGATATCCCCACCATCACAGAAGCCAGTTTTCAGCCAATTCGATTCACTCCATGTGATATCAAGAAACGGCTGAGTGCACTGGATACAGCAAAGGCGATGGGCCCTGACAACATCCCAGCTGTAATGCTGAAGACTTGTGCTCCAGAACTAGCTGCGCCTCTCGTCAAGCTGTTCCAGTACAGCTACAACACTGGCATCTACCCGACAATGTGGAAAATTGCCCAGGTATGTCCTGTCCACAAAAAGCAGGACAAATCCAATCCGGCCAATTACCGCCCCATCATAGAGTCATAGAGTCATAGAGTTATACAGCACGGATAGAGGCCCTTCAGCCCATCGTGTCCGCGCCGGCCATCAGCCCTGTCTACTCTAATCCCATATTCCAGCATTTGGTCCGTAGCCTTGTATGCTATGGCATTTCAAGTGCTCATCCAAATGCTTCTTGAATGTTGTGAGGGTTCCTGCCTCCACAACCCTTTCAGACAGAGTTCCAGACTCCAACCACCCTCTGGGTGAAAAAGTTCTTTCTCAAATCCCCTCTAAACCTCCCGCCTTTTACCTTGAATCTATGTCCCCTTGTTATAGAACCCTCAACGAAGGGAAAAAGCTCCTTAGTATCCATCCTATCTGTGCCCCTCATAATTTTGTACACCTCAATCATGTCCCCCCTCAGCCTCCTCTGCTCCAAGGAAAACAAACCCAATCTTCCCAGTCTCTCTTCATAGCTGAAGCGCTCCAGCCCTGGTAACATCCTGGTGAATCTCCTCTGCACCCTCTCCAAAGCGATCACATCCTTCCTGTAGTGTGGCGACCAGAACTGCACACAGTACTCCAGCTGTGGCCTAACCAGTATTTTATACAGCTCCATCATAGCCTCCTTGCTCTATCAGTCTACTCTCAATCATCAGCAGTGATGGAAGGTGTCGTCGACAGTGCTATCAAGCGGCACTTACAAACCAATAACCTGCTCAGTTTGCGTTCCGCCAGGATCACTCGGCTCCAGACCTCATTACAGCCTTGGTCCAAACATGAACAAAAGAGCTGAATTCCAGAGGTGAGGTGAGAGTGACTGCCCTTGACATCAAGGCAGCATTTGACCCAGTGTGGCACCAAGGAGCCCTAGTAAAATTGAAGTCAATGGGAATCAGGGGGAAAACTCTCCAGTAGCTGGAGTGATACCTAGCGCAAAGGAAGATGGTAGTGGTTGTTGGAGGCCAATCATCTCAGCCCTAGGACATTGCTGCAGGAGTTCGTCAGGGCAGTATCCTAGGCCCAACCATCTTCAGCTGCTTCATCAATGACCTTCCCTCCATCATAAGGTCAGAAATGGGGATGTTCGCTGATGATTGCACAGTGTTTAGTTCCATTCACAACCCCTCAAATGATGAAGCAGTCCAAGCCCGCATGCAGCAAGACCTGGACAACATCCAGGCTTGGGCTCATAAGTGGCAAGTAACATTCGCGCCAGATAAGTGCCAGGCAATGACCATCTCCAACAAGAGAGAGTCTAACCACCTCCCCTTGACATTCAACGGCATTACCATCGCCGAATCCCCCACCATCAACATCCTGGGGGTCACCATTGACCAGAAACTTAACTGGACCAGCCATATAAATACTGTGGCTGCAAGAGCACATCAGAGGCTGGGTATTCTGCGGCGAGTGACTCACCTCCTGACTCCCCAAAGCCTTTCCACCATCTACAAGGCACAAGTCAGGAGTGTGATGGAATGCTCTCCACTTGCTTGGATGAGTGCAGCTCCAACAACACTCAAGAAGCTCGGCACCATCCAAGATAAAGCAGCACGCTTGATTGGCACCCCATCCACCACCCTAAACATTCACTCCCTTCACCACCAGCGCACTGTGGCTGCAGTGTGTACCATCCACAGGATGCACTGCAGCAACTCGCCAAGGCTTCTTCGACAGCACCTCCCAAACCCGCGACCTCTACCACCTAGAAGGACAAGAGCAGCAGGTACATGGGAACAACACCACCTGCACGTTCCCCTCCAAGTCACACACCATCCCGACTTGGAAATATATCGCCGTTCCTTCATCGTCGCTGGGTCAAAATCCTGGAACTCCCTTCCTAACAGCACTGTGGGAGAACCGTCACCACACGGACTGCAGCGGTTCAAGAAGGTGGCTCACCACCACCTTCTCGAGGGCAATTAGGGATGGGCAATAAATGCCAGCCTCGCCAGCAACGCCCACATCCCATGAACGAATAAAAAAAAAATGTGGCTTTAGCGAGGTACTTGCCAAGGATCTGAAGGTATGGGACAAAGACAGAAATTTTTTCATCCTACATTTTATTGACCTGGCTACGAGATTTAGTATTTCTGCACTAATATAAAGTAAGGAGAAGAAGGTTATTACAGATAAAATTATAGAAAATTGGATCGGGACTGGACTTGGGAACCAGAAAATTTTCTGACTGATAATGGAGCTGAATTCGCTAATGCGGAGTTCAGAGATATGTGTGAGAATATGAATATAACTGTCATGAATACAGCAGCTGAGAGCCCTTTTTGCAATGGTCTTTTTGAAAGGAATCATGCTGTGATTGATGGCATGGTGCATAGAATTTTGGCTGATTGAACAGAGTGCAAATTGTCAACTGCCCTAGCATGGGCAGTTCATGCAAAGAATTCTCTTCAGGTGGTTGGAGGATGTTGTCCTTACCAACTAATCTGTGGGCGCATTCCCAAATTACCTTCTGTTCATTGCGATAATCCTCCTGCTTTAGAAGGAACTACAATCAGTGCAGTTTTTCTGAGCATTTAAATGCTCTGCATGCAGGAAGACAGGCTTTTATCAAGGCTGAGGTATCAGAGAAAATTCATAGAGCACCAGGGCATCGTATTAGAGCATCTGAGACAGAGTTCCATCCAGGAGATTTGGTATATTATAAAAGAGAGGGTCATAGGGAATGAAAAGGCCCTGGTAAGGTAATAGGTCGTGATGGTAAGACAGCACTTGTCCAACATGGCAATCAAACTGTTAGGGTTTATTCCTCACAATTAATTGGAATTAATTATAAAATCTTGGACTCTGAGCAGTTGATAGAAATAAACAACACACCTTGTGCCTCAGATGGTCATGATTTTTTTGATGAGGTTCCTGAGGAAGACTGAGGTGGATCAAGGGCTGGACAGTGGTAATGTCAATGGTCCAGAAACACATGACAGAGCTATCACATCCACAAAACAATTGCCTAAAGTGGGTACACTCGTGACCTATGTTCTAGAAGGGACTAATGAATGGAGGGATGGAACAATTTTGATACGTGCAGGCAAAGCTACTGAAAGGTTTACGTTTTGGTTGAATGCTCTGGATGATGGCCATGCAGTGAGGTTCTTGGAGTGGCAGAATGGGGTAAAAAAGTGCAGAGTAAAAAAGCGGAGTAAAAGTCGTCATAGGGAATCAAGAAGTGAATCTCACAACAGAAAACAATCACAAACTAGAGATGGAAGAGGGAGATCTCGTAGTCGTAGTCCCTACAGATTAGAAGTGGAAGTACAGGACGTAACTTGACTGGGTCAGACAATGAAACAAAGACCACAGAACAGTCACATAACATGATCGTGAAGTTTGGTGGCTTCCAGTAAACTTGAGGATAGGTGGGTAAGAGAGTCAAAACAAAGGGAGTTAGTTGGTTGGAAAGAATTTGGACTTTATTCTGAGGTAACAGATAAGGGCCAAACAGCTTTGTCGCATAGATGGGCTTGTACTGAAAAAGTCCCTGCAGATGGGACTAATAAGGCTAAAGTGAAGTTGGTAGCTGGGGGTTTTGAAGAGAAACTAAGTGATACAGATGTTCGAGTGGATTCTCCCACTGCTGGAAAGGTAATCTTAAACATCTTTTTGACTCCTTTGACAACATTTTCATGGGAGTGTGGGTCAATTGACTTAAAAGTCGCATTTCTGCAGGGCGATACTTTTCAGAGAGAAGAATTTCTGAAACCGCCTAAAGAGGCAGCAGATGTGGAAGGAAAACTGTGGAAACTGAACAAATGCGTCTATTGCCTGAATGATGCTTCCAGGGTATGGTATTTTTCGGTCAGATCTGTTTTGCTGAAAATAGGTTGTGTTCAACTAAAAGCAGATCCCGCAGTGTTCTATTGGTACCATAATGGAAAAGTTTCAGGCATCTTCAAGATGCATGTTGATGATTTCTTATGGGGTGGTAGTACGGAATTTGAGAAATTCGTCATTATCATAGAATCATAAAATCGTTACAGCACAGGAGGAGGCCATTTGGTCCATCGAGCCTGTGTGAGCTCTTTGTAAGAGCAAACCAGTTAGTCCCACTCCCCCCACTCTTCCCCCGTAGCCCTGCACATTTTCTCTCTTCCAATATTTATCCAATTCCTTTCTGAAAGCCATGATTGAATCTGCTTCCACCACCCTTTCAGGCCGTGCATTCCAGATCATTGCTATTCACTGCGTAAAAAAGTTTTTCCTCATGTCGCCTTTGGTTCTTTTGCCAATCACCTTAAATCTGTGTCCTCTGGTTCTCGACTGATCCACCAATGGGAGCAGTTTCTCCTTATTTACTTTATCTAAACCCTTCATGATTTTGAACATGTCCATGAAATCTCCTCTCAACCTTCTCTGCTTTAAGGAGAACAATCCCAGCTTCTCCAGTCAATCCACATTACTGAAGTCCCTCATCCCTGGCACCATTCTGGTAAATCTCTTCCTCACCCTCTCTAAGGCCCTCACATCTTTCCTAACGTGTGGCGCTCAGAATTGGACACAATACTCCAGTTGTGGCCAAACCAGTTTTATAAAGGTTCAACATAACTTCCTTGCTTTTGTACTCTAGTCCTCTATTTATAAAGCCCAGGTCGCATATGCTTGTTTAACTGCTTTCTCAACCTGTCCTGCCACCTTCAAAGATTTGTGCACATATATCCCTAGGTCTCTCTTTTCCTGCACCCCCTTTAGAGGGGTACCATTTAATTTATATTGCCGCGCCTCGTTCTTCCCGCCAAAATGTATCACTTACTTGATTGAATTTTTTGAGACGGTAACATGGAGGGTCGATGAGTTTGATGTAGTCTGCATGGATTTTAGAAAGGCTTTTGACAAGGTACCTCCCTCATGGCAGACTAGTCAGAAAAGTAAAAGCCCATGGGATCCAAGGGAAAGTGGCAAGTTGGATCCAAAATTGGCTCAGTAGCTGGAAGCAAAGGGAAATGATTGACGGGTGTATTTGTGACTGGAAGGCTGTTTCCTGTGGGGTTCCGCAGGTCTCAGTATTAGGTCCCTTGCTTTTTGTGGTACATATTAATGATTAAGAAGTTTGCAGATGATACAAAAATTGGCCATGTGGTTGATAGTGAGAAGGAAAGCTGTAGACTGCAGGAAGATATCAATGGACTGGTCAGGTGGGCAGAAAGGTGGCCAATGGAATTCAATCCGGAGAAGTGTGAGGTAATGCATTTGGGGAGGGCAAACAAGTCAAGGGAATACACAATAAATGGGAGGATACTGAGAGGTGTAGAGGAAGTGAGGGACCTTGGAGTGCATGTCCACAGATCCCTGAAGGTAGCAGGTCAGGTAGATAAGATGGTTAAGAAGGCATACGGGATACTTTCCTTTTTTAGTTGAGGTCTCGAATATAAGAGTGGGGAGGATATGCTTGAAATCTATAAAATACTAATTAGGCCACAGCTTGAGTACTGCGTACAGTTCTGGTCACCACATTACAGGAAACATATGATTGCACTAGAGAGGAGATTTACAAGGATGTTGCCAGGACTGGAGAATTTTAGCTATGGATAGGCTGGGGTTGTTTTCTTTGGAATAGAGGAGGTTGAGGGGAGATTTAAATAAAGTGTATAAAATTGTGAGGGAACTAGATAGGAAGGACCCATTTCCCTTAGCAGAGGCGTCAATAACCAGGGGGCATAGATTTAAAGTAATTGGTAGAAGGATTCGAGGGAAGCTGAGGAAAAGTTTTTTCACCCAGAGGGTGGTGGGGGTCTGGAACTCACTGCCTGAAAGGGTGGAAGAGGCAGAAACCCTCAACTCATTTAAAAAGTACTTGGACATGCACTTGAAGGGCTGTAACCTACAAGGCCAAGTGCTGGGAAGTGGGATTAGGCTGGATAGCTCTTCTTCGGCTGGCACAGACACGATAGGCCGAATGGACTTCTTCTGTGACGTAAATTTCTATGATTTGCACTTCTCTGCATTAAATTCCATCTGCCACGTGTCCGCCCATTCCACCAGCCTGTCTATGTCCTCTTGAAGTCTATCACTATCCTCCTTACTGTTCACTACACTTTTGTGTCATCTACAAATTTTGAAATCGCCCAAGTCCAAGTCATTAATATATATCAAAAAAAGCAGCCTAGTACCGATCCCTGGGGAACACCACTGTACACCTTCCTCCAGTCCAAAAAACAACCGTTCACCATTACTCTCTCTTTCCTGTCACTTAGCCAATTTCGTATCCATGCTGCCGCTGCCCCTTTTCTTCCATGGGCTTTAATTTTGCAGACAAGGTTATTATGTAGCACTTTATCAAACGCCTTTTGAACGTCCATATACACATCAACCACATTGTCCTCATCGACCCTTTCTGTTACCACTTCAAAAAGCTCAATCAAGTTAGTTAAACACGATTTGCCTTTAACAAATCTGTGCTGGCTTTCCTTTATTAATCCATATTGTCCAAGTGATTATTAATTTTGTCCCGGATTATCATCTCTAAAAGCTTCCCTTCTAAAAGGTTAAACTGACTGGCCTGTAGTTCTTGAACAAGGGTGTAGCATTTGCAATTCTCCAGTCCTCTGGCACCACCTCCATATCTAAAGATGATTGGAAGATTATGGCCAGTCCCTCCGCAATTTCCACCCTAACTTCCCTCAGCAACCTAGGATGCATCCCATTCCGACCAGGTGATTTATCTACTTTAAGTACAGCCAGCCTTTCTAGTACCTCCTCTTTATCAATTTTCACCCCATCCAGTATCTCAACTATCTGCACTTTTACTGTGGCTTTGGCAGCATCTTCTTCCTTGGTAAAGACAGATGCAAAGTACTCATTTAGTACTTCGGCCATGTCCTCTGCCACCTTGCTTAGATCTCCTTTTTGGTCCCTAATCGGCCCCACCCCTCCTCTTACTACCCGTTTACTATTTATATGCCTATAGAAGACTTCTAGATTCCCTTTTATGTTAGCCACCAGTCTATTCTCATACTCCCTCTTTGCCCCTCTTATTTCATTTTTCACTTCTCCTCTGTACTTTCTACATTCAGCCTGGTTCTCACTTGTATTATCGACTTGCTATCTGTCATACGCCCCCTTTTTAATTAATAAGATTAGAGTAGAATTTAAAATTGGGAGTCAGTCTGTGGGGCTTTTAAATCTATTGGTTTAGATATTAAGCAGTGTGGGTCTGGTATAATTTTAAATCAACAGTCCTATTTAGAGAGTGTTCCTCCCATCCCGGTGAATCGTACTAGGTCATCACAGAAAGGTGATGTTATATCTAAAGAGACAAAGCAGTTACGAAGCTTGATTGGTCAGTTGAACTGGTTGTGCACTCAGACTAGACAGATGCTCGTTTTGATGTGTTGGAGTTAAATACGTCAATGAAACACCCCATACTAGAGAATGTTTTACGGGTAAATAAAACATTATGAAAATTAAATATAGATAAATGTGCACTTAAGTTCCCATCCTTAGGTGACCCAAAGAAAATGAAGCTCGTTATCTTTAGCGATGCTTTACATGCTAATCTTCCTGATGGGTTTTTCAGTGTAGCTGGTTTCATAGTGTATCTTATGGGTGAGAATAGGAAATGTTATCCTTTAGCTTGGGAAGCAAAGAAAATAAAAAGGGTTCTTAAAAGTACTCTGGCTGCTGAAACACTGGCTCTTGTAGACACAGTGGATATGGGATTCTATTTGACAAATATTTTGCGTGACATCCTGTACAATGGGAGTGCTGAAGATAGTATACCCATTGAATGTTATGTAAACAATCGTTCATTGTGGGATAATGTTAAGTCTATGAAAAATGTAAGTGAGAAAAGATTATAGATTGACCTTGCTGGCTTGAAACAAACGCTGGAGAGAAAGGAAATCTCTAAAATTAAATGGGTGGATTCAAGACATCAACTGTCGGCTTGTTTTACTAAAAGAAATACATGCACAAAGAAATTATTAGGGGTCCTGAAGAATGGTCGCCTTACAATGTAACACTTTGAATAGTATAAGTTATAAAGAGTATGGAAGTTTCGATTTTTGAAATTTTTGTTTGTATTGTATTTATAAAGTTCAATTGTTTTATTGTTATATTTAAACAGAGAGAAGGGAATCTGTTAATTGTGTCCATGTGATTCATTTCAGTGAATGTTAATTGTATTCAGATGGTGGATAGCAATTGGGGACTCTCTTGTATCCTGTGATAAGACAGCTAATGTAGGGTAGGGTGTGGTGTGTGTGTGTAAGGGGAATCTCTGTAAATAAAGGCTTGGAAATAATGAAAGACCAAGCTCGAGTATTTTATCCTTCACCACATGGCTATCCAATTACAACAAGGTGGTCCTGCTGAGGGAGTATCAGGAGATAGGAGCGAAATTAAAAGGCAGGACCTCAAGCGGATTAATCTCGGGATAACTACTCGAGCCACGTGTAAAGTGGCATAGGAACAACCAGATTAGGAAAGTTAACACGTGAATGAAGGAGTGGTGTGGGAAAGAGGGCTTCCATTTCATGGGACACTGGCAACCGTACTGGGACAAGACGGAGCTGTACCACTGGGACCGGCTTCACCTGAACCAGGCTGGGACCAAGGTCCTAGCTGAAAGGATAAATAGGGCTGTAGAAAGGATTTTAACTCAATAAAGAGGGGGGAAGGCTCAGGCAGAAATAAAAATAAAAATATAGTAGTCTAATGATGAGTAAAAGGGATGAGAGTAAAGTCTAGATCACAAATAGTGTTAAAGGTAATGTAAATGCTTCAGGTTCAGAAACAAATACAGGAAATAATAACAAAATAATTGATAAAATACAACAGGAGTGATGAAAAACAAGAAGTGTGATAAGTTAAAAAGTGGGAGAAAAACAGCATCAGGGCAAAAGATGGACTCTGTTGCCCAAATAAGAGATCTATAAATGCACTCCCATTAACTCCCAGTAACCAAATCACAATCCCACCAGAATTCTAACATTCCACTCCCATTATCCAAATCCCAATCTCCCCTGGAATTCCAACATTCCCCTCCCACTGACTCCCATTATACAATTCTCAATCCCACCCAGAATTCCAATATTCCACTCCCATTGACTCCCATTATCAAAATCTCAATCCCTCCCCCAGAATACCAACATTCCACTCCCATTAAATCCCATTATCCAAATCTCAATCCACTCTTGGAATTCCAACATTCCACTCCCATTATACAAATCTCAAACCCCCCCAGAATTCCAACTTTCCACTCCATTTGATTCCCATTCTACAATTCTCAATCCCCCCAAAATACCATCTTTCCACTCCCATTGACTCACATTATCCAAATCTCAATCGCTCCAAAATTCCAACATTCCACTCCCATTATACAAATCTCAATCCCCTCGGAAATTTAACATTCCTCTCCCATTAACTCCCATTATACAAATCTCAATCCCCCGGATTTCCAACATTTCACTCCCTTTGTACAAATTTTAATCCCCCCCAAAATTCCAACATTCCAGTTCAATTTTCTCCCAATATGCAAATCACAATCCCCCCAGAATTAGAACATTCCACTTCCATTGACTCCCATTATACAAATCTCAATCCCTCCCCCGGAATTCCAACATTCCACTCCCATTATACAAATCTCAAACCGCCAGGATTTCGAACATTTCACTCTCTGACTGCCATTACACAAATCTCAATCTCCGCAGAATTCCCACATTCCATTGAAGACCGGGAATATGGTATTGAGATAGAGGATCAGCCATGATCATGTTGAATGGCGGAGCAGGCTCGAAGGGCCGAATGGCCTACTCCTGCTCCTATTTTCTATGTTTCTATGTTTCTAAACAAATGCATGTACCATAAGGAATAAAGCCAGTGGATTAGAAGCACAAATTCAGCTAAAACGGTGTGACGTAGAGGCCATTACTGAGACCTGGCTACAAACTGGCTATGACTGGGAGATAAATAGTCCAGGTTAAAAAGTCTTTAGAAAGGACAGGGAAATTGGAAAGGAGGAGTAGCAATATTGATAAAGGACACTATTATAGCATTAGAAAGAGGAGATATTAGTAAGGATGAGCAGGCAGTAGAAATGCTCTGGGTAGAATTGAGGAATAGAAAAGGATGTAAGACTTAGGTGGGCGTTGTCAACAGACCTCTCGATAGCAGTGATAAAGAATGGGATGCATAAATACAGAGATCAGAGAAGCTTGTTGCAAAAACAGAGTAATTATAATGGGAAACTTTAACTTTCACATAAACTGGGAGAAGCAGAACAGCTCGAGTACAAAGGCAGCAAATTTCTTGAGTGTATTTGGGACAGTTTTCAGGAACAATATGTTCTTGAACCAACAAGAGAACAGGCTACCTTAGATTTAATAATGAGTAATGAGCCTGAATTAATCAATAATCTGACGGCAAGAGAAAACCTAGCTAACAGTAACCACAATTATTTGGAACACTGCTCTGTTTGAGATATATCAATGACCTGGCCTGGTATACAGGGCATAATTTCAAAGTTTGCAGATGACGCGAAATTTGGAAATGTCGTAAATAATGAGAATAGTGACAGACTTCAGGACATAGACAGGTGAAATGGGCAGATGCATAGCAGATGAAATTTAACGCAGAGAAGTGTGAAGTGATGGGAAGAATGAGGAGAGGCAATATAAACTAGAGGGCACAATTTTAAAGGGGATGCAGGAACAGGGAGGCCTAGGGGTGTGTGTACACAAATTAATAGATATGAGGTTCTTGCAGCCCTTGTGGACGAGTGCAGGGACAGCAGGGATGATGAGTAAACTGGCCACGGCACCGTGGTTCAGGGCGCCATTCAAGTGGGGGGAGTAAAAAGGAATGTGGTTGTAGTATGTGACAGTATAGTTAGAGGGATAGATACTGTTCTCTGCAGCCAGGAGCGAGAGTCCCGAAGGCTGTGTTGCCTACCTGGTGCCAGGGTTAAGGACATCTCCTCAGGGCTGGAGAAAAACTTGGAGTGGGAGGGGGAACATCCTGTTGTTGTGGTCCACGTAGGGACCAACGACATAGGTAGGACTAAGAAAGAGGTTCTGCTGAGGGAGTTTGAACAGCTAGGGACTAAATTAAAAAGCAAAACCATAAAGGTGATAATCTCCGGATTATTACCTGAGCCACGAGCAAATTGGCACAGGGTAAATCAGATCAGAGAGATGAATGCGTGGCTCAAAGATTAGTGTGGGAGAAGTGGGTTTCGATTCATGGGGCACTGACACCAGTACAGGGGAAAGAGAGAGCTGTTCTGTTGGTAAGGGGTTCACCTGAACCATGCTGGTACCAGTGTGCTGGCAAACCGAATAACTAGGGCGGTGGAGAAGGCTTTAAACTAAATAGAGCGGGGGGAGGGCTCAGGTGGGCATTGATTGTAATCTTCCAGAATTCACTAGATTCTGGAAAGGTCCCAGCGGATTGGAAACCGCAAATGTAACACCCCTATTCAAGACGGGAGTGAGACAGAAAGCAGGTACCGATAGACCAGTTAGCCTAACATCTATCATTGGGAAAATGCTAGAATCCATTACTAAGGAAGTAGTAGCAGGACATTTGGAGATTCATAATACAATCAAGGAGAGTCAACATGGTTTTATGAAGGGAAAATCGTGTCTGACAAATTTATTAGAGTTCGGTATTTACAGTTGAGAAAGGCATGGATGTTAGGGAACTTGGGGAAATAAATAGTGATGTCTTGAGGAGTGTACATATTACAGAGAGGGAGGTGCTGGAAGTCTTAACACGCATCAAGGTAGATAAATCTCCGGGACCTGATGAAATGTATCCCAGGACATTAGGGGAGGTTAGGGAGGAAATTGCGGGTCCCCTAGCAGAGATATTTGAATCATCCACCGCTACAGGTGAGGTGCCTGAAGATTGGAGGGTAGCAAATGTAGTGCCTTTGTTTAAGAAGGGCGGCAGGGAAAAGCCTGGGAACTACAGACTGGTGAGCCTGACATCTGTAGTGGGTAAGTTGTTAGAGGGTATTCTGAGGGACAGGATCTACAGGCATTTGGAGAGGCAGGGACTAATTAGGAACAGTCAGCATGGTTTTGTGAGAGGAAAATCATGTCTCACGAATTTGATTGAGTTTTTTGAAGGGGTAACCAAGAAGATAGATGAGGGCTGTGCAGTGGACGTGGTCTACATGGACTTCAGCAAAGCCTTTGACAAGGTACCGCATGGTAGGTTGTTGCACAAGGTTAAATCTCATGGGATCCAAGGTGAGGTAGCCAATTGGATACAAAATTGGATTGACGACAGAAGACAGAGGGTGGTTGTAGAGGGTTGTTTTTCAAACTGGATGCCTGTGTCCAGCGGTGTGACTCAGGGATCGGTGCTGGGTCCGCTGTTATTTGTTATTTATATTAATGATTTGGATGAGAATTTAGGAGGCATGGTTAGTAAGTTTGCAGATGACACCAAGATTGGTGGCATTGTGGACAGTGAAGAAGGTTATCTAGGTTTGCAACGGGATCTTGATAAATTGGGCCAGTGGGCCGATGAATGGCAGATGGAGTTTAATTTAGATAAATGTGAGCTGATGCATTTTGGTAGATCGAATCGGGCCAGGACCTACTCCGTTAATGGTAGGGCGTTGGGGAGAGTTATAGAACAAAGAGATCTAGGAGTACAGGTTCATAGCTCCTTGAAAGTGGAGTCACGGGTGGATAGGGTGGTGAAGAAGGCATTCGGCATGCTTGGTTTCATTGGTCAGAACATTGAATGCAGGAGTTGGGATGTCTTGTTGAAGTTGTACAGGGCATTGGTGAGGCCACACTTGGAGTACTGTGCATAGTTCTGGTCACCCTATTGTAGAAAGGATATTATTAAACTAGAAAGAGTGCAGAAAAGATTTACTAGAATGCTACCGGGACTTGATGGTTTGACTTATAGGGAGAGGTTGGATAGACTGGGACTTTTTTCCCTGGAGAGTAGGAGGTTTAGGGGTGATCTTATAGAAGTCTATAAAATAATGAGGGGCATAGATAAGGTAGATAGTCAAAATCTTTTCCCAAAGGTAGGGGAGTCTATAACGAGGGGGCATAGATTTAAGGTGAGAGGGGAGAGATACAAAAGGGTCCAGAGGGGCAATTTTTTCACTCAAAGGGTGGTGAGTGTCTGGAACGAGCTGCCAGAGGCAGTAGTAGAGGCGGGTACAATTTTGTCTTTTAAAAAGCATTTGGACAGTTACATGGGTAAGATGGGTATAGAGGGATATGGGCCAAGTGCAGGAAATTGGGACTAGCTTAGTGGTATAAACTGGGCGACATGGACATGTTGGGCCAAAGGGCCTGTTTCCATGTTGTAACTTCTATGATTCTATGATTCCATGATTCTTTGAGGAAGTAATGGGCAGGGTGGATAAAGGGGAACCAATGGATGGAGTATATTTGGATTTCCAAAAGGCATTCGATAAGGTGCCATATAAAAGAAGTTTAGATTGATAAAGAGAAAAGACAAGGAAGTAGCACAGGAAAGTGATGGGGATAATGATAAACAGAGTGTGTCAGGAAGGGACAGAGCGTACAAACATAACAGTGCACTCGCAAATGGGGCAGCCGTCGTAGGAAAGAATGGTAAAAAGACAAAACTAAAGGTTCTTTATCTGAATGCGCGCATCATTCGTAATAAGATAGATGAATTGACGGCACAAATAGAAACAAATGGGTATGATCTCGTGGCCATTACAGAGACTTGGTAGCAAGGTGACCAAGGTTGGGAGCTAAATATTCAGGTTTATTTAACATTTCAGAAGGATAGGAGAAAAGGTAAAGGTTAATAAAGGATGAAATTGGTATAATAGTGAGAAATGATCTTGGCTTAGAAGATCAAGCTGTCGAATCAATTTGGGTGGAGGTAAGAAATAGCAAGGGAAAGAAATCACTGGTGTGAGTAGTACATAGGAGAGGGAGGAACTAAAAACAATCACTATCACTAGAGAAAAAGTACTAGGTAAACTAATGGGTCTAAAGGCTGACAAGTCCCCTGGACCTGATGGCTTGCATCTGAGGGTCTTAAAGGAAGTGGCTACACAGATAGTGGATGCATTGATTGTAATCTTCCAGAATTCACTAGATTCTGGAAAGGTCCCAGCGGATTGGAAACCGCAAATGTAACACCCCTATTCAAGACGGGAGTGAGACAGAAAGCAGGTACCTATAGACCAGTTAGCCTAACATCTATCATTGGGAAAATGCTAGAATCCATTACTAAGGAAGTAGTAGCAGGACATTTGGAGATTCATAATACAATCAAGGAGAGTCAACATGGTTTTATGAAGGGGAAATCGTGTCTGACAAATTTATTAGAGTTCTTTAAGGAAGTAATGGGCAGGGTGGATAAAGGGGAACCAATGGATGGAGTATATTTGGATTTCCAAAAGGCATTCGATAAGGTGCCATATAAAAGATTACTGCACAAGATAAGAGCTCATGGTGTTGGGGGTAATGTGCTGGCATGGATAGAGGATTGGCTAACTAACAGAAAACAAAGAGTCGGGATAAAAGAATAATTTTCAAAATGGCAATCTGTAACTAGTGGGGTGCCGCAGGGATCAGTGCTGGGGCCGCAACTATTTACAATATATATCAATGACTTGGATGAAGGAACAGAGTGTCTTGTGACCAAATTTGCTGATGATACAAAGCTAGGTGGAAAAGCAAGTTGCGAAGAGGACACAAAGTGTTATTGGCAGGTTATATTGGGATAGTGACAGGTTAAGTAAATGAGCAAAAATTTGGCAGATGGAATATAATGTGGGAAAATGTGAAGTCATCCACTTTGGGAGGAAAAATAAAAAAAAGCAAAATATGATTTGATTGGAGAAATACAGTTTTGATAGAGTAAATAACTGTTTCCAGTGGCAGAAGGGTCAGTAACCAGAAAACACAGATTTAAGGTGATTGGCAAAAGAACCAGAGGCGACATGAGGAAACATTTTTTTTTATGCAGTGAGTTGTAATGATCTGGAGTGCACTGCCTGAAAGGATGGCAAATTTAATAGTAACTTTCCAAAGGGAATTGGATAAATACTTGAAGTGATAACATTTGCAGGGCTATGAGGAAAGAGCAGGGGAATGGGATTAGTTGGATAGCTCTTTTTGAGAGCAGGTCAGAGGCTGGGTATTCTGTGGCGAGTGACTCACCTCCTGACTCCCCAAAGCCTTTCCACCATCTAACAAGGCACAAGTCAGGAGTGTGATGGAATACTCTCCACTTGCTTAGATTAGTGCAGCTCCAACAACACTCAAGAAGCTCAACACCATCCAAGATAAAGCAGCCCGCTTGATTGGCACCCCATCCACCACCCTAAACATTCACTCCCTTCACCATCAGCGCACTGTGGCTGCAGTGTGGACCATCCACAGGATGCACTGCAGCAACTCGCCAAGGCTTCTTCGACAGCACCTCCCAAACCCACGACCTCTACCGCCTAGAAGGACAAGAGCAGCAGGCACATGGGAACAACACCACCTGCACGTTCCCCTCCAAGTCACACACCATCCCGACTTGGAAATATATCGCCGTTCCTTCATCGTTGCTGGGTCAAAATCCTGGAACTCCCTTCCTAACAGCACAGTGGGAGAACCGTCACCACACAGACTGCAGCGGTTCAAGAAAGCGGCTCACCACCACCTTCTCAAGGGCAATTAGGGATGGGCAATAAATGCCGGCCTCGCCAGCGACGCCCACATCCCATGAACGAATAAAAAAAAAGTACGGTACAGGCACGATTGGCTGAATAGCCTCATCCTGTGTCGTTTCATTCTGTGATTCTATAATATGATAGAATTCAATATTCGGTTTGAGAGGGAGAAGGGTAAGTCACAAACCAAGGTTTTAAATTTAGATAATACTGACTTTGAAAGGATAAGGCAGAAATTAATAACAGTAAACTGGGCCGAACTATTAATGGATAAAGCTACAGGCGAACAGTGGGAGGTGTTCAAAGAAGTATTTGGTTCAATACAAGACCTGTACATACACCTAAAGGGAACAGCTCTTTTTATGTAATCGAATAACGTTGGTCCACAATAGAGGTGAGAGATACCACAAAACTAAAAGAAAGGGCTAACACAAATGCAAATTCACTCACTCACCTGACGAAGGGGATAATCTCCGAAAGCTTGTGATTTTAAAATAAAATTGTTGGACTATAACCTGGTGTTGTAAGATTCCTTACATTTGTCCACCCTAGTCCATCACCGGCATCTCCACATCACAAATGCAAAGAATAGTGGAGATCTCATGGATCGGGAGAGATATAAAGAACAGTAAAGGGATACAAAGAAAGGAGTAAGAGTTGCATGAATTATAATGGGGAATAAGGAAATGGCAGAGACATTAAACAAATATTTTTTATCTGTCTTCACAGTGGAAGACACAAGAAACATACCAGTAATAGTGGGGAACCAAGGGACTAACGAGAGTGAGGAACTTAAAGTAATTAATATTAGTAAAGAAAAAGTACCGGAGAAATTAATGGGACTAAAGTCACCCGGTCCGGATGGGATGCATCCTAGGTTGCTGAGGGAAGTAAGGATGGAAATTGCAGAGGTACTGGCCATAATCTTCCAAACATCCGTAGATATGGGGGTGGTGCCAGAGGACTGGAGAATTGCAAATGTTACACTGTTGTTCAAAAAAGGGTGTAAGGATAAACCCAGCAACTATAGGCCAGTCAGTTTAACCTCAGTGGTGGGGAAACTTTTAGAAACAATAATCCGGGACAGAATTAACAGTCACTTGGACAAGTGTGGATTGATTCGTGAAAGCCAGCACGGATTTGTTTAAAGGCAAATCTTGATAAACTAACTTGATAGAGTTTTTGATGAAGTAACAGAGAAGGTCGCTGAGGGCAATGCGGTTGATGTGGTGTACATAGACTTTCAAAAGACATTTGATAAAGTGTCGCATAATAGGCTTGTCATCAAGATTGAAGCCCGTGGAATAAAGGGGGCAGTAGCAGTAGGAAGCAGAATAGTGGTGAATGGTTGTTTTTTGGACTGGAGGGAGGTGTACAGTGGTGTTCCCCAGGGGTCGGTGCTGGGACCACTGCTTTTCTTGATATATATTAATGACTTGGACTTGGGCGTGCAGGGCACAATTTCCAAATTTGCAGATGACACAAAACTTGGAAGTGTAGTGATCAGTGAGAAGGATAGTGATAGACTTCAAGAGGATGTAGACAGGCTGGTGGAATGGGTGGACACGTGGCAGATGAAATTTAACTCAGAAAAATGCGAAGTGATACATTTCTGTAGAAGAATGAGGAGAGGCAATATAAACTAAAGGGCACAATTCTAAAATCAGTACAGAAACAGAACGATCTGGGGGTATATGTGCACAAATCGTTGAAGCTGGCAGGGCAGGTTGAGAAAGTGGTTAAAAAAGCATACGGGATCCTGGGCTTTATAAATAGAGGCATAGAGCACAAAAGTATGGAAGTCATGATGAACCTTTGTGAAACACAGGTTCAGCCACAACTGGAGTATTGTGTCCAGTTCTGGGCACCGCACTTTAGGAAAGATGTGAAGGCCTTACAGAGGGTGCAGAAGAGATTTACTAGAATAATTCCAGAGATGAGGGGCTTGAGTTACATGGATAGACTGGAGAAGCTGGGGTTGTTCTCCTTGGAACAGAGAAGGTTGAGAGGAGGTTTGATAGAGATATTCAAAATCATGAAGGGTCTAGACAGAGTAGATAGAGAGAAACTGTTCCCATTGGCGGAAGGGTCAAGAACCAGAGGACATAGATTTAAGGTGATTGGCAAAAGAACCAAAGGTGATATGAGGAAAATCTTTTTTACACAGCGAGTGGTTAGGATCTGGAATGTACTGCCCGAGGGGGTGGTGGAGGCAGATTGAATCATGGCCTTCAAAAGGGAACTTGGATAAGTACTTGAAAGGAGAAAATTTGTTTAGCTACGGGGAGAGGGTGGGGGAGTGGGAGTAGCTGTATTGCTCTCACATAGAGCCGGCATGGAGTAGAAGGGCCGAATGGCCTCCATCATGCTGCAACCTTTCTATGATTCTAGGTGGTGCATTTTGGAAGGAAGGGGTGGCATCGAGTGGGTTGGGGCAGAGGAACATGGGCAGAATCTATATCCAGTGAATGTTGAGTTACTTAGTCATCGGAATTTTCCCTCCTTCTCCTCATCATTGTCCTCCAGGCCAACCATCTTTGCCCCCAGAAGCTGTGAAGATCAGCTGACGTAGAGAGAACAAGCTGAGAATGGGTGTGCAGAACCCAGAGAAATTCCCAAGACAGTTTTCTGCTTGCTTGTTGCTTTAAAGGACTGCAACCCATGAATCTGCAATCTGCACCGATCTCGCCATCTCCAATATTGAGAGCTAAGTGTCTCCCCAGCAGCTGGGGTGTTTCTGTTGCTGGTTCTGATTACTTGCCTTTTGTGGGCATTATGAGCCAGTTTCTCCTGAAACACAATTAAATGCATCAGGTGGAGGCTAGCACGTGGAGCATTCCTCACAGGTGGTATCAGACAGCTGGTGTTATAGACCTGCTGGAATGGAGGAATTTTAAGCAGTTGCATGCAAATAAGACCTTTTAGGTAGATGGCAACACATACTGTAAGCTGAAGAGTTAGAGTGCAAAAGAAACAGTGGTGGTTCCCTTTCCTTGCCTGACCTTGTCAGGTCACTGAACTTTATCCTGCACTGGTCTGTCCTGGGGTCAGGGAGGTGTGGCACTTATTGCCACTGCCATCTCCATCCATGAGGCTTGAAAGACATTTATGGGAATTTTCTGCCATGAGAACTTAGCAGTCTTTCTCTCCTTACTTGAATCTCATCTATTATGGTCTGAAGGTTAGATTCAGTTAGAAACTGTTTATTTCTGTGTCCTTGCAGTGGACTCTTCCCTTCTTGGGTCCCTCTGGTTGCTCCTGACATTGAAGTAATTCTTAAAAAATTACACAGGTTCTCTGGTACGATAATGTTGCATACTGGCATTCAATCCAGGCTGTTAGAGCTATCAGTACGGACCTACTGCTCTCGTTGTGTGCTGCTTCCCTTTCCTTTTGAAGGTGGCTGGAACAAATTTCCACCTCGTCCCCCAACAAATGCAATACTCCTATTTTACACAGGATTTGTGATACTTCAATGTCAATCAGGATACAAATGAACTGACCCCAAGAATGCTGCTAATCATTAGTGAGTGAAACCGGGTGGAGTGCAAGAACAACACAAATGGACCCACCTTTCCCCACCAATGACTTCATTTAATTTTTAATATGTGAAGTATAAAGAAAAAAATGGTGTTATCAATAAGGTAAAGTCATGGGTGCAGCGCACTGACCTAACTAGACCGATTCTTCTCTCCTGGCACTGACCTAATACAGGAGTCTGAGTACACAGATCCCTGAAAGGTACCCGGTGCTATCAGAGGGAGTCCCTCTCGGCACTGACCGGGGGCACTGTGCACCGCACATGGAAGACATTCGCAGAGACTGATCTTCTTGTTGGGGATAATTTAAACATGACGAGAGTGTACCAAGCGTGCAAGGAGGTGCATTATCAGTAGTACTTCAGGAACAGCAACAGAAAAGGGACTCGGGACACAGTCTGGGCTTTAAAGGCACGAGCAGCGTTAAAGGGCAGGCACAGTTAAAGCCCCGTGGGAGAGCCAGAAGGATTATTACCTGGATACTGTTTGATGAAGAATAGTAAATTTTGAAATTAATGTTTGTTTGCTAGAAGCTGTGATTTGCATATCAGTGGTTTTCAAGATTGTGTCCCCTATGAGTGACTTTGTTCTGCTGTGCCAAGGCTGGGCTGTCGCTGCACAGTCGTTGCACCTCTACAATCTGTCTTGAAGGGAACTGGTATGAAGGTAGCACTGTGGTGGAGGAAACAGGAATATCAAACATGAGGGTGAAGAATGATGGTGCAGATGATGGTGACTGTGAAAATTCTCCTTTATTCCAGGTGACACGAGACAGCTTTACATTCAGCTCGGGAAGGAATTCCTATTCTGTGATAGATTAACAGGTGGTTGTGGGTTTTTGTCTCAGGAAATGTTTGAGCGAATTACTGCAGCAGCTGTCAAAGGAGCTGGTAGTTGTTTCCCCCACGTCAACTCCAAATAAAGTCATAGAATCATTGAAAGTTACGGCACAGAAGGAGGCCATTCGGCCCATCGCGGCCGAAAAAGAGCGATCCAGCTTAATTCCACTTTCCAGCACTTGGTCCGTAGTCCTGTAGGTTACGGCACTTCAAGTGCACATCCAAGTACTTTTTAAATGAGTTGAGGGTTTCTGCCTCTGCCACCCTTTCAGGCAGTGAGTTCCAGACCCCCACCACACTCTGGGTGAAAACATTTCTCCTCAGCTCCCTCTAATCCTTCTACCAATCACTTTAATTCTATGCCCCCTGGTTATTGACCTCTCTGCTAAGGAAAATAGGTCTTTCCTATCCACTCTATCTAGACCACTCATAATTTTGAACACCTCAATTAAATCTCCCCTCAGCCTCATTTGTTCCAAAGAAAACAACTCCAGCCTATCCAATCTTTCCTCATAGCTAAAATTCTCCAGTCCTGGCAACATCCTCGTAAATCTCCTCTGCACCCTCTCTAGTGCAATCACATCTTTCCTGTAATGTGATGACCAGAACTGTACGCAATACTCAAGCTGTGGCCTAACTAGTGGTTTAAACAGTTCTAGCATAAAATCCCTGTTCTTATATTCTATGCCTCGGCTAATAAAGGAAAGTATTCCATATGCCTTTTTAACCACCTTATCTACCTGTCCTGCTACCTTCATGATCTGTGGACATGTACTCCAAGGTCCCTCACTTCCTCGACACCTCAGTATCCTCCCATTTATTGTGTATTCCCTTGGCTTGTTTGCTCTCCCGAAATGCATTACCTCACACTTCTCTGGATTGAATTCCATTTGCCACTTTTCTGTCCACCTGACCATTCCATTGATATCTTCCTGCAGTCTACAGCTTTCCACCTCACTATCAGCCACATGGCCAATTTTTGTATCATCTGCAAACTTCTTAATCAAGCCCCCCACATTCAAGTCCAGATCATTAATATATACCACAAAAAGCAAGGGACCCAGTACTGAGCCTTGTTGAACCCCACTGGAAACAGCCTTCCAGTCGCAAAAACACCCGTCAACCATTACCCTTTGTTTCCCGCCACTGAACCAATTTTGGATCCAACTAGCCACTTTCCCTTGGATCCCACGGGCTTTTACTTTTTTGACCTGTCTGCCATGTGGGACCTTGTCAAAAGCCTTGCTAAAATCCATGTACACTGCATCAAATGCATCATCGACTCTCCTTGTTACCTCCTCAAAAAATTCAATCAAGTGAATCAGACATGACCTTCCCGTAACAAAACCATGCTGACTGTCCTTGATTAACCCGTGCCTTTCCAAATGATGATTTATGCTGCCCCTCAGAATTGATTCCAATAATTTGCCCACCACCGAGGTTGGACTGACTGGCCTGTAATTACTCGGTCTATCTCTTTCTCCCTTTTTAATCAACGGTATAACGTTAGCAGTCCTCCAATCCTCCGGCACCACGCCTGTAGCTAGGGAGGATTGGAAAATGATGGTCAGAGCCTCCGCTATTTCCTCCCTTGCTTCTTTTAACAGCCTGGGATACATATCATCCGGCCCTGGTGATTTATCCACTTTCAAAGCTGCTAAACCCCTTAATACTTCCTCTAAACTATGTTTATCCCATCCAATATTTCACACTCCTCCTCCTTAACTACAAGCTCTGTATCGTCCCCATCTTTTGTGAAGGCAGACGCAAAGTATTCATTAAGAACCTAACACACATCTTCTGCCTCCACACATAGGTTACCTTTTTGGTCTCTAATGGATCTTACTCTTTCCTTATTTATCGTCTTTCTCTTTATTTATTTATAAAACATTTTTGGGTTTTCCTTAATTTTACTTGCCAGTATTTTCTCTTTGCTTTCCGAATTTCCTTTATAATTTTATCCCTGCACTTTCTATAATCCTCTAGGCTTTCTGTAGTATTGTGGTCTCAGTGTCTGACATAAGCTTCCCTTTTTTGCCTTATCTTACCCTGTATGCTTCTTGTCATCCGGGGGGCTCGAGATTTGGCAGCCCCACCCTTTATCTTTGTGGGAATGTGTTTACTCTGAACTCCTTGAATCTTTCCCTTGAATGCCTCCCACTGCTCTGACATTGATTTACCTTCAAGTAGCTGTTTCCAGTCCACTTTTGCTAAATCACTTCTCAGCTTAGTAAAATTGTGAACTTTTACTCCTGTTCTTTCTTTGTCCTTTTCCATAACTACGCTAAATCTAACTGAATTATGATCACTACCACCAAAATTTTCTTCCACTGATACTCCTTCCACCTGCCCAGCTACATTCTCTAAAACTAAATCCAGAACTGCCCCCTCTCTTGTTGGGTGAGCTACGTACTGGCTAAAAAAGTTCTCCTGAATGCAATTTAAGAATTCTGCGTCCTCTATACCTTTTACATTGACTCTATCCCAGTTGATATTAGGTTAGTTGAAATCCCCTTCTATTACTGCACTATTGTTTTAGCACTTCTCAGAAATTTGCCTACCTACTTGCTCTTCTATCTCCCTCTGACTGTTCGGGGGTCTATAGTACACTCCCAGCAGTGTGACTGCCCCTTTTTTATTCTTTAACTCACCCATATGGCCTCATTTGATTATCCTTCTAACATATCATCCCTCCTCACAGCCATAAATATTTCTTTAACCAATATTGCCACCCCCCTCCTTTGTTTATCCCCCTCTCTTTCTTGTCTGGAAGCCCTGTAACCAGGAACATTGAGCTGCCATTCTTGCCCCTGTTTAAGCCATGTTTCAGTAATAGCTAAGATATCGTACTTCCACGTGTCTATCTGTGCCCTTAGCTCATCTGCCTTATTCACTATACTCCTTGCATTAAGCACTGCCAAACTCCTTTGGTGTCTAGTTTCTAACCTTTGATTCCTCTGCCTTCCAAACTCACCTACTAATTTTCTGCCCTTCATTTCCAGCTCTGCTTCTATCCCTTCTGAATCTACACTCAGGTTTCCATCCCCCTGCCAAGCTAGTTTAAACTCTCCCCCTCTGCACAGCGCTAGTGAACCTCCCCATGAGGACATTGAACCCGGTTCCATTGAGGTGCAACCTGTCCGGCTGTACAGGTCCCACCTCCCCCAGAACTGGTCCCAATGCCCCAGGAATCTAAAGCCCTCCCACCTGCACCATCTCTTCAGCTATGCATTCATCTGCTCTATCCTCCTATTTCTATACTCACTAGAGCGTGGCACTGGGAGTAATCCGGAGATTGCTACCTTTAAGGTCCTGCTTCTTAATCTCTTTCCTAACTCCTTAAAATCTTCCTACAGGACCTCATCCCTCTCTACCTATGTCATTGGTACCAATATGGACCATGACCCTCTGGTTGTTCACCCTCCCCCTCCAGAATGTTCTGCAGCCGCTCAGTGACATCCTTGACCCTGGCACCAGGGAAGCAACAAGCATCCAGGAATCATGTCTGCGGCCGCAGAAACGCCTGTCTTTTCCCCTAACTATAGAATTCCCCATCACTATTGCTCACCTGACCTTTCTCCTTCCCCAATGTACAGCTGAGCCACCCACAGTGCTGTGGACTTGGCTCTGGCTGCACTCCTCAGAGAAACCCTCTCCCTCATTAGCATTCAAAATTTAATACCGGTTAGAGAGCGAGATGGCCCCAGGGGACTCCTGTCTGGTCCTCCTTTGTCCGTCTGGCAGTCACCCAGTCCCTCTCTGCCTGCACCCTTTTAAGCTGTGGGGTGACCACCTCCTGAAACTTGCTATCCACGTAGCTCTCAGCCTCGCGGATGCACTGCAGTGACGCCAGCTGCTGCTCAAGCTCCGAGATCCGGAGCTCGAGCTCCTCCAGCTGACGACACTTCCTGCACCTGTGGTTGTCCAGGACACGGAAGTGTCCTGGAGTTCCCACATGGCACAGGATATGCATTCCATGGATCTGAGCTGCCCTGCCATGCCTTGATTATTATATTACTAAATAAGCTTAAGAAAAATAAACTAAAGACTTAAAAAAAAGTCACCAGCTAGCACAAGTTGGGGGGTGTGCACACGACTGAAGAAGCCTCCTCTACTAAGTGTCAAATACTAACATCATTCTGAAACAGCAACATCTTTTTTATTCAAAAAGCCAGAAATAATGCCCTTACTTGGACAACTAGCACGTAAACTACAACTCTGCAATTAGTCGCAAAAGGTTTCTCTGGGAGCAGATTGCCCCTGAACAGAGGAGTCTGTGGACAGAGATCACTGAACTGTACCCAGTGCTATCAGAGGAAGTTCGAGCGGAGAGGTCTTTGACATTTATCTGGATATAATTTACATTTCTGCGCTCTCTTGAAGTGCAGATACCAGAAAAGTCACAGAGGAAGCTCGTGTGCTGAGTTGTTCAGGAGCAAAATGGAAGCAAAGGATTAACACCAATCCTTCTTAAGCATTGCACTCACTTCTTGGGCGCTATTTAGGAGCAGCGTAGAAGAAAATTGGTCGTTGAGTTTTGAGCATATCAGGGAGTAATTGCAGAGTTGATGGAAAATTAGCACTTCTTACCAGCCAGGATATTTGAAGGCATTGCACAATAGAAGAAAGTTAGTACAATGTCCAACAGATGCTGATTTGTCACTGTTCAAGATGCGTCCTTTATTAACTCTGTCAGTGGCAGATGCCGATTGTCCTAGTTAGTCTTTGTAGCTGTTGTCCGACAGGGCATTAGCCAAAGTCATTTCAGTAGCTCTGTGTTGTAAGACCCAAGTTGTTGAATCTGTGTGGGGGTACAAATAAATATTTTGTCCTGTAAGGTATTCACAAGGACAAGCACAGATGAGGGAGGCCTTTCAGCCCGTCTACTCAAGCTCATTCAGTAACATTTCTTACCACGAGTAACACCGTGGAAGAAGATGGAAGAAACTGAGAGGTAGGTGAGCTACCTGCTGGCCTTTTGGAATGGTGAAACCCGTATTCTCCCTACATGTTTTGGGTGTGGATCCAAGGACTCGATGATGTAATAGGAGATGGGGGGTGGAGAAAGGAAGATTGATTCTCTTCAGTGGTGTGTATCTTTGTGCCAGGGATCCGGTAATTTTTGATATGTAATAGACTGTAGTATTTATAACGTCAGGTTCCACATGTACGTTGACGACACCCAGCTCTACCTCACCACACCTCTCTTGTCCCCTCTACTGTCTCTGATTTGTAACACTGCTTGCCTGACATCCAGGACTGGATGAGCAGAAATTTCCTCTAAACAAATATTGGGAAGACCGAAGCCATTATCTTCAGTCCACACCGCAAACTCCATCCCCAAGCCACCGACTCCATCTGTCTCCCTGGCCAATGTTTGAGGCTGAACCATACTGTTCACAACCTCGGCATCCTATCTGACCCTGAGCTGAGCTTCCGACCACACATCCTCTCCATCACCTAGACCACCAACTTCCACCTCCGTAAACTAGAGTGGCAGGGGGATGGAAACCTGAGCGGGGAGTCAGAAGGGAATAAAGTTGAGAGCAGCAAGAGAGGGGAAGACCCAGGGGAAATCTACAATACAAATAGTACGAACAGTTGTTCAAAAACAAGTGAAAGGGAAAAGCATAGAGCAGCGGAAAGAAAGTGGACATTCAAAAGGCCATTCCAAAAGGCCAGCAGGTAGGTCACTTTAGGTACTTCAGGCACGACAGATAAAATAAAAACTAGAAGGCGTAAGGCGATTAACCCAGCATCAAAGCTGTGGCAGGGGGTTGGGAACCTGAGCAGGGAGACAGAGGAAAGCGTGTCAGGAAGGGACAGAAGGGATGGAGTCAAAGGTAAAGTGTTAAAAAAGGAAAAAGCAGGAACTAAGTGTCACAAAACATATTTGAAAGTTCTTTATCTGAATGCACGTAGCATTCGTAACAAAATGGACGAGTTAACGGCACAAATAACGACGTATGGGTATGATCTTGTGGCCATTACAGAAACATGGCTGCAGGGTGACAACGACTGGGAATTAAATATGCCAGGGTATTTAACAATCAGGAAGGACAGGCAGGAAGGAAGGGGAGGTGGGGTGGCTATGTTAATAAGGGAAGGAATTACTGTAATACAGAGAAAAGATATTGGGACAAAGGATCAGGATAATGAAACAGTTTGGGTAGAGATAAGGAATAATAAGGGGCAGAAAACACTAGTGGGCGTAGTATATAGGCCTCCTAATAGTTGCAACTCTGCTGGAAGAAGTATTAATCAGGAAATAGTCGGGGCATGTAATAAGGGAACAGCGATAATTATGGGGGATTTTAATTATCATATTAACTGGACAAATCAAATTGGTCAGGGTAGCCTTGAGGAAGAGTTTATTGAGTGTATTAGGGATGGATTTCTTGAGCAGTATGTAACTGAACCTACAAGGGGGCAAGCAACCTTGGACCTGGTCCTGTGTAATGAGCCAGGATTAATTAATAATGTCCTAGTTAAGGATCCCCTTGGAATGAGTGACCATAACATGGTGACATTCCATATCCAATTAGAGGGTGAGAAGGTTGTTTCTCAAACAAGCGTACTGAGCTTGAATAAAGGAGACTATGATGGTATGAGAGCGGAATTGATTCAAGTGGACTGGGAAAATAGTTTAAAGGGTAAGACGGTACATGAACAGTAGTGTTCATTTAAGGAGTTATTTTACAACTTTCAAAAAATATATATTCCACTGAGGAAAAATGGGTGTGGCTAAGTAAAGAAATTAAGGATAGTATCCGACTAAAAACAAGGACATATAAGGTAGCCAAACTTAGTGGGAGGATAGAAGATTGGGAAGTCTTCAAAAGACAGCAAAAAGTAACTAAGGGATTGATTAAGAAAGGGAAGATAGATTATGAAAATAAATTAGCAAAAAATATAAAAACAGATAGCAAGAGTTTCTATAGTTATATAAAAAGAAAAAGGGTGGCTAAGGCAAACGTAGGTCCTTTAGAGGATGAGACCGGGAAATTAATGGTGGGAAACATGGAGATGGCAAAAATGCTGAACAAATATTTTGTTTCAGTCTTTACGGTAGAGGACACTAAGAATATCCCAACACTGGACAAACAGGGGGCTCTGGGGGGGGAGGAGCTAAATACGATTAAAATCACTAAGGAGATGGTACTCAGTAAAATAATGGGACTCAAGGCGGATAAATCCCCTGGACCTGATGGCTTACATCCTAGGGTCTTGAGGGAAGTGGCAGTAGGGATTGTGGATGCTTTGGTAATAATTTTCCAAAATTCTCTGGACTCGGCAAAGGTCCCGGCAGATTGGAAAACTGCTAATGTAACACCCTTATTTAAAAAGGGTAGTAGGCAGAAGGCTGGAAATTATAGACCAGTTCGCCTAACATCTGTGGTGGGTAAAATTTTGGAGACAGTAGCGGAACATTTGGATAAACATAATTTAATAAGACAAAGTCAGCATGGCTTTACGAAGGGGAAGTCATGTCTGACAAATTTGCTTGAGTTCTTTGAGGATATAACGTACAGGGTGGATAAAGGGGAACCAGTGGACGTAGTGTATTTAGACTTCCAGAAGGCATTCGACAAGGTGCCACATAGAAGATTATTGCTCAAGATAAAGAATCACTGGATTGGGGGTCATATTCTGGCATGGGTGGAGGATTGGTTGTCTAACAGGAAGCAGAGAGTTGGGATAAATGGTACATTCTCGGACTGGCAACCTGTAGCCAGTGGTGTTCCGCAGGGGTCGGTGCTGGGTCCCCAACTCTTTACTATCTATATTAACGATTTGGAGGAGGGGACCGAGTGTAACATATCAAAGTTTGCAGGTGATACAAAGATGGGAGGGAAAGTAGAGAGTGAGGAGGACATAAAAAACCTACAAGGGGATATAGACAGGCTGGGTGAGTGGGCGGAGATTTGGCAGATGCAATACAATATTGGAAAATGTGAGGTTATGCACTTTGGCAGGAAAAATCGGAGAGCAAGTTATTATCTTAATGGCGAGAAACTGGAAAGTACTGCAGTACAAAGGGATCTGGGGGTCCTCGTGCAAGAAAATCAAAAAGTTAGTTTGCAGGTGCAGCAGGTGATCAAGAAGGCCAACGGAATGTTGGCTTTTATTGCTAGGGGGATAGAATATAAAAACAGGGAGGTATTGCTGCAGTTATATAAGGTATTGGTGAGACCGCACCTGGAATACTGCATACAGTTTTGGTTTCCATACTTAAGAAAAGACATACTTGCTCTCGAGGCAGTACAAAGAAGGTTCACTCGGTTAATCCCGGGGATGAGGGGGTGGACATATGAGGAGAGGTTGAGTAGATTGGGACTCTACTCATTGGAGTTCAGAAGAATGAGAGGCGATCTTATTGAAACATATAAGATTGTGAAGGGGCTTGATCGGGTGGATGCGGTAAGGATGTTCCCAAGGATGGGAGAAACTAGAAATAGGGGGCATAATCTTAGAATAAGGGGCTGCTCTTTCAAAACTGAGATGAGGAGAAACTTCTTCACTCAGAGGGTAGTAGGTCTGTGGAATTTGCTGCCCCAGGAAGCTGTGGAAGCTACATCATTAAATACATTTAAAACAGAAATAGACAGTTTCCTTGAAGTAAAGGGAATTAGGGGTTCCAGGGAGCGGGCAGGAAATTGGACATGAATTTAGATTTGAGGTTAAGATCAGATTAGCCATGATCTTATTGAATGGCGGAGCAGGCTCGAGGGGCCGATTGGCCTACTCCTGCTCCTATTTTTTATGTTCTTATATTGCCCGTCTCCTCCCTTGCCTATGCTCATCTGCTGCTGAAACCCTCATCCATGCCTTTGTTACCTCCAAACTGGACGATTCCAATATTCTCCTGACCAGCCTCCCATCTTCCATCCTCGATAAACTGAGCTAATCCAAAACTCTGCTGCCCATATCCTGACTTGCAGCAAGTCCCGTTCACCCATCACCCCTGTGCTCGCTGACCTACGTTGGTTCCCGGTCTGGCAACGCCTCGATTTTAAAATTCTCATCTTTGTTTTCAAATCCCTCCATGGTCTCGCCTCTCCCTATCTCTGTAACCTCCTCCAGCCCTAAAACCCTCTTAGATCTCTGCCCTCCTCCAATTCTGGCCTCTTGCGCATCCCCAATTTTAATCACTCCACTCCTTTAAGACGCTCCTTAAAACTTACCTCTTTGACCAAGCCTTTGCTCACCTGTCCCAATATCTCCTTGTGTGGCGCGGTGTCAAATTTTGTTTGACAATCGCTCCTGTGAAATGCCGTGGGACATTTTACTACATTAAAGGCACTATATGAATGCAAGTTGTTACTGTTGTTTTATACTGCAATTACCCTTTCACTATCATTCTCCTCTGAAGAACACTGGAAACATATGACAACATGTAAATCACTGTGTCCTTTAGAAAGGTACAAACTTACCCCCAGCGTTATAGTGGGTTCGTCTGTCGAGCTACCATCAAAACTGTAAACATCAGCTGTGCTGTTGGCAGAAAGCATCTGATTTATTCGGCAGTCACTGAAAGAGATCACATCCAAATTACACACATTCCTTTATCTTACTTGATTTACATGATTTCACAGCTGTCAGCTCTCACAACCCTTAGCTCTGAAATTAAAATATTCCCTATCATTAGGAATCGCAATGGAAATTCAGCCTACAAACAGTGTGAATTATGAATTCCAGCGATCAATTCATCATTAGTGACATCTGACTGTAATTTAAGTTAGTTTGGGAATTGATGAAGGGTTTTGTTAATTTGCCACTGCTATTTTAGCAGCCTAGCCTTTTGTTGTTCGAATAACTCATCTTACTAATTTCTATTACTTTTCAAGATGCCACCTCCAAAAGCTGTGAAACAATCAGCTACAAATCCGTTTGCTTCGAGCCCATTTTTCAGATACAAAGGCATCCAATATGGCAGGTGACACACACATGCTCATTCTACGCCAGAAGTGTGCCACAAATCATATTGGATCAAGCTCTTCTGTAGACATTCAGACTGTGCTGGAAATATGTAAAATGATGAATATAATATTAAAATAAGTGTCCTACGCTTGTTGTAGACCCTTTTGTGAAATTGAGCTGCCCTGTGATAAACTCGCTTGTTAAATTATGGCGCTATCAGGCAGCAAGGAACCTATGCAATGCTACTTAAAGGTTTCATCCTCTCCAGACAGGTTATTGCTGGTTTGTCATTTTAGGCTGCTGGTTAACCTCTGGCCATTTCTTTGCCTATTTCTGTGTTCCACAACTGTCACTGAGCGGCTGCAGGGCATTCTCAAGGGGGAGGGTGAGCAGGCAGAGGTCGTGGTCCACATTGGGACCAACGACTTAGGTAGGAAGGGAGATGAGGTCCTGCATCAAGAATTTCGGGAGCTAGGTAGCAGATTAAAGAGCAGGACCTCAAAGGTTGTAATCTCTGGATTACTCCCAGTGCCACGGGCTAGTGAGTATAGAAATAGGAGGATAGAACAGATGAATGCGTGGCTAAAGAGTTGGTGCAGGAGAGAGGGTTTCAGTTTCCTGGATCACTGGGCCTGCTTCTGGGGAAGGTGGGACTTGTACAAGTCGGACGGGTTGCACCTGAACCAGAGCGGGACAAATATCCTTGCGGGGAGGTTTGCTAGCACTGTTGGGGGGGGTTTAAACTAACTTGGCAGGGGGATGGGATACAGAGTGGAGCTACAATAGGGGGTGATGTGCAGCCAAATATAGAGAAAAAAACAAGTCAGCTTGGAAGACAGGGCAAATATGTGAGGGCAAGGCTGGATGGCATCTATTTTAATGCAAGGAGTCTTGCGAATAAGGTGGATGAACTGAAGGTGTTGATAAACACATGGGAGTATGATATTGTTGCTGTCACAGAGACATGGTTGAGGGAGGGGCAAGACTGGCAGCTCAATATTCCGGGGTACAGAATCTTCAGGCGAGACAGAGGGGGAGGTATAAGAGGAGGGGGGGTCGCAATATTAATTAAAGAATCAATTACTGCCATAAGGAGGGATGATATATTAGCAGGTTCCTCGAATGAGGCCATATGGGTGGAGCTTAAAAACAAAAAGGGGGCAAGCACTTTGATGGGAGTGTACGATAGACCCCCAAACAGTCAGGGGGAGATCGAGAAACAGATATGTAGGCAAATCTCAGAAAATTGTGCAAATAATAGGGTAATAATAGTGGGGGATTTCAACTTCCCCAATATTAACTGGGATACTCAGAGTGTAAAAGGCTTAGAGGGTACAAAATTCTTAACGTGCATCCAGGAGAGCTTTTTGAGCCAGCATGTAGAAAGTCCTACAAGAGAGGGGGCGGTACTGGACCTAATTCTAGGGAATGTGGCCGGCCAAGTGGAAGAAGTGCTCGTAGGTGAGCACTTTGGTGACAGTGACCATAATTCGGTGAGATTTAAGGTGGTCATGGAAAAGGACAGGGAGGGGCCGGGAATAAAGGTTCTAAATTGGGGGAAGGCCGATTTTAATAGGATAAGGCAGGATCTGGCCAAAATGGACTGGGATCAGCTGCTTGTAGGAAAATCCGCATCGGAGCAATGGGAGTCTTTCAGAAGGGAGATTGAGACCATACAATGGCAACATGTTCCCGTAAAGGTCAAGGGTGGTTCCAAGAACTCCAGGGAACCTTGGATGTCAGGGGATATACGAGAATGGATTAGGAAAAAAAGGAGGGCTTTTGGCAGATACAAAAGGCTAAAGACGGAGGAAGCCCTAGAGGAGTACAAAAAGTGCAGGGGGATACTTAAAAAAGAAATTAGGAGATCAAGGAGGGGCCATGAAATAACACTGGCGAGCAAAATAAAGGAAAATCCTAAGATGTTTTATAAGTATATTAAGGGTAAGAGGATGATAGTGGTACGGTAGCATAGTGGTTATGTTACTGGGCTAATAATCCAGAGACCTGGACTAAAATCCAGAGTCATGAGTTCAAATCCCGCCACGGCAGCTGGCGAATTTAAATTCAATTAATTAATTAAAAATTCAATTAATTAAATAAAAATCTGGAATTAAAATACGAGTATCAGTAATGATGGCCATGAAACTACCGGATTGTCATAAAACCCCATCTGGTTCACGAATGTCCTTCAGGGAAGGAAGCCTGCCGCCCTTACCCAGTCTGGCCGATATGTGACTCCAGACCCACAGCAATGTGGTTGATTCTTAATCGCCCTCTGAAATGGCCGAGCAAGCCACTCAGTTGTAAAATCTCGCCACGAAAAGTCATAATGAGAATAAAACTGGACGGACCACCCGGCATCGGACCACTAGGCACCGGACACGACAATGGCAAAACACCAAGCCCAGTCGACCCTGCAAGGTCCTCCTTACCAACATCTGGGGACTTGTGCCAAAATTGGGAGAGCTGTCCCACAGACTAGTCAAGCAACAGCCTGACATAGCCATACTCACAGAATCATATCTTTCAGCCAACGTCCCAGACTCTTCCATCACCATCCCTGGGTATGTCCTGTCCCACCGGCAGGACAGACCCACCAGAGGTGGCGGTACAGTGATATACAGTCAGGAGGGAGTGGCCCTGGGAGTCCTCAACATTGACTCTGGACCCCATGAAATCTCATGGCATCAGGTCAAAAATGGGCAAGTAAACCTCCTGCTGATTACCACCTACCGTCCTCCCTCAGCTGATGAATCAGTCCTCCTCCATGTTGAACACCACTTGGAGGAAGCACTGAGGGTAGCAAGGGCACAAAATATACTCTGGGTGGGGGACTTCAATGTCCATCACCAAGAGTGGCTCGGGAGCACCACTACTGACCGAGCTGGCCGAGTCCTGAAGGACATAGCTGCTAGACTGGGCCTGTGGCAGGTGGTGAGCGAACCAACTCGAGGGAAAAACTTACTTGACCTCGTGCTCACCAATCTACCTGTCGCAAATGCATCTGTCCATGACAGCATTGGTAGGAGTGACCACCGCACAGTCCTCGTGGAGATGAAATCCTGTCTTCGCACTGAGGACACCATCCAACGTGTTGTGTGGCACGACCACCGTGCAAAATGGGATAGATTCAGAACAGATCTAACAGCTCAAAACTGGGCATCCATGAGGCGCTGTGGGCCATCAGCAGCAGCAGAATTGTATTCCAGCACAATCTGTAACCTCATGGCCCGGCATATTCCTCACTCTACCATTACCAACAAGCCAGGGGATCAACCCTGGTTCAATGAGGAGTGTAGAAGAGCATGCCAGGAGCAGCACCAGGCGTACCTAAAAATGAGGTGCCAACCTGGTGAAGCTACAACTCAGGACTACATGCATGCTAAACAGCGGAAGCAACATGCTATAGACAGAGCTAAGCGATTCCACAACCAATGGATCAGATCAAAGCTCTGCAGTCCTGCCACATCCAGTCGTGAATGGTGGTGGACAATTAAACAACTAACGGGAGGAGGAGGCTCTGCAAACATCCCCATTCTCAATGATGGCGGAGTCCAGCACGTGAGTACAAAAGACAAGGCTGAAGCGTTTGCAACCATCTTCAGCCAGAAGTGCCGAGTGGATAATCCATCTCGGCCTCCTCCCGATATCCCCACCATCACGGAAGCCAGTCTTCGGCCAATTCGATTCACTCCACGTGATATCAAGAAACGGCTGAGTGCACTGGATACAGCAAAGGCTATGGGCCCCGACAACATCCCAGCTGTAGTGCTGAAGACTTGTGCTCCAGAACTAGCTGCGCCTCTAGCCAAGCTGTTCCAGTACAGCTACAACACTGGCATCCACCCGACAATGTGGAAAATTGCCCAGGTATGTCCTGTCCACAAAAAGCAGGACAAATCCAATCCGGCCAATTACCGCCCCATCAGTCTACTCTCAATCATCAGCAAAGTGATGGAAGGTGTCGTCGACAGTGCTATCAAGCGGCACTTACTCACCAATAACCTGCTCACCGATGCTCAGTTTGGGTTCCGCCAGGACCACTCGGCTCCAGACCTCATTACAGCCTTGGTCCAAACATGGACAAAAGAGCTGAATTCCAGAGGTGAGGTGAGAGTGACTGCCCTTGACATCAAGGCAGCATTTGACCGAGTGTGGCACCAAGGAGCCCTCGTAAAATTGAAGTCAATGGGAATCAGGGGGAAAACTCTCCAGTGGCTGGAGTCATACCTAGCACAAAGGAAGATGGTAGTGATTGTTGGAGGCCAATCATCTCAGCCACAGGGCATTGCTGCAGGAGTTCCTCAGGGCAGTGTCCTAGGCCCAACCATCTTCAGCTGCTTCATCAATGACCTTCCCTCCATCATAAGGTCAGAAATGGGGATGTTCGCTGATGACTGCACAGTGTTCAGTTCCATTCGCAACCCCTCAGATAATGAAGCAGTCCGAGCCTGCATGCAGCAAGACCTGGACAACATCCAGGCTTGGGCTCATAAGTGGCAAGTAACATTCGGGCCAGATAAGTGCCAGGCAATGACCATCTCCAACAAGAGAGAGTCTAACCACCTCCCCTTGACATTCAATGGCATTACCATCGCCGAATCCCCCACCATCAACATCCTGGGGGTCACCATTGACCAGAAACTTAACTGGACCAGCCATATAAATACTGTGGCTACGAGAGCAGGTCAGAGGCTGGGTATTCCGCGGCGAGTGACTCACCTCCTGACTCCCCAAAGCCTTTCCACCATCTACAAGGCACAAGTCAGGAGTGTGATGGAATACTCTCCACTTGCCTGGATGAGTGCAGCTCCAACAACACTCAAGAAGCTCGACACCATCCAAGATAAAGCAGCCCGCTTGATTGGCACCCCATCCACCACCCTAAACATTCACTCCCTTCACCACCGGCGCACTGTGGCTGCAGTGTGTACCATCCACAGGATGCACTGCAGCAACTCGCCAAGGCTTCTTTGACAGCACCTCCCAAACCCGTGACCTCTACCACCTAGAAGGACAAGGGCAGCAGGTACATGGGAACAACACCACCTGCATGTTCCCCTCCAAGTCACACACCATCCCGACTTGGAAATATATCGCCGTTCCTTCATTGTCGCTGGGTCAAAATCCTGGAACTCCCTTCCTAACAGCACTGTGGAAGAACCGTCACCACACGGACTGCAGGGGTTCAAGAAGGCGGCTCACCACCACCTTCTCGAGGGCAATTAGGGATGGGCAATAAATGCCGGCCTTGCCAGCGACGCCCACATCCCGTGAACGAATAAAAAAAAAACTAGGGAAAAAATCGGGCCCATTAGGGACAAAAATGGCAATCTGTGTGTGGAGCCGGCAGATGTAGGAAGGGTTCTAAATGAATTTTTTGCATCTGTTTTCACTATGGAGAAGGACGATGTAGACATAGAAATACGGCAGGGGGACTGTGATATACTCGAACATATTAACATCGAGCGGGAGGAGGTATTGGCGGTTTTAGCAGGCCTAAAAATGGATAAATCCCCAGGCCCGGACGAAATGTATCCCAGGCTACTGTGTGAGGCAAAGGAGGAGATTGCGGGGGCTCTAACACATATATTCAGAACCTCTCTGGCCACAGGGGATGTGCCAGAGGACTGGAGAACCGCTAATGTAATACCATTATTCAAGAAGGGGAGTAGGGAAAAACCGGGGAACTACAGGCCAGTGAGCCTAACATCAGTGGTAGGAAAATTATTGGAAAAAATTCTGAAGGACAAAATTAGTCTCCACTTGGAGAAGCAAGGATTAATCAGGGATAGTCAACATGGCTTTGTCAAGGGAAGATCATGTCTGACTAATTTGACTGAATTTTTTGAGGGGGTGACTAGGCGTTTGGATGAGGGTAACGCAGTGGATGTGGTATACATGGATTTCAGTAAGGCCTTCGATAAAGTCCCCCACAGGAGACTGGTCAAGAAGGTACGAGCCCATGGAATCCAGGGTGCCTTGGCACTTTGGATACAAAACTGGCTTAGTGGTCGAAGGTTGTTTTTGTGACTGGAAGCCTGTGGCCAGTGGGGTACCACAGGGATCGGTGCTGGGTCCCTTGCTGTTTGTGGTCTACATTAATGACTTGGATATGAATGTAAAAGGTATGATCAGTAAGTTCGCTGATGATACAAAAATTGGTAGGGTGGTAAATAGCGAGGAGGATAGCCTCAGTCTGCAGGACGATATAGATGGGTTGGTCAGATGGGCGGAACAGTGGCAAATGGAATTTAACCCGGAAAAGTGCGAGGTGATGCACTTTGGAGGGACTAACAAGGCAAGGGAATACACAATGAATGGGAGGACCCTAGGCAAGACAGAGGGTCAGAGGGATCTTGGTGTGCAAGTTCACAGATCCCTGAAGGCGGCGGAACAGGTAGATAAGGTGGTAAAGAAGGCATATGGGATACTTGCCTTTATTAGCCGAGGCATAGAATATAAGAGCAAGGAGGTTATGATGGAGCTGTATAAAACACTGGTTAGGCCACAGCTGGAGTACTGTGTGCAGTTCTGGTCGCCACACTACAGGAAGGATGTGATCGCTTTGGAGAGGGTGCAGAGGAGATTCACCAGGATGTTACCAGGGCTGGAGCGCTTCAGCTATGAAGAGAGACTGGGAAGATTGGGTTTGTTTTCCTTGGAGCAGAGGAGGCTGAGGGGGGACATGATTGAGGTGTACAAAATTATGAGGGGCACAGATAGGATGGATACTAAGGAGCTTTTTCCCTTCGTTGAGGGTTCTATAACAAGGGGGCATAGATTCAAGGTAAAAGGCGGGAGGTTTAGAGGGGATTTGAGAAAGAACTTTTTCACCCAGAGGGTGGTTGGAGTCTGGAACTCACTGTCTGAACGGGTTGTGGAGGCAGGAACCCTCACAACATTCAAGAAGCATTTGGATGAGCACTTGAAATGCCATAGCATACAAGGCTACGGACCAAATGCTGGAATATGGGATTAGAGTAGACAGGGCTGATGGCCGGCGCGGACACGATGGGCCGAAGGGCCTCTATCCGTGCTGTATAACTCTATGACGCTATGATTTCTGACTTCTGCCAACAAGATTTTTGTGCCTTCAGAACAGTTTTACTGCAGTCATGGGCGGTCTGGCAGATCTGCCTTTGGGGCTGGAGGATGAGGGGGAGCAGTGAATAAGGCAGGAGAGAGTGGGAGCAGATGAGAGAAGAGGGAGGAGGAGGGCATTGTGCAGGAGGCCATACCCACAGCGGGTCTTCAGGAAGCTCTACACATACCTCAGCTTCACTGGGGAGCAATATGTCAAACACCTTCGCCTCACTAGGGAGTCTGTCACTGAGCTATATCACCTGCTACAGCCACAAAACCAGGGCATGGACAGCACTGCCTGTGGCTGTCAGTAACCGTGGCCCTTGACTTTTATGCAACAGGTTCCTTCCAGGCTGGAGAGATGAAATCAGCAACATTTAGCAATTTTCAGTCCACCGCTGTATCAGGGAGGTCACTGAGGCTCTCAACACCAGGAAAAACACCTACATCTCTTTCCCCATGGACTGTGCGAGGCAGGACGAGAGAGCACTAGGCTTTGCCTGCATGGCAGGCTTCCCCAGGATGCAAGGTGCCATAGACTGCACCCATATTGTCTTGCGTGCTCCCCATCACCATCCTGGCATCTTTATCAATAGAAAGGGATTCCACTCCCTCAATGTTGAGTTTGTTTGTGACCACAGGCAGTGCATCACACAGCTCTGTGCCTGGTTTCCTGGCAGCAGACATGATTCTGTCACCCTGCGTCAGTCCTCTGTGCCACCTTTATTCCAACCGGCCGTCGGGTCACAGGCTGGCTACTGGGAGACAAAGGCTATCCCCTTCAGACATGGCTCACAACTCCTGTCAGGAACCCAGGCAGACCCATGCCGCCACCAGAAATGTCATCTTCACACGTTATCCTCTACTTCTATCTCACCCTACACACTCTGCATGAAAAACTGCAGCAGCTTTCAGCAGCCACTTCTTCCTTTGCTCTGCTTTCACACTAAATGCTAACCCTTTCATTTCAAGAACTGACAATGTGGAGATACCTCTACCACTTCAGGAAGAGGAGGCTAGCATTCCTGAAGATGCAGCATCACTTGATCTGACCCTCACAAGCACCAGCTCAAAGGCTAGCACCCCCATGCACTTTAGAGGGTTGGCTAGAGGAGGAATCACTTTCCACAAGTGTGCAGGAGCTAGAGTAGGGGGACAGGATGCTACAAGTGCCAGCTCGCTGGAAGGCAAGATTATACACTAGCTGTGCTGTAGAGGACTCAGATACTGACTTTGAGGGACCAGCATACTGAAGAAAGCTGATGGGCATACACCAGAAAATGCCAGGTGCACTGGGCAGTCTGCCAGCGAGCATGCGCACAATGTCTCAGAGGATGGAACAGTCCAGCTCAACTTGTCTCAAGGCTTCGTGCAGACCGTGGACACCATTCTGTCCGACATGGACCAAGCGGTCAGATCCATGAATATGACAGTTGGGAGGCACAGTAAGTTGTGCAGATGGAGCAGGAAGTTCTGAAGAGACATTGCTAAATTAAGTGAAAGGGCAAAAATGTGGCAAATGGAGTTCAACATGGGAAGTGTGATTTGGATCCAATAAAGACAAATCAGAGCATTTTTCTAATGGCAAGAAACTAGGAACTATGGATGAGCAGAGAGATTTGGGTGTATAAGTACACAAATCATGAAAAGGTAATGATCATGTACAAAAAGCAATCCAAAAGGCTAATGGAATCTGGCCTTTAACTCAAGGGGACTGCAATACAAAAGGGTGGAAGTTATGTTATAGTTGTATCGAGCTCTGGTTAGACCCCATCTGGAGCACTGTGTTCAGTTCTGGGCACCACACCTCAGGAAGCATATCTTGGCTTTGGAGGGGGTGCAGTGCAGATTCACCAGAATGAGCCTGGGCTTAAAGGGTTAAATTATGAGAACAGGTTGCATAAACTTGTTTTGTATATCCTTGAGTTTAGATGGTTGAGGGGTGATTTGATTGAGGTGTTTAAAATGACAAAGGGATTTGATAGGGTAGATACAGAGAACCTATTTCTTCAGGTGGGGGAATCCAGAAGGGGGCACAATCTTAAAATTAGAGCTAGGACGTTCAGGGGTGAAATCAGGAAGCACTTTATCACACAAAGGGTAGTGGAGGTCTGGAACTCTCCCCCAAAAGACTGTGGTTACTGAGTTGAATTGAAATTCTCAAGACTGAAATTGACAATTTTTTGTTAGGTGAGGGTATCAAGGGACATGGGTCAAAGGCAGGTAATTAGACTTGAGGTACAGAACAGCCCTGATCTGATTGAATGGCAGAGCAGGCTTGGGGTGCTAAATGACCTTCGCCTATTCCTATGAAAGTGGTGCCCACCATAATGGAACCCCTGCTGTCAGCTCTCCCAGCTGCCATGGAAACTCAGATGGCTGCCATCTTAGCTTTAGGTGCCAGTGCTGATGGGGGCTTCCAGAGTGTGACGTCACTCCTGAACTCTGTTCTTGCACAGAGCTGTGGGAGTGCTGAGGCCCAGTCACAGGAGAATGGCCTTGGCTCCATGGAAGAGGCACCTGCTGTCCTCTCTCACGATGACAGCATACCTGCTCTCCCATCACCCACGCTATCAACATCCTTGTTAGTGCCACAGAGCCGGCTAGGGCAAATCCCACCAAATCCCACCATGGCAATTGTGAAACTGAATTGCATAAATCTGGCACTAGCAAACCTGCCGCCCCCTTCAAATGGCTCCAGTCACACACTATGTGGTTGATTCTGAAATGGCCTATCATGCAAGCCACTCAAGTTGATTGGCAATAAATGCAGCCTTGTCAGCATAGGCCATATCACGAGAACAAATAAAACAATGAGCATCCATGACAATTGAGGCAGATCTAGGCACTGTGAGATGAGCTGATCGGATGGTAAAAGACAACTGCAGCCTCAGTGTGGGAGTGGCAAAGTGGGAAATCATCTATCATTTCAGAAGGTGGTGCTAGGAGATTTAAAATCAAAACATTATTGAAAGTTCAATAAAAATAAAGTGAAAAGAGTAGTATTGGATTGTATATTTACAGTGTAGAAAGGCATGAAAACAAACTTTTTGCTTCATGTAGAAACAGGACTAACAGAAAAAAAACTTGCATTTATATAGTAACTTTCACGTCCTCAGGATATCCCAAAGTGCTTCACAGCTAAGTATTTTTGAAATGTAGTCACTGTTATGTAGGGAAATACAGCAGCCAATTTGTGCACAGCAAGGTTCCACAAACAGCATGAGTTAATCTGTTTTGGGTGTCAGTTGAGAGATAACTGTTGGCCAAGAGCAGAAACTGTGGATGTAGCTCAGAACAAGAGAGTGGCGAAGATCATCTGATGAAAATGGCAGTGCAGATGTGAAATTTCCTTTGGTAAAATCTCCCCACACCCATCTCAATACAACAGCCAAACTGAATGGGGTTCAGAGACAGTACAAATAGGGAGTAACATGTTTTTCTTCAGACTGGGAATTCCATTATTGTAGAGCAATGCAAAGAAGAAAAAATTAATAACAGGTGTATTTTATTCTCTGCTATTCCCCATCTGCAAACAATAATAAATAGCCAAACTAAACACACTCAGTTAGTACTGTATGGTGAACAATGATTGCAATCTAGAGTAAAAATACTTAATTAGAGGAGGGCCAATTTCAGTGGGATGAGATCAGATCTGGCCCGGGTAAATTGGAATCAAAGATTGGCAGGCAAAACTGTAATCGAACAGTGGGCAGCTTTTAAAGAGGAGATGGATCAGCTCCAGTCTAAGCACATTCCCACGAAGGGAAGAGGTAGGGCTTAACCGCACTGTTACTTTGCCATGGAGGTATTTTACTTATTCTATATTACTATTCTAATGGAAGCTTACCACGTAGGCATTCTCAGGGCAACCAAAGCCAGAGCTCCCTGGATGGCGAAAGAGATAGAGAGAAAGATGAAGCAGAAAAAGGGAGGCATATGTCAGACGTCAGGTTGATAATACAAGTGAGAACCAGGCTGAATATAGAAAGTACAGAGCGGAAATGAAAAAGGAAATAAGAGGGGCAAAGAGAGAGTATGAGACTAGACTGGCGGCTAACATCAAAGGGAATCCAAAAGTCTTCTCGAAAGTAGTGCTTAATGTTATATACGTCATTGCAAGGAGTGTTGTGAATAAGGCAGATAAGCTGAAGGCTGTGGAAAACCATAAAGACTACATTAATGTAGAAATACGTGAACAGTTACTTGACCATAAAAAGAGAAAAGCATGATGGGTATTTGACCAATGTTAACTCCTTGACTCCCATACATAGGGTAGTTACAATTTCACACACACACACACACAGAAAGACACAACTGTCATAGAGTCATAGAGTTATACAGCACGGATAGAGGCCCTTCGGCCCATCGTGTCCGCGCCGGCCATCAAGCCCTGTCTACTCTAATCCCATATTCCAGCATTTGGTCCGTAGCCTTGTATGCTATGGCATTTCAAGTGCTCATCCAAATGCTTCTTGAATGTTGTGAGGGTTCCTGCCTCCACAACCCTTTCAGGCAGTGAGTTCCAGACTCCAACCACCCTCTGGGTGAAAAAGTTCTTTCTCAAATCCCCTCTAAACCTCCCGCCTTTTACCTTGAATCTATGTCCCATTGTTATAGAACCCTCAACGAAGGGAAAAAGCTCCTTAGTATCCATCCTATCTGTGCCCCTCATAATTTTGTACACCTCAATCATGTCCCCCCTCAGCCTCTTCTGCTCCAAGGAAAACAAACCCACTCTTCCCAGTCTCTCTTCATAGCTGAAGCGCTCCAGCCCTGGTAACATCCTGGTGAATCTCCTCTGCACCCTCTCCAAAGCGATCACATCCTTCCTGTAGTGTGGCGACCAGAACTGCACACAGTACTCCAGCTGTGGCCTAACCAGTGTTTTATACAGCTCCATCATAACCTCCTTGCTCTTATATTCTATGCCTCGGCTAATAAAGGCAAGTATCCCATATGCCTTCTTTACCACCTTATCTACCTGTTCCGCCGCCTTCAGGGATCTGTGAACTTGCACACCAAGATCCCTCTGACCCTCTGTCTTGCCTAGGGTCCTCCCATTCATTGTGTATTCCCTTGCCTTGTTAGTCCCTCCAAAGTGCATCACCTCGCACTTTTCCGGGTTAAATTCCATTTGCCACTGTTCCGCCCATCTGACCAACCCATCTATATCGTCCTGCAGACTGAGGCTATCCTCCTCGCTATTTACCACCCTACCAATTTTTGTATCATCAGCGAACTTACTGATCATACCTTTTACATTCATATCCAAGTCATTAATGTAGACCATCAAACAGCAAGGGACCCAACACCGATCCCTGTGGTACCCCACTGGCCACAGGCTTCCAGTCACAAAAACAACCTTCGACCATCACCCTCTGCCTTCTGCCACTAAGCCAGTTTTGTATCCAAAGTGCCAAGGCACCCTGGATTCCATGGGCTCGTACCTTCTTGACCAGTCTCCTGTGGGGGACTTTATCGAAGGCCTTACTGAAATCCATGTATACCACATCCACTGCGTTACCCTCATCCAAACGCCAAGTCACCCCCTCAAAAAATTCAATCAAATTAGTCAGACATGATCTTCCCTTGACAAAGCCATGTTGACTATCCCTGATTAATCCTTGCTTCTCCAAGTGGAGACTAATTTTGTCCTTCAGAATTTTTTCCAATAATTTTCCTACCACTGATGTTAGGCTCACTGGCCTGTCGTTTCCCGGTTTTTCCCTACTCCCCTTCTTGAATAATGGTACTACATTAGCGGTTCTCCAGTCCTCTGGCACATCCCCTGTGGCCAGAGAGGTTCTGAATGTATGTGTTAGAGCCCCCGCAATCTCCTCCTCCAGTAGCCTGGGATACATTTCGTCCGGGCCTGGGCATTTATCCATTTTTAGGCCTGCTAAAACCGCCAATACCTCCTCCCGCTCGATGTTAATATGTTCGAATATATCACAGTCCCCCAGCCATATTTCTATGTCTACATCGTCCTTCTCCATCGTGAAAACAGATGCAAAAAATTCATTTAGAACCCCTCCTACATCTGCCGGCTCCACACACACATTGCCATTTTTGTCCCTAATGGGCCCTATTTTTTCCCTAGTCATCCTCTTACCCTTAATATACTTATAAAACATCTTAGGATTTTCCTTTATTTTGCTCGCCAGTGTTATTTCATGGCCCCTCCTTGATCTCCTAATTTCTTTTTTAAGTATCCCCCTGCACTTTTTGTACTCCTCTTGGGCTTCCTCCGTCTTTAGCCTTTTGTATCTGCCAAAAGCCCTCCTTTTTTTCCTAATCCATTCTCGTATATCCCCTGACATCCAAGGTTCCCTGGAGTTCTTGGAACCACCCTTGACCTTTACGGGAACATGTTGCCGTTGTATGGTCTCAATCTCCCTTCTGAAAGACTCCCATTGCTCCGATGCGGATTTTCCTACAAGCAGCTGATCCCAGTCCATTTTGGCCAGATCCTGCCTTATCCTATTAAAATCGGCCTTCCCCCAATTTAGAACCTTTATTTCCGGCCCCTCCCTATCCTTTTCCATGACCACCTTAAATCTCACCGAATTATGGTCACTGTCACCAAAGTGCTCACCTACTAGCACTTCTTCCACTTGGCCGGCCACATTCCCTAGAATTAGGTCCAGTACCGCCCCCTCTCTTGTAGGACTTTCTACATGCTGGCTCAAAAAGCTCTCCTGGATGCACGTTAAGAATTTTGTACCCTCTAAGCCTTTTACACTCTGAGTATCCCAGTTAATATTGGGGAAGTTGAAATCCCCCACTATTATTACCCTATTATTTGCACAATTTTCTGAGATTTGCCTACATATCTGTTCCTCTATCTCCCCCTGACTGTTTGGGGGCCTATAGTACACTCCCATCAAAGTGCTTGCCCCCTTTTTGTTTTTAAGCTCCACCCATATGGCCTCAGGTTTGCTAATATATCATCCCTCCTTATGGCAGTAATTGATTCTTTAATTAATATTGCGACCCCCCCTCCTCTTATACCTCCCCCTCTGTCTCGCCTGAAGATTCTGTACCCCGGAATATTGAGCTGCCAGTCTTGCCCCTCCCTCAACCATGTCTCTGTCCTTGGTACGTTGATAATTAAGTTGGCTGTCCAGGTGCTTGGTACTGTCTGGCCTCCCCCCCCTCCCCCCGTGCAGATAAGGGTATTGCTGGCTTATAATATAATGAGAATACAGTTTCTTGAGAGGCCATGTGGCCTTGATTCTGACTTCAGCCCTACTGATTAACCAGCTTTGGAATTTAGGGAGGTGGTGTTCTCGGGCCTGCGAGGCCTACGTGCCAAAACAAGAATGAGCTATGGATGTCCAGAGGAGGCAGGCTCCCTGCTTGATTGACTAACCACTTGAACTAATGGGGAATGTACATGTACGCCCATATTCTATGATAGACAAATATTGCTGATTGAACTGTATAAATGTGAACTGTGTCCTTTGTCCAGGGAAGTGGTAGTTCTGACCATTGTCAGAGCAGATCTTCCCTTGAGCTCAAGTTTCTTTTAATTAAAATTCTTATTTGTCTGAAAATAAGTGTTTGGAGTTAATGCATTGTGTATAAGGGGTAATTAAGTTTTCGACAGGGCACAGAAGATAGACACGTGGAAGTATGATATCATAGCTATTACTGAAACATGGCTTTAAGAGGAGCAGAAATGGCAGCTCAACCTTCCTGGTTACAGGGTTTTCAGACGAGATAGAGAGGGGGATAAAAAAGGATGGGGGGGTGGCAATATTGGTTAAAGAAATAATTACGGCTGTGAGGAGGAATGATATGTTAGAAGGGTCATCAAATGAGGCCATGAGTTGAACTGAAGAACAAAAAAGAGGCAATCACACTGTTGGGAGTGTACTATAGCCCCTCAGAAAGTCAGAGGGAGATAGAACAGCAAATATGGAGGCAAATTTCTCAGAAGTGCAAGAACAAGAGGGCAGTAATAGTAGGGGATTTTAACTACCCTAATATTAACTGGGATAGAGTCAGTGTAAAAGGTGGAGAGGGCACAGAATTCTTAAATTGCATTCAGGAGAATTTTTTGAGCCAGTTTGTAGAAAGCCCAACAAGGGATGGGGCAGTTCCAGACTTAGATTTAGGGAATGAAGCTGGGCAGGTGGAAGGAGTATCAGTGGGACATCATTTTGGTGGTAGTGATCATAATTCAGTTAGATTTAGCATAGTTATGGAAAAGGACAAAGAAAGAACAGGAGTAAAAGTTCACAATTGGGGAAAGGCCAATTTTACTAAGCTGAGAAGTGATTTATCAAAAGTGGAAACAGCTACTTGAAGGTACATCAATGTCAGAGCAGTGGGAGGGATTCAAGGAGGAGATAGTGAGGTTTCAGAGCAAATATGTTCCCACAAAGAAAAAGGATAGAACGCCCAAATCTGGAGCACCCTGGATGTCAAGGAACATATAGGATAGGATAAGTCAAAAAAGGGAAGCTTATGTCAGATACCCAGAGCTCAATACTGCAGAAAGCCAAGAGGAGTATGGAAAGTGCAGGGGTGAAATTAAAAAAGAAACTACGAAAGCAAAGAGAGGGTCGTTGGTCTAGGGGTATGATTCTCGCTTTGGGCGTTTTGGCATTTGGAGAGGCAGGGACTAATTAGGAACAGTCAGCATGGTTTTGTGAGAGGAAAATCATGTCTCACGAATTTGATTGAGTTTTTTGAAGGGGTAACCAAGAAGATAGATGAGGGCTGTGCAGTCGACGTGGTCTACATGGACTTCAGCAAAGCATTTGACAAGGTACCGCATGGTAGGTTGTTACATAAGGTTAAATCTCATGGGATGCAAGGTGAGGTAGCCAATTGGATACAAAATTGGCTTGACGACAGAAGACAGAGGGTGGTTGTGGAGGGTTGTTTTTCAAACTGGATGCCTGTGTCCAGCGGTGTGCCTCAGGGATCGGTGCTGGGTCCGCTGTTATTTGTTATTTATATTAATGATTTGGATGAGAATTTAGGAGGCATGGTTAGTAAGTTTGCAGATGACACCAAGATTGGTGGCATTGTGGACAGTGAAGAAGGTTATCTAGGATTGCAACGGGATCTTGATAAATTGGGCCAGTGGGCCGATGAATGGCAGATGGAGTTTAATTTAGATAAATGTGAGGTGATGCATTTTGGTAGATCGAATCGGGCCAGGACCTACTCCGTTAATGGTAGGGCGTTGGGGAGAGTTATAGAACAAAGAGATCTGGGAGTACAGATTCATAGCTCCTTGAAAGTGGAGTCACAGGTGGATAGGGTGGTGAAGAAGGCATTCAGCATGCTTGGTTTCATTGGTCAGAACATTGAATGCAGGAGTTGGGATGTCTTGTTGAAGTTGTACAGGGCATTGGTGAGGCCACACTTGGAGTACTGTGTACAGTTCTGGTCACCCTATTATAGAAAGGATATTATTAAACTAGAAAGAGTGCAGGAAAGATTTACTAGGATGCTACCGGGACTTGATGGTTTGACTTACAGGGAGAGGTTAGACAGACTGGGACTTTTTTCCCTGGAGAGCAGGAGGTTAAGGGGTGATCTTATCGAAGTCTATAAAATAATGAGGGGCATAGATAAGGTCGATAGTCAAAATCTTTTCCCAAAGGTAGGGGAGTCTATAACGAGGGGGCATAGATTTAAGGTGAGAGGGGAGAGATACAAAAGGGTCCAGAGGGGCAATTTTTTCACTCAAAGGGTGGTGAGTGTCTGGAACGAGCTGCCAGAGGCAGTAGTAGAGGCGGGTACAATTTTGTCTTTTAAAAAGCATTTGGACAGTTACATGGGGAAGATGGGTATCGAGGGATATGGGCCAAGTGCAGGCAATTGGGACTAGCTTAGTGGTATAAACTGGGCGACATGGACATGTTGGGCCGAAGGGCCTGTTTCCATGTTGTAACTTCTATGATTCTATGATTCTATGATTCTAGGGCAGGAAAAAATATTGGCAAATAAAATCAAGGAAAACCCAAAGATATTTTATCAATACATAAAGAGCAAGGATAACTAAGGAAAGAGTAGGGCCTATTAGCAACCAAAAAGGCAACCTGTGTGAGGAAGCAGAAGACATGGGTATGGTTCTTAATGAATACATTGCGTCTGTCTTCACAAAAAAGGGGGACAATGCAGACATTGTAGATAAGGAGCAGGAATGTGAAATATTGGATGGGATAACATAGTGAGGGAGGAAATATTAAGGGGATTAGCATCTTTGAAACGAGATAAATCCCTCAGGGCAGTGTCCGAGGCACAACCATCTTCAGCTGCTTCATCAATGACCTTCCCTCCATCATAAGGTCAGAAATGGGGATGTTCGCTGATGATTGCACATTGTTCAGTTCCATTCGCAACCCCTCAGACAATGAAGCAGTCCGTGCCCGCATTCAGCAAGACCTGGACAACATCCAGGCTTCGGATGATGACTGGCAAGTAACATTCACGCCAGACAAGTGCCAGGCAATGACCATCTCCAAGAAGAGAGCGTCTAACCACCTCCCCATGACATTCAATGGCATTACCATCGCCGAATCCCCCACCATCAACATCCTGGGGGTTACCATTGACCAGAAACTTAACTGGACCAGCCACATAAATACTGTGGCTACAAGAGCAGGTCAGAGGCTGGGTATTCTGCGGTGAGTGACTCACCTCCTGACTCCCCAAAGCCTTTCCACCATCTACAAGGCACAAGTCAGGAGTGTGATGGAATACTCTCCACTTGCCTGGATGAGTGCAGCTCCAACAACACTCAAGAAGCTCGACACCATCCAGGACAAAGCAGCACGCTTGATTGGCACCCCATCCACCACCCTAAACGTTCACTCCCTTCACCACCGGCGCAACGTGGCTACAGTGTATACCAGCCACAGGATGCACTGCAGCAACTCGCCAAGGCTTCTTCAACAGCACCTCCCAAACTCATGACCTCTACCTAGAAGGGTAAGGGCAGCAGGCACATGGGAACAACACCACCTGCACGTTACCCTCCAAGTCACACACCATCCCGACTTGGAAATATATCGCTGTTCCTTCATCGTCGCTGGGTCAAAATCCTGGAACTCCCTACCTAACAGCACTGTGGGAGAACCTTCACCACGTGGACTGCAGCGGTTCAAGAAGGCGGCTCACCACCACCTTCTCAAGGGCAATTAGGGATGGGCAATAAATGCTGGCCTTGCCAGTGACGCCCACATCCCATGAACGAATAAAAAAAAAGACCAAGACAGTCAGCCTAACCTCGGTGGTGGGAAATTATTGGAAACAATTCTGAGGGACAGTATTAATCGTCATTTGGATAGGCACGGATTAATCAAGGACAGCAGGATTTGTTAAGGGATGATCATGTCTGATTAACATGATTGAATTTTTTGAGGAGGTTAAAAGGAGAGTCGATGAGGGTAATGCGTTTGATGTAGTCTACATGGATTTTAGAAAGGCTTTTGACAAGGTCCTACATGGCAGTCTGGTCAGGAAAGTAAAAGCCCATGGGATCCAAGGGAATGGGGCAAGTTAGATCCAAAATTGGCTCAGTGGCAGGAAGCAAAGGGTAATGGTCAATGGGTGTTTTTGTGACTGGAAGGCTGTTTCCAGTGGGTTTCTGCAGAGCTCAGTAGTAGGTCCCTTGCTTTTTGTGGTATATATCAATGATTTAGACTGAAATGTAGGGGCATGATTAAGAAGTTTGCAGATGATACAAAAATTGGCCGTGTGGTTGATAGTGAGGAGGAAAGCTGTAGACTGCAGGAAGTTATCAATGGACTGATCAGTTGGGCAGAAAAGTTGCAAATGGAATTCAATCCAGAGAAGTGTGAATTAATGCATTTGGAGAGGGCAAAAAAGGCAAGGGAATACACAATAAATGGGAGGATACTGAGAGTTGTAGAGGATCGGAGGGACCTTGTCCACAGATTCCTGAAAGTAGCAGGACAGATAGATAAGGTGGTTAAGAAGGCTTACGGGATACTTTCTTTTATTAGCCAAGGTGTAGAATATAAGAGCAGGGAGGTTATGCTAGAACTGTCTTAAACACTAGTTAGGCCACAGCTTGAGTACTGCGTACAGTTCTGGTCACCACATTGCAGGAAAGATATGATCGCACTAGAGAGGGTACAGAGGAGATTTATGAGGATGTTGCCAGGGCTGGAGAATTTTAGCTATGAGGAAAGATTGGATAGGCTGGGGTTGTTTTCTTTGGAACAGAGGAGGCTGAGGGGAGATTTAATTGAGATGTATAAAATTATGAGGGGCCTAGATAGAGTGGATGGGAAGGACCTATTTCCCTTAACAAAGAGGTCAATAGGGGGCATAGATTTAAAGTAATTGGTAGAAGGATTAGAGGAGAGCTGAGGAGAATTTTTTTCAGCCAGAGGGTGGTGGGGGTCTGGAACTCACTGCCTGAAAGGGTGGTAGAGGCAGAAACCCTCATCACATTTAATAGGTACTTGGATTTGCACTACAAGGCTATGGACCAAAAGCTGGAAAGTTGGATTCGGCTAGATAGCTCCTTTTCGGCTGGCACAGACATGATAGGCTGAATGGCCTTCTTCTGTGCCGTAAGTTCCTATGATACTATGATTAATGACTTTGACTTGGGTGTACAGGGCACAATTTCAAAATTTGCAGATGACACAAAACTTGGAAGTGTAGTGAACAGTGAGGAGGATAGTGATAGGCTTTAAGAGGATATAGGCAGGGTTGTGGCATGGGCGGACGTGTGGCAGATGAAATTAACGCAGAAAAATGCGAGGTGATACATTTCAGTAGGAAGAATGAGAAGAGGCAATATAAAGTAAAGGGCACAATTCTAAATGGGGTACAAGAACAGAGAGATCTGGGGGTATATGTGCACAAATCGTTGAAGGTGGCAGGGCAGGTTGAGAAAGCGGTTAAAAAAGCATACGGGATCCTGGGCTTTATAAATAGAGGCAAAGAGTACAAAAGCAAGGAAGTCATGATGAACCTTTATAAAACACTGGTTCGGCCACAACTGGAGAATTGTGTCCAGTTCCGGGCACCGCACTTTAGGAAAGATATGAAGGCCTTAGAGAGGGTGCAGAAAAGATTTACTAGAATGGTTCCAGGGATGAAGGACTTTAGTTACGTGGATAGACTGGAGAAGCTGGGATTGTTCTCCTTAGTGCAGAGAAGGTTGAGAGGAGATTTGACAAAAGTGTTCAAAATCTTGAAGGGTTAAGATAAAGTAAATAAAGAGAAACTGTTCCCGTTGGCGGAAGGGTTGGGAACCAGAGGGCACAGATTTAAGGTGATTGGCAAAAGAACCAAAGGCAACATGAGGGAAAACTTTTTTACGCAGAGTAGTTATGTTCTGGAATGCGCTGCCTGAAAGGGTGGTGGAACAGATTCAATCGTGACTTTCAAAATAAATACTCGAAGGGAAAAAGTTTGCAGGGCTACGAGGTAAGAATGGGGGAATGGGTCCCAAGGATGGGTGAAACTAGAACTAGGGGGCATAATCTTAGAATAAGGGGCTGCTCTTTCAAAACTGAGATGAGGGGAAACTTCTTCACTCAGAGGGTAGTAGGTCTGTGGAATTTGCTGCCCCAGGAAGCTGTGGAAGCTACATCATTAAATAAATTTAAAACAGAAATAGACAGTTTCCTCGAAGTAAAGGGAATTAGGGGTTACGGGGAGCGGGCAGGAAATTGGACATGAATTTAGATTTGAGGTTAGGATCAGATCAGCCATGATCTTATTGAATGGCAGAGCAGGCTCGAGGGGCCGATTGGCCTACTCCTGCTCCTATTTCTTATGTTCTTATGTAACTGAGTTGCTCTTACAAAGAGCTGGCGCTGGCTCGATGAGCTGAATGGCCTCCTTCTGTACTGTAACCATTCTCTAATTCTATGATTGTGTAAGAATGTAATTTGAACTGGCAGTGGCTAATACCAGCAAATCCAAATAAGATCTGACTTCATTCGAAAAACATTGATCTAAAGACATAAATGCCTGTGTTCCCAAACACACTAATTCATTATAGATTATCACTGATGGGAACACCATCACTACACAGGCTGCAGTGGTTCAAGGAGAAGGACCACCTTCTCAGAGCAACTAGGGATGGGTGATCACTTGCCAGCGATGCCCACATCCTGAGAAGAAATATACAAAAAACAAATCGGGGTGATTTTCATCTTCAGTTGTAAATGAGTTCTAATTTGGTTTGTGCTGCTTTAAGACCCACCCAAATCCCAAATGCTCACTTTTTAAACCTCATTTGTGTAATCGTTCATAATTTTAGGTGTAAACTCAAGTTGGTGTTGGGATGACACCACTGGTAGGAGAGGGAAATTGTGTGCAAGTAAAATTTAAAGGGACGGGGACAATTAAAAGGGAGTATCACAAGGAGGGGAACAAAAAATGAGAAAGCTTCTGGAAAGCATGAAAAGGCTTCTCAATCCATCAACAACCAAGGCTGATGTGGCAGGGAGTAAGAAGAGATGGATCAAGATGAAGGGAAAGGGACCCCTAGGTGTAAGCCTGAATCTGTAGACAATTGACAGCTTTTCCTCTATACCAGTCCCTTCATCATCCCATAGGTCAGCACGGAAACGTGCCTGCAAGAAAGAGCGGACAAGTTTCAGGCCACAACTGAATGTTATTATCCTTCCAAACGTGCAAACATTATGCTGCATGATAGTTGCTAGTGTCCTTGCGGCAGATGGCAGAGCTCAGCATCAGGCCGCCTGCTCACCCAGACCCTGAGAAGGCAGCTTACCAAAATAATTACCAGCTAAGTTTTTCAGGACCCATAGATATATGATTGGTGGCATCTTAGTGATTGCACCCAAACCACCAATGTCGGCTCCTGATCAACCTGGCATGCCTTTCATGCAGTATTGCGTAAAGCCTGACATTCCGCGACTGGAATGCTCCTGAAAAACCTTCCACAATAAGGGATAGTCAGGCATTCACAGCTGTCCAGGGGTCTGCTGGTACAGTCAACTTTAGAAAGAGCTCTCAACTACATCTGTTCTCGGCAGCTGTGGAGTGTGAGTATGCGTGTGAATGTGGGTGTGAGTGTGGGAGTGCGTGTGTGGGAGTGGGAGTGTGAGGGTGAGTGTGGGAGTGTGCGTGTGGGAGTGTGAATGTGGTTGTGTACACGTAGGAGGGTGAGTGTGGGAGGGTGAGTGTGGGAGTGTGAGTGTGGTTGTGTACACGTAGGAGGGTGAGTGTGGGAGGGTGAGTGTGGGAGTGTGAGTGTGGTTGTGTACACGTAGGAGGGTGAGTGTGGGAGGGTGAGTGTGGGAGTGTGAGTGTGGTTGTGTACACGTAGGAGGGTGAGTGTGGGAGTTTGAGTGTGGGAGTTTGAGTGTGGAAGTTTGAGTGTGTGAGCGTGCGTGTGAGTGCAGGTGTGAGTGTGGGTATGGTTGTGAATGTAGGTGTAGGTGTGGGTGTGGGTGTGGGAGTGTGAGGGTGAGCGGGAGTGTGAGTGTGGGAGTGTGAGGGTGAGCGGGAGTGTGAGTGTGAGTGTGGGAGGGTGAGTGTGGGAGTGAGTGTGGGACTGGGAGTGTGAGTGTGGGAGTGGGAGTGTGAGTGTGGGAGTGTGAGTGTGGGAGTGTGCGTGTGGGGGTGTGCGTGTAGTTGTGTACACGTAGGAGGGTAAGTGTGGGAGTGTGAGTGTGGGTGTGGAAGTGTGAGTGCGAGTGTGGGAGTGCGTGTGTGGGTGTGGGAGTGCGTGTGTGGGTGTGGGAGTGAGTGTGAGTGTGGGAGTGTGAGTGTGGGAGTTTGAGTGTGGGAGTGGATGTGAGTGTTGGAGTTTGAATGTGGAAGTTTGAGTGTGGGAGCATGCGTGTGAGTGTGGTTGTGGGTGTGAGTGTGGGTGTGAATGTAGGTGTGGGTGTGGGAGTGTGAGTGTGAGTGTGGGAGTGTGAGTGTGAGTGTGGGAGTGTGAGGGTGAGTGTGGGAGTGTGGGTGTGGAAGTGTGGGTGTGGAAGTGTGTGAGTGTGGGAGTGTGTGTGTGTCAGTGTGCATGAGAGTGCGAGTGTGGGTGCCCGTGTGAGTGTGTGTGTGGGTGTAGGCAGGAAGGTACGCAGGACCTATTGGACCGTCTGACCTCATGGCATTACACTGCATCTCCTCCTCTTTCTCTGAATACATCAGCTTAGAGGTTCCCTAATGGCAAACCTTTGGCACCAACAAACAGTTCAGGGCAAAAAAAATATGTAACAACTGGTGCAAATGCTCATGAAAACCTAAATGCCAGCTGCAAAAATATACAAAAAGGGCCTTAAAAAGGCCACGTGTCTTTAATGTCGGTAGGTCTTTGAGAGGCCCTGCAGTGCTGCCTGAGGTCTTCTTCCCCCAGACTTTCCTGGACATGCTGGGGACTCGGTGGGCAGGGCCTTTTCCACTTCTTTCAGATGAGAGGTTCAGACACTTGCCTCCAGACCGACCAGAATATTTATCAGGGCACAAAACCAGCAGGTAATCTTACATAGAGTTACATAGAGTATAATTTTAACCCCCCAGAACAGTCAGGGGGCAGGCGGGGGTTAAAAATCGGAAACCCAACCCCAACCCGCCTACTTCTGATTTTAATGGAGACGGGTTGGGGTGAACATATAAGACCATATGAAATAGGAGCAGGAGTAGGCCATACGGCCCCTCGAGCCTGCTCCGCCATTCAACAAGATCATGGCTGATCTTTGACCTCAACTCCACTTTCCCACCTGATCCCCATATTCCCTTGGTGTCCATATATCCATTGATCTCAGTCTTGAATATACTCAACAACTGAGCATCCACAGCCCTCTGAGGTAGAGAATTGCAAAGATTCGCAACCCTCTGAGTGAAGAAATTCGTCCTCATCTCGGTCTTAAATGGCTGACCCCTTATCCTGCGACTATGCCCTCTAGTTCTAGACTCTACAGCAAGGGGAAACACCCTCTCAGCATCTACCCTGTCAAGCCCTCTAAGAATTTTATACGTTTCAATGAGGTCACCTCTCATTCTTCTAAACTCCAGAGAGAATAGGCCCATTCTACTCAATCTCTCCTCACTGGACAACCCTCCCATCCCAGGAATCAATCTAGTGAACCATCGTTGCACCCCCTCTAAGGCAAGTATATCCTTCCTTAGATAAGGAGACAAAACTATACTCAGGTGTGGTCTCACGAGAGCCCTATATAATTATGCAAGACTTCCTCACTCTTGTACTCCAACCCTCTTGCAATAAAGGCCAACATACCATTTGCCTTCCTAATTGCTTGCTGTACCTGCATGTTAACTTTCTGTGATTCGTGTACAAGGACACCCAAATCCCTCTGAACACCAATGTTCAATTGTTTCTCACCTTTTAAAAAATATTCTGCTTTTGTATTCTTCCTACCAAAGTGAATAACCTCACATTTCCCCACATTATACTCTATCTGCCACCTTCTTGCCCACTCACTTAACCTGTCTATATCCCTTTGCAGACTCTTTGTGTCCTCCTCGCAGCTTACTTTCCCACCTAGCTTTGTATTGTCAGCAAACTTGAATACATTACATTCGATCCCCTCATCTAAGTCATTAATATAGATTGTAAATAGCTGAGGCCCAAGCACTGATCCTTGTGGCACCCCACTAGTTACAGCCTGCCAAACTGAAAATGACCCGTTTATTCCCACTCTGTTTTCTGTCCATTAACCAATCCTCAATCCACGTTAATATATTACCCCAATCCCAGGAGCCCATATCTTGTGTAACAACTTGTGTGGCACTTTATTGAATGCCTTTTGAAAATCCAAATATACGACATCCACTGGTTCCCCTTATCTACCCTGCTAGTTACATCCTCAAAAAACTAATAGGTTTGTCAAACATGATTTCCCTTTCATAAAACCGTATTGACTCAGCCTGATCATATTATGATTTTCCAAGTGCCCTGTTACTACGTCTTTAATAATAGATTCTAGCATTTCCCCCACTACTGATGTCAGGCTAACTAGTCTGTAGTTCCCTGTTTTCTCTCTCCCTCCTTTCCTGAACAGCGGGGTTACATTTGCTACCTTCCAATCCACGGGGACTGTTCTAGAATCTAGGGAATTTTGGAAGGTCATAACCAATGCACTCACTATTTCTGCAGCCACCTCTTTTAAAACGCTAGGATAAGAATATAAGAACCTAAGAAACAGGAGCAGGAGTAGGCCATCTGGTCCCTCGTGCCTGCTCCGCCATTCAACAAGATCATGGCTGATCTTCTACCTCAACGCCATTTTCCTGCATCATCCCCACAACCCTTGATGCCTTTAATATCTAGAAATCTATCGATCTCTGTTTTGAATGTACTCAATGTCTGAGCCTCCACAGCCGTCTGGGGTAGAGAATTCCAAAGATTCACCACCCTCTGAGTGAAGAAATTTCTCCTCATCTCAGTCCTAAATGGCCTTCCCTTTATTCTGAGACTGTGACCCCGGGTTCTAGACTCCCCAGCCAGGGGAAACATCCTCCTCGCATCTACTCTATCGAGCCCTGTAAGAATTTTGTATGTTTCAATGAGATCACCTCTCATTCTTCTAAACTCTAGAGAATACAGGCCTAGTCTACTCAATCTCTCCTCAGACGACAATCCCGACATCCCAGGAATCAGCCTGGTGAACCTTCGTTGCACTCCCTCTATGGCAAGTATATCCTTTCTTAGGTAAGGAGACCAAAATTGTACACAATACTCCAGGTACGGTCTCACCAAGGCCTTATATAATTGCAGTAAGACATCTTTACTCCTGTACTCAAATCCTCTTGTAATAAAGGCCAACATACCATTTGCTTTCCTAATTGCTTGCTGCACCTGCATGTTGGCTTTCAGTGACTGGTGTAAAAGGACACCCAGGTCACTTTGAACATCAACATTTCCCAATCTCTATTTTTTTATTTAAAAAATACTCTGCATTTCTGTTTTTCCTACCAAAGAAGATAATTTCACATTGTTCCACATTATATTCCACCTGGCATGTTCTTGACCACTCACTTAGCCTGTCTATATCCCCTTGAAGCCTCTTTGCATCCTCACAACTCACATTCCCACCTAGTTTTGTGTCACCAGCAAACTTGGAAATATTACATTTGGTGCCCTCATCCAAATCATTGATACAGATTGTGAATAGCTGGGGCCCAAGCACTGATCCCTGTGGTACCCTACTAGTCGCAGTCTGCCAACCTGAAAAAGACCCGTTTATTCTTACTCTCTGTTTTGTCTATTAACCAATTCTCAATCCATGCCAGTATATTACCCCCAGTTCCACGTGCTCTAACTTTGTTCACCAACCTCTTGTGTGGGACCTTATCGAAAGTCTTCTGAAAATCCAAATACACTACATCCACTGGTTCCCCCTTATCTATTCTACTAGTTACATCCTCAAAGAAGTCCAATAGGTTTGTCAAACATGATTTCCCTTTCATATATCCATGTTGACTCTGCCAAATCCTATTATTATTTTCTAAGTGCCCGATTATCACATCCTTTAAAAAAGATTCTAGCATTTTCCCTACTACTGATGTTAGGCTAACAGGTCTGCAGTTCACTATTTTCTCTCTCCCTCCTTTCTTAAATAGTGGGGTTACATTTGACACCCTCCAATCTGCAGGAACCATTCCGGAATCTATAGAATTTTGGAAGATGACAACCAATGCATCCACTATCTCGATAGCCACCTCTTTCAAGACCCTGGGATGTAGATCATCCGGTCCTTGGGATTTATCGACTTTCAGTCCCATTAATTTCCCTAGTACTATTTTTTTACTAATACTAATTTCTTTCAGATCCTCATTCTCGCCAGACCCTTGGTTCTCTAGTATTTCTGGGAGGTTTTTTGTGTCTTCTTCCGTGTTTAATTTCTCTGCCATTTCCTTATTCCCCATTATAAATTCTCCCATCTCTGTCCATAAGGGACACACATTTGCCTTCACCAATCTTTTCCTTTTCACATACCTATAGAAGCTTTTACAGTCCGTTTTATATTTCTCGCCAGTTTACTCTCATATTCTATTTTCCCTTTCTTCATCAATTTCTTGGTCCTTCTTTTTTGCTGAATTCTAAAATGCTTCCAATCCTCAGGCTTACTGCTTTTTCTGGCAACTTTATATGACTCTTCTTTTGATTTAATACTATCTTTAATTTCTCTTGTTAGCTACGGTTGGACCACTTGCCCTGTTAGGTTTTTGTGCCTTAAAGGAATATATATTTGTTGCAAATTATGTATTAATTCTTTAAATGCTAGCCATTGCCTGTCTACCATCATACCTTTTAATGTAGTTTCCCAATCAACCGTAGCCAACTTGCACCTCATACCTTCGTAGTTTCCTTTGTTTAGATTTAAGACCCTAGTTTCGGATTGAACTACATCATTTTCAAACTTTATGAAGAATTCTATCATATTATGGTCACTCTTCCCTAAGGGCTTCATTACAACAAGATTATTAATTAACCCTTTCTCATTACACAATACTCGATCTAAAATAGCCTGTTCCCTAGTTGGTTCCTCAACATACTGATCTAGAAAACCACAGAAAAGATACAGCACAGAAGGGGGCCATTCGGCCCATCGTGTTTGCGCCGGCTTGAAGAACAACCAGGTGCCCATTCTCATCTCACCTTCCAGCACCCGATCCATAGCCCTGCAGCTCACAACACTTTAGGTGCAGGTCCAGGTACTTTTTAAAAGAGTTGAGGGTCCCTGCCTCTACCACCAATTCGGGCAGCGAATTCCATACACCCACCACCCTCTGGGTAAAAAGGTTTTTCCTCATGTCCCCTCTAATCCTTCCGCCAATCAGCTTAAATCTATGCCCTCTAGTTCTTGAACTCTCCGCTAGGGGAAACAGGTACTTCCTGTCTACTCTATCTGAGCCCCTCAGAATTTTGTACACCTCAATCAAGTCTCCCCTCAGCCTCCTCTGCTCCAAAGAAAACAACCTCAGCCGATCCAATCTCTCCTCATAGCTGCAATTTTCAAGCCCTGGCCACATTCTTGTAAATCTTCTCCACACTCTCTCCACAGCAATTACTTCCTTCCTGTAATGTGGTGACCAGAACTGCGCACAATACTCCAGCTGTGGCCTTACCAGCGTTTTATATAGTTCCATCATTACATCCCTGCTTTTGTATTCTATACCTCGGCTAATAATGGAGAGCATTCCGTATGCCTTCTTCACAACCTTATCGACCTGTACTGCCACCTTCAGGGACCTGTGCACGTGCACTCCGAGGTCTCTCACTTCCTCTACCCCTCTCAATATATTCCCGTTTACTGCGTATTCCCTTTTACTGTTTGCCCTCCCTAAGCGCATTACCTCATACTTCTCCGGGTTGAACTCCATTTGCCACTTTTCCGCCCACTCCACCAACCCATTGATATCTTGTAGTCTACAGCTATCCTCTTCACTATCAACTACACGGCCAATTTTTGTGTCGTCTGCAAATTTGCCAATCGTGCCCCCTACATTCAAGTCCAAATCATTAATATATACCACAAACAGCAAGGGACCCAACACTGAGCCCTGTGGCACACCACTGGAAACGGATTTCCATTCGCAAAGACATCCATTGACTTTTACCCTTTGTTTCCTGTTACTAAGTCAATTTCGGATCCAATTCACCACATTTCCCTCTGTCCCATGGGCTTTTACCTTTCTGACCAGTCTGCCATGTGGGACCTTGTCAAATGCCTTACTAAAATCCATGTGGGCAACATCCACTGCACTACCCTCATCAATCCTCCTTGTCACTTCCTCAAAGAATTCAATCAGATTTGTAAGGCATGACCTTCCCTGAACAAATCCATGCTGACTATCCCTGATTAAACCATGCCTTTCCAAGTGACAGTTTATCCTATCTCTCAGTATTGATTCTAATAGTTTGCCCACCTCCGAGGTAAGGCTGACTGGCCTATAATTGTTCGGTCTTTCCCTCGTACCCTTTTTAAACAATGGTACTACGTTTGCAGTCTTCCAGTCCTCCGGTACCTCCCCTGTATCTAGTGAAGATTGGAAAATGATCCTCAGAGCATCCGCTATTTCCTCCCTGGCTTCCTTCGATAGCCGAGGAAACAATCCATCCGGCCCTGGTGACTTATCAATTTTCAAGGATTCCAGTCCCTCTGGTACTTCCTCTCTCGTTATGTTTACCTTATCCAATATTTCACACCTCTCCTCTTTAACTACTACGTACAGATCATCCCTTTCTTTTGTGAAAACAGAGACAAAATATTCATTTAAAACCCTACCCACATCCTCTGCTTCCACACACAAGTTACCCTTAACATCCCTGATAGGTCCCACCTTTTCCTTCGCTATCCTCTTGTTCCTAATGTGCTGATAAAACATCTTTGGGTTTTCTTTAATCTTACTAGCTCATATTATTTCATGCCTTCTCTTTGCTTTCCTTATTTCCTTTTTTACGTCATCCCTGTAATTTCTATACTCCTCTCGGCTTTCTGCAATATTTAGTTTTCTGTGACAGTCATAAGCTTTCTTATTCCTGCTTTATCTTGCCCCATATACTTGTAGACAACCAGGGGGCTCTAAATTTGGCAGTGCCACCCTTTTTCTTTGAGGGGACGTGCCTGCATTGTACCCGTAGAATTTCACTTTTTAGTGCCTCCCACTGGCTTGCCACTGATTTCTCCTCAAGTATCTTGTATACATTCCAGGAATTCGTCCTCCGCGGTCTTGGTGCTAATTTGGTTTGCCCAGTCTATATGTAGATTAAAGTCGCCCATGATTACTGTATTACCCTTGTTACATGCACTTCTAATTTCCTGCTTTATACATTATCACTACTGTTTGGTGACCTATAAACAACTCCCACCAATGTTTTCTGCCCCTTGCTGTTTCTTAGCTCCACCCAAACTGATTCTACATCTTGTAGGATGTAGTCCATCAGGTCCAGCGGATTTGTCGGCTTTTAGTCCCATTAATTTCTCCAGTACTTTTTCTTTACTAATCTTAATTGCTTTGAGTTCCTCAATCTCATTTGACCCTTGGTCCCCCATTATTTCTGGTATGCTTTTTGTGTCAGTAAAAAATATTTCAGTAAGGCCTTCGATAAAGTCCCCCACAGGAGACTGGTCAAGAAGGTACGAGCCCATGGAATCCAGGGTGCCTTGGCACTTTGGATACAAAACTGGCTTAGTGGCAGAAGGCAGAGGGTGATGGTCGAAGGTTGTTTTTGTGACTGGAAGCCTGTGGCCAGTGGGGTACCACAGGGATCGGTGCTGGGTCCCTTGCTGTTTGTGGTCTACATTAATGACTTGGATATGAATGTAAAAGGTATGATCAGTAAGTTCGCTGATGATACAAAAATTGGTAGGGTGGTAAATAGCGAGGAGGATAGCCTCAGTCTGCAGGACGATATAGATGGGTTGGTCAGATGGGCGGAACAGTGGCAAATGGAATTTAACCCAGAAAAGTGCGAGGTGATGCACTTTGGAGGGACTAACAAGGCAAGGGAATACACAATGAATGGGAGGACCCTAGGCAAGACAGAGGGTCAGAGGGATCTTGGTGTGCAAGTTCACAGATCCCTGAAGGCGGCGGAACAGGTAGATAAGGTGGTAAAGAAGGCATATGGGATACTTGCCTTTATTAGCCGAGGCATAGAATATAAGAGCAAGGAGGTTATGATGGAGCTGTATAAAACACTGGTTAGGCCACAGCTGGAGTACTGTGTGCAGTTCTGGTCGCCACACTACAGGAAGGATGTGATCGCTTTGGAGAGGGTGCAGAGGAGATTCACCAGGATGTTACCAGGGCTGGAGCGCTTCAGCTATGAAGAGAGACTGGGAAGATTGGGTTTGTTTTCCTTGGAGCAGAGGAGGCTGAGGGGGGACATGATTGAGGTGTACAAAATTATGAGGGGCACAGATAGGATGGATACGAAGGAGCTTTTTCCCTTCGTTGAGGGTTCTATAACAAGGGGACATAGATTCAAGGTAAAAGGCGGGAGGTTTAGAGGGGATTTGAGAAAGAACTTTTTCACCCAGAGGGTGGTTGGAGTCTGGAACTCACTGCCTGAAAGGGTTGTGGAGGCAGGAACCCTCACAACATTCAAGAAGCATTTGGATGAGCACTTGAAATGCCATAGCATACAAGGCTACGGACCAAATGCTGGAATATGGGATTAGAGTAGACAGGGCTTGATGGCCGGCGCGGACACGATGGGCCGAAGGGCCTCTATCCGTGCTGTATAACTCTATGACTATGACTCTATGACTTGTTTAACGTCTCTGCCATTTCCGTATTACTCATTATAATTACTCTTGTCTCTGCCTCTGACGGACCCACGTTTGTAGGCGATTAACCTGCTCTCCTGAGGTGGGTCCATCATTAAAATATGTAAACCAGAGTTCCACTTTTAACGCTGGCCAGCCAGGTTTCCTCGGCCTCGGGAAACCTGGCAGCTGAAGGGAGGCGAGAAGGGCCGGATCCAATTGGCAACTGCCTTTCTAGCACTGCTGGGCAAGGAGGAGCAGGAGTGTTTCACATCAGCCCAACAAGCAGATCTGTTTATCCCTCCCACCCTGGATCGGACCCCCCCAATCTACTCATGGCTCCCCTGATGTCCTCTCCAGCCCCTGATATAATCATGGCCCCTGATGTCACCACCCCCCCACCCCCATCTCTCTCCTCTCCGCTCCCTGGCTGCGGCCAGGTGCCCAGGCCTTCTCGCCCGACAACCTGCCTGGGGCCATTGAGTCTACAGCACCAAAATATACCATTCAGGCTGAGAATGCCTACGTAGTGCTCCTTTAATGAAAATGCCTACGTGGCAAAGGAGCAGAATGCAATATGGTTAGGCAAGGGTTAATTAATTGGTAGCTGAGGTTGGAACAGTGGGCCCCCCTTCTAGGCCACATGTTTGCGTAGTCAGCAGGCCTGCATTGTCTCATCAATGTAGGAATCTTTGATATGATTCAGGTCTGGTCTGGGTGTCTCCATGCAATGGGCTAATCAATATCGGTAACGAGCTTAGCAAGGCCAAAAGACATTCCAAGCAAGGAGATAGGGGGTGACGTGCAGCCGAATATAGAGAAAAAGACAAGTCAGCTTGGAAGACAGGGCAAATATGTGAGGGCAAGGCTGGATGGCATCTATTTTAATGCAAGGAGTCTTGCGAATAAGGTGGATGAACTGAAGGTGTTGATAAACACATGGGAGTATGATATTGTTGCTGTCACAGAGACATGGTTGAGGGAGGGGCAAGACTGGCAGCTCAATATTCCAGGGTACAGAATCTTCAGGCGAGACAGAGGGGGAGGTATAAGAGGAGGGGGGGTCGCAATATTAATTAAAGAATCAATTACTGCCATAAGGAGGGATGATATATTAGCAGGTTCCTCGAATGAGGCCATATGGGTGGAGCTTAAAAACAAAAAGGGGGCAAGCACTTTGATGGGAGTGTACTATAGGCCCCCAAACAGTCAGGGGGAGATAGAGGAACAGATATGTAGGCAAATCTCAGAAAATTGTGCAAATAATAGGGTAATAATAGTGGGGGATTTCAACTTCCCCAATATTAACTGGGATACTCAGAGTGTAAAAGGCTTAGAGGGTACAAAATTCTTAACGTGCATCCAGGAGAGCTTTTTGAGCCAGCATGTAGAAAGTCCTACAAGAGAGGGGGCGGTACTGGACCTAATTCTAGGGAATGTGGCCGGCCAAGTGGAAGAAGTGCTAGTAGGTGAGCACTTTGGTGACAGTGACCATAATTCGGTGAGATTTAAGGTGGTCATGGAAAAGGATAGGGAGGGGCCGGAAATAAAGGTTCTAAATTGGGGGAAGGCCGATTTTAATAGGATAAGGCAGGATCTGGCCAAAATGGACTGGGATCAGCTGCTTGTAGGAAAATCCGCATCGGAGCAATGGGAGTCTTTCAGAAGGGAGATTGAGACCATACAACGGCAACATGTTCCCGTAAAGGTCAAGGGTGGTTCCAAGAACTCCAGGGAACCTTGGATGTCAGGGGATATACGAGAATGGATTAGGAAAAAAAGGAGGGCTTTTGGCAGATACAAAAGGCTAAAGACGGAGGAAGCCCTAGAGGAGTACAAAAAGTGCAGGGGGATACTTAAAAAAGAAATTAGGAGATCAAGGAGGGGCCATGAAATAACACTGGCGAGCAAAATAAAGGAAAATCCTAAGATGTTTTATAAGTATATTAAGGGTAAGAGGATGACTAGGGAAAAAATAGGGCCCATTGGGGACAAAAATGGCAATGTGTGTGTGGAGCCGGCAGATGTAGGAGGGGTTCTAAATGAATTTTTTGCATCTGTTTTCACTATGGAGAAGGACGATGTAGACATAGAAATACGGCAGGGGGACTGTGATATACTCGAACATATTAACATCGAGCGGGAGGAGGTATTGGCGGTTTTAGCAGGCCTAAAAATGGATAAATCCCCAGGCCCGGACGAAATGTATCCCAGGCTACTGTGTGAGGCAAAGGAGGAGATTGCGGGGGCTCTAACACATATATTCAGAACCTCTCTGGCCACAGGGGATGTGCCAGAGGACTGGAGAACCGCTAATGTAATACCATTATTCAAGAAGGGGAGTAGGGAAAAACCGGGGAACTACAGGCCAGTGAGCCTAACATCAGTGGTAGGAAAATTATTGGAAAAAATTCTGAAGGACAAAATTAGTCTCCACTTGGAGAAGCAAGGATTAATCAGGGATAGTCAACATGGCTTTGTCAAGGGAAGATCATGTCTGACTAATTTGATTGAATTTTTTGAGGGGGTGGCTAGGCGTGTGGATGAGGGTAACGCAGTGGATGTGGTATACATGGATTTCAGTAAGGCCTTCGATAAAGTCCCCCACAGGAGACTGGTCAAGAAGGTACGAGCCCATGGAATCCAGGGTGCCTTGGCACTTTGGATACAAAACTGGCTTAGTGGCAGAAGGCAGAGGGTGATGGTCGAAGGTTGTTTTTGTGACTGGAAGCCTGTGGCCAGTGGGGTACCACAGGGATCGGTGCTGGGTCCCTTGCTGTTTGTGGTCTACATTAATGACTTGGATATGAATGTAAAAGGTATGATCAGTAAGTTCGCTGATGATACAAAAATTGGTAGGGTGGTAAATAGCGAGGAGGATAGCCTCAGTCTGCAGGACAATATAGATGGGTTGGTCAGATGGGCGGAACAGTGGCAAATGGAATTTAACCCGGAAAAGTGCGAGGTGATGCACTTTGGAGGGACTAACAAGGCAAGGGAATACACAATGAATGGGAGGACCCTAGGCAAGACAGAGGGTCAGAGGGATCTTGGTGTGCAAGTTCACAGATCCCTGAAGGCGGCGGAACAGGTAGATAAGGTGGTAAAGAAGGCATATGGGATACTTGCCTTTATTAGCCGAGGCATAGAATATAAGAGCAAGGAGGTTATGATGGAGCTGTATAAAACACTGGTTAGGCCACAGCTGGAGTACTGTGTGCAGTTCTGGTCGCCACACTACAGGAAGGATGTGATCGCTTTGGAGAGGGTGCAGAGGAGAATCACCAGGATGTTACCAGGGCTGGAGCACTTCAGCTATGAAGAGAGACTGGGAAGATTGGGTTTGTTTTCCTTGGAGCAGAGGAGGCTGAGGGGGGACATGATTGAGGTGTACAAAATTATGAGGGGCACAGATAGGATGGATACTAAGGAGCTTTTTCCCTTCGTTGAGGGTTCTATAACAAGGGGACATAGATTCAAGGTAAAAGGCGGGAGGTTTAGAGGGGATTTGAGAAAGAACTTTTTCACCCAGAGGGTGGTTGGAGTCTGGAACTCACTGCCTGAAAGGGTTGTGGAGGCAGGAACCCTCACAACATTCAAGAAGCATTTGGATGAGCACTTGAAATGCCATAGCATACAAGGCTACGGACCAAATGCTGGAATATGGGATTAGAGTAGACAGGGCTTGATGGCCGGCGCGGACACGATGGGCCGATGGGCCTCTATCCATGCTGTATAACTATATGACTCTCTATGACTCTATAAGGAACAGTAGGGACAGGGGAGAACATTCCTAGTGAGAAGATAAGGATGTATCCCCTCTGCTGAGGTCATTGCGGCATGATCAGCACATGGACTACCTATGATTGGTGTAACCCCGCATGGCCAACCTATGGCCAGCTTATGATTGGTGTTGACCCTCGTTAAGGATGTTCCAACCTCTACTGATTCTGTATAAAAATGCGAACTTTTGTACGTAAGTTGTCTTACTCTGTCAGAATCGACAAGACTCCATCGGGAGTCAAAATCGAAGCTGCAGATCAAGTCCTGCTAATAAAGTTGTGTTGAACTTTAAAGGTGTATTCGACTCAGTGTTTGCTGAACCAGACTGAGGGGTAAAGAATCCAGTTTATCATTTGGTGTCAGAAGTGGGATCTTAACGGTCGTTCACCGAGAGTTCGCGGAGTAAGAGGCGGATGGTCTTCGACACGGATGAAGGAGAGAGCGCGCCCGATGTGAGTAAAACCTTTTTTACCAGTCGGCTTTCCTAAATCTGTTCAGTCTGATGACGAATCGTCCAATCGCTAACACTCGTGTGGCGTCCTTATGAGATTCGGGTCAGTCTGGTGAATACACAGAAATAGCAGGAAGAGGTCAGTGGTCGAATATCACTGAGGGTCAGTACATGTACTAAGGGAGTAACTTGTAAGCGGTAGGTCAGTGGTTAATATCACTGAGTCAGGGTTTAAGTTCCTGGTGATTGGATATGAACAGGAACTAGTGATCAAAATATCACTGAGTCAGGGTTCGAATTCCTGGTGATTGGGTATAAACAGGAACTTCGACTCCCTGGTGGTTGGGTATGAACGGGAACTGATTGCTTGTGCTGATCGACTACAGAAGGAAGTGCCTGTCTCAAACGTGCAGCCTTAGACCGCTTGTTAAGAGGGGAGATCCCCCACGCGAAGGTCAGGACCCTGAAGTGGGCGTAGAGACCAAGGGCACTTAGGATTGTGAGGCACAAGTATCAGGACCATCCTCAAATTCTGTAATAAGCAACTGAATGGCAATAATACGGTCGTGTTGACTTGTTGAATAAGAGTAAAAGAAAACGGGAAATAAGATGGGTAATTACCTGGATACCTCTGCAGAACCAGGTAATGCCTTACAGACTTTGTGTGAAAAATATCCAGACAAGGCAAAACAATTTAGACAATTGTCAGGGGGACTGAATAAAAGACTGGGGAATGATCAATGGCCATTGGGAGGAACTAAAAACCAAGATACTGCCATAAAAGCACAGGAATTAATTTGGAAAAATAACGGAGGTAAAGCAACCAAAGATTTAATTGCTTTATGGAGACAGTACTGTCAAGAACTAAAGGAAGCTTCGTTATTAGCAAGTTGGCAGGATAAAGCATTGAAGTTAGGGATAGGACTCACGGAAGGAGGGGTGGTCAAGTCCGTAGAGGTCCTAAAAGGAGAATGTGCTCATGAAAAGCGCTCTAAACGAGAGTCTGAAAAGACCTTGGGCGAGTCTAAAGCAGTTGATGAAAGTGGATTACGTAATCCAATGATTGGCCTTGCCTTGGCTGAGGGGACGATGATGAATTCGATGAGTGGAATTGTAGGTCCCGTGTAGCTCCCCAGGGTCCTAGTGCCCCTTCCAGCGTAGTGGTTGTCCCTAGAATGATGAGTCAGACTAAAAGCTCAAAACAGAGCAAGTCTCCCTCTGAAAAGCCAATGCCAACCATCCAAGACGTCATTAAATTACAGGAGGACGCTCCTGACGGTGATAAACAAATGTGGAAACAACTTGGTTGTACTTATGACTGTGTATCTAAATTGTGGGTTACCCCTGCGGGGCAGACTTGTATGTCAGATGAATTAGCATTATGGGTTATTGAATGTGTACACTTTGCAATTCATTGTGGTGCCAAAGCTGCTAGTGATACGCTGCTGGCCACTTGGTGGCATCCTAGGTTGCAAGCCCTAGCCCAGAGCATCAGCAGTCGTTGCCTCATTTGTCAACAACACAACGCTGGGAAGGGAGTGCCTTGCGAATGGGGAAAAACCCCTTTGCCGGAAGATCCCTTTGAGACCCTCCAGATGGACTACATTGAGTTGGAAAGATGTCAGGGTTATAAATATGTCCTAGTTATTGTTGATGTATTTAGTAAATGGATAGAGGCCTATCCGACTACGGATAACAAAGCCTCCACTGTTGTAAAGGTTCTGATGAAAGAGATCATCCCTAGATACGGAATCCCAAATCAACTGAGTTCAGATAATGGCCCTCATTTTGTGGGTCAGGTGAACAAGGAATTCTGCACACAAATGGGCATTAAACAACTGTTACACTGTGCCGCTGGGTTGGTCAAACGAGCTAATCAGACTTTGAAAAATAAACTGGCTAAACTGCAGGCAGAGACTGGTACTACTTGGCTCAAACTTCTTCCTATAGCCTTATTTCAGATACGTACTACTCCGGCTGGGGTAGCATGGTTAAGTCCTGCTGAAATTATATATGGGAGACCCCTCAAGACCCCCTGGAATCAAAATGCTTCGAAAACTGTCCACTTTCACCACATGACAACAGAAATGACTAACTATATTTTCTCATTAACTAAGGCATTGAGAAGCCTCCACTCTCGGGTACGAGCTGCCTATGTCGAACTTCCTCCTATAGCCAGTCCATCTAAAATCGAACCAGGAACGTACGTGTTAATCAGGAATTGGACAAGGAAAGGACTGGAACCTCGTTGGGAGGGACCCTATCAGGTCTTACTCACCACCCCTACCGCTGTGAAGGTAGAGGGGAAGAGTGCTTGGGTTCACCTCCACCACTGTAAAACTATCAGTCCCACGTCTTAAATTAAAATGCTAACTTCTCTTTTCTTCCAAGAAATCTTCCCTATACAGGTATCGTGACCAGCCATGAAAGTCTTCCCTTGGATCTTCTGCCTTGAACTCTTGCTGACCCTGGGAGTAACCAAAAAGAGAACATGTCGACGGGACCAGCCTAAGCGCATACACCACCTATGCCCAGGAGACGTACTTCGATGCAACGATAACGACCCAGATGGATTCGGAAGGTGGAATATCACCCGGATAGACGGATGTGCCGGGCTCCTGAGGCAGCCCCACCGCTCAATAGAGTTAGGAATATCGCATGGAGGAATACCTTGTTATTGGACTGAGTGCAAATATGATTATGTTTGTAAGCGTGAAGGGGAAAAGACCCCTGAGCTGTGTCAACAAAACAGAGATACACAGAGGCATGATTGGTACCTGGGATTTAACCAAGGGAGAAAGCGTAATGGGTTAGCCCCCACAGAGATTTTTAACTATCTAAGATTAAAGGGTTCTCTGCCACAGAGACGTAAGAGAGATCTCCAACTCCAAAAGCACGAACTACACGTTAACACCTTCCTGTACATGAGTTATGTGTATGCCAAACGGCAGGGTATCTCTAGTTGCTGGGTGTGTTCCCACATCCCTATCCATTCTAAGGGAGGTATCCCTTTAAAGCCGGTTCCCTTTACGTCCCAAGAATCCGTGGAATGGGTCATAAGACGAAACAATTCGGGAAATACGATAGGAACCCCGGAAACAAGAGTGGGCATCAGCGGGGTATAGTCTTAATGAGTTTAGAGGATGGTACCAGCCTAATTACAATCGAGTCCCTAAGCCCCCGTTCCTGCTCATGACCAACACGTCTAGACCAAACGGGACGGTATGTTGGAAAAAGAGAGCCCCAAATAATGGCTCTTTTATGGGACAAAGTAATTGTAGCACCACCCACTATTGGCTACCGCCCATAGTCAACCTGACTACCCAGGGCATGTTCCAGGGCCAGTGGGCCCCAACGCTTAATAAAACCAGTGGGTTGCCGTGGAATCACCTTGACTCTCGGCCTCTTATATATATGGCTAAAGAGGGAAATTTAACTGCATATAATGGTACGTATTTCATATGCGGCCATAAGGCATACCCATGGTTGCCTCAGAACTGGATCGGGTCCTGCTATTTAGGATATGTAGTACCATATGTGCATCACTTGCCTTCCCTAGCGGATCACCACCATTATAGGCCAAAAAGGGCAATTACAGAAACGGAGCGATATTTCGCTATTTTGTTCCGCGGGTATGGGGTAGCCAGGACAATCAAGGAAATTCGGCAGGTGGCTTCGGTATTAGAGGAAGTAGCCAATGACACTGCAGTAGCACTGAAGAATGTTAATGCAGAAATGATAGCCATTCGGACAGTGGCTTTGCAGAATCGCATGGCTCTGGACTACCTGTTAGCCGCAAAAGGGGGAACAAGTGCACTGATTGGATCAGAATGCTGCACCTACATACCAGATAACTCAGAAAATATAACTAATCTGGTGGAGCACATACAGAAAGCTGTAACAAAATTACACAAAACCTCGGGAGAAGGTTGGTTAGAATGGCTTCTCAGTGGCTCATGGGGATCATATTTGATGCACGGATTAATTATTCTAATTGTAGCAATGTTTACTTTTGGCCTAATGTAAGGAATCTTACAACACCAGGTTATAGTCCAACAAATTTATTTTAAAATCACAAGCTTGTGATTTTAAAATAAATTTGTTGGACTATAACCTGGTGTTGTAAGATTCCTTACATTTGTCCACCCCAGTCCATCACCGGAATCTCCACATCATGGCTACTTTTGGCCTGATCATTGCTTGCATCAAAATCTGCTGTAAGGTAGCAATGGAACAAATTCGAGTATGAGACTCTGCTCAGGCAGAACTGATGAGTGAGCCAGGGTTGGTTATCATGAAATGATAAAAGGGGGGAAATGAGAATGCCTACGTAGTGTCCCTTTAATGAAAATGCCTACGTGGCAAAGGAGCAGAATGCAATATGGTTAGGCAAGGGTTAATTAATTGGTAGCTGAGGTTGGAACAGTGGGCCCCCCTTCTAGGCCACATGTTTGCGTAGTCAGCAGGCCTGCATTGTCTCATCAATGTAGGAATCTTTGATATGATTCAGGTCTGGTCTGGGTGTCTCCATGCAATGGGCTAATCAATATCGGTAACGAGCTTAGCAAGGCCAAAAGACATTCCAAGCAAGGAGATAAGGGACAGGGGAGAACATTCCTAGTGAGAAGATAAGGATGTATCCCCTCTGCTGAGGTCATTGCGGCATGATCAGCACATGGACTACCTATGATTGGTGTAACCCCGCATGGCCAACCTATGGCCAGCTTATGATTGGTGTTGACCCTCGTTAAGGATGTTCCAACCTCTACTGATTCTGTATAAAAATGCGAACTTTTGTACGTAAGTTGTCTTACTCTGTCAGAATCGACAAGACTCCATCGGGAGTCAAAATCGAAGCTGCAGACCAAGTCCTGCTAATAAAGTTATGTTGAACTTTAAAGGTGTATTCGACTCAGTGTTTGCTGAACCAGACTGAGGGGTAAAGAATCCAGTTTATCAGGGCCAACGGTTCTATGTCGGTGTTTATGCTCCACACGAGCCTCCTCCCTCCCTACTTCATCTAACCTTATCAGCGTATCCTTCTATTCCTTTCTCCCTCATGTACTTATCTAGCTTCCGCTTCAATGCATCTACGTGAGTCGCCTCAACTACTCCTTGAGGTAGCGAGTTCCATTCTAACCACACTCTGAAGTTTCTCCTGAATTCTGTATTGGATTTATTAGTGACTATCTTATATTTATGGCCCCTAGTTCTGGTCTCCCCCACAAGTTGAAACATCTTCTCTACCTCTACCCTAGCAAAACCTTTCACTATCTTAAAGACAGGTCACCCCTCAGTTTTCTCTTCTAGAGAAATGAGCCCCAGCCTGTTCAACTTTTCTTGATAAATGTATCCTCTCAGTTCGGATATCATCCTCCAGAATCTTTTTTTGCACCTTCACCATTGCATCTATGCCCCTTTTGTAATGCGGAAACTGGAGCTGTGCACAGTATTCCAAGTGAAATATAACCAAGGTTCTATACAAGTTTAACATAATGGAGGTTAAATTGGTTAACCCCTGAAAACGGGCACGGGGGTCGCGGTGCGCGATTAACCTGAGCCTGGTTGTTGAGATGCAGGCAGCACATAACATTCGTACTGCCTGGTGATTTACATGATTGCTGCGAGCAGCCAGGCCTAGCTGCATTGTTGAGTGGCTGCTCACCAGCAGGGGGCCCAGCTAGCGTGAGTGGCCAGCGCCACTTAAAGGGGAGGTGCATTGTGGCTGCAGGAAGTGGTGGAAGTCAATGATGAAGTTAATTTGTGCTGCAATATAGTGAAGCACGCTGATGACAGGAACGCTGGAATTTTTAATGAGCAACAACTTGGCTGCTCAAAATTTGCAGGACGCTGATATTTTCAAAAATAAGATACTGGTCTGAACGGAGATCAGAAATTGCACACGTAAAACACTGATGCAGGTCCCGTCCTTACGTTTGCATACTGTTGAGTTCCTTCAAAACATTGAATAAAGATTACTCAGCATTACATCCCCCATCACCCACATACCAACAAACTCTTTCAATCAGTACTCAACTCTTCCAATCAGATACTTCCTCTCACCCTCACACATTACCACTGTTGCAACCGGCACACCCACAACTCACAGGTCACAAACACTGGCAGCTATTCAACCATGACAGGCACATCACCCAAACATCCTGCAGGACACTCACCAACACACATCCCGCTTTCTTGCAGAGAAGGTGGCACATAACAGGAGGCAGCTGAGGGGTAGTGGTTCCACGGAACATGAAGCTGCTGTCCTCTCTCAGGATGACAGCATTCTTGTCCCACCCCTGCCACTCCGCCAGTGCCCTTGCTGTTACCTGTCAGTTAGCCTGCCCACTCCCTGTACAGTATTGAAATTTTATTATAGGAACATAGGAAGGTGGGAACAGGAGTAGGCCATTTAGCCCCTCGGGCCTATTCCACCATTCAATGAGATCATGGTTGATCTGTGACCTAACTCCATATACCCACCTTAGCCCCCTCTCCCTTAATATGTCTGGTTAACAAAAATCTATCAATCTCAGATTTAAAATTAATAATTGAGCTAGCATCAACTGCCATTTGCGGTAGAGAGTTCCAAACTTCTACCACCCTTTGCGTGTAGAAGTGTTTCTCGTCCTGCCTGTGATGGAAGCACCAGGCGCATGTTAATTGCTGATCACAATACCCGGTTTCGGGGGTTAATCAATTTAATCCCTATCTTCTCAAGGAAAGTTACTGCATGCAAGTGTTAAAGCCTCCATTATAGACATCTATCCCTTCTTTATTTCAGTCATTGACTACAATAAACCACAGTGAGGACAGTTCATCAATTCGTTTGCAGTAATACATACCCATCTTCCATTTTGCTCTTCAAATTCTTATTGGTGACTACTCCCTTTTGTTCTTTATCAGTTCCTCTCACATCTTTCAATTTCTGTTTAAAAACATTGCTTACAATTAATAAATATTCAAACAGTCCTGAAATCTGATTTCATGTCCCTAAGATTGCTAATATATTGTAACATACGTTTGCTCACTCGTATGTGAACAGTGGACATTTTAATTGTTCTTGCAGAAGGAACAGAGTGTGCACAATTAGTAGGTGGGACTTGGTTCAGTGATAAAAACCTGATTAATAATCATATACAACAATAACTTGCATTTATATAGCACCTTTAATGTAGTGAAACATGAAATACTTGAATTTTAATGAACCATTACAGTAATAAGAATGGATTATCTACCTTCAGTAAGGCCTTCTTCATCATTCAACTTAACTCAGCCACCTCATCTATCTATATTTTAATATACAGGTACTTACTGTTCACAAACTCACCCTCCTGTTGTGACGATTGTTTTTGTTTCATTTTTATGTCAACAATGACATTCCCTATGTAAACAGCTGCCACAACTCTAATGAACCAATCACATAATCCAAAATACTTTTTCAAAAAAGGTTGTCTGCTATTTTTTTCTCACTAACACAAATTTGTAATGTCCAAAATAAGGTTTCACATAAAATTTAAATTGCATCATTTCACAGTAAGATAAATTGCCCTTTGTGTCTTATAATACTTTCCTTGATTTCAGTGCCTCACCCTGTCTCAAAAGCCTGGGCTTCGATTGGAAATTTTTAGCTGAGAAAAATTGCCGAGAACTTCCAATCACATCTGTGCATCCTAAGCATATAGAGTTTGGGGGACTCCCAGCGTGCAATCCGTACATCACCCAGTGAAGGCTTGAAAGCTTCTTTGCTTTTTTCCAAAAGACCATCAAGCAAACTGGAGATCTTCAGGGAGGTTTCATTTCTATTATAAAATGCGCACTCAGACTAGACGTGTGACGAGGTACAACCATGGTTTTCTTATTTTCCTTTCTCACAGTCAACATTGATTGTTTATTGAGAATGGAGTTCTTTTTCTTCAAGATTCTGAGGGGGCTTGACAGGGCAGATGTTGAGAGGTTGTTTCCCTTGGCTGGAGAGTCTAGAACTAGGGGGCATAGTCTCAGGATAAGGGGTCGGACATTTAAGACAGAGATGAGAAGGAATTTCTTCACTCAGAGGGTTGTAAATCTTTGTTGTTCTCTACTCCAAAGGGCTGTGGATGCTGGGTCGTTGAGTATATTCAAGACTGAGATCGTTAGATCTTTGGACTCTAGGGGAATCAAGGGATATGGGGATCGGGCGGAAAAGTGGAGTTAAGGTCGAAGATCTGATTGAATGGCGGAGCAGGCTCGAGGGGCCTTATGGCCTACTCCTGCTCCTATTTCTTATGCTCTTATCAAAATGTTGAAAATTGAGTTAAAAGGAGAGATTGTGGTCTGAGCATGTGCAGTGTACTTAATTTCCAAGGATACATCAGTAGCAGAGATTGTGTGTTTATGAGTGAAGGAGAGTGAAGAAAAAAAACTTATACATAATTTTGTTTTGTTCACAATAAACTTCAAAAAGCATATTTAGCTTTGTTCTTTTTTTCAAAATAAGGTTGAATTTTGAGGCAAATAGAAAGTCTGCAATTATCACCCGGTTATCACCAGTGTTTTGGTGAATTAAAATCATACAGCAGAGGCCGTCATTCGGCCCATCCTGCGGTGGGATCAGAAGTGGTGGAACGGGGTGGGGGATCTGTGGGATCGGGATCGGGAGGTTTGGGAGCGGGAGCTGGGGATCGAGAGCGGGGGATCGAAAGCTGGGGATTGCGAGCGCTGGGAGCAGGGGATCGGGATACCAGAGCGGGGGATCTGTGGGCTCGGGATCGGGAGCGGTGGATCTGTGGGATTGGGGGGGGGGGGCGCGGAACCTGGGAATCAAGAGCTTTCTGTTACTCCGTAAACAAATCACGATTTGAAATTCTCATAGACCAAAAGAAACATTTGGAAAAATAGTTATTTTCAATTTTTTTAAAGAACACGAATATTTAAAAGAAAAATGGACTGTATAACCACGGCTATGAGTAAAAGCTTGTTCTTTTTGCTGATATATTTGTATAGTTGTAAGGAGTGGTCGGTAGTGTTACTGCATTAATTTGAACAGAATAGTTCTATTGAATAGTAACTTTGTTTTTGTGAAATATTTCAGACTTTCCATATTGCGTGTTGTGAGAACCTCTGCAGGAAGTGATTGGCCGAGAGTAACCTGGCCCTTTCCAGCTCCGCGAGGCTCTCGTGGATTACTCAGTTCATTCATTTATGTCGTTTGTGTGACTGACACACGGGCATCGCTTCCTTACAGACAGTGACGTTCTGGAAATTATAGGACACACAGCCAAATCTTTGTAAAGTTGTGAAACTCCTCAAAAACTGAATGTTACTGACTACATTTCAAAAAAGACATTGACAAAGAAACTACAAGAGAATTTGAGCTGAATAGGAAAAAACCAGTAAAACTAATTAAAAAACTTCTTAGCAGGCTGGCAACAAAGAAGCAGATGCCAAAAAGGAGGTCCGATTCCACAACAGAATCAAAATAAACAGCATGGGTGGCTTACACTGTATGACTCAAAGTCCAAACTCTTCAGAGGGAGCTAGTTCCAATGTTTCAGTTCCTCTCTACAAGTCAACTTCATCCCACCACAGCACCTCAGACTTAACTTTGGACTCTCTCATGAATTTACAAAAACGACATATCTTTGCCACACCTATGTAATCTGAATTCCCTCTGAATCCATTCTTCTGCTTATTTTGGCTGCCACTCTGGATTCGAGCACATTACTTCGATCTCCCTTTTATTTCTTCCCTTCGAATCATAGAATGGTTACAGCACAGAAGGAGGCCATTCGGCCCATGGAGCATGTGCCGTCTCTTTGAAAGAGCAATCCAGTTAGTCCCACTCCCCCGCTCTTTCTCCATAGCCCTGCAAATTTTTTCCCTTCAAGTATTTATCCAATTCCTTTTTGAAGGCCATGATTGAATCTGCCTCCACCACCCATTCAGGCAGCGCATTCCAGATCCTAACCACTCGCTGTGTAAAAAACTTTTTCTTCATATCACCTTTGGTTCTTTTGCCAATCACCTTAAATCTGTGTCCTCTGGTTCTCGACCCTTCCCCCACGGGAACAGTTTCTCTTTATTTACTTTAGGGAAGTCTAGATTAAACTGCATTTATTTCAATGCAAGAAGTCTGATGGGCAAGGCAGATGAACTCAGGGCATGGATGGGTACATGGGACTGGGATGTTATAGCTATTACTGAAACATGGCTAAGGGAGGGGCAGGACTGGCAGCTCAATGTTCCAGGGTACAGATGCTATAGGAAAGATAGAGCAGGAGGTAAGAGAGGAGGGGGAGTTGCGTTCTTGATTAGGGAGAACATCACGGCAGTAGTGAGAGGGGATATATCTGAGGGTTCATCCACGGAGTCCATATGGGTAGAACTGAAAAATAAGAAGGGAGAGATCACTTTGATAGGATTGTACTACAGACCCCCAAATAGTCAACGGGAAATTGAGGAGCAAATATGTAAGGAGATTACAGACAGCTGCAAGAAAAATAGGGTGGTAATAGTAGGGGACTTTAACTTTCCCAACATTGACTGGGACAGCCATAGCATTAGGGGCTTGGATGGAGAGAAATTTGTTGAGTGTATTCAGGAGGAATTTCTCATTCAGTATGTGGATGGCCCGACTAGAGAGGGGGCAAAACTTGACCTCCTCTTGGGAAATAAGGAAGGGCAGGTGACAGAAGTGTTAGTGAGGGATCACTTTGGGACCAGTGATCGTAATTCCATTAGTTTTAAGATAGCTATGGAGAATGATAGGTCTGGCCCAGAAGTTAAAATTCTAAATTGGGGAAAGGCCAATTTTGATGGTATTAGACAGGAACTTTCAGAAGTTGATTGGGAGAGTCTGTTGGCAGGCAAAGGGACGTCTGGTAAGTGGGAGGCCTTCAAAAGTGTGTTAACCAGGGTTCAGGGTAAGCACATTCCTTATAAAGTGAAGGGCAAGGCTGGTAGAAGTAGGGAACCTTGGATGACTCGGGAGATTGAGGCCCTAGTCAGAAAGAAGAAGGAGGCATATGACATGCATAGGCAGCTGGGATCAAGTGGATCCCTTGAAGAGTATAGAGATTGCCGGAGTAGAGTTAAGAGACAAATCAGGAGGGCAAAAAGGGGATATGAGATTGCTTTGGCAGATAAGGCAAAGGTGAATCCAAAGAGCTTCTACAAATACATAAAGGGCAAAAGAGTAACTAGGGAGAGAGTAGGGCCACTGAAGGATCAACAAGGTCATCTATGTGCGGAACCACTAGAGATGGGTGAGATTCTGAATGAATGGTTGAGAAAGACATGGATGTTAGGGAACTTGGGGAAATAAATAGTGATGTCTTGAGGAGTGTACATATTACAGAGAGGGAGGTGCTGGAAGTCTTAACGTGCATCAAGGTAGATAAATCTCCGGGACCTGATGAAATGTATCCCAGGACGTCATGGGAGGTGAGGGAGGAAATTGCGGGTCCCCTAGCAGAGATATTTGAATCATCGACAGCTACAGGTGAGGTGCCTGAAGATTGGAGGGTAGCAAATGTTGTGCCTTTGTTTAAGAAGGGCGGCAGGGAAAAGCCTGGGAACTACAGACCGGTGAGCCTGACATCTGTAGTGGGTAAGTTGTTAGAGGGTATTCTGAGAGACATGATCTACGGGCATTTGGAGAGGCAGGGACTGATTAGGAACAGTCAGCATGGTTTTGTGAGAGGAAAATCATGTCTCACGAATTTGATTGAGTTTTTTGAAGGGGTAACCAAGAAGATAGATGAGGGCTGTGCAGTAGACGTGGTCTACATGGACTTTAGCAAAGCCTTTGACAAGGTACCACATGGTAGGTTGTTACATAAGGTTAGATCTCACGGGATCCAAGGTGAGGTAGCCAATTGGATACAAAATTGGATTGACGGCAGAAGACAGAGGGTGGTTGTAGAGGGTTGTTTTTCAAACTGGAGGCCTGTGACCAGCGGTGTGCCTCAGGGATCGGTGCTGGGTCTGCTGTTATTTGTTATTTATATTAATGATTTGGATAAGAATTTAGGAGGCATGGTTAGTAAGTTTGCAGATGACACCAAGATTGGTGGCATTGTGGACAGTGAAGAAGGTTATCTCGAATTGCAATGGGATCTTGATAAATTGGGCCAGTGGGCCGATGAATGGCAGATGGAGTTTAATTTAGATAAATGTGAGGTGATGCATTTTGGTAGATCGAATCGGGCCAGGACCTACTCCGTTAATGGTAGGGCGTTGGGGAGAGTTATAGAACAAAGAGATCTGGGAGTACAGGTTCATAGCTCCTTGAAAGTGGAGTCACAGGTGGATAGGGTGGTGAAGAAGGCATTCGGCATGCTTGGTTTCATTGGTCAGAACATTGAACACAGGAGTTGGGATGTCTTGTTGAAGTTGTACAAGGCATTGGTTAGGCCACACTTGGAATACTGTGTACAGTTCTGGTCACCCTATTATAGAAAGGATATTATTAAACTAGAAAGAGTGCAGAAAAGATTTACTAGGATGCTACCGGGACTTGATGGTTTGACTTATAGGGAGAAGTTGAATAGACTGAGACTTTTTTCCCTGGAGAGTAGGAGGTTTAGGGGTGATCTTATAGAAGTCTATAAAATAATGAGGGGCATAGATAAGGTAGATAGTCAAAATCTTTTCCCAAAGGTAGGGGAGTCCATAACGAGGGGGCATAGATTTAAGGTGAGAGGGGAGAGATACAAAAGGGTCCAGAGGGGCAATTTTTTCACTCAAAGGGTGGTGAGTGTCAGGAACGAGCTGCCAGAGGCAGTAGTAGAGGCGGGTGCAATTTTGTCTTTTAAAAAGCATTTGGACAGTTGTATGGGTAAGATGGGTATAGAGGGATATGGGCCAAGTGCAGGCAATTGGGACTAGCTTCGTGGTATAAACTGGGCGACATGGACGTGTTGGGCCGAAGGGCCTGTTTCCATGTTGTAAACTTCTATGATTCTATGATTCTGAACCCGTCATGACTTTGAACATTTCTATCAAATCTTCTCTCAACCTTCTCTGCTCTAAGTCAGTCGACCCGCACCGACATGCACCCTGGGACTTTGTGACACCCATGCACATGTTAGATTCCTTGGTCCGTCCTGATTTTAAAAAAAAATTGTGGGCCTGTGAACCAGAAGCAAACAACTGTTTCACCTGTGAATTGACACGCAGCAGTGTTTAAGCAGGCAGCACAGGAGGCAGCCAACCCAAAAGCAATTCACAAGAATCACTCGCAAGAAAAAATGCATTCCAGTAACATTGGAATGTTGACTGCATTCTTTACATCTGAGAATGCTATTGGTGGCAGAATTGCATGCCTACTTTTGACAGCACTATCCCAATGTAAAATTCCTCAGACTTTTAGGAATGAGACCTCTCTTGGCCCTTAACTCCTGTCTCCTTCCCTTCCTGTCACTCAGTCATGTCACCTTTCATTTCTCCCCTCGCAGGTACTCCGCCTCCCCCAACCCATCAGTACTCTGCTGCCTTCCTACGCTCCTCCACCATCACAGGCTTGAATCCCCCTTGGCTAAGCCCACAGCTACCCCCTCTGCCTCTCTTGGCATTCTCCGAAGGGCCCATTGAAGCACCTGTCATTCTCTTCATGAGCATCAACCCCAACTGCCTCCTCTCTCACCGACCTTCCTGCCCAACACACCCGCTAGGAGCTAATCTCAACAACCCACTCCCCTGTCCCACCCACCCCTCCCACCACTGCCCCCTTGGCCTCTGCCAGTGGATCAACAATCACCGCCCCTTTCTACATTTCCCTTCAGAATATCCGTTCCCTCGCGAACAAGGCCCTTGTCATCCACGATTTATTGTTGATGAGTGCATTCACATCATGGCTTTGATGGAAACTTGGCTGACGGGCAATGACATCAAGTGTGGCTCTCACATGGCTTCGCTATCACATGGTCTCTATCACAGACAAGGCCACCTCCAACCACTTCCTTCTATCCCTCACCTTCCACATCCACCTATCCCACTTCTTACTGTGCCTTTGGCCCTCCATTCGCCATGATACTTGATCTGCTCAAACATGCCCTCGTATCTACCTTAGATGTCCTTTACTCTCTCCCACCCTGGTCTCCTCAAAAGACTCAACCTTGAACCCTCTGTCTATAAAAATTACTGCCCCATCTCCAGCCTCCATTTCCTTGAATGCGTCGTCGCCTTCCAAATCCGTGCTCATCTTTCTTGAAACTCCATGTTTGAATCCCTCAATTCAGCCTCAGCACTGAAACAGCCCTTATCAAAGTCACAAATGACATCCTCTGTGACTGTGACGATGGTAAGCTATCCCTTCTCATCCTTCTCAACCTGTCTGTAGCCTTTGACATGGTTGACCACACCATCCTCCTCCAATGCCTCTCCTCCGATGTCCAGCTGGGTGGGACTGCGCTCGCCTGGTTCCATTCCTATCTATTCCTACATAGCCAGAGAATCTCCTGCAATGGATTCTCTCCCCACTCCCACACCGTTACCTCTGGAGTCCCCCAAGGATCTAAACTTGGCCCCCTCCTATTTCTCATCTACATGCTGCCCCTTGGCGACATCATCTGAAAACACAATGTCAGATTCCACATATACGCTGACAACACCCTCTATCAACCACTCCACTGTCTCTCATTTGTCAGACTGTTTTGCCTGATATGCTTCTATGAAGCAACTTGGGATGTTAAAGTTAATGTGTAAATGCAAGTTGTATGTTCCCCGTAATTGGACAATACTGTTTTGATTCACACACAGTTAAATAAAAGAGGAAAAGGACATAAAAAACTAATCCTGATATTTTTTTTTCATTTAAAAGCTTTAATCTGATCTTTCCACCTTCAACAGAAAAACATCATCCTCCTAGGTTTTCAGTGGAAAAAGCTCACAAAAAGTTGGAAAAAAAACCAAACTTTTGTAAATGCCATTTTAAATACTAACCTTTTGCTGCTTTTGACCAAGTGATCGTGATTCATCATGCTGAGATCTAGAAAATCAAAAAGAAACAATAAAAATATGGAATGTAAAATGGCTGATATAGGGCTACATTCAACAATGCAGCCCTCCTTCCACTGGGAGGGAGTACAGGTATCGGCTGATCAGAAAGAGTCAGCGTTGATTTGTGAAGGTTAAGTCATGTCTGACTAATATTGTTGAATTTTCTAAGGAGGTCACTAGCATGGTGAACAGGGAAGTGGATGTTGGAGGCCAATCATCTCAGTCCCAGGACATTGCTGCAGGAGTTCCTCAGGGCAGTGTCCTAGGCCCAACCATCTTCAGCTGCTTCATCAATGACCTTCCCTCCATCAGAAAGTCAGAAATAGGGATGTTCGCTGATGATTGCACAGTGTTCAGTTCCATTCGCAACCCCTCAGATAATGAAGCAGTCCGTGCCCACATGCAGCAAGACCTGGACAACATCCAGGCATGGGCTGATAAGTGGCAAGTAACATTCGCGCCAGACAAGTGCCAGGCAATGACCATCTCCAACAAGAGAGAGTCTAACCACCTCCCATTGACATTCAACGGCATTACCATCACCGAATCCTCCACCATCAACATCCTGGGGGTCCCCATTGACCAGAAACTTAACTGGACCAGCTACGTAAATACTGTGGCTACAGGAGCAGGTCAGAGGCTGGGTATTCTGTGGCGAGTGACTCACCTCCTGACTCCTCAAAGCCTTTCCACCATCTACAAGGCACAAGTCAGGAATGTGACTACTCTCCACTTGCTTGGATGAGTGCAGCTCCAATAACACTTAAGAAGCTCGACACCATCCAGAACAAAGCAGCCCGCTTGATTGGCACCCCATCCACCACCCTAAACATTCAATCCCTCCACCACCGGCGCACAGTGGCTGCAGTGTGTACCATCCACAGGATGCACTGCAGCAACTCGCCAAGGCTTCTTCAACAGCACGTCCCAAACCCGCGACCTCTACCACCTAGAAGGACAAGGGCAGCAGGCACATGGGAACAACACCACCTGCACGTTCCCCTCCAAGTCACACATCATTCCGACTTGGAAATATATCACCGTTCCTTCACCGTCGCTGGGTCAAAATCCTGGAACTCCCTTCCTAACAGCACTGAGACTCATCACCACCTTCTCAAGGGCAATTAGGGATGGGCAATAAATGCTGGCCTTGCCAGCGATGCCCACATCCCATGAACGAATAAAAAAGAAGTGTCTATGGATGTTGTCGATCTGAACTTCCAGAAGGCATTTGATAAAGTTCCGCGCAAGAGATTATCAGCAAAAATGAGAGCACATGGATTTGGTGGCAACCTTGCGACATGGATTGATAATTAGTTAGGAGGTAGGAGACAGAGAATCGGGATAAAGGGATTGTTCTCTGATTGGCGAGATGTAACGTGTGGTGTTCCCCAGGGAGCTGTACTGGGGCCTCTGTTTTCACCGTATATATCAATGACTTGGATGAAGGAATAGTGAGTTGTACATCCAAGTTTGCAGATGACACTAAGTTAGGAGGGACAGCAAGTTGTGTAGATCAGAGCATGAATATACAAAGGGACGTAGTCAAAGTAAGTGAGTGGGAGGAGGAGCAGGAGGATGAGGCGGTGGAGCAGGAGCAGGAGGAGGAGCGGGAGGAGGAGGAGCAGAACGATGAGGAGGAGTAGGAGCGTACTTGTGTACTAACCTTATGTTCAGAACTGTATAAAAGATAGAGCACAAAGGGAAACCGTAGGAACTTTAAGTAGTTTTGATGAGACTACCATGAGCTGTCAGAGGACGCGGTTCACAAAGCTCGATGAGTTCTCTGTTTGTTGGTAAAACTTTAGTGTTAGATAAATAGTAAATTGCCTCAAAGCTAAACAAAGAGTTTAAATAACTGTGAGCTAACACGGCAGGATAGCTGGGGCCCGTCGCATGCACATCCTGTGCAATGTGGAAACTCCAGAACACTTCAAGTATCCTGGAAAACCACATGTATAGGAAGTGCTGCTAACTGCTCAAGCTCAGAATTTCTGAGCTTGAGGGGTGGCTGGCATCACTACTGTGCACAGGGGAAGCTGAGAGTTTCAGGAGGCCCGCAGCTGCAGAGAGGTCAGTCTGAGAAAGAGTGGGTGACCACCAGACAGACTAGGAGGAACAGGCAGGCAGTGCAGGAATCCCCTGGGAGTTTGGCACTCATTGTTGAATACCAGTGATGGTGTTGGCACCTTAGGGGAATGCAGTCAGGAGCAAATGCTCAAAAGAAATGCAGTTGTTATAGGGGATTCAATAGTCAGGCGTTTTTGCAACCACCGACGTCAATCCCGCATGGTGTGTTGCCTCCCTGGTGCCAGGGTAAAGGACATCACGGAGAGGGTGCAGAACATTTTGGGGGGGAAGGGGAACAGCCAGAAGTCGTGGTCCATGTGGGAACCAATGACAAAGGAAGGAAAAAAGTCGAGTCAGAGTTTCAGGAGCTAGGGAGGAAGTTAAAAAGCAGGACCTCAAAGGTAGTACTCTCTGGATTACTCCCAGTGCCACGTCCTAGTGAGTATAGGAATAGTAGGATAAGACAGGTTAATGCATGGCTGGAGAAACGATGCAGGAGAGAGGGCTTCAAATTCCTGGGGTGTTGGGACCAGTTCTGGGGCAGGAGGGATCTGTTCAAGTTGAACGGGTTGTACCTCAACAGAGCTGGGACCAATGTCCTCGCGGGGAGGTTAACTAGTGCTGTGGGGAAGGGTTTAAATTAATTTGGCAGGGGGATGGGCAGCAGGATTAAACATTAGAGAGGAGAAACAAAGTGCGCAAAGGACCGGGAAGGGACAAATAGCACTAGAGTAAAGAACACAGGAACAGAGGAACAGGAGTAGACCATTTAGTCCCTCGAGCCCGTTCCGCCATTCATTGAGATCATGGCTGATCTGTGACCTAATTCCATATACCCGCCTTAGCCCCATATCCATTAATTCATCTGGTTAACAGAAATCTATCAATCTCAGATTTAAAATAAATAATTGAGCTAGCATCAACTGCTGTTTGCAGAAGAGAGTTTCAAACTTCTACCACCCTTCACTCCTGAAAGTCCTGGCTACAATCTTTAGGCTATGTTCCCTAGTCCTAGACTCCCCAACCAGCAGAAATAGTTTCACTCTATCTACCCTATCAGTTCCCCTTAATATCTTGAAAACTTCGATCAAATCACCCCTTAATCTTCTAAATTCCTGGGAATACAACTCTAGTTTGTGTATCATAGAAAATTACGGCACAGAAGTAGGCTATTCGGCCCATCGTGTCCATGCCGGCCAAAAAAGAGCTATCTAGCTTAATCTCACTTTCCAGCAATTGGTCCGTAGCCCTGTAGGTTACGACACTTCAAGTGCACATCCAAGTAGTTTTTTAATCAGTTGAGGGTTTCTGCCTCTATCACCGTTTCAGGAAGTGAGTTCCAGACCCCCACCACCATCTGGGTGAAAAAAATTCTCCTCAGCTCCCCTCTAATCCTTCTACCGATTACTTTAAATCTATGCCCACTGGTCACTAACCCCTCTGCTAAGGGAAATAGGTCCTCCCTATCCACTCTATCTAGTCCCTTTTTAATTTTACATAACTTAATTAAATCTCCCCTCAGCCTCCTTTGTTCCAAAGAAAACAACTCCAGCCTATCCAATCTTTTCTCACAGCTAAAATTATCCAGTCCTGGCAACATCCTCGTAAATCTCCTCTGTACCCTCTTTAGTGCAATTACATTCTTCCTGTAATGTGACCAGAACTGTACTTAGTACTCAAGCTGTGGCCAAACCAGTGTTTTATACAGTTCCAGCATAGAAACATAGAAAATAGGAGCAGGTGTGGGCCATTTGGTCCTTCGAGCCTGTTCCGCCATTCATGGCTGATCCTCTATCTCAATACCATATTCTCACTCTCTCACCATACCCCTTGATACCTTTTGTGTCGCGAAATCTATCTAGCTCCTTCTTAAATATACTCAGTGACTTGACCTGCACAGCCTTCTGTGGTAGAGAATTCCACAGGTTCACCACCCTCTGAGTGAAGAAATTTCTCCTCATCTCAGTCCTAAATGTCCTATCCCGTATCCTGAGACTGTGACCCCTCGTTCTGGACCCCCCCCCCCCCCACCCAGCCAGGGGAAACATCCTCCCTGCTCCAGTCTGTCTAGCCCTGTCAGAATTTTATGTGTTTCAATGAGATCCCCTCTCATTCGTCTAAACTCGAGTGAATACAGGCCGAGTCGACCCAATCTCTCCTCATACAACAGTCCTGCCATCCCAGGAATCAGTCTGGTGAACCTTCGCTGCACTCCCTGTATGGCAAGTATATCCTTCCTTAGGTAAGGAGACCAAAACTGCACACAATACTCCAGGTGTGGTCTCACCAAGGCCCTGTATAACTGCAGTAAGACATCCTTGCTCCTGTACACAAATCTTCTTGCAATGAAGGCCAACATACCATTTGCCTTCCTAACTGCTTGCTGCACCTGCATGTTTGCTTTCAGTGACTGGTGTACAAGGCCACCCAGGTCCCTTTGTACATCAACATTTCCCAATCTATCATCATTTAAATAATACTCTGCCTTTCTGTTTTTTATTCCGAAGTGGATAACTTCACATTTATCCACATTATATTGCATCTGCCATGTATTTGCCCACTCACTCAACTTGTCTAAATTGCCTTGAAGCCTCTTTGCATCCTCCTCACAACTCACAATCCCACCTAGTTTTGTGTCGTCAGCAAACTTGGAAATATTACATTTGGTTCCCTCACCCAAATCATTGATATATATTGTGAATAGCTGGGGCCCAAGCACTGACCCCTGCGGTACCCCACTAGTCACCGCCTGTCACCCCGAAAAAGACCCATTTATTCCTACTCTCTGTTTCCTGTCTGTTAACCAATTTTCAATCCATGCCAGTATATTACCTCCAATCCCATGTGCTTTAATTTTGCACATTAACCTCTTATGTGGGACTTTATCAAAGGCCTTCTGAAAATTCAAATAAACCACGTCCACTGGTTCTCCCTTATCTATTCTACCAGTTACATCCTCAAAATCTCCAGTAGATTTGTCAAACATGATTTCCCTTTCATAAATCCATGTTGACTTTGTCTAATCCCTTTGATATTTTCTAAGTGTCCTGTTATCACATCCTTTATAATGGACCCTAGCATTTTCCCCACTACTGATGTTAGGCTAACCGGTCTGTAATTCCCTGTTTTCTCTCTCCCTCCCTCTTTTTTTAAATAGTGGGGTTACGTTTGCCACCCTGCAATCTGTCGGAACTGTTCTATAATCTATAGAATTTTGGAAGATGACAACTAATGCATCCACTATTTCCATGGCTACCTCTTTTAGTTCTCTGGGATGCAGATTATCAGGCCCTGGGGATTTATCGGCTTTCAGTCCCATTAATTTCTCCAGCACTATTTTTTTACTAATACTAATTTCCTTTAATTCCTCCTTCTCACTAGTCCCTTGGTTCCCTAGCATTTCTGGGAAGTTATTTGTGTCCTCTTCTGTGAAGACAGAATCAAAGTATTTGTTTAATTGCTCTGCCATTTCATTGTTCCCCATTATAAATTCTCCTGTTTTTGACTGTAAGGGATCTACATTTGTCTTCACTAATCTTTTTCTTCTTACATACTTGTAGAAGCTTTTACAGTCCACTTTTATGTTCCTTGCAAGTTTGCTCTCATATTTATTTTTCCCCCTCTTAATCAATCTCTTGGTCCTTTTTTGCTGAATTCTAAACTGCTCCCAATCCTCAGGCTTGTTACTTTTTCTGGCAACTTTATATGACTCCTGTTTGGATCTAATACTATCCTTAATTTCTTTTGTTAGTCATGGTTGGGCCGCTTTTCCTTTTGTGTTTTTGCGCCAGAAAGGAATGTATAATTGTTACAATTCCTTAAACGTTAGCCATTGCCTATCCACCTTCATGCCTTTTAATGAAGCTTCCCAATCTATCATAGCCAACTCACTCCTCATACCTTCGTAGTTTCCTTTGTTTAGATTTAGGACCCTAGTTTCAGATTGGACTACTTCACTTTCCATCTCAATGAAGAATTCTATCATGTTATGGTCACTCTTCCCTAAAGGACCCCGCACAACAAGATTATTAATTAACCCCTTCTCATTGCACAAAACCCAATCTAGGATAGCCTGTTCCCTGGTTGGCTCCTCAACGTACTGGTCTAAAAAACCATCTCGTACACACTCCAGGAATTCACCTTCCACAGTATTATTGCTAATTATTAGCATAACCTCCCTGCTCTTATGTTCTATGCCTCGGCTAATAAAGAAAAGTATCTAGTATGCCTTTTTAACCATTTTATCTACCTCGTAATTTCTCCCTTGGAGTCCAGGTATCATTCTAGTAAATCTACGCTGCACTCCCTCCAAGGCCAATATATCCTTCCTAAGGTATGGTGCCTAGAACTGAACACAGTACTCTAGGTGTGGTCTAAGTAGGACTTTGTATAGCTGTAGCATAACTTCTACCCCCTTGTATTCTAGTCCTGTAGATATAAAGGCCAGCATACCATTAGCCTTTTTGATTACTTTCTGCACCGGTCCATTGCATTTACATGGACCCCTAAGTCTCTTTGGACCGCCACAGTTTCAAGCTTTTCACCATTTAGAAAGTACTCTGATCTATCCTTTTTGCATCGAAAGAGGATGACCTCACATTGAAATCCATCTGCCACAGTTTTGCCCATTCACTTAATTTATTAGTGTCTCTCTGTAATTTTATGCTTCCATCTACACTGCTTACAATGCTGCCTATCTTTGTGTCATTGGCAAAGTTGGATATGTGGCTCTCCATCCTGTCATCTAAGTTGTTAATAAATACAGTGAATAGTTAAGGCTCCAACACAGATCCCTGTGGGACACCACTAATCACATCCTGCCAATTTGAGTACCTGCCCATTATCCCTGCTCTCCATTTCCTGCTGCTCAGCCAATTTCCTAACCAGGTCAATAGTTTCCCCTCAATTCCATGAGCTTCAACTTGTGCTAATAGTCTCTTATGAGGGACTTTATAGAAAGCCTCTGGACGTACATATAAACAACAACCATAGACATTCCCCTGTCCAATACTTTAGTCACCTCTTCAAAAAATTCAGTCAGGTTCATCAGGCAAGACCTGCGCTTCACAAATCCATGCTGGCTCTCTCTGATCAGCTGAAAAATTTCAAGGTGTTCAATCACTGTATCCCTAATTATAGACTCCAACAATTTCCCGACAATAGATATTTGACTCCCTGGTTTCCATCTCTCACCTTTCTTAAATAGCGGAATGACATGCAATTTTCCAAACGAAAGGAACGGATCCTGTATCATAGAATCATAGAATAGTTACAGCACAGAAGGAAGCCATTCGCCCCATCGAGACCGTGCCGGCTCTTTGTAAGAGCAATCCAGTTAGACCCATTCCCCCACTCTTTCCCCACAGCCCTGCAAATTTTTTCCCTTCAAGTATTTGTCGAATTCCTTTTTGAAAGCAACGATTGAATCTGCCTCCACCACCCTTTCAGGCAGTGCATTCCAGATCATAACTACTCGCTGTGTAAAGAAGATTTTCCTCATCTCGCCTTTGGTTCATATGCTAATCACCTTAAATCTGTGTCCTCTGATTCTTGACCCTTCCGCCAATGGGAACAGTTTCTCTTTACTTTATCTACACCCTTCATGAATTTGAATACTTCTATCAAATCCTCTCAACCTTCTCTGTTCTAAGGAGAACAACCCCAGCTTCTCCTGCCTATCAACATAACTGACGTCCCTCATCCTTGGAACCATTCTAGTAAATCGTTTCTGCACCCTCTCTAAGGCCATCACATTCTTCCTTAAGTGCGGTGCCCAAAATTGGACACAATACTCCAGTTGTGGCCAAACCAGTGTTAGAAAAGGTTAAACATAACTTCCATACTTCTGTACTCTATGCTTCTATTAATAAAGCCCAGGATCTCATATGCTTTTTTAACCGCTTTCTCAGCCTGCCACCTTCAAAGATTTGTGCACTGTTCCTGCGCCCCCTCTAGAATTGTACCATTTAGTTTATATTGTCTCTCCTGATTCTTCCTGCCAAAATGTATCACTTTGCACTTTCATCTGCCACGTGTCTGCCCATTCCACCAGCCTGTCTATGTCTTCTTGAAGTCTATTACTGTCCTCACTGTTCACTACACTTCCAAGTTGTGTGTCATCCACAAATTTTGAAATTGTGCCCTGTACACCCAAGTCCAAGTCATTAATATATATCAAAAAAAGCAGTGGTCCCAGCACCGATCCCTGGGGAACACCACTGTACACCTCCCTCCAGTCTGAAAAACAACCATTGACCACTACTCCGTTTCCTGTCACTTAGCCAATTTTGTATCCGTGCTGCCACTGCCCCTTTTATTACATGGGCTTCAATTTTGCTGACAAGCCTATTATGTGGCACTTTATCAAACGCCTTTTGAAAGTCCATACACATAACATGAACCACATTGCCCTCATCAACCCTCTCTGTTACCTCATCAAAAAACTCAATCAAGTTAGTTAAACACGATTTGCCTTTAACAAATCTGTGCTGGCTTTACCTAATCAATCCACACTAGTCCAAGTGACATTTAATTCTGTCCTGGATTATCGTTTCTAAAAGTTTCCCCACCGCCGAGGTTAAACTGACTGGCCTGTAGTTGCTTGGTTTATCCTCACACTATTTTTTGAACAAGGGTATAACATTTGCAATTCTCCAGACCTCTGGCACCATCCCCGTATCTAAGAAGGATTGGAAAATTATGACCAGCACCTCTGCAATTTCCACCCTCACTGTCCTCAGCAACCTAGGGTGCATCCCATCCGGACCGGGTGACTTATCGACTTTAAGTACAGCTTGCCTTTCTAGTACCTCATCTTTATCAATTTTTAGCCCATCCAATGGGCTCGATGTTACCAGGGCTGCGGGTTCGCGACGGGGGGGCTATTGGGCGCGTGGGTAACGCGCCCGGTGAAATTAGTCTGCCCCCCGCGCGATCACAACCGAATTAGAGCCACTTATGGGTCTTCCGGGTTCCCCACTGCTGATCTGCGCGTTGGGCGGACTGCGCATGCGCAGTAAGCTCTGTCAGCTGGAGGAGCTCTATTTAAAGGGTTGGTCCTCCACTGACAGATGCTGCAACAAATAGGAAAAATTACAGCATGGAGCAGCCCAGGGGGAAGGCTGCTCCCAGTTTAATGATGCCTCACTCCAGGTATCATAAGATGGGGTGAGGAGGAGGGGGAGGACAGAGATCTTCTCCCCGGCGTGCGGGAGGAAGCGGCCTGCCTCTGCCACCAGGAAGGCCTGGCTCGAGGTGGCAGAGGAGGTCACCAGCACCACCAACATATGCTGTGGAGGAGGTGCTCCAATGACCTCAGTAGGTCAGCCAAAGTGAGTACACTTACTCATTCCCCTACACTCCATCTGCCACATCACCGCCCCCACCCCACATCTCCTTCTGCACTGCCAACGCTACTCTGTCACATCACCCCTCATACCCACTCAAACCTCATCCTCATCTTACCTGCACTTACTCACCTCGCCAGTACTCATCCCGCCACTACCACTCAACCCAATCCTCATACAATCTCATGGCTCTATCTCATACTCACCCTCTCATGCATCTCTTTCACGGTCAGCCTCACTCAACCTGCCACAGGGCATGCATCACATACGTGCAGTAGGAAGCGTAAGGCAAACGTGTCGTGAGCATGAAGGGGATGCACAAGGGTGTTTGAGGGTTTGTCATGGTTTTTACTTGTATTGAATTTCTGAACAACTCACATTACATATTATATTGGCACCACTACTGCCACGTCTTTGCGAATCTTGTCTGGTTTGTGCAATAATGCCCTTTCCTGAGGATCACAATGAGGACCCACAACTGATGACACCCATTGTGTATTTGCAGGGCTCTTTTGTGGAGACGTCGGCGATGTCCCCGGTAGCACCCTGGAAGGATGCGGAGAAGAAGTTGTTGAGGGCAGTGGTGACTTTTACAGCGACAGGTGAGAAGGTGGTGCTCGGGCCAACCGGGAGCAGCTCGGCATGAAGGAGGCTGCAGATGTCCACGACTACATGTCGAGTGACTCTGAGCCTCCGTGTGCACTGCTGCTCAGAGAGGTCCAGGAAGCTGAGCCTCGGTCTGTGGACCCTGTGGCGAGGGTAGTGCCCTCTGCGACGCATCTCTCTCTGCGGTTGCCCTCCCTCCTGCTGTGCAGGTGGATGTGTCACAGCACTCAGTTGTGGAGCTCCATGTGTCAGAGGTGGACGGCATGGCCGGCGAGGCTGGTGATGCTGTTCGCCCTCCGAGGAGGTCATGACTGCAGCTACGGCGGCCCCCATCCGGAAGATGTACATTTGAGGGGGTCCGCAAGGTAGGTACATGTCTCTGGACCCCGGGGTAAGTGTGCAAGTTGGTGAATTTGATTGTCAGGAGGAGCGTGGTGGAGGCCAAACTTTGTCCCAAGTGACAGAGTGGCCTCCTGCAATGAGTGAGGGTTTTCCCCCCACCTGTCAAATGAACCTCTGCAGCTGCCACAGGCTGACAGCTGCAACATGTCCATTTCAACTGGGAGTGTTTCCCCCAGTGTGGGAAACAGTCCCAGTTGTCTATAAAATCCCACCCCTCCTCACATATTCACATAATCAGGTCAGTTAATGACCTGAAATACCTACGTAAATACTTTTAAGTGGCATCCCGCTGGCTTTAATTGCCTGTGGGATTCCCACATGCGGGGGCTGCGCGCGCACGTCGGCGCGTTTGTGGGGAACCCGGAAGTGGGCGGGTTGGAGCCGGGCTGCTGACCCGCTCCAGGATTCCCCGATTTTTGGAGCCTGTAATCTTTTCCTTTAAAGTAATTATCCAGTTCCCTTTTGAATCTGCCTCCACCACCCCCTCGGGCAGTGCATTCCAGATCCTAACCACTCTCTGTGTAAAAAAGTTTTTCCTCATGTCACCTTTGGTTCTTTTGTCAATCACCTTAAATCTATGTCCTCTGCTTCTTGACCCTTCCGCTAATGGGAACAGTTTCTCTCTATCTACTCTGTCTGGACCCTTCATGATTTTAAATACCGTTATCAAATCTCCTCGTAACCGTCTCTGTTCCAAAGTGAACAACCTCAACTTCTCCAGTCTATCCACGTAACTAAAGTCCCTCATCCCTGGAATCATTCAAGTAAATCTCTTCTGCACCCTCTCTAAGGCCTTCACATTTTTCCTGTAATACGGTGCCCAGAACTGGACACAATACTCCGAACCATAAAGGTTCATCATGACTTCCATACTTTTGTACTCTGTGCCTCTATTTATAAAGCCCAGGACCCCGTATGCTTTCTTAACCACTTTCTCAACCTGCCCTGCCACCTTCAATGATTTGTGCACATATACCCCCAGATCTCTATGTTCCTGTACCCCTTTTAGAGTTGTGCCCTGTAGTTTATATTGTCTCTCCTCGTTCTTCTGAATGAAATGTACCACTTCGCATTTTTCTGCGTTAAATTTCATCTGTCACGTGTCAGCCCATGTCACCAGCCTGTCTATATCCTCTTGAAGTCTGTCACTATCCTCCTCACTGTTTACTACACTTCCAAGTTGTGTGCCATCTGCAAATTTTTGAAATTGTGCCCTGTACATCCAAGTCCAAGTCATTAATATATATATAATCAAGAAAATCAGTGGTCCCAGCACTGACCCCTGGCGAACACCACTGTACACCTCCCTCCAGTCCAAAAAACAACTGTTCACCACTACTCTCTGCTTCCTGTCACTTAGCCAGTTCTGTATCCATGTTGCTACTGCCCCCTTTATTCTATGGGCCGCAATCTTGATGACAAGCCTACCATGCGGCACTTTATAAAATGTCTTTCAAAGTCCATTTACACCACATCAACTGCATTGCCCTCATCTACCCTCTCTCTTACCTCATCAAAAAACATTATCTGGTTGGTTAAACACAATTTGCCTTGAACAAATCGGTGCTGGCTTTCCCTAATCAATCCACCCTCGTCCAAATGACTGTTAATTCTATCCCGGATTATCATTTATAAAAGTTTCCCCAACACTGAGGTTAAACTGATTGGCCTTTCGTTGTTGGGTTTATCCTTACACTCTTTTTTAAACAAGGGTGTAACATTTGCAATTCTCCAGTCCTCTGGCACCACCCCAGATGGTATCTACGGATGTTTGGAAGATTATGGCCAGTATCTCCGCAATTTCTACCCTTACTTCCCTCAGCAATCGAGGATGCATCCCATCTGGACTGAGTGACTTATCTACTTTAAGTACAGCTAGCCTTTCTAGTATCTCTTCTTTAACAATTTTTAGCCCATGCAGTATCTCAACTATATTTTCCTTTACTGAGACTGTGGCAGCATCTTCTTCCTTGGTAAAGACAGATGCAAAGTATTCCTTTAGTACCTCAGCCTCCTCTCTGCCTCCATGAGTAGATCTCCTTTTTGGTCCCTATTCAGCCCCACACCTCCTCTTACTACCCGTTTACTGTTTACATGCCTGTAGAAGAATTTTGGATTCCCTTTTATGTTGGCCGTCAGTCTATTCTCATACTCTCTCTTTGCCCCCATTATTTCCTTTTTCATTTCCCCTCTGAACTTTCTATATTTTGCCTGGTTCTCACTTCTGTCATACACCCTTTTTTTCTATTTCATCTTACTCACTATCTCTTTTATCATCCAGGGAGTTCTGGCTTCAGTTGCACTACCTTTCTGCCTCGTGGGACTGTGCATGGACTATAGCCAAACCATCTCCCCCTTAAAGACCGCCCACTGTTCAATTACAGTATTGCCTGCCAATCTCTGATTCCAATTTTCTCATCCCATTGAAATTGCCGCTCCTCCAATTGAGTATTTTTACTTTAGAGTGCTCCATGTCCTTTTCCATTGCTATTCTAAACCTTATGGTAATACGATAGCTGCTCCCTAACTGTTCCTCCACTGACATTTGCTCCACTTGGCCCACCTCATTCCCTAGAACCAAGTCCAGCAATGCCTCCTTCCTGTGCATCTTGTTTCTCCTTTCTTATGCTGAATCCTGGTGCCCACTCCCTTGCAGTGAGAACTTTGGAAGATTATAGTTAGGGCATCTGCAATCAAAGGAAACCGTCCGGTCCTGGGGTTTTGTCACTCTTTAGCGCCATTATTTTCTTCATTACTGTTAATTTGCTTACGTTAATTATGGTGGGTCCCCGTTCCTGATTCAAAATTAGTTTCCTTGGGGTGTCCTGCATGCTAACCTCTTCCTCTACTGTACGTATTGATGCAAAGTAATTATTTAACATGTCCGCCATTACTTATTTTCATTTACAATATCACCATTATCAGTTCCTCTTGGCCACCCTCTTTTCCCTAATACAATTGTAAAAATTTTTGTGTTGATTTTGATATCCCTTACAAGTTTCTTTTCATACTCCCGTTTAGTAGTTCTTACTATCTGTTTTGTCACCCTTTCACCCTTTGCTGATATTTGTATCTCTCCCGGTAGCCAGGATCTGTGCTATTTTTTGCATTTCTGTGTGCTTTTTCTTTTAGTTTTATATTGTCCCTTACCTCTTTTGTCGCCCATAGCTGTTTTTTTTGGCAAGTAGAGCTCTTGCTCCTTAGGGGTATAAACGGGTGCTATATCACGTTAAATTCTTTTCTGAACACCTCCCATTGATCTTCTGTCGTTTTGCCCATTAACAAATTTGCCCAGTTTACTGTGGACAGTCTCTGTCTCATCCCGTTGATGACGGCCTTACCTAAATTTAGAATCTTAGTAGCTGATACAGGTTTCTCCCTTTCAAACGTTGAACTCAATCGTATTATGATCACTATTAGATAAATGTTCACACACCGTTAGGTTGTGAACTAATTCTGGCTCATTATTCATTATTCAATCAAATATAGCCTGCCGCTTTGTTGGTTCTCGGACATATTGGGCTTCATTTTAGCACCCGCTATCGGGTGCGTTCCTGGCGGGGGGGGGGCTCCGAAAATTGGGGAATCCTGGAGCGGGTTCGGAGCCCGGCTCCAACCCGCCCACTTCCAGGTTCCCCACAGACGCGCCGACGTGTGCGCGCAGCCCCCGCATGTGGGAATCCCGCAGGCAATTAAAGCCAGCGGGGTTCCACTTAACAGTATTTACCTTGGTCTTTCAGGTCATTAACAGACCTGATTAAGTGAATATGTGAGGAGGGGTGGGATTTTATTGACAACTGGGACCGTTTCCCATACTGTGGGAAACACTCCCAGTTGAAATGGACCTGTTGCAGCTGTCAGCCTGTGGCAGCTGCAAAGGTCCATTTGACAGATGGGGGTGGGGGGAGACCCTCACTCATTGAAGGAGGCCAAAGTTTGGCCTCCACCACCCTCCTCCTGACAATCAAATTCACCAACTTGCACACTTACCCCGGGGTCCAGAGACACGTACCGACCTTGCGGACCCCTTCAGATGTACATCTTCCGGATGGGGGCCGCCGTAGCTGCAGTCATGACCTCCTCGGAGGGCGAACAGCATCACCAGCCTCGCTGGCCACGTTGTCCACCTCTGACACATGGAGCTCCACAACTGAGTGCTGTGACACATCCACCTGTACAGCAGGAGGGAGGGCAACCGCAGAGAGTGATGCGTCGCAGAGGGCACTACCCTCGCCACAGGGTCCACAGACCGAGGCTCAGCTTCCTGGACCTCTCTGAGCAGCAGTGCACACAGAGGCTCAGAGTCACTCGACATGTAGTCGTGGACATCTGCAGCCTCCTTCATGCCGAGCTGCTCCCGGTTGTCCCGAGCACTATCTTCTTACCTGTCGCTGTCAAAGTCACCACTGCCCTCAACAACTTCTTCTCCGCATCCTTCCAGGGTGCCACCAGGTACATCGCCGACGTCTCTCAGTCGTCTGCACAAAAGAGCCCTGCAAATACACCTACACCCACTCTGCAGTGACACAATGGGTGTCATCAGTTGTGGGTCTTCATTGTGATCCTCAGGAAAGGGCATTATTGCACAAACCAGACAAGATTCGCAAAGACGTGACAGTAGTGGTGCCAATATAATATGTAATGTGAGTTGTTCAGAAATTCAATATAAGTAAAAACCATGACAAACCCTCAAACACCCTTGTGCATCCCATTCATGCTCACGACACGTTTGCCTTACGCTGCCTACTGCACATTTGTGATGCATGCCCAGTGGCTGCAGCACAGGTAGTGGCAGGTTGAGTGAGGCTGACTGTGAAAGAGATGCACGAGAGGGTGAGTACGAGATAGAGCCATGAGATTGTATGAGGATTGGGTTGAGTGGTAGTGGCGGGATGAGTACTGGCGAGGTGAGTAAGTGCAGGTAAGATGAGGATGAGGTTTGAGTGGGTATGAGGGGTGATGTGACAGAGTAGTGTTGGCAGTGCAGAAGGAGATGTGGGGTGGGGGCGGTGATGTGGCAGATGGAGTGTAGGGGAATGAGTAAGTGTACTCACTTTGGCTGACCTACTGAGGTCATTGGAGCGCCTCCTGCACTGTATGCAGGTGTGAGATATGTTGGTGGTGCTGGTGACCTCCTCTGCCACCTCGAGCCAGGCCTTCCTGGTGGCAGAGGCAGGCTGCTTCCTCCCGCCCGCCGGGGGGAAGATCTCTGTCCTCCCCCTCCTCCTCACCCCATCTAATGATACCTGGAGTGAGGCATCATTAAACTGGGAGCAGCCTTCCCCCTGGGCTGCTCCATGCTGTAATTTTTGCTATTTGTTGCAGCATCTGTCAGTGGAGGACTGCCTCTTTAAATAGAGCTCCTCCAGCTGACAGACCTTACTGCGCATGCGCAGTCCGCCCGACCTGCAGATCAGCAGTGGGGAACCCGGAAGACCAGGTAAGTGGATCCAATTTGGCTGCGATCGCGCGGGGGGCAGACTAATTTCACCGGGCACGATAGCCCCCCGCACCGCGAACCCGCAGCCCTGGTAACATATAGCCCATTGTTGCAGAAAGCTGTCCTGAACACACTCAAGAAATTTCCCTCCTTTCTGACATGAGCTTGTCTGCTTAACCCAATCTATATGAAAATTAAAATCCCCCATTGAAACCACCCTGCCTTTGCTACATGCTTTTCTAATCTCTGCATTTATACATTCTGCCACTTCACAGCTGCTACCAGGGGGCCTATACACAACTCCCACTATAGTCTTAAATCATTTACTATTTCTTAATTCTATCCATAAAGTCTTCGCTGCCTGCTTACCTCTCGTTATATCCTCTCTTGTCATTGATGTAATTTCATCTTTAATCACTAAGACTACTCCTCCCCCTCTACGACTATCCTTCCTTTCGGCCTTATAACCTGGTATATTCAGTTCCCGGTCCTGACCATCTTGCAGCCATTGCTCAGTAATGGCTACCATGTTGAACCCTCTAAGTTGAATTTGCACCTGCAGTTCATTCAATTTGTTCCTTATATTCTGTGCATTTGTATAAAGAACGCTTATTTGGGCCACACACCCTAACCTGTCCTTCTGCTCTAATGTTGTTTTTCTCACACATTTTATATTTCTCTCTCCTGATTTAATTACTTTACATCTTTTAGTTTTCTCTTTACGTGTAGTGCCTAAAGCATAATTTCTGACTGTTACTCTACAGTGGATGTCCAAAGGGACTTAGGGGTTCAGGTACATAGATCATTGAAGTGTCATGAACAGGTGCAGAAAATAATCAATAAGGCTAATGGAATGCTGGCCTTTATATCTAGTGGACTTGAGTACAAGGCGGCAGAAGTTATGCTGCAGCTATACAAAACCTTGGTTAGACCGCACCTGGAGTACTGTGAGCAGTTCTGGGCACCGGACCTTCGGAAGGACATATTGGCCTTGGAGGGAGTGCAGCGTAGGTTTACTAGAATGATACCTGGACTTCAAGGGTTAAGTTACGAGGAGAGATTACACAAATTGGGTTTGTATTCTCTGGAGTTTAGACGGTTAAGAGGTGATCTGATCGAAGTTTATAAGGTATTAAGGGGAACAGATAGAATGGATAGAGAGAAACTATTTCCGCTGGCTGGGGATTCTAGGACTCGGGGGCACAGTCTAAAAATTAGAGTCAGACCTTTCAGGAGTGAGATTCGAAAACATTTCTACACACAAAGGGTGGTAGAAGTTTGGAACTCGATTCCGCAAACGGCAATTGATACCAGCTCAATTGCTGAATTTAAATCTGAGATAAATAGCTTGTTGGCAACCAAAGGATTTAAGGGATATGGGCCAAAGGCAGGTATATGGAGTTAGATCACAGATCAGCCATGATCTTATCAAATGGCGGAGCAGGCACGAGGGGCTGAAAGGCCTACTCCTGATCCTATGTTCCTATGTTCCTACCCTGTTCCTTTTTGTTTGTTTTAGAATTATTATTTATACTACCTCTTCTTCTGAGCCCTCCCCCCATTTATTAGTTTAGGAAGAATTATTCAGAAAGAATAGTGCAGAAATAGGAGGGATCAGACAGGGGGCAAATGCGAGGCAGTCTAAGAAACGTTTAGAGTGCACGTAAATGCACGTGGCGTGGTAAATAAGCTGCAGGCTCGTGCTCGAGTCGTCACATGGGACTATGATGTAGTGGCAACAACAGATGCCTGGCTCAAAGAAGGGAGGATTTGGTACATAATATCCCTGGCTACAAGGTATTCAGGAAAGATCGGGAAGGAAAGAAAGGATGGCGGGGGTGGGGGGGCGCAGGGTGGTGGTGGAAGCATTGATCAAATAAACTATTATGGCACTGGAAAGTGTTGATGTTGTTGAGGGGTCAAAGACAGAATCTATTTGGTTTGAATTAAGGAACAATAGAGGAGCTATTACACTACTGGGTGTATACTATAGGCCACCAACTAGGAGGAGATAGAGGAGCAAATTTGCAGGCAACAACTATAGAGTAGTGATGATGGGGGACTTCAATTATCCCAATATAGACTGGGACAGTAACAGTGTAAAGGGCGAAAAAGGGGAGGAATTACTGAAATGTATACAAGAGAACTTTGTTGAACCGTGTGTTTGCAGCCTAACGAGGAAATGTAGGATCTAGTTCTGGGGAATGGAGTGGGGCAAGTGGAGCATGCTTCAGTGGGGGAACATTTGGGGAACAGTGATCATAATATCATTAGGTTTAGAATAGTCATGGAAAAGGACAAGGAACAATCAAATGTGAAAATACTTAACTGGAGGAGGGCTAATTTCAGTGAGTTAAAAAGGGATCTTGCCCAGGTGGATTGGAATCAAAGATTGGAGACAAAACAGTAACTGAACAAAGGGAGGCCTTCAAGGAGGAGTTGGTTTGGGTACAGAGTAGACACATTCCCACCAGGGGGAAAGGAAGGGCATCCAAAGCTCGAGCTCCCTAGATGACTAAAGCTATAGAGATTAAAATGAAAGAGAAAAAGGAGGCTTAAGATGAATGTAAGGTTCGTAATACAGCAGAGAACCAAGCTGAATACAGAAAGTACAGAGGAGGTCTAAAAAAGGAAATAAGAGGAGCAAAGAGAGAGCATGAGAATAGATTAGCAGCTAACATAAAAGAGAAATGAAAACTCTTCTATAACGTATAAATAGTAAAAGGGTAGTCAAAGGAAGGGTGGGACCGATTAGGGACAAAAAAGATCTTTTCATGGAGGCAGAAGGCATGGCTGAGGTACTTAAGAAATACTTCGCAACAGTCTTCACTAGAGAAGAGGATGGTGCAATTATAGCAGTAAAGGAGAAGGTAGTTCCGATATTGAATAGGATAAAAATAGATAAAGAGGTACTTAAAAAATTGGCAGCACTCAAAGTAGAAAAGTCACCCGGTCCAGATGTGATGTATCCTAGGTTACTGAGGGAAGTAAGGTTAGAAATTGCACAGCCTCTGGCCACAATCCTCCAATCCTCCTTAGATATGGGGACGGTGCCAGAGGACAGGAGGATTGCGAATGTTACACCCCTGTTCAAAAAAGGGGAGAGGGACAAACCTGGCAATTACAGGCCAGTCAGCCTAATGTCGGTGGTGGGGAAACTTTTAGAGACAATAATCTGGAGCAAAATTAATTGGCACTTGGAAAAGTATGGGCTAATAAATGAAAGTCAGCACGGATTTGTTAAAGGAAAATCATGTTTGACTAACTTATTGAGTTCTTTGATGAAGTAATGGAGAGGGTTGATGAGGGTAGTGTGGTGATCTTGTGTATATGGACTTTCAAAAGGCACCACATAATAGGCTTGTTAGCATAATTAAAGCCCATGGATTGAAGGGGCAGTGGCAGCGTCAATGTGAAATTGGCTAAGGGTTAAAAAGCAGAGAGTAGTGGTGAACGGTTGTTTTTCCAGGCTGGAGGGAAGTATACAGTGGTGTTCCCTGGCGGTCAGTATTGGGGCCACTGCTCTTTTTTATATGTATTAATAGAGGGTATAATTTCAAAGTTTGCAGATGAATCAAAACTCAGAAATCTAATTAACAATGTGGAGGATAGTAACAGACTTCAGGAGGCAGACTGGTGAAATGGGCAGATACATGGCAGATGAAATTTAACGCAGAGAAGTGTGAAGTGATGCATTTTGGGAGGAAGAATGAGGAGAGGCAATATAAACTAAATGTTACAATTTTAAAGGGGGCGTAGGAAAAAAGGGAGCTGGGGGTGTATGTACACAAATCTTTGAAGGCAGGAAAAGTTGAGAAGACTGTTAAAGAGGCAAATGGGGTCTTTGGCTTTATAAACAAAGACATAGGGGCTTAAATTCGATAACCCCAAATCTGTGCACGGGGGTCGCGGTGCGTGATTAACTCGCGCCCGGCTGTCGAGATGCAGGCAGCACGTGAGATTCCTGCTGCCTGGTGATTTACCTGATATCTGTGAGCGGCCAGGCTTAGCTGCACTATTGAGTGGCCCCGACATTGCGAGTGGCTAACACCACTTAAAGGCAGCCTGCGCCTCTTATTTGCAAAATATAAGATACGGGTCCGCACGGATTCTGAACGGAGATCAGATATCGCACACGTAAAACACAGATGCAGGTCTGTTGAGTTATGTTAAATTGAGGATCCCACATCCTCCAACCTGCACGCCAGACTACACCAATCTGCCGATCTGAGTTTGTACCAGGCCTGCGAGAGAGTGTGCACCAAGGTTCTCTGCTGATGCACTAGAGGCCTTGGTGCAAGAGGTGGACAGAAGGAGGGACATCCTATATCCACGGTGGGGGTGCGGGGGGCAAGAGGCCCTCCAGACATATGCTCCCAAGGTGGTGGAGGCAGTCGGGGATGAAGTCAATGCCAGGCGCACAGCACCACGAGCATGGATGCAGTGCAGGAAGAGGTTTGATGCTTTAACATCAGAGGACAAGGTGACCAGTGGCCGCATCCACTGGTCCACGCACTACACCCCCCATCACCCACATACCAACAAACTCTTTCAATCAGAACGCAACTCTTCCAATCAGATACTTCATCTCACTCTCACACATTACCACTGTTGCAAGCTGCACACCCGCAACTCACAGGTCACACACATTGGCAGCTATTCAACCATGACAGCCACATCACCCAAACATCTTGCAGGCACTCACTGGCACACGTCCCGCTTTCTTGTAGGAGAAGGTGGCACATAACAGGAGGCAGCAAGGGGCTCTGGCTCCATGGAATATAAACCTGCCTCTCAGGATGACAGCATCCCTGTCCCACCCCGCCACTCCGCCAGTGCCCTTGCTGTTGCCTATCAGCTAGCAAGCCCACTCCCTGTAGAGTATTGAAACTTTATTATAGGAACATAGGATAGTAACAGGAGTAGGCCATTTAGCCCCTCGAGCCTGTTCCGCCATTCAATGAAATCATGGTTGATCTGTGACCCAACTCCACATACCTGCCTTAGCCCCATATCCCTTAATACCTTTGGTTAACAAAAATCTATCAATCTCAGATTTAAAATTAACAATTGAGCTAGCATTAACTGCCGTTTGCAGAACAGCGTTGCAAACCTCCACCACCCTTTGTGCGTAGAAGCGTTTCCTAACTTCACTCCTGCATGTCCTCGCTCTAAATGTTTGGCTATGTCCCCTAGTCCTAGTATTCAATTATAGGAGACCTCCAAAAACAGGTACAGGTACAAGTGTATCAACAGCCAGAAGCAATAATCCAGCAACTAACCTGTAAATCCTGCATGATCCCTTTAAATAGCGCTGGTGGGGGGTCCTCCAAGCTGTCTACTGTTCAGCTGTGCGAGGTTGAGACAGTGCGTTGGCTGGAGCGTTGAGTTCCAAAATCATATCTGTCTCTTTAAATTAGCGTTGCATACTTATCTAACGCATATTCTCCTTACTTTACATGCTGCCGGCATTTGTTATCTGCACACACGCACATGCCTTTACCAAGATGGCATCCAGCGCACGTCACGCTAGAAGCATGCGCACGCATTCCAAACGCCATTTTGGGTCCTTAGGAGGCCACATAGCGCCTATCAAATGGGCGCTACACGGCCCAATTTATAGCCCATAGAGTACAAAAGCAAGGAAGTTATGCTAAACCTTTATAAAACACTGGTTAGGCTGCAATATTGTGTTCTATTCTGGGTACCGCACTTTAGGAAGGATGTCAAGGCCTTAGAGATGGTACAGAAGAGATTTACTAGAATGGTTCCAGGGATGAGGGACTTCAGTTATGTGGAGAGGCTGGAGAAGCTGGGATTGTTCTCCTTAGAACAGAGGAGGTTAAGGGGAGATTTGATAGAGGTGTTCAAAATCATGAACGGTTTTGAGAGAGTAAATAAGGAGAAACTGTTTCCAGTGGCAGAAAGATCGGTAACCAGAGGACACAGATTTAAAGCAATTGGCAAAAGAGCCAGAGGCGACATGAGGAAACATTTTTTTTACGCAGCGAGTTGTAATGATCTGGAATGCACTGCCTGAAAGGGCGGTGGAAGCAGATTCAAAAGGGAATTGGATAAATACTTGAAGGGAAAGAAATTATAGGGCTATGGGGAAAGAACAGGGAAGTGGGACTAATTAGATAGCTCTCTCAAAGAGCCGGCACAGCCATGATGGGCTGAATGGCCTCCTCCTGTGCTGTACCTGGTCATTTTATCCTTAGTTAAAGTCTAAACCTTTCTTTCCCGCAGGTGATGAGCTAACTGTTCTGCAATGAGCTGATTCTGCTTGCTTTTTATAAATGGGTCTTACATTGGCCAGTCTTCAGCCCTGCAGCACATCCACAGAGCCTAAAATATAAGGGATGATTTTAACTCCAGGCCAGAGGTCAGCATGGGGCAGGTGGTAGGCTCGCTCCAACTCGCTGACACGTCTCAGGCCATTTTAACTCCTGGGCCTCATTACCATAGTTCAAGCCCGAGCCCAGCGGGAGTGGGAAATCACACAGCAGCCGGCTGCCGGCGGGATTCGAGCCAATCATGGTCAGGGAAGTCCATGCCAGGGGAGGACCAAGGATTCCTTGTGGTGCCTGGAGAAGCATTCCTGCTCTTCCTGGTCCACAAGGTGACCTTCAAAAAATTCAAATGATCTACTTACCTGGTCCTCTTCTGACCCTGGAGCCGTCTCATGCCAGTTTTCCAGGGCACGATCGGCACGCTGACTGGGACAAAAATAACATGAGAGTCTGAATTGTGTTATCAGGCCCCAACTTTTGCGTCTCAATGAGGCCATAAACGGCCGGGGGTGAGGGACTCTGACGCTGTCCAAAACCCGTTTGTTAAGATGGCATGGGGCGCATGTGCAGCGTTAAGGTGTGTAGCCACATCTCCCTCAGGATCCTAGGATGTATCCTGTTGGGCCCTGGCACTTTATCTTCCTTTAGCCTAACTGATTTATCTAAAATTTTCCTTTTATCCATCACAATATCGCTCATCTCACTCTCAACCACTTCAGGATTCATCTCATCTCCGACAGCAGAAGAAGGAAGAAGAGGAGGTCCCTCGTCGGTGAGTCAGTAAGTAGAGGGTATAAATCTAAGATCATCACCAAAAGAATGAGAGAGGTTAGGACATTTTTTTCTGCACGGGTGGTTAGGACATGGAATGCCCCATGATAAACAGTGCTGAAAACAGAATCCAGAATAGATTTAAAAGGGCAAGTAGATAAATATTTGAAAAGGAAAATTTAAAAGGATAGGAGGAAAGGTAGGAGAATGGGGTCAGGGGATAGCTTTTTTAGAGCCAGCAAAGGCGCGATGGGCTGAATGGCCTCCTGTGCTGTAAAATTCTATGATTCTATGAGCAATTTGAAGATTTTTTTTGACTAATTTTCATAAGTACTTGGTAGTACTTTTCTAATAATGTTCCTTGCTCATGAATTGTATGTCCCCTACATCTTCAGTTCAGGTTTGTTGTTTTACTTTAAGCAGGTCAACAAAGTGTGACTGCAAAAGTACAACTGTGATAGAAAAACGATAACTGAAAAACAGTTATAGGAAGCAAGTATTACACCATGTGTTAGGTGCAAGCCTTTCAATATATTATATTCTAAAATATAAAAATAATGTAAGATTATTACTAACACCAACAATAGACATTAAGCCAAAACAATGGCACCAGTCAACATTGCCAATTTTATTTATTTTGCAAAATAACTTTAAAAAAGAACTATAAAAAATGATCTTAATAAAAATTTTAGATAAATCAGTTAGGCTGAAGGAAGATAAAGTGTCAGGGCCCAACGGGATACATCCTAGGGAGATGAGGGAGGAAATTACCAAGGGTTTAGAAATGAAAAAACAATGAAAGACTATCAAAGAAAAAACTGAGACGATTAAGCTACCATGATGGCCTACCATAAACTGCAGTTGCAAGAAGTTGTTCATGACTAAGAAAAACAAGATGTTGCTCCAACACATGCTGGGGCCTTTGATGCAGTGAAGCAGGAGGGGTCCACATGGTTGGCATTGACCAGCATCAGTGCATTTAAATGTTACTGGGGGCACTGCCCACTGCATGGTTCCCCAGAGCATTAATCAGAACCAAGTTCAATTCTGGCAATGTGTAGAGGATGCTGATAACACCAGGGCAGATCAATGGACATGCAAGAAGGTCAATCGTATTTAAACATCCATCTTTGCACAAGATAACATCAACAATTTTTAAAAATATGAAATACATATGTATGTCCCATGTTATTTTTTGATCCAGGTTTCTCACACATCTTACCGATTGGGAAGGGATACATTTGCATCTTTATTCAGAAGTTTTGCTTTTGATCCATTTGTATATTTTGCAGCAATTGCACTGATCATTGTTTCAGTAATTGTGCTCTCCTTCTTACTGCTATATTCCAACTGCAAAAACACAGAAGTCACATTAGTCAAGCTGTCACAAAGCTAGAATTAAGTAAGGGTAATAAGAAAAAAGTGAAAATTACGACCACAACTAAAATTATGCCACATACAACAATCCTAAATCTATTTAAACTCACTTAAAAATCTAGGGCTTCCAAAATCTGCAATGGGACGCATCTCATTATAAGTGTGGGGGTCAGGGGAAGGTTCCCTTAGTTGCCGACGCCACTGGGGGCCCCTTCCACAGTAAAGATGCCAGAAAGTCCCAGACAGGTAGCCTGGCTGGGGGGAAGCTGTATGGGCCCCCTCAGAACATGACAGATTTTGCAACAGGAATCCCTGTTCTTAATTTGAATAGGTAACTGCTACGTGGTTGGTGAGCATACAACAACAACAAGACATCTATACATCGCCTTTAACGTAGTACAACGTTCCAAGGCGCTACTCAGGAGTGTTATCAAACATAATCTGACACTGACTCGCATAAGGAGACATTAGGATAGATGACCAAAAGCTTGGACAAAGAGGTAGGTTTTAAGGAGCGTCTTAAAGGAGGAGAGAGAGGTAGAGAGGTTTAAGGGGAGAATTCCAGAGCTTAGGGCCGAGGCAGCTGAAGGCACGGCCGCCAATGGTGGAGCGATTAAAATCAGGGATACGTAAGAGGCCAGAATTGGAGGAGCGCAGAGATCTCAGAGGATTGTAGGGCTGGAGGAGATTACAGAGATAGGGAGGGACAAGACCACTTAGGGATTTGAAAACAAGGATGAGAAATTTAAAATTGAGACATTGCCAGACCGGGAGGAAATGTAGGTCAGCGAGCACAGGGGTGATGGGTGAACAGGACTTGGTGTCAGTTAGGATACGGGCAGCAGAATTTTAGATGAGTTCAAGTTTATGGAAAGTGGAAGATAGGAGGCCGGCCAGGAGAGCATTGGAATAGTCAAGTCTAGAGGTAACAAAAGCATGGATGAGGGTTTCAGCAGCAGATGAGCAGAGGCAGGGGCAGAGAAGAGCAATGTTACAGAGGTGAAAGTAGGCGGTCTTGCTGATGGAGAGGATATGTGGTCACAAGTTTAGCTCAGGATCAAGTAGGATGCCGAGGTTGCAAACAGTCTGGTTCAGCCTCAGACAGTGGCCAGGGTGGGAGATGGAGTTGTTGGCTATGGAATGGAGTTCGTGGCGGGGACTGAATACTATGGCTTTAGTCATAAGAACATAACATAATAGGAGCAGGAGTAGGCCATACGGTCCCTCGAGCCTGTTCCGCCATTCATTCAGATCATTGTAAGGAGTCGCACAACACCAGGTTATAGTCCAACAGCTTTATTTGAAATCACAAGCTTTCGGAGCTTTGCTCCTTTGTCAGGTGCAGTCTGATGAAGGAGCAAAGCTCCGAAAGCTTGTGATTTCAAATAAAGCTGTTGGGCTATAACCTTTGTAAACAATTTTACAACACCAAGTTATAGTCCAGCAATTTTATTTTAAATTCACAAGCTTTCGGAGGCTTCCTCCTTCCTCAGGTGAACGTTGTTGGAGCAACGTTCACCTGAGGCCGGCCAGGAGAGCATTGGAATAGTCAAGTCTAGAGGTAACAAAAGCATGGATGAGGGTTTCAGCAGCAGATGAGCAGAGGCAGGGGCAGAGAAGAGCAATGTTACAGAGGTGAAAGTAGGCGGTCTTGCTGATGGAGAGGATATGTGGTCACAAGTTTAGCTCAGGGTCAAGTAGGATGCCGAGGTTGCAAACAGTCTGGTTTAGCCTCAGACAGTGGCCAGGGTGGGAGATGGAGTCGTTGGCTATGGATCTCCAACAACGTTCACCTGGGGAAGGAGGAAGCCTCCGAAAGCTTGTGAATTTAAAATAAAATTGCTGGACTATAACTTGGTGTTGTAAAATTGTTTACAATTGTCAACCCCAGTCCATCACCGGCATCTCCACATCAGGACTATAACCTGGTGTTGTGCGACTCCTTACATTTGTCCACCCCAGTCCATCACCGGCATCTCCACATCATTCAGATCATGGCTGATTTTCGACCTCAACTCCACTTTCCTGCCCGATCCCCATATCCCTTGATTTCCCTAGAGTCCAAAAATCTATCCATCTCAGCCTTGAATATACTCATGATGTGGAGATGCCGGTGATGGACTGGGGTTGACAATTGTAAACAATTTTACAACACCAAGTTATAGTCCAACAATTTTATTTTTAATCCCACAAGCTTTCGGGGGCTTTCCCCTTCCTCAGGCGGTGTGGAAATGACATTTTCGAATCCTTCGCATTTTAAGATCACATAACAATGCCTGGTGATTACTGCCCGTTGCCAAGGCAATCACAGTGAGCAGACAGAAAGGTGTCACCTAAAAAGGCCACCGAATATACAAACCCCCCAAAAAAAGAGAGAGAGATAAGGAAGACAGTCAATGACCCGTTATATTAAAAACAGATAACATTTGTTCGCTGGTGGGGTTACGTGTAGTGTGACATGAACCCAAGATCCCGGTTGAGGCCGTCCTCATGGGTCCGCACCCATGAGGACGGCCTCAACCGGGATCTTGGGTTCATGGCACACTACACGTAACCCCACCAGCGAACAAATGTTATCTGTTTTTAATATAACGGGTCATTGACTGTCTTCCTTCTCTCTCTTTTTTTTGGAGGTTTGTATATTCGGTGGCCTTTTTAGGTGACACCTTTCTGTCTGCTCACTGTGATTGCCTTGGCAACGGGCAGTAATCACCAGGCATTGTTATGTGATCTTAAAATGCGAAGGATTCGAAAATGTCATTTCCACACCGCCTGAGGAAGGGGAAAGCCCCCGAAAGCTTGTGGGATTAAAAATAAAATTGTTGGACTATAACTTGGTGTTGTAAAATTGTTTACAATTGAATTAACTCAATGACTGAGCATCCACAGCCCTCTGGGGTAGAGAATTCCAAAGATTCACAACCTTTTGAGTGAAGAAATTGCTCCTCATCTCAGTCTTAAATGGCCGACCCCTTATCCTGAGACTGCTAGTTCTAGACTCTCCAACCAGGGGAAAGAACCCCTTAGCATTGGGTCTTCCCAATATTTAGTTGGAGGAAATTTCTGTTCATCCAGTACTGATTATCAGACAGACAGCGTGAAAAATCAGAAACAATGGAGGGGTCGAGGGACAGTGAGTGGGGGTGAGGTACAGCTGGGTGTCGACAGCGAACATGTGGAACCTGACATTGTGTTTTTGGATGATGTCGCCAAGGCGCAGCATGTAGATGAGAAATAGGAGGGGGCCAAGGATAGATCCTTGGTGGACTCTAGAGGTAACGGTGCGGGAACAGGAAGAAAAGCCATTGCATCAGATTCTCTGGCTGCAGAGATAAGTATGATAGATAAGAATGGAACTAGGCGAGGGTAGTCCCACCCAGCTGAATGACGGAGGAGAGGTGTTGAAGGAGAACGGTGTGGTCAAACGTGTCGAAGGCTGCAGACAGGTTGAGAAGTATTAGGAGGGATATTTGTTAGCTTACCATGGTCATAGTCACAGAGGATGTAATTTGTGGCTTTGATAAGGGCCGTTTTAGTGCTATGGCAGGGGCGAAAACCTGATTGGAGGGGGTTCAAACATAGAGTTGCGGGAAAGATGGGCACAGATTTGAGAAGCAACAGCACTTTCAGGGACTTTGGAGAGGAAAGGGAGGTTGGAGATGGGGTGGTAGTTTGTAAGGACAGAAGGGTCATAGAATCATAGAAAATTTATGGCACAGAAGGAGGCCATTCAGCCCATGGTGTCCGCGCCGGCTGAGAAACGAGCCACCAGCCTAATCCCACTTTCCCGCATTTGGGGGCCGATTTTCGGATGGCCGAGCGGGTGCGTTGGGGGTGGGGGGCACTGAAAATGGCAGAATCCCGGAGCAGGTTCGGAGCCTGGCTCCAACCTGTTCACTTCCGGGTTCCCCAATGACTCATTCGGGTGCGCACGCAGCAATTAAAGCCGGCGGGATGATAATTTAGATAGTTATTTAGCTAGTTGAGGTACTTGACTGACTTCATTGAGTGGAGATTTTGGCAGGGGTGCAATTTTGAAGGATCCTCAGCGTATTTCCCGTGCCGTGGGAAACACTCCCTGTTGGAGCAGACGTGTTTCAGCCAGCAGCCAGTGGGAGATGCAAAGGATTATTTGACAGTTGGGGGGAATACCTCATTTATTGCAGCAGGGCACACTGTCACTTCAGATAAAGCTTTGGCTGCAACACTTTTGTCTTTCCACTCAAAATTATTAATTTATACCCAAAACTCTGCTGAGCAAACACATTTACCTACTTTGCAGACCCCCTCAAACTCACACCGTCAGGATGGGGGTGCCATAGCTGCATTTATCACAACATCCGAGGACGAGCAACATCAGCAGCCTCACCAGGCACGGCGTCCACCTCCGCCACGTGGAGCTCCACAACACCGTGCTGCACCACAGGCACCTGCACAAAATAGTCATGCAACTACACATACACCCACTGTAGAGTGACCCAATGGGTGGCATCAAGTGTGGGTGTTCATGGGAACCTCATGAAAGGGACTCATTACACAAGCCAGTCAAGAATGGCCAAGACGTGGCAGTAGTGGTGACAATAATAATATTTAATGTGCCATTAACAAAAATCAAATATAAATAAAAAACATGACAAACCGTCAAACACTCTTGTGCATCTGCTTTGTGCTCACAAAACCTTCGCAGTACGCTTCCGACTACTCCTACGTGGTGCCTCCCCTGTGTCTGCAGTGAGGTAGTGACAGGTTGCTCTTGTTCACGCCCTGACCGATTAGATGCTTTGGGCCTACGCCCTCTGGGTTTCGGTGCCCGTGAGGGCCCCTCCAAAGATTGCTCCACCTGCACCTGTGCAGGGGCAGACTCGGCCACCTGGAGAGGAGGCAGCATTGCAGGTACTGGTTGAGAGGGGGGCAACGGGTGAGACGTGGGGGGGGGGCTTTGAGTGGCGTCCCCACTTCCATGTCCCCTTTCGCCATATTCCCTCTCTTGGGCCAGGCCTACATCACTCCTACTACCCTGCTGGTCGACAGTTTGGAGGACATGTATGAAGCCTTGTAAGGCCAGTGCTAGTGTATCTGTCTGCCTGTTTATGGCGGCAGTAAGTTGCTCACCCTGAGTCCGAAGGGCCGTTGTCAGGGCCTCAATGGACTCATTGGTGAGCCGTGCTTGAAGCATGATGGAGGCTAGCCTTCCCTCCATCGCAGACATTTCCGCATATATCCGCGACACTATCTCAGAGATGCTCTCACGACCCTGTGACAGTATCTTAGAGATTCCCTCCTGTACCTGTGCCACCATTCCACTCATTCATAAACAGGCAGATACACAGGTAGATAAGGTGGTAAAGAAGGCATATGTGATACTTGCCTTTATTAGCCGAGGCATAGAATATAAGAGCAAGGAGGTTATGATGGAGCTGTATAAAACACTGGTTAGGCCACAGCTGGAGTACTGTGTGCAGTTCTGGTCGCCACACTACAGGAAGGATGTGATCGCTTTGGAGAGGGTGCAGAGGAGATTCACCAGGATGTTACCAGGGCTGGAGCGCTTCAGCTATGAAGAGAGACTGGGAAGAGTGGGTTTGTTTTCCTTGGAGCAGAAGAGGCTGAGGGGGGACATGATTGAGGTGTACAAAATTATGAGGGGCACAGATAGGATGGATACTAAGGAGCTTTTTCCCTTCGTTGAGGGTTCTATAACAAGGGGACATAGATTCAAGGTAAAAGGCGGGAGGTTTAGAGGGGATTTGAGAAAGAACTTTTTCACCCAGAGGGTGGTTGGAGTCTGGAACTCACTGTCTGAAAGGGTTGTGGAGGCAGGAACCCTCACAACATTCAAGAAGCATTTGGATGAGCACTTGAAATGCCATAGCATACAAGGCTACGGACCAAATGCTGGAATATGGGATTAGAGTAGACAGGGCTGATGGCCGGCGCGGACACGATGGGCCGAAGGGCCTCTATCCGTGCTGTATAACTCTATGACTCTATGGACTCCTCCATCCTCTGCCTGATTGTGGAGAGTGCGCGTGGCACCTGTTCCAGCACCTTGCAAATGTGCTGCTGCCCCTCGATCATTCTCCTTTTAAAGGTTGGCTCCTAGGGTTCAGCATCTGTGTCCAGCTGAGCAGAGTCTGGAGAAGAGTGCTCTCACTGACGCCAGTGTCTGCTCATGTTCACGTGTGTGGTGACTTACCATGTGCGACCCCAACTAAGTGAGGGTGGGAACCCACCGAGGTGTGCGTATCTGCGCTGGTGGGTGGCTCTCTCAGATGTGACGGTGCCCCCTCAGAGGCCAGCAGGTCCTCTGAGGAATCGCCATCTGCCGTCACGGCGGTCACTGAAGGCCCTGTCAGAGAACAGAAGGCAATTTTAAGCATGATGACAGATGCTGAGGTGCTAAAGATGGCAAGACATGTGAACATCATTTGCTATTGTGAGTGCTGAATGTTAAAGTTCTGTCACCAGCCGTTTGTCGGGTGGCAGTCTCGGCGTCCCCGACGGGCAGACACTTGAGGGTGGGGCTCACTTCAAGAGCCTCCTGCTCCGCGTCCGTGAGGGCGACCTGATGTTGCGGCCCCCCTCCGGTCTTCACCCTCTACCGTGCATTCTGGGCTCTTTTCTCCTCTAAGGGGAAAAGGTAGAGAGGTGTGAGTGAGGGATGGTGATGTGGCCAACCGCTGAATGCATTGATTTGGGAGAGGCTGACCGTGAAAGAGATGCATCAGAGGATGAGTATGTGACAGAGCCATGACATTGTATGAGGATTGGGTTGAGTGGTAGTGGTGGGGTGAGTAATGGGGAGGTGAGTAAGTGCAGGTAAGTTGAGGATGAGCTTTGAGTGGGTGTGAGGAGTGATGTGATAGATTAGTGTTGGCAGTGCAGAATGAGTTGGGGGGTGGGGGCGGTGATGTGGAAGACAGAGTTTAGGAGAATGAGTCAGTGTACTCACTTTGCTGACCTAGTTAGGTCTTTGAAGCGCTTCCTGCACTGGATCCATGTGCGGGAGACGTTGCTGCTGCTGGTGACCTCCTCTCCCACCTTGAGCCAGGCCTTCTTGGTGGCAGAGGCGGGCCACTTCCTCCCGTCCGCCAGGTAGAAAATATCCCTCCTCCTCCTCCTCACCCCATCCAGTAAGACCTGGAGTGAGGCATCAGTAAATCTGGGAACAGCCTTTCCCCTGGGCTGCTCCATTCTGTAATTTTGGTTCTTTGCTGCAGGAGCAGCATTAGAGGACTGTCCCTTTAAGTAGAGTTCCTCCAGCTGACAGCCTGCGATCGCGTGGGGAATGGACGGATTTCACTGAGCGGGTTACCCACGCACCCAGTCGCCTCCCCCCCACCTCCCCCCCCGCTGCCTTCCCACCTCCCTGGTAATATCGGGGCCTTGGTCCGTAAACCTGCAGCTCACGGCTCTTCAGGTGCACATCCAGGTACTTTTCAATTGAGTTGAGGGTTTTTGTCTCTACCACCCTCTCAGGCAGTGAGTTCCAGACCCCACCACCCTCTGGGTGAAAAAAAATTTCCGCTCTAATCCTTCTATCTATGCCCCCTGGTTATTGACCCCTCTGCTAAGGGAAATAGGTCCTTCCTATCCACTCTATCTAGGCCCCTCATAATTTTGTACACCTCAATCAAATCATCCCTCAGTCTCCTCTGTTCCAAGGAAAACAACCCCAGCCTATCCAATCTGTCATCATAGCTAAAATGGATCAAGGGTGTTTTTTGGGGAGTGGGGTGAAGACGACAGATTTCAAGGGGAGGGGGACACTACATAAGGAGAGGGAACCGTTAACAATATCAACTAACATGGGGGCCAGGAAGGGAAGTTGGGTGGTCAGCAGTTTGGTGGGAATAGGGTCGAGGGAGCAGGAGGTGGGTCTCATGGACAAGACAAGCTCTGAAAGGGCATGAGGGGAGAGAAGAGAGAAACTAGAGAAAGATGCAAGTTCAGAAATGCAAAATCCAGGAAGGCAGCAGCTTTTAAAGGGGTGCAGCTCACCATTCAAGGAGAATATGGTGGTGAAAAAGTAGAGCAATTGTTCCACCTGGCAGAGCGGAGACGTGGGCAACACTCCTCCATTTCACAGAATCATCACATTTTACAGCATGGGATGATTCAGTCCATCGCAACTATACAGCTTTCTGAAACAACTATCCACTTAGAACAATTCCCCCACCCTTTCCCAGTCCCTTTTAAATTTTTCTTTTTCAAATATTTATCCACTTCCTGTTTAAAAGCTATTCTGGATCCTGCTTCCCCTGCTGTTTCTGGTAAGGCATTCCAAGTCCCAAGATTATTCTGTATAAAGTTTAATTCTCCTAAACTCTCTGTTTGGTGATAATCTAAAATTTATGGTGTCTAGTTACCAACTCACACTCCAGTGGAAATATTTTTTCCTGATTTGCCTTATCAAGACTCTTCATAATTTTGAACATCTCTAGTTCCATTCTCCCAGTTTATTACTGCCTCTCATTTGTAGGAACATAGAAACAGGAGTAGACCATTCAGCCCCTCGAATCTGTTCCACTATTGAGTTAGATCATGGCTGATCTGTATGTTCAAGCCCATTTACCCGCCTTTGCTCCATATCCCTGGATACCCTTAATACCCAACAAAAATCTATTGATCTCAGTCTTGAAAGCTTCAATTGACCCCCTGCATCCACAGCCTTTTGTAGGAGAGAGTTCCAGACTTCTACTACCCTTTGTGTGAGGAAGTGCTTCCCGATTTCACTCCTGAATGGACTGGCTCTAACTTTAAGATTATGCCCTCTTATTCTGGATACCCCAACTAAAGGAAATAGATTGGCCCAAATTTTACCGCCAAAATAACGGCGAGTTTAATGAGCTTGCCGTTATTAATGTGTAAGTTGCCCAGCAACCTGTGGTGAGGAAGAGATACCCCGTGAATTGAGAATCGGCACAAGTTGCTGGACGATTTCTGCCGTTAGCCTCCTGAAAACAGCAGCTCGTCCCCAACCTCCCCGTGAGTTTCAAGAATCAACAAAAAGGATAATGTAGTAGATGTAATATATATGGACTTTCAAAAGACCTTTGATAAGGTACCACATAGTAGAGTCATGACTAAGGTGGAATCAGGGGACAGGTAGCATAATGGATAGCAAGCTGATTACAAAACAGAAAACAGAGTAGGGGTTAAGAGTAATTACTCAGACTGGTGGAAAGTGTTCCACAGAGATCGGTGCTGGGACTACTGAAGTTGTTCGCTAGTTACATAAATGATTTGGACTCGGGAATCAAGTCATTACAGATGACATCAAATTGGGGGGTATAGTCAATGTCGAGGAAGACTGTGACAAAGTACAAGAATACATTAACAAACTTGCAGAATGGGCATGTAAATAACAAATGAATTTCAATATAGGTAAGTGTGAGGTGGTGCATTTTGGTAGCAGGAATAGGAGGCCACATACTCCTTGGAAAATAAGAATTTAAATGGGGAGAGATGCAAAAGGATCGAGGGGTACAGATTCATAAATCATTAAAAGTAGCATCGCAGGTTAGCAAAGCCATAAAAAGTGCAAACAAAGCACTGGGGTTCATTTCTAGCAGAATAGAATTATGCTAAACTTATATAGAACCTTGGTTAAACCACACTTGTAATACTATGCACAATTCTGGTCTCCATGTTACAAAATGATATAGGGGCACTGGAGAAAATCCAAAAAAGATTTACAAGGATGATACTAGAACTGAGAGGTTATACCTATCAGGAAAGACTGAACAGGCTGGGGCTCTTCTCTCTAGAAAGGAGAAGGCTGAGGGTGACCTAATAGAGGTCTTTAAAATTATGAAGGGGTTCGACAGGGTAGACATAGAGAAGATGGTTCTCTAATAAGACAATCACTAATAAATCCATAAGGAATTCATTTCTTATTTCCACAGAATGTGGAACTTGCTACCACCTGGAATAGCTGAGGAAAATATCATAAATGCATTTAAGGGGAAACTAGATAAGTAGATGAGGGATAGGAATAGAAGGATATGTTGATAGGTTGAGGAGAAGTAAGGTGGGAGGAGGACTGTGTGGAGCATAAACAACAGCAAAGACCTGCTGGGCCAAGTGGCCTGTTTCTGTGATGTAAATTCTATGTAAAAAAAAATGCAGCATTTGCATATTAATTGCTAATTAAACTCACAGCGAAAGTTAGGGCTCGTACTAAACAGTGTAAATAACTTTTTAATAATGAGACTTATGTTCATGCAAAGCCACTCAACCTCTCTGGCCAAAAAAGGGAGCAAATGAGACTGTGGAGTCTCATTCCCACAGGTAGTAAATTGTTCCTAGAGATTTTGAAAATGTAAAATTTTTCTTTACTGTTCCTTTCTGTCCCTTTTCTCTCTCTCTCTCTCTCTCTCTCTCCACCAGAGAAAAGTTTCTCATTATCTACCCTATCAAATCTTTTTAACATTTTAAGCAATTCAATCAGATCACCCCTCAATCTTCTAAGCTCAAGGAATACAAGCCAAGTTTATGCAACCTGTCCTCATAATTTAACACTTTAAACCCAGGATCATATTGGTGAATCTAAACTGCACCCCCTCCAAGGCAAATATATCCTTCCTGAGGTGTGGTGCCCACTGAAAGCAGTACTCCAGGTGGGGTCTAACCAGATCTCAGCTGAAGAATAACTTCCACCCCTTTGTATTCCAACTCCCTTGAGATAAACGCCAACATTCCATTAGCTATTTTGACTGCTTTTTCTACTTGTTTACTGGCTCTTATGATTTATGCACATGTACACCCAAATCTCTTTGCCCCTCTACAGTTCTTAGTTTCTCACCATTTAGAAAATACTCCCATTTATCTTTCTTGGATTCAAAATGGAAGATCTCACATTTCCCCACATTCACAGTCATAGAAGGTACAGCACACAAGGAGACCATTCAGCCCATCTTGCCTGTGTGAAGGAGCTAGTCCCACTCCCCTGCTCTTTCCCTGTAGCCCTGTATTCTTTTTCCCTTCAAGTATTTATCCAATTCCCTTTGAAAGTTATCATTGAATCTGCTTCCACAACTCTTTCAGGCAGTGGATTCCAGATTATTACAACTCGCTGCGTAAAAAATGTTTCCTCGTGTCGCCTCTGGCTCTTTCGCCAATCACCTTAAATCTGTGTCCTCTGGTTACCGACCCTTCTGCCACTGGTAACAGTTTCTCCTTATTTACTCTATCAAAGCCGTTCATGATTTTCTGAACTGTTCAAATCTCCCCTTAACTTTCTCTGTTCAAGGAAGAACAACCCCAGCTTCTCCAGTCTCTCCACATAACTGAAGTCCTTCATTCCTGGAATAATCCTAGTAAATCTCTTCTGCACTCTCTCTAAGGCCTTGACATCCTTCCTAAAGTGCGGTGCCCAGAACTGAATACAATACTCCAGCTGAGGTCTAACCAGTGCTTTATAAAGATTTAGCATAACTTCCTTGCTTTGTACTATGTACTTCTAATAATAAAGCCCAGAATCCCATATGCTTTTTTAACAGCCTTTTCAACTTGTCCTGCCACTTTCAAAGATTTGTGTATATGCACCCCCAGGTCTCTCTGTTTCAGCACTCGCTTTAAAATTGTACCATTTAGTTTATATTGCCTCTCCTCTTTCTTCCTTCCAAAATGCATCACTTCACTCTTCTCTGTGTTAAAATTCATCTGCCATGTGTCTGCCCATTTCACCAGTCTGTCTAAGTCCTCCTAAAATCTGCTACTAAACACAAAAAGTTAGTTTGCAGGTACAACAAGCAATTAGGCGGCTCACCACCACCATCTCAAGGGCAATTAGGGATGGGCAATAAATGCCGGCCTTGCCAGCGAAGGCCACATCCCATGAATGAATTTTTAAAAAATTAGGAAAGCAAATGGCATGTTGGCCTTTATTGCAAGGGGGTTGGAGAGCAAGAGTAAGGAAGTCTTACTACAATTGTATAGGGCTTTGGTGAGACCTCATCTGGAGTACTGTGTACAGTTTTGGTCTCCTTATGTAAGGAAGGATATACTTGCCTTAGAGGCCGTGCAATGAAGGTTCACCAGATTAAATCCTGGGATGAGAGGGTTGTCCAATGAAGAGAGGTTGAGTAGAATGGGTCTATACTCTCTGGAGTTTAGAAGAATGAGAGGTGAACTCATTGAAACATATAAGATTATGAGGGGGCTTGACAGGGTAGATGCTGAGAGATTGTTTCCCCTGGCTGGAGAGTCTAGAACTAGGGGGCATAATTGCAGGATAAGGGGTTGGCTATTTAAGACTGAGATGAGGAGGAATTTCTTCACGCAGAGGGTTGTGAATCTTTGGAATTCTCTTCCACAGAGGGCTGTGGATGCTGAGTCGTTGAGTATATTCAAGGCTGAGAGCGATAGATTTTTGGACTCTAGGGGAATCAAGGGATGTGGCGGGAAAGTGGAGTTGAGTTCGCAGATCAGCCATGATCTGATTGAATGGCGGAGTAGGCTCAAGGGGCCCTATGGCCTACTCCTGCTCCTATTTCTTATGTTCTTTTGTTCGTATATCCTCCACATTGTTTATTACATTTCCGAGTTTCATGTCACCTGTAAACTTCGAAATCGTACCTTCTATACCCAAGTCCAGATCATTAATATATATCAAAAAGAGCAACGGTCCTAATACTGACCACTGGGGAACACCACCGTATACTTCCCTCCAGTCTGAAAAACCGTTCACCACTACTCTCTGTTTTCTGTCCCTTAGCCAATTTTGTATCCATGCTGCCACTGCCCCTTTAATCCCATGGGCTTTAATTTTGCTAACAAGTCAATTATGTGGTACTTTATCAACCGCACAACCCTCATCAACCCTCTCCGTTACTTCATCAAAGAACTGAGTCAAGTTAGTCAAATGCGATTTTCCTTTAACAAATCTGTGCTGACTTTCATTAACTAGCCCATACTGTTCCAAGTGCCAATTCATTTTGTCCCAGGTTATTGTCTCTAAAAGTTTCCCCACCACTGATGATAGGCTGACTGGCCTGTAATTACTGGGTTTATCCCTCTCCCCTTTTTTGAACAATCCTTCAGTCCTCTGGCACTGTCCCCATATCTAAGGAGGATTGGTGGATTGTGGCCAGAGCCTCTGCAATTTCTACCACTACTTGCCTCAGTAACCTGGGATGCATCCCATCTGGACCGGGTGACTTTTCTACTTTGAGCACTGCCAAACTTTTAAATACCTCCTCATTATTTTTATCCTATCCAATATCGCTACTACCTCCTACTTTACTGGTACAATGGCAGCATCCTCTTCTCTAGTGAAGACGGATGCAAAGTTTTCATTTGGTACCTCAGCCATACCTTCTGCCTCCAGAGGAAGATCTCCTTTTTTGTACCTTATCGGCCCACCCTTCCTTTAACTCCCCTTTTACTATTTATGTGTTTGTAAAATACTTTTGGGTTCCCTTTTATGTTAGCTGCTAATCTACTCTCATAGTCTCTCCTTGCCCCTCTGATTTCCTTTTTTAGATCTCCTCTGTACTTTCTGTATTCAGCTTGGTTCTCTGCTGTATTACGAACCTTACATTTGTAATAAGCCTCCTTTTTCTGTTCCATTTTAATCTCTAAATCTTTAGTCATCTAGGGAGCTCTAGCTTTGGATGCCCTTCCTTTTCCCCTTGTGGGAATGTGTCGACTTTGTACCCCAACCATTTCCTCCTTGAAGGCCTCCCTTTGTTCAATTTGCCTACCAATCTTTGATTCCAATCCACCTGGGCAAGATCCCTTTTTAACTCACTGAAATTAGCCCTCCTCCAGTTAAGTATTTTCACATTTGATTGTTCCTTGTCCTTTTCCATAACTATTCTAAACCTAATGATATTATAATCACTGTTCCCCAAATTCTCACCCACTGAAACATGCTCCACCTGCCCCACTTCATTCCTCAGAACTAGATCCAGCACTGCTTCTTTCCTCTTTGGGCTGGAAAAACACTGTTCGAGAAAGTTCTATTGTATAGATTTCAGGAATTCTTCCCCCTCTTTGCCCTTTACACTGTTACTGTCCCAGTCTATATTGGGATAATTGAAGACCCCCATTATCACTACTCTGAGAGGAGCGGATCGGAGCAGAGGGAGCGTCCCATAAAAAGGCGGGATTTCAGAGCGCTGAGAACAGCTGAGAGGAGCGGATCGGAGCAGAGGGAGCATCCCATAATAAGGCGGGATTTCAGAGCGCTGAGAACAGCTGAGAGGAGCGGATCGGAGCAGAGGAAGCGTCCCATAAAAAGGCGGGATTTCAGAGCGCTGAGAACAGCTGAGAGGAGCGGATCAGAGCAGAGGGAGCATCCCATAAAAAGGCGGGATTTCAGAGCGCTGAGAACAGCTGAGAGGAGCGGATCGGAGCAGAGGGAGCATCCCATAAAAAGGCGGGATTTCAGAGGGAGCTGCGACGGAGTTCGAAGTGACGTCAGGAATCAGAAAGGGACGCGACACAGGGAGGCACCTGATTGGTGAGTAGGTTCAGGTGAGTATTTCTACTGATCGACAGTAACGAAAGGAAAAAGAAAGGTAAGGTCTGCAGGTCTTATAGCAAGTAGCGTTTTTTTAGTGAATCAAGGTCCCGAGTGAAGTTAACATTCTCTAAATTAAGAATAATTTAAAGGAGTAAACTCCTTAAAGGGAGTGGTAAGTAGTTTTTCTTTCCTTTTTTTTCTCTTGACATGTGTAGTTGTTGTTAAGCTAACTTAAGGGTTAAGTCATGGCAGGAGATCCCACAGCCATGTCATGTTCCTCTTGTGGGATGTGGGAATTCAGGGATCCTTCCTGTGTCCCTGATTCCTTCACCTGCGGGAAGTGTGTCCAGCTGCAGCTACTGTTTGACCGCTTGACGGCTCTGGAGCTGCGGATGGACTCACTTTGGAGCATCCGCGATGCTGAGAAAGTCGTGGATAGCACGTTCAGTGAGTTGGTCACACCACAGATAAAAATTACTGAGGGAGATAGTGAATGGGTGACCAACAGACAGAGGAAGAGTAGGAAGGCAGTGCAGGGGTCCCCTGCGGTCATCTCCCTCCAAAACAGGTATACCGTTTTGGATACTGTTGGGGGAGATGGCTCACCAGGGGAAGGTGGCAGTGGCCAGGTTCATGGCACCGTGGCTGGCTCTGCTGCACAGGAGGGCAGGAAAAAGAGTGGCAGAGCTATAGTGATAGGGGACTCGATTGTAAGGGGAATAGACAGGCGTTTCTGCGGACGCAACCGAGACTCCAGGATGGTATGTTGCCTCCCTGCTGCAAGGGTCAGGGATGTCTCGGAGCGGCTGCAGGACATTCTGGAGGGGGAGGGTGAACAGCCAGTTGTCGTGGTGCATATAGGCACCAACGATATAGGTAAAAAACAGGATGAATTTAGGGAGTTTGGAGTTAAACTAAAGAGTAGGACCTCAAAGATAGTAATCTCAGGATTGCTACCAGTGCCACGGGCTAGTCAGAGTAGGAATGACAGGATAGCTAGGATGAATACGTGGCTTGAGAAATGGTGCAAGAGGGAGGGATTCAAATTCCTGGGCCATTGGAACCGGTTCTGGGGGAGGTGGGACCAGTACAAATTGGACGGTCTGCATCTGGGCAGGACTGGAACCAATGTCCTAGGGGGAGTGTTTGCTAGTGCTGTTGGGGAGGGTTTAAACTAATGTGGCAGGGGGATGGGAACCGATGCAGGAAGTCAGTGGGAAGTAAAGTGGTGACAGAAACAAAAGGCAGTAAGGGAGAGTGTACAGAAAATGACCGGACAGATGGTCTGAGAAAGCAGGGCAAAGGCCAAGGGAAGTCCAGATTAAACTGCATTTATTTCAATGCAAGAAGTCTGATGGGCAAGGCAGATGAACTCAGGGCATGGATGGGTACATAGGACTGGGATGTTATAGCTATTACTGAAACATGGCTAAGGGAGGGGCAGGACTGGCAGCTCAATGTTCCAGGGTACAGATGCTATAGGAAAGATAGAGCAGGAGGTCAGAGAGGAGGAGGAGTTGCGTTCTTGATTAGGGAGAACATCACGGCAGTAGTGAAAGGGGATATATCCGAGGGTTCGCCCACTGAGTCTATATGGGTAGAACTGAAAAATAAGAAGGGAGAGATCACTTTGATAGGATTGTACTACAGACCCCCAAATAGTCAACGGGAAATTGAGGAGCAAATATGTAAGGAGATTACAGACAGCTGCAAGAAAAATAGGGTGGTAATAGTAGGGGACTTTAACTTTCCCAACATCGACTGGGACAGCCATAGCATTAGGGGCTTGGATGGAGAGAAATTTGTTGAGTGTATTCAGGAGGAATTTCTCATTCAGTATGTGGATGGCCCGACTAGAGAGGGGGCAAAACTTGACCTCCTCTTGGGAAATAAGGAAGGGCAGGTGACAGAAGTGTTAGTGAGGGATCACTTTGGGACCAGTGATCATAATTCCATTAGTTTTAAGATAGCTATGGAGAATGATAGGTCTGGCCCAAAAGTTAAAATTCTAAATTGGGGAAAGGCCAATTTTGATGGTATTCGACAGGAACTTTCAGAAGTTGATTGGGAGAGTCTGTTGGCAGGCAAAGGGACGTCTGGTAAGTGGGAGGCTTTCAAAAGTGTGTTAACCAGGGTTCAGGGTAAGCACATTCCTTATAAAGTGAAGGGCAAGGCTGGTAGAAGTAGGGAACCTTGGATGACTCGGGAGATTGAGGCCCTAGTCAAAAAGAAGAAGGAGGCATATGACATGCATAGGCAGCTGGGATCAAGTGGATCCCTTGAAGAGTATAGAGATTGCCGGAGTAGAGTTAAGAGAGAAATCAGGAGGGCAAAAAGGGGACATGAGATTGCTTTGGCAGATAAGACAAAGGAGAATCCAAAGAGCTTCTACAAATACATAAAGGGCAAAAGAGTAATTAGGGAGAGAGTAGGGCCTCTTAAGGATCAACAAGGTCATGTATGTGCGGAACCACAAGAGATGGGTGAGATCCTGAATGAATATTTCACATCGGTATTTACGGTTGAGAAAGGCATGGATGTTAGGGAACTTGGGGAAATAAATAGTGTTGTCTTGAGGAGTGTACATATTACAGAGAGGGACGTGCTGGAAGTCTTAACGCGCATCAAGGTGGATAAATCTCCGGGACCTGATGAAATGTATCCCAGGACGTTATGGGAGGTTAGGGAGGAAATTGCGGGTGCCCTAGCAGAGATATTTGAATCATTGACAGCTACAGGTGAGGTGCCTGAAGATTGGAGGGTAGCAAATGTTGTGCCTTTGTTTAAGAAGGGCGGCAGGGAAAAGCCTGGGAACTACAGACCGGTGAGCCTGACATTTTGAAGGGGTAACCAAGAAGATAGATGAGGGCTGTGCAGTAGACGTGGTCTACATGGACTTCAGCAAAGCCTTTGACAAGGTACCGCATGGTAGGTTGTTGCATAAGGTTAAATCTCATGGGATCCAAGGTGAGGTAGCCAATTGGATACAAAATTGGCTTGACGACAGAAGACAGAGTGTGGTTGTAGAGGGTTGTTTTTCAAACTGGAGGCCTGTGTCCAGCGGTGTGCCTCAGGGATCGGTGCTGGGTCCGCTGTTACTTGTTATTTATATTAATGATTTGGATGAGAATTTAGGAGGCATGGTTAGTAAGTTTGCAGATGACACCAAGATTGGTGGCATTGTGGACAGTGAAGAAGGTTATCTAGGATTGCAACGGGACCTTGATAAATTGGGCCAGTGGGCCGATGAATGGCAGATGGAGTTTAATTTAGATAAATGTGAGGTGATGCATTTTGGTAGATCGAATCGGGCCAGGACCTACTCCGTTAATGGTAGGGCGTTGGGGAGAGTTATAGAACAAAGAGATCTAGGAGTACAGGTTCATAGCTCCTTGAAAGTGGAGTCACAGGTGGATAGGGTGGTGTAGAAGGCATTCGGCATGCTTGGTTTCATTGGTCAGAACATTGAACACAGGAGTTGGGATGTCTTGTTGAAGTTGTACAGGACATTGGTGAGGCCACACTTGGAATACTGTGTACAGTTCTGGTCACCCTATTATAGAAAGGATATTATTAAACTAGAAAGAGTGCAGAAAAGATTTACTAGGATGCTACCGGGACTTGATGGTTTGACTTATAGGGAGAGGTTAGATAGACTGGGACTTTTTTCCCTGGAGAGTAGGAGGTTAAGGGGTGATCTTATAGAAGTCTATAAAATAATGAGGGGCATAGAAAAGGTAGATAGTCAAAATCTTTTCCCAAAGGTAGGGGAGTCTATAACGAGGGGGCATAGATTTAAGGTGAGAGGAGAGAGATACAAAAGGGTCCAGAGGGGCAATTTTTTCACTCAAACGGTGGTGAGTGTCTGGAACGAGCTGCCAGAGGCAGTAGTAGTGGCGGGTACAATTTTGTCTTTTAAAAAGCATTTGGACAGTTACATGGGTAAGATGGGTATAGAGGGATATGGGCCAAGTGCAGGCAATTGGGACTAGCTTCGTGGTATAAACTGGGCGACATGGACATGTTGGGCCGAAGGGCCTGTTTCCATGTTGTAACTTCTATGATTCTATAGCTCTTGCATTGTTCTGCGATTTACCTGCAAATTTGCTCCTCTATTTGCTTCCCACTATTTGGTGGCCTATAGTATACACCCTGTAGCATAATAGCTCCTCTATTGTTCCTTGAACTCCATTTGCCATAGTTTTGCTAACTTACTTAATCTGTCTATGTACCTTTGTAATTTCCTCCTCCCAGCTGCACTACTTATTGTGCCTGTTAACTTGGATATACAACTCTCTGTGCCTTCATCCAAGTCATTATTAAGTATGGTGAAAAGCTGATGCCCCAAAACATACTGTGATTAGCAGGATGTGACCTGTAGTGACCCTGGGGTCACTACAGGTCACATCCTGCTAATCACAGTATGTATGTTCATTTAACCATTAATAAACCTGCAAGTGTTTGACTTCTGCGTCCAGAACCCTTATTTCTGGTATATTGACAAGGGCTGCAGCCTCTGTCTATATTATTACAAAAACACATTCTAACATGGCCTCACCCTTTCATAACTAGTCTTTTACCTTTTATGTATTTATAATATCCTTTGTTTTTTCCTTTATATCCCCTGTTACAATTCTTCATAACTTCTCTTACCCTTTCTAATCTCCCTTCTTACTTCATTATGGGGGTTAAATTGGATAAGGCCTGATCCCGGGTGCGGGGGTCGCGGCGCATAATTAACCTGCGCCCGGTGTTGGCAGTGCAGGCAGCACACGAGATTCGTGCTGCATCCTCATTACCATGATTCCCATGTGCAGTCAGCACTACCCGTACCATCGAGTGGCTGCACGCACCAGCAGGAGGACCAATATGGGGCGTGGCCAGCACTAGGTAAAGGCAGCCTGCACTTCTTCAAAGGAGAGGTGCACTGTCAATGGAAACGGTGCAGAATGAGAGGCAGAGTGGCTGGAGCGGCAAGACAGCGCGCCCCGAGATTCTCTGACCTCGTACTGGAGGCCTTAGTGGAGGGAGTGCAGGAACGGAGAGCCATCCTACACCCACAGTGTGGCAGGAGACCCTCCAGACACCAACTGCAAAGGCAGGGGAGGAAGTGGCCTTGGAAGTGAATGGCAGGAGTATAGCACCACGCACATGAGTGCCGGAAAAAGTTCAATGATTTGACACGAGTGGTCAAGGTGAGTAAATGCAAGTGTCGAGTGGCACATCCTACCAACTGCAGCACTGCTCCACGTACGACACACACCCCCACCCAACAAAGGCTGCCCATCTGTAAGCAACGCTGCATTTGGCATGCTGCATCTCACCCTCACATAGTAGCACTCTTGCACTTCACAGACCCACCACTCCGGGTCACACACACTGGCAGCTATTCAACCATGAAAGGCACATCACCCAATCACATTGCAGGACACTCAGTGACACACATCCCTCTGTCTTGCAGGAGAAGGTGGCACATAACAGCCGGCAGACTGAAAGACCTGAGGGAGGACAGGCACGCCTACACGTCCTCAGCCCCCTGGAATAGATTGTGCTGCAAATCATTGGGCAGGCCTTCGCTGAGGCCGTGGCCACTGGCGGCGCTGGAGGTGTCGATGAAGAGAGTCTCTGCATACCTAATCCTCATTCTTGTTTCCCACATCTCCCTCATCACACAATCTTTTCTGACGCACCAGTGGCAGATGGTGGCAGCACGCAGGCCGTACTCGCTCCACAACTCAACCCGTCTCCCTTTTTGTCATTGTAGGTACCCAAGAACTGGAGCTGGCACCATCCGGGGAGGAGGAGGAGGGGAAGGAGGAGGAGGACACCGATAATGAAGCTACACCGTCACTCGATCTTAAACTTGCAGCCACCAGCTCAGAGACTGACACTAAGCATCCTTTAGAGACTAGGATAGAGGAGGGATCTGCACGTGGTGAGATACCGGGCACAAGTGCGCAGGAGCCGGGGCGGGGGGAATGGATATCACAGGTGCCAGCTCGCCAGAGGGTGAGGTCACACACTAGTTCTGCTGCAGAGGAGTCAGATAAGGACTTCAATGGGCCAGGCTACAGAAGAAGGCTGATGGGTGTACACAACCAAATGCTTGCTGCACTGGAAAGCATGCCAGAAAGACCTGCGCACATTGTCAAGGGGCATGGAGGAGTCCAGCTCCAACTTGGCACAGGGCTTTGCTCAGAGCTTGGAGCCCATCCTTTCCCACATGGAACTGGTGATCACCTCCATCTGCACACATCTGGAACCCACCATGATGCAGCGTCTGATGACCGATGTTGCAGCTTCCATTGCAGCACAAACCGATGTCATCAAAGGTCTGACTGCTGCCTTGAAGCTCAGAATGCTGCTATCGTGGCTCAGGGGACCACTGTAGACCGGGACTCCAGCATTCGGTTCTCCAGCTGATCACCAGGATTGTTGAGGCACCGCCACGGGACAGTGGCAGTGGCGCCATGGAAGACGATACTGCTGTCCTCTCTCATTCCGTCAGCATTCCTGCTCCCACCCCTGCCACTTCGCCAGTGCCCTTGCTGTTGCCTGTCAGCCAGCCAGGCCAGACTGCTGCAGCCCAGGCCGAGATGGTGCAGTCTAAAGCTGGCCCTCCTGGCCCAGAGCTGCTTGAGGTCATCTTCCAAGGCCATCTGTATACTCCTCAATTGAAGGTCAGCAGCTTTCCACCCATTTTCCAGCCGCAGGGGGTGGACCTCGTAGGAGCACTAGGAAAGGTAAAGGCACACGAACAACAGGCACTGAGGGAATGCACTAGGGTCTCTTGTTTGTTACTTGAATACATGTGTTACGTTATAAATTTGGATTTGAAGTCGCAGTTTTTATTTATGGGCTGAGCTGCGGGAGGAAGCAATGTGTAAACAAATGGCGGGCGATGTGATGGTCATGCAGGAGAGGACAGGTGGGGAGTGTAGGACTGTTGTTGACTTGGGAGGTGTCATTCAGATTAGTGATATGGCTCACGAGTAAGGTGAGCACACAGAGCACTGGGAGACAGGGACTGTGCCTCCCTGCGTCTTCCTCCACTTTCTCCTCCGTCTCCTCCTCAGCCTTTTCCTCCTCTTCCTCTGCCCCTGGCTCAGGGTCTTAGTGGATGGGCGGTGGCAAGGGCTGTTCCCTCATAAGGGCAAAGTTGTGCAGCATGCAGCATACAATGACAAATCTTGACATCCGCTCAGCGGAGTACTGTAGGGCTCCACCAGAAATGTCCAGGCAGTGGAAGCGTTGCTTTAGGAGGCCTATGGTGTGCTTGACAACGTCCCATGTGGCTGCATGGCCTGTTGTAGCCTGACCGGAGTCATGAGTCATCTCTTGGGGGGATAACCCTTGTTGTCCAGTAGCCAGCCTTTGACTTGCTGAGCTGGTGCAAAGATAGTTGGGACGTTGGACTGCTGCATAGAATCATAGAAAGGTTATGGCACGGAAGAAGGCCATTCAGCCTATCGAGTCCACGCTGATAGCCTCAGTCTGCAGGACGATATAGATGGGTTGGTCAGATGGGCGGAACAGTGGCAAATGGAATTTAACCTGGAAAAGTGCGAGGTGATGCACTTTGGAGGGACTAACAAGGCAAGGGAATACACAATGAATGGGAGGACCCTAGGCAAGACAGAGGGTCAGAGGGATCTTGGTGTGCAAGTTCACAGATCCCTGAAGGCGGCGGAACAGGTAGATAAGGTGGTAAAGAAGGCATATGGGATACTTGCCTTTATTAGCCGAGGCATAGAATATAAGAGCAAGGAGGTTATGATGGAGCTGTATAAAACACTGGTTAGGCCACAGCTGGAGTACTGTGTGCAGTTCTGGTCGCCACACTACAGGAAGGATGTGATCGCTTTGGAGAGGGTGCAGAGGAGATTCACCAGGATGTTACCAGGGCTGGAGCGCTTCAGCTATGAAGAGAGACTGGGAAGATTGGGTTTGTTTTCCTTGGAGCAGAGGAGGCTGAGGGGGGACATGATTGAGGTGTACAAAATTATGAGGGGCACAGATAGGATGGATACTAAGGAGCTTTTTCCCTTCGTTGAGGGTTCTATAACAAGGGGACATAGATTCAAGGTAAAAGGCAGGAGGTTTAGAGGGGATTTGAGAAAGAACTTTTTCACCCAGAGGGTGGTTGGAGTCTGGAACTCACTGCCTGAAAGGGTTGTGGAGGCAGGAACCCTCACAACATTCAAGAAGCATTTGGATGAGCACTTGAAATGCCACAGCATACAAGGCTACGGACCAAATGCTGGAATATGGGATTAGAGTAGACAGGGCTGATGGCCGGCGCGGACACGATGGGTCGAAGGGCCTCTCTCCGTGCTGTATAACTCTATGACTCTATGACTCTCTGCAAGAGCAATTCAGCTAGTGCCACACCCTCGCCCGATCCCTGTAGCCCTGCAAATTATATCCTTTCAAGTACTTATCAAGCTCCCTTTCGAAAGCCAAGACTGAATCTGCCTCCACCACCCACCCTCGGGCAGTGCATTCCAGACCTTAACCACTCGTTGTGCAAAAAAGCTTTTTCTCAAGTTTTTTCCTCATATCTTTGGTTCTTTTGCCAATCACCTTAAATCAATGTCCTCTGGTTCGTGACTCTTCTGCCAAAAGGAACAGTTTCTCTCTATCCACACTGTCCAGACCCTTCATGATTTTGAATACCTCAATCAAATCTCCTCTCAACCGTCTCTGTTCCAAGGAGAACAACCCCAGTTTCTCCAGTCAATCCACGTAATTTAAGTCCCTCATCCCTGGAATCATTCTAGTAAATCTCTTCTGCACCCTCTCGATGGCCTTCATATCTTTCCTAAAGTGTGATGCCCAGAACTGGACACAATACTCCAGTTGTGGTCGAACCTGTGTTTTATAAAGGTTCATCATGACTTCCTTGCTTTTGTAATCTATGCGTCTATTTATAAAGCCCAGGATCCCGTATGCTTTTTTAACCACTTTCTCAACCTGCCCTGCCACCTTCAATGATTTGTGCACATCTACCCCCGGATCTCTCTGTTCCTGTACCCCTTTTATAATTGTGCCCTCGAGTTTATATTGCCTCTCCTCGCATAATAAAGGCGTCGTGACTGCTGCCAGGGTGGCGGGCATTCACCTGCATGATGCGCTGCATGTGATTGCACACCAACGGCACATTGAGGGTGTGGAACCCCTTTCTGTTCACAAAGATGGCCGAGTTGAGATGTGGATCACGCATGGCTATACGCGTGCCATGGTGCAGGTCACTGGCACCCTGCACCATGGTGAAGCCTGCAATGCAAGTAAACTCTCGTACTCGCTCATTCTGCATCTCGATGAACCTGTTGTGCAGCTCGTACAGAGCCTTTGTGACCTTCCTTATGCAACAGTGCACTGCAAACTGCAAGATGTTGCACATATCGCCAGCAGCAGCCTGAAGGAGCCAGAGCCTTAAAAGTTCATCACCACTGTTACCTTGACAACCTCAGGCAATGCTGTCCTTACCGTGCTTGGAGGCTACAGTTGTGGCTGCAGCAGTTGACAAATCTCCGTCACGACCTCTTTGATGAACCGCAGCCGTCGGATGCACTGATCTTCGCTCATGTTGAGGTAAGATTATTGTTCCCTGGCGGCCCTCATGGGCTATGGCCTCCTGCTCAGTGTGCTGCGTCTCCTCCTCCTCCCTTTCTTCGCAGCGTAGCCCACTCTGCATGGCCTCTCTGCATGCTCCCAGTCATGTTCTATGCCCAGCGGGAGCCCTAGCAGGCCACTCATGGCTACCAGGAGTTTTGTTCAGCACACTGTTGTAAATGACACCAACAGTAATGCAGGACCTGCCTAACCACTCTTTATATACTATAGCAACTCTGTCCAAGTATAGGAAGCTTCAATAAAAAGGTACAATTGTACCAGCAGCCAGAAACAATAATCCAGCCACTAACCTGCAACATCTGCATGATCCCTTTAAATAGCGCTGGTGGGGGGCACCTCCAGGGCGTCTAAGACATGTTCAGCTGTTCGTGGTTAAGACAGTTCGTTGGCTGGAGCGGTGAGTGCCAAAATGGTGTTTATCCCTTCAAATCAGCGTTGCACACTGATCTAATGCACATTCTCCCTACTTTATATGATGTCGGTGTTTGTTACCTGCGACTGCGCAAACGTCTTTACCAAAATGGCATATGGCACACGTCACGCTAGAAGTGGGCACGCATATTCTGGATGCCATTTTGAGACCTTAGGAGGACACGTAGTGCCTGAAAAACGAGCACTACACGGCCCAATTTCTAACCCTATATCTTCCATACTCTGCTTGGTTTCTTTTTGTATTAATAGTCCTAGATTTATTATATGCCTCTTTTCTGAGACTCATTTTAACCTGAATTCCTGTACTGGCCCAAGGAACTCCAGATTTTGTAGCACCATCCTTCCTTCCAGTGGGAATCTGTCTAGTCTCTACCCTGTTTGAATGTTTCCCAGTGTCTGTACACTGATTGAGCAGCCAATGTTTTTTTCGTTTGTCTGGCTTTGTTCCCTTGTTTTATTTAATTGAAATTGGGTTTTTCCTCACTCATGTATCTTTATCTTTGATTGTTCTCTCGCCTTTTCAATGTTTATATATGGTCACTTTTCCTAGACATTCACCTACCCTGAAATTACCTACTTAGCCCATTTCATTTCCTGGATTAGACCCAGCACTTCCTCTTCCCTTGGACTAAAAATGTACCCATCTAGAATGCAGTGTTGGACACGATGCAGAAAACCAGAGGCGACATGAGGAAACATTTTTTTTTACGCAGTGAGTTGTTATGATCTGGAATGCACTGCCTGAAAGGGCGGTGGAAGCAGATTCAATAGCAACTTTCAACAGGGAATTGGATAAATACTTGAGGGGAAAAAATTTACAGGGCTATGAGGAAAGACCAGGGGAATGAGACTCATTGGATAGCTCTTTCAAAGAGCCGGCATAGGCATGATGGGCTGAATGGCCTCCTCTTGTGCTATATCTACTGTGATACTATGATCAAATTGTTGAGAAACATTCACAATAATTAAAAAGAAATGTCAAAATATAATGAAGGAAACTATTTCTCTGCTTCGGTTTAACTCTCCTGAAGGGTATTATTCTGTCAGCGAACTCTGTAGTAATGTAAACAGAACTTACCTGAATAGTTCCCCATCACCGATAAGATCTAGAGAAGCCGAAATTTCTGGGTCTTGAGACGTACTTGGGAGCAGACAAGCCAGAAATTCAGGCGGGACCTATTCCACTGAGTCTCTGCCTCTCTTTCTTGAGCTATTAAATTCCAACAGAAGTAGAGGGCGGGGCTTCTTCTGTCCACCTCCCTACTACCAGTGCAGCTGTCACTACAAGAGGCAGGTGAAGCAGAATGATGTCACCTGTCAGAAATCCCACCAGTTCCACTTCAGTTGCCCCCAATGCTAAGTAAAGCTGCATGATGCTAGGACAAGATCCTGGCAGGAATGGGACCCCCCAACTGTATCGGGTCTGTTTCCTAATGAGAACTGATTGATTGCTGTTGGAAAAGCAGCAATTTTGAATTAGTCATTTTTAATTCTCTCAAGCAACTGAACGGCAGGCCCTTCACAGCATGGCAGGGGCACCAATAACCCCTGTGCAAATGACCCTGGCTCCAGGATTTGGGAATGGGCCTGGGCGCAGCAGAATGATGGCCGGAAATTTCAGTTCTGGCAGTGGTATGGGGCTCTGGAAATGTTGGACCCATTGACCCATACAGCTGAGAAAACTAAATCATTGCTAACATTGAAGAGCCAATGTTGTTTCACCTACACATTACCTCAGTCTCGCTTGGCAAATCCATATTACATCTTTTGGAACAGTTGCCCCTCTTTGGATTATTCTGCTCTTTAGGTCCAGTACTATGGCAGATCTCATCTAATCCACAGTTAGTCACGTCTGATCTTCTAACGGAGTCGCCTGAAGCCATATTTTCTGTGCATTTTGTTTGACAGACTGAGTCCAAGCAGAGTCTTTCAGCTTTAGAAAACCCCTCCTTTGGACTTGAAGGAGGCAATCTTCTATCGACAGTCTGCTGTATTCTTTTGTTGGTGTCATTAATATTTGTTCCACTTTTTTTATGCTTTCCTGATGGAATTACCTTCTCTAATTTTTCTGTCAGTTGCTGCTCTAGTGTTTGATTTTTTGGGTTTTGAAACTTATTCTGATGATCCTGACTTGGTGATTTTCCATCAAATATTGAGTAGAATGTTTGATGTTTAATAATTCTATCATCTGTTTTGAAAGAAGAGGAAAATAATTTCAAGTAAACCAAATTTGATCATGAAACTGTCAAAGATTATTTCCAGACTATCTAATTTCAAACATGAAAGAGTGCCTTTCTTAAATTCAAAATTCAAATATTTAGTTGAATACTCAAAACTGATCAATACTTCACCACCTTCACAGCCCTAAACTTCTCGACTTTTAACTCTGATTTGCCTCTTTCTTGGAATCACATTCAACGTTCTATGTATAAAGAGAAAATTACAGTCCCTCTACAAGGGAAATCATCTGAAATTATTGTAGGATAAAGGGCTCTTCGAAACCACAATACAGAATTCTGGAAAAGGGTAAAGGGCACAAGGTCACATAGTAAAATTAAGACAAAGGATTCTGACACACAAACTGGCAACACATGTTCCTCAATAAACTTGGAGTTCATTGTACTAAAACCATCAACATTGCAAACCTAACAATCTAATTGATGACTTTAGGAAAAAGAAGTTATCTCACTTCACTCAGTGTTGTACTGAAAAATACAGAGCAGCAAACAACAAAGCCAACTACATATCCCAAACAATAGGATACAAGTTAGAGGAGATAGTCAAACTTTATAGTGCTCTGGTCAGACTGCGCCTTACATACAGTTCTGGTCACCAAGAAATAAGAGAGACATTCTTGTGGCCTTGTCAGTAATTTTTTTTGTTAGCCCCAATTACAAATAGCTCTCAAACTGCAGTGGGAGGAATGGATCATAGAATCATAGAAGTCACAACATGGAAACAGGCCCTTCGGCCCAACATGTCCATGTCGCCCAGTTTATACCACTAAGCTAGTCCCAATTGCCTGCAATAGAATCATAGAATCATAGGATCGAGTGCTTGTTCTATCATTTGCTTTTATCTACCTGCATTCCCACTTTTAAACATCCCAGTATCGGCATCCTTACATCCTTCTGTGCCTTCACTCTCATTTCGTGTATACTTCCCTTCACTGTTCTTCTCCCATTTATATTTTTCCATTTTGAACAGTGCCTCTCCAGTGTAACCGCCTATCTGCCCGGTCAGCGCCACAAACGAGGGTTAAAATCGGGGGAGCGGAGGCCCAAGAGGAGAGCGGGAGTGAAGACCCGAGAAGAGGGCGGGAGTGGAGACCCGAGAGGAGAGCGGGAGCTGAGGTCCAAGAGGACAGCGGGAGCGGAGGCCGAAGAGGAAAGCGGGAGCAGAGGCCCGAAAGGAGAGCGGGAGCGAAGACCCAAGAGGAGAGCGGGAGCGGAGGCCGAAGAGGAGAGCGGGAGCGAAGACCCAAGAGGAGAGCGGGAGCGGAGGCCGAAGAGGAGAGAGGGAGCAGAGGCCCGAAAGGAGAGCGGGAGTGGAGGCCCAAGAGGAGAGTGGGAGCGGAGGCCAAGAGGAGAGCGGGAGCGGAGGCCCAAAAGGAGTGGGAGTGGAGGCCCGAGAGGAGAGCAGGAGCGGAGGCCGAGAGGAGAGCGGGAGCAGAGGCCTGAGAGGAGAGCAGGAGCGGTGGCCCGAGAGGAGAGCGGGAGCGAAGGACAAGAGCAGGGCGGGAGCGGAGGCCAAGAGCAGAGACCTGGAGCCGGGGCCCAAGAGCAGGGCAGGAGTGGAGGCCCGAGAGCAAAGAGCGGGAGCGGAGACCCGAGTGCAGAGCAGGAGTGGAAGCCCGAGAGCAGACTGCGGGAGCGCAGGCCCGGGAGCAGAGCGGGAGTGGAGGCCCGAGAGCAGTGAGGGAGCGGAGGCCCGAGAGCAGTGAGGGAGCCGAGGCCCAAGAGGAAAGCGGGAGCAGAGGCCCGAAAGGAGAGTGGGAGCGGAGGCCGAGGGGAGAGCGGGAGCGGAGGCCGAGAGGAGAGCGGGAGCGGAGGCCGAGAGGAGAGCGGGAGCGGAGGCCGAGAGGAGAGCGGGAGCGGAGGCCGAGAGGAGAGCGGGAGCGGAGGCCGAGAGGAGAGCGGGAGCGGAGGCCGAGAGGAGAGCGGGAGTGGAGGCCCAAGAGGAGAGAGGGAGCTGAGGCCCAAGAGGAGAGCGGGAGTAGAGGCCGAGATCAGAGCGGGAGTGAGGACGAGAGCAAAGGACGGGAGGGAAGGCCCAAGAGCAGAGAGGAAGCGGAGACCAGAGAGCAGAGGACGGGTGCAGAGGACGAGAGCAGAGGATGGGAGTGGAGGCCCGAGAGCAGAGAGTGGGAGCGCAGGCCCAAGAGCAGAGCGGGAGTGGAGGCCCGAGAGCAGAGAGCTGGAGCCGGGGCCCAAGAGTAGAGCGGGAGTGGAGGCCTGAAAGGAGAGTGGGAGCGAAGACCCAAGAGAAGAGCGGGAGCGGAGGCCCAAGAGCAGAGCGGGAGCGGAGGTCCAAAAGGAGAGCGGGAGCGAAGACCCAAAAGCAGAGCGGGAGCGGAGGCCGAGAGCAGAGAGCGGGAGCGGAGGCCAAGAGCAGAGAGGGAGCGGAGGCCGAGAGCAGAGAGTGGGAGCGGAGGCCGAGAGCAGAGAGGGAGTGGAGGCCGAGAGCAGAGAGGGAGTGGAGGCCGAGAGGAGAGCAGGAGTGGAGGCCGAGAGGAGAGCGGGAGTGGAGGCCGAGAGGAGAGCGGGAGTGGAGGCCGAGAGGAGAGCGGGAGTGGAGGCCCAAGAGGAGAGCGGGAGCGGAGGCCCAAGAGGAGAGCGGGAGTGGGGGCCGAGAGCAGAGCGGGAGTGGAGGCCCGAGAGCAGAGCAGGAGCGGAGGCCCAAGAGGAGAGCGGGAGCAGAGGCCCAAGAGGAGAGCGGGAGTGGGGGCCGAGAGCAGAGCGGGAATGGAGGCCGAGACCAGAGAGCTGGAGCGGGGGCCGAGAGCAGAGAGTGGGAGCGCAGGCCCGAGAGCAGAGAGTGGGAGCGCAGGCCCGAGAGCAGAGAGTGGGAGTGGAGGCCGAGAGCAGAGAGCTGGAGCCGGGGCCCGAGAGCAGAGAGTGGGAGTGGAGGCCGAGAGCAGAGAGCTGGAGCCGGGGCCCAAGAGCAGAGAGTGGGAGTGGAGGCCGAGAGCAGAGAGCTGGAGCCGGGGCCCAAGAGGAGAGTGATTACAATTGAGACCAACTCACACAGGCTGAAATTTGAAAGAGTGACGTCACAGGACAGCAGGTGGTGTGTATTACTGTTTTTTTTTTGCTCTCTAAGTGGGTTAAACTAAGAAATGGGAAACTATAACTTGCTATTACTTTATTAAATTAGTAATAAACCAGTTAAACTAATTTGTTAATAAAACTAAAAATATCAAGTGAATAAAAACTCTAAGTAAATAAATAAAACAAGGTTAGATGGAGATGGCAGGGCAGGTGGTGTGCCGTAACTGCAGCAGGTGGGAGTTGGTGGAGAGCAGTGTGATCCCCGGCAACCACATCTGCAGTAAGTTTCTGTTACTCGAGGAACTTTAGCTCAGAGTTGTTGACCTGGAGTTCGAGCTGCAGACAATGCGATGCATCCGGGAGGGGGAGAGTTACCTGGACACTTTGATCCAGGAGGCCGTCAAACCTCTTAGATTAGGTAGTAGTTTAGATTCGTTCAGTGATCAGGGACAGGAGGATGTGACTGCGAGTTAGGCAGTTATGGGGACCCAGGATCTAGTGATGGAGGAGCCTCAGCCAATGACCTTGTCCAACAGGTACGAGGTACTTCTATCTGTATGGATGGGAACAAAGACTGCAGGGAGGATGGGCAAACTGACCACGGCACCGTGATACAGGAGGCCATTCAAGTGGGGGGAGTAAAAAGGAATGTGGTAGTGGTAGGGGACAGTATTGTCAGGTAGCAACGATCGGGTATCCCGAAGATTGTGTTGCCTGCCCGGTGCCAGGGTTAAGAATATCTGCTCACAGCTGGAAAAGAACTTGGAGCATGAGGGGGAAGATCCAGTTGTCGTGGTCCACATAGGAACCAATGACATAGGTGGAATAGGAATGAGGTTCTGTTGAGACAGTTTGAGGAGCTAGGGTCTCAATTAATAAACAGAACCTCAAAGGTAATAATCTCTGGATTAGTACCTGAGCCACGCGCAAATTGGCATCGGGACAAACAGAATTAGTGGTTAAATGCGTGGCTGAAAGAGTGGTATAGGAAGCAGGGGTTTCAATTCATGGGGCACTGGCACCAGTAATGGGAAAAGAGGGAGCTGTTCCACTGGGACGAGCTCCACTTAAACCGGGCTGGGACCAGTCTCCTGGCGAATCGAATAACTGGGGCGGTGGAAAGGGCTTTAATCTAATAAGAGGTGGGGGCTGCGGGGTCAAGTGAGGGTAATTTTATCAGTATAAAAAGAAAAGTCAAGGCTGCAGAACAGAGTAGCGCTTTGGGTAAAAACAAGCAGTGTGTCAGGAAGGGACAGAGAGTTAAACAAAGGTAATAGGGCATTCGTGACTAAGGTCACATCAGGGAAAAATAGTAAAAAGTTAAAATTAAAGGCCCGATATCTGAATGTGCGAAGCATTCGTAACAAGATAGATGAATTGATAGCACAAACAGAAATAAATGGGTTTGATCTAGTAGCCTTAATCTGGTAGCCATTACTGAGACTTGGTTGCAGGGTGGCCAAGGTTGGGAACTAAATATTCCAGGGTACTTGACTTTTAGAAAAGATAGGCGAAATGGAAAAGTGGGGGTAGCCCTGATATTAAAGGATGAGATAAAGGCAGAAATGAGAAAGGATCTAAGCTCAGAAAATCAGGATGTGGAATCAGTCTGGCTCCAGAACTAGCCGCACCTCTAGCCAAACTGTTCAAGTACAGCTACAACATTGGCATCTACCCGACAATGTGGAAAATTGCCCACGTATGTCCTGTCCACAAAAAGCAGGACAAATCCAATCCGGCCAATTACCGCCCCATCGGTCTACTCTTAATCATCAGCAAAGCGATGGAAGGTGTCGTCGACAGAGCTATCAAGCGGCACTTACTCACCAATAACCTGCTCACCAATCAGGGAGAATACTCTCCAGTGGCTGGAGTCATACCTAGCACTAAGGAAGATGGTAGTGGTTGTTGGAGGCCAATCATCCCAGGGCATTGCTGCAGGAGTTCCTCAGGGCAGTGTCCTAGGCCCAACCATCTTCAGCTGCTTCATCAATGACCTTCCCTCCATAATCAGGTCAGAAATGGGGATGGTCACTGATGATTGCACAGTGTTCAGTTCCATTTGCAACCGCTCAGATAATGAAGCAGTCCGTGCCCACATGCATCAAGAACAGGACAACATCCAGGCTTGGGCTGATAAATGGCAAGTAACATTCATGCCAGACAAGTGCCAGGCAATGACCATCTCCAACAAAAGAGGGTCTAACAACCTCCCCTTGACATTCAATGGCATTACCATCGCCGAATCCCCCACCATCAATATCCTGGGGGTCACCATTGACCAGAAACTTAACTGGACCAGCCATATAAATACTGTGGCTACAAGAGCAGGTCAGAGGCTGGGTATTCTGCGGCGAGTGACTCACCTCCTGACTCCTCAAAGCCTTTCCACCATCTACAAGGCACAAGTCAGGAGTGTGATGGAATACTCTCCGACTTGTCTGGATGAGTGCAGCACCAACAACACACAAGAAGCTCGACACCATCCAGGACAAAGCAACCCGCTTGATTGGCACCCCATCCACCACCCTAAACATTCACTCCCTTCACCACCGGCGCACTGTGGCTGCAGTGTGTACTATCCACAGGATGCACTGCAGCAACTCGCCAAGGCTTCTTCGACAGCACCTCCCAAATCCGCGACCTCTACCACCTAGAAGGACAAGAGCAGCAGGTACATGGGAACAACACCACCTGCATGTTCCCCTCCAAGCCACACACCATCCCGACTTGGAAATATATCGCCGTTCTTTCTTCGTCACTGGGTCAAAATCCTGGAACTCCCTTCCTAACAGCACTGTGGGTGAACCTTCACCACACGGACTGCAGCGGTTCAAGAAGGCGGCTCACCACCACCTTCTCAAGGGCAATTAGGGATGGGCAATAAATGCTGGCCTCGCCATCGACGCCCACATCCCATGAACGAATAAACGAAACCTTACCAATAACCTGCTCACCGATGCTCAGTTTGGGTACCACCAGGACCACTCAGCTCCAGACCTCATTACAGCCTTGGTCAAAACATGGACAAAAGAGCTGAATTCCAGAGGTGAGGTGAGAGTGACTGCCCTTGACATCAAGGCAGCATTTGACCGAGTGTGGCACCAAGGAGCCCGAGTTAAACTGAAGTCAATGGGAATCAGGGGGAAAACTCTCCAGTGGCAGGAGTCATACCTAGCACAAAGAAAGATGATAGTGGTTGTTGGAGGCCAATCATCTCAGCCCCAGGACATTGCTGCAGGAGTTCCTCAGGGCAGTGTCCTAGTTCCAACCATCTTCAGCTGCTTCATCAATGACCTTCCCTCCATCATAAGGTCAGAAATGGGGATGTTCGCTGATGACTGCACAGTGTTCAGTTCCATTCGCAACCCCTCAGATAATGAAGCAGTCCATGCCCGCATGCAGCAAGACCTGGACAACATCCAGGCTTGGGCTGATAAGTGGCAAGTAACGTTCGCGCCAAACAAGTGCCAGGCAATGACCATCTCCATCAAGACAGAGTCCAACCACCTCCCCTTGACATTCAATGGCATTACCATCGCTGAATCCCCCACCATCAACATTCTGGGGGTCACCATTGACCAGAAACTTAACTGGACCAGCCACATAAATACTCTGGCGACAAGAGTGGGTCAGAGGCTGGGTATTCTGCGGCGAGTGACTCACCTCCTGACTCCCCAAAGCCTTTCCACCATCTACAAGGCACAAGTCAAGAGTGTGATGGAATACTCACCACTTGCCTGGATGAGTGCAGCTCCAACAACACTCAAGAAGCTCGACACCATCCAGGACAAAGCACCCTGCTTGATTGGCACCCCATCCACCACCCTCAGCATTCACTCCCTTCACCACTGGCGCACTGTGGCTGCAGTGTGTACCATCCACAGGATGCACTGCAGCAACTCGCCAATGCTTCTTCGACAGAACCTCACAAATCCGCGATCTCTACCACCTGGAAGGACAAGGGCAGCAGGCACATGGGAACAACACCACCTGCACGTTCCCCTCCAAGTCACACACCATTCCGACCTGGAAATCGACGTTCCTTCTTCGTCGCTGGGTCAAAATCCTGGAACTCCCTAACTGTGGGAGAACCTTCACCAAATAAACTGCAGCGGTTCAAGAAGGCGGCTCACCACCACCTTCTCAAGGGCAATTAGGGATGGACACTAAATGCTGGCCTTGCCAGCGACACCCACATCCTATGAACGAACAAAATAAAATCAGTCTGGGTGAAACTAAGAAATAACAAGGGGCAGGAAACACTGTTGGGAGCAGTTTACAGGCCCCCTAACAGTGGTTATAGTGTTGGACAGAGTGTAAATCAGGAAATTAGAGGAGCATGTCACAAGAGTAATGCTATAATCATGGGGGGCTTTAATCTTCATTTTGTCTGAGCAAACCAAATTGGCAAAAATAGTTTGGAGGATGAGTTCATGGAATGCTTCTGAGACAGTTTTCTGGAACAATATGTCGAGGAACCAACTCAGGAACAGGCTATTTTAGATCTAGTATTGTGTAATGAGAAGGATTAATTAGTAATCTTATAATAAAGGATCCTCTGGGGAAGAGTGATCATAATATGATAGAGTTTCATATTGAGTTGGAGAGTGATGTAATTAAGTCTGAAACTAGGGTCTTAAATTTAAACAAGGCCAATTATGTAGGTATGAGAGGCGAGTTGGCTAAGGTAGATTGGGAAATTAGATGAAAAGATATGATGGTAGATAAGCAATGGCGAACATTTAGAGATAATTCCTAATTCCCAGTGAATATACATACCCTTGAGGAATAAAAACTCCACAGTGGCGAACTAGAGAAGTTAAGGATAGTATTAGATTAAAAGAGGCTTACAATGTTGCCAAAAAGAGTGGTAAGCCTGTGGATTGGGAGGGTTTTAGAAATCAGCAAAGGATGACCAAGAAATTGATAAAGAGGGAGAAAATTGAATACGAGAGTAAATTAGTAAGAAATATAAAACAGATTGTAAGAGCTTCTACAAGTATATAAAACGGAAGAGATTAGCAAAAGTAATCATGGGTCCCTTAGAGTTTCAGGAACCAGGGAGGAATTCAAAGATAGCAATCTTTGGATCACCCCTGGTGCCACGCGCTAGTGAGTATAGGAATAGTAGGATAAGACAGGTTAATGTGTGGTTGGAGGAATGATGCAGGAGGGAGGGCTTCAGATTCCTAGGGCATTGGAACCAGTTCTGGGGCAGGAGGGATCTGTTCAAGGTGGGTTGCACCTCAACAGAGCTGGGACCAATGTCCTCGCGGGGAGGTTCACTAGTGCTGTCGGGGAGGGTTTAAACTAATTTGGCAGGGGGAAGGGCACCAGGGTGAAATATTAAGGAGGAGAAACAAGGAGCAAAGAGGACTGGGAGGGACGAACAGAACTAGAGAAAAGAATACTTCATAAATAGGGGAGATCAGATAGGGGGCAAATGTGAGGCAGTCTAAGATGAGTTTGGAGTGCATGTGCGTAGTGTGGTAAATAAGGTTGGTGAGCTGCAGGCACAAGTCGCCACATGGGACTATGATATAGTCACAACACAGAGACCCGACTCAAAGAAGGAGAGGATTGGGTCCTTAATATCTCTGGTGACCAGGTATTCAGGAAATATAGGGAAAGAAAGGAGCTGAGGCAACAGAGCGGAGGAGAGGGAGCCGGTGTGCAAGAGCAGCTGAGGCGGCAGAGCAGAGGAGAGGGAGTCGGAGCGCGAGAGCAGCTGAGGCAGCAGAGCGGAGGAGAAGGAGCCGGTGTGCAAGAGCAGCTGAGGCGGCAGAGCAGAGGAGAGGGAGTCGGAGCGCGAGAGTAGCTGAGGCGGCAGAGCGGAGGAGAAGGAGCCGGTGTGCAAGAGCAGCTGAGGCGGCAGAGCAGAGGAGAGGGAGTCGGAGCGTGAGAGCAGCTGAGGCAGCAGAGCGGAGGAGAGGGAGTCGGAGTGCGAGAACAGCTGAGGCGGTAGAGCGGAGGAGAGGGAGTCGGAGCTTGAGAGCAGCTGAGGCGGTGGAGCGGAGGAGAGGGAGTCGGAGCGCGAGAGCAGCTGAGGCGGCAGAGCGGAGGAGAGGGAGTCGGAGCGCGAGAGAAGCTGAGGCAGCAGAGCGGAGGAGAGGGAGTTGGAGTGCGAGAACAGCTGAGGCGGTAGAGCGGAGGAGAGGGAGTCGGAGCTTGAGAGCAGCTGAGGCGGTGGAGCGGAGGAGAGGGAGTCGGAGCGCGAGAGCAGCTGAGGCGGCAGAGCGGAGGAGAGGGAGTCGGAGCTTGAGAGCAGCTGAGGCGGTGGAGCGGAGGAGAGGGAGTCGGAGTGCGAGAGCAGCTGAGGCGGTGGAGCGGAGGAGAGGGAGTCGGAGCGCGAGAGCAGCTGAGGCGGTGGAGCGGAGGAGAGGGAGTCGGAGTGCGAGAGCAGCTGAGGCGGCAGAGCGGAGGAGAGGGAGTCGGAGCTTGAGAGCAGCTGAGGCGGTGGAGCGGAGGAGAGGGAGTCGGAGTGCGAGAGCAGCTGAGGCGGCAGAGCGGAGGAGAGGGAGTCGGAGCGCGAGAGAAGCTGAGGCAGCAGAGCGGAGGAGAGGGAGTTGGAGTGCGAGAACAGCTGAGGCGGTAGAGCGGAGGAGAGGGAGTCGGAGCTTGAGAGCAGCTGAGGCGGTGGAGCGGAGGAGAGGGAGTCGGAGTGCGAGAGCAGCTGAGGCGGTGGAGCGGAGGAGAGGGAGTCGGAGCGCGAGAGCAGCTGAGGCGGCAGAGCGGAGGAGAGGGAGTCGGAGCGCGAGAGCAGCTGAGGCGGTGGAGCGGAGGAGAGGGAGTCGGAGTGCGAGAGCAGCTGAGGCGGTAAAGCCGAGGAGAGGGAGTCGGAGCGCGAGAGCAGCTGAGGCGGTGGAGCGGAGGAGAGGGAGTTGGAGTGCGAGAGCAGCTGAGGCAGCAGAGCGGAGGAGAGGGAGTTGGAGTGCGAGAACAGCTGAGGCGGTAGAGTGGAGGAGAGTGAGTCGGAGCGCGAGAGCAGCTGAGGCGGTAGAGCGGAGGAGAGGGAGTCGGAGTGCGAGAGCAGCTGAGGCGGTGGAGCGGAGGAGAGGGAGTCGGAGTGCGAGAGCAGCTGAGGCGGTGGAGCGGAGGAGAGGGAGTTGGAGTGCGAGAGCAGCTGAGGCAGCAGAGCGGAGGAGAGGGAGTTGGAGTGCGAGAACAGCTGAGGCGGTAGAGCGGAGGAGAGGGAGTTGGAGTGCGAGAACAGCTGAGGCGGTAGAGTGGAGGAGAGTGAGTCGGAGCGCGAGAGCAGCTGAGGCGGTGGAGCGGAGGAGAGGGAGTTGGAGTGCGAGAACAGCTGAGGCGGTAGAGTGGAGGAGAGTGAGTCGGAGCGCGAGAGCAGCTGAGGCGGTAGAGCGGAGGAGAGGGAGTCGGAGCACGAGAGCAGCTGAGGCGGTAGAGCGGAGGAGAGGGAGTCGGAGCGCGAGAGCAGCTGAGGCGGTGGAGCGGAGGAGAGGGAGTCGGAGCACGAGAGAAGCTGAGGCGGTGGAGCGGAGGAGAGTGAGTCGGAGCGCGAGAGCAGCTGAGGCGGTGGAGCGGAGGAGAGTGAGTCGGAGCACGAGAGCAGCTGAGGCGGTGGAGCGGAGGAGAGGGAGTCGGAGCACGAGAGCAGCTGAGGCGGTGGAGCGGAGGAGAGTGAGTCGGAGCACGAGAGCAGCTGAGGCGGTGGAGCGGAGGAGAGTGAGTCGGAGTGCGAGAGCAGCTGAGGCGGTGGAGCGGAGGAGAGGGAGTCGGAGCGCGAGAGCAGCTGAGGCGGTGGAGCGGAGGAGAGGGAGTCGGAGTGCGAGAGCAGCTGAGGCGGTGGAGCGGAGGAGAGGGAGTCGGAGTGCGAGAGCAGCTGAGGCGGTGGAGCGGAGGAGAGTGAGTCGGAGCGCGAGAGCAGCTGAGGCGGTGGAGCGGAGGAGAGGGAGTCGGAGCGCGAGAGCAGCTGAGGCGGTGGAGCGGAGGAGAGTGAGTCGGAGCTTGAGAGCAGCTGAGGCGGTGGAGCGGAGGAGAGGGAGTTGGAGTGCGAGAACAGCTGAGGCGGTGGAGCGGAGGAGAGGGAGTCGGAGTGCGAGAGCAGCTGAGGCGGTGGAGCGGAGGAGAGGGAGTCGGAGTGCGAGAGCAGCTGAGGCGGTGGAGCGGAGGAGAGGGAGTCGGAGCACGAGAGCAGCTGAGGCGGTGGAGCGGAGGAGAGGGAGTCGGAGTGCGAGAGCAGCTGAGGCGGTGGAGCGGAGGAGAGGGAGTCGGAGTGCGAGAGCAGCTGAGGCGGTGGAGCGGAGGAGAGGGAGTCGGAGCGCGAGAGCAGCTGAGGCGGTGGAGCGGAGGAGAGGGAGTCGGAGTGCGAGAGCAGCTGAGGCGGTGGAGCGGAGGAGAGGGAGTCGGAGTGCGAGAGCAGCTGAGGCGGTGGAGCGGAGGAGAGGGAGTCGGAGTGCGAGAGCAGCTGAGGCGGTAGAGCGGAGGAGAGTGAGTCGGAGTGCGAGAGCAGCTGAGGAGCCGGAGTGTGAGCGTCAGGGAGAGAGACAAAAAAACAAAGTGATGTCAGCTCAAGGGAAGGAGCTGATTGGTGAGTAGCTGGTGAGTGTTTTTTTTAAGTCTTTAGTTTATATTCAGTTAAGTTTAGTTAATATAATAAATCGAGGCATAGTAGGGCACCTTAGTCCCATGGAATGCACATCTTGTGCCCTGTGGGAAGTCCAGGACATTTCCCATGCCCTGGATGGCCACAGGTGCAGGAAGTGTCGCCAGCTAGAGGAGCTTGAGCTCTGGGTTTCGGAGCTTGAGCTCAGGGTTTCGGAGCTTGAGCAGCGGCTGGTGTCATTACAGTGTATCAACGAGGCTGAGAGGTGTATGAATAGCACATTTCAGGTCACCCCACAGTTTAAGAAAGCGCAGGCAGAGAGGGGCTGGGTGACCGTCCGACAGACAAGGAGGACCAGGCAGGTAGTGCAGGCGTCCCCTGTGGGCATCTCACTCTCTAACCGGTAAATACTGATGAGGGAGAGGGTGACCCTGGGGAGTGCAGCCAGAGCCAAGCCCACAGCACCATGGGTGGCTCAGCTGTAGAGTGGGGAGGAGAAAGGTCAGGGGAGCAATAGTGATAGAGGATTCCATAGTCAGGGGAGCAGAGAGGCGTTTATGCGGCCGCAGGTGTGATTCCAGGATAGTATGTTGCCTCCCTGGTGCCAGGGTCAAGGATGTCACTGAGCGGCTGCAGAATATTCTGCAGGGGGAGGGTGAACAGCCAGAGGTCATGGTCCACATTGGCACCATTGACAGAGGTAGAAAGATGGATGAGGTCCTGCAGGCAGAGTTTAAGGAGTTAGGAAAGAGATTAAGAAGCAGGACCTCAAAGGTAGCAATCTCTGGATTACTCCCGGTGGCTGGAGAGGCGGTGAAGGAGGGAGGGCTTTAGATTCCTGGGGTATTGGGACTGGACGGGTTGCACCTCAACGGAGCTGGGACCAGTACTGGAGAGAGAGGACGTCCTGGAGGGATCAAGGACAGAATCTATTTGGATAGAGTTAAGAAATAATAGAGGCGCCATGACACTCATGGCATCAGGTCAAACATGGGCAAGGAAACTTCCTGCTGATTACCACCTACCGCCCTCCCTCAGCTGATGAATCAGTCCTCCTCCATATTGAACACAACTTGGAGAAAGCACTGAGGGGAGCAAGGGCACAGAATGTACTCTGGGTGGGGGACTTCAACGTCCATCACGAAGAGTGGCTCGGTAGGACCATAGAATCATAGAATCATAGAAGTTACAACATGGAAACAGGCCCTTCGGCCCAACATGTCCATGTCGCCCAGTTTATACCACTAAGCTAGTCCCAATTGCCTGCACTTGGCCCATATCCCTCGATACCCATCTTCCCCATGTAACTGTCCAAATGCTTTTTAAAAGACAAAATTGTACCCGCCTCTACTACTGCCTCTGGCAGCTCGTTCCAGACACTCACCACCCTTTGAGTGAAAAAATTGCCCCTCTGGATCCTTTTGTATCTCTCCCCTCTCACCTTAAATCTGTGCCCCCTCGTTATAGACTCCCCTACCTTTGGGAAAAGATTTTGACTATCGACCTTATCTATGCCCCTCATTATTTTATAGACTTCTATAAGATCACCCCTTAACCTCCTACTCTCCAGGGAAAAAAGTCCCAGTCTGTCTAACCTCTCCCTGTAAGTCAAACCATCAAGTCCCGGTAGCATCCTAGTAAATCTTTTCTGCACTCTTTCTAGTTTAATAATATCCTTTCTATAATAGGGTGACCAGAACTGTACACAGTACTCCAAGTGTGGCCTCACCAATGCCCTGTACAACTTCAACAAGACATCCCAACTCCTGCATTCAATGTTCTGACCAATGAAACCAAGCATGCTGAATGCCTTCTTCACCACCCTATCCACCTGTGACTCCACTTTCAAGGAGCTATGAATCTGTACTCCTAGATCTCTTTGTTCTATAACTCTCCCCAACGCCCTACCATTAACGGAGTAGGTCCTGGCCCGATTCGATCTACCAAAATGCATCACCTCACATTTATCTAAATTAAACTCCATCTGCCATTCATCGGCCCACTGGCCCAATTTATCAAGATCCCGTTGCAATCCTAGATAACCTTCTTCACTGTCCACAATGCCACCAATCTTGGTGTCATCTGCAAACTTACTAACCATGCCTCCTAAATTCTCATCCAAATCATTAATATAAATAACAAATAACAGCGGACCCAGCACCGATCCCTGAGGCACACCGCTGGACACAGGCATCCAGTTTGAAAAACAACCCTCGACAACCACCCTCTGTCTTCTGTCGTCAAGCCAATTTTGTATCCAATTGGCTACCTCACCTTGGATCCCATGAGATTTAACCTTATGTAACAACCTACCATGCGGTACCTTGTCAAATGCTTTGCTGAAGTCCATGTAGACCACGTCTACTGCACAGCCCTCATCTATCTTCTTGGTTACCCCTTCAAAAAACTCAATCAAATTCGTGAGACATGATTTTCCTCTCACAAAACCATGCTGACTGTTCCTAATTAGTCCCTGCCTCTCCAAATGCCTGTAGATTCTGTCCCTCAGAATACCCTCTAACAACTTACCCACTACAGATGTCAGGCTCACTGGTCTGTAGTTCCCAGGCTTTTCCCTGCCGCCCTTCTTAAACAAAGGCACAACATTTGCTACCCTCCAATCTTCAGGCACCTCACCTGTAGCGGTGGATGATTCAAATATCTCTGCTAGGGGACCCGCAATTTCCTCCCTAACCTCCCATAACGTCCTGGGATACATTTCATCAGGTCCCGGAGATTTATCTACCTTGATGCGCGTTAAGACTTCCAGCACCTCCCTCTCTGTAATATGTACACTCCTCAAGACATCACTATTTATTTCCCCAAGTTCCCTAACATCCATGCCTTTCTCAACCGTAAATACCGATGTGAAATATTCATTCAGGATCTCACCAATCTCTTGTGGTTCCGCACATAGATGACCTTGTTGATCCTTAAGAGGCCCTACTCTCTCCCTAGTTACCCTTTTGCCCTTTATGTATTTGTAGAAGCTCTTTGGATTCACCTTTGCCTGATCTGCCAAAGCAATCTCATATCCCCTTTTTGCCCTCCTGATTTCTCTCTTAACTCTACTCCGGCAATCTCTATACTCTTCAAGGGATCCACTTGATCCCAGCTGCCTATGCATGTCATATGCCTCCTTCTTATTTTTGACTAGTGCCTCAATCTCCCGAGTCATCCAAGGTTCCCTACTTCTACCAGCCTTGCCCTTCACTTTATAAGGAATGTGCTTACCCTGAACCCTGGTTAACACACTTTTGAAAGCCTCCCACTTACCAGACGTCCCTTTGCCTGCCAACAGACTCTCCCAATCAACTTCTGAAAGTTCCTGTCTAATACCATCAAAATTGGCCTTTCCCCAATTTAGAATTTTAACTTTTGGGCCAGACCTATCCTTCTCCATAGCTATCTTAAAACTAATGGAATTATGATCACTGGTCCCAAAGTGATCCCTCACGAACACTTCTGTCACCTGCCCTTCCTTATTTCCCAAGAGGAGGTCAAGTTTTGCCCCCTCTCTAGTCGGGCCATCCACATACTGACCACTACTGACCGAGCTGGCCGAGTCCTGAAGGACATAGCTGCCTGACTGGGCCTGTGGCAGGTGGTGAGCGAACCAACACGAGGGAAAAACTTTCTTGACCTCGTCCTCACCAATCTACCTGTCGCAAATGCATCTGTCCATGACAGTATTGGTAGGAGTGACCACCGCACAGTCCTCGTGGAGGAGAAGTCCCGTCTTTACACTGAGGACATCATCCAACGTGTTGTGTGGCACGATCACCGTGCTCAATGGGATAGATTCAGAACAGATCGAGCAGCTCAAAACTGGGCATCCATGAGGTGCTGTGGGCCATCAGCAGCAGCAGAATTGTATTCCAGCACAATCTGTAACCTCATGGCCCGGCATATTCCTCACTCTACCATTACCAACAAGCCAGGGGATCAACCCTGGTTCAATGAGGAGTGTAGAAGAGCATGCCAGGAGCAGCACCAGGCGTACCTAAAAATGAGATGCCAACCTGGTGAAGCTACAACTCAGGACTACATGCATGCTAAACAGCGGAACCAACATGCTATCAACAGAGCTAAGCGATTCCACAACCAACTGATCAGATCAAAGCTCTGCAGTCCTGCCACATCCAGTCGTGAATGGTGGTGGACAATTAAGCAACTAACGGGAGGAGGAGTTTCTGCGAACATCCCCATCCTCAATGATGGCGGAGTCCAGCACGTGAGTGCAAAAGACAAGGCTGAAGCAATTTGCAACCATCTTCGGCCAGAATTGTCGTGTGGATGATCCATCTCGGCCTCCTCCCGATATCCCCACCATCACAGAAACCAGTCTTCAGCCAATTCGATTCACTCCATGTGATACCAAGAAACGGCTGAGTGCACTGGATACAGCAAACGCTATGGGCCCTGACAGCATCCCAGCTGTAGTGCTGAAGACTTGTGCTCCAGAACTAGCTGCGCCTCTAGCCAAGCTGGTCCAGTACAGCTACAAAACTGGCATCTACCCGACAATGTAGAAAATTGCCCAGGTATGTCCTGTCCACAAAAAGCAGGACAAATCCAATCTGGCCAATTACCGCCCCATCAGTCTACTCTCAATCATCAGCAAAGTGATGGAAGGTGTCGTCGACAGTGCTATCAAGCAGCACTTACTCACCAATAACCTGCTCACTGATGCTCAGTTTGGGTTCCGCCAGGACTACTCGGCTCCAGACCTCATTACAGCCTTGGTCCAAACATGGACAAAAGAGCTGCATTGCAGAGGTGAGGTGAGAGTGACTGCCCTTGACATCAACGCAGCATTTGACCGAGTGTGGCACCAAGGAGCCCTAGTAAAATTGAAGTCAATGGGAATCAGGGGGAAAACTCTCCGGTGGCTGGAATCATACCCAGCACAAAGGAAGATGGTAGTGATTGTTGGAGGCCAATCATCTCAGCCCCAGGACATTGCTGCAGGAGTTCCTCAGGGCAGTGTCCTCGGCCCAACCATCTTCAGCTGCTTCATCAATGACCTTCCCTCCATCACAAAGTCAGAATTGGGGATGTTCGCTGATGATTGCACAGTGTTCAGTTCCATTCGCAACCCCTCTAATAATGAAGCAGTCCGAGCCCGCATGCAGCAAGACCTGGACAACATCCAGGCTTCGGCTGATAAGTGGCAAATAACATTCGGGCCAGACAAGTGCCAGGCAATAACCATCTCCAACGAGAGAGTCTAACCACCTCCCCTTGACATTCAACGGCATTACCATCGCCGAATCCCCCACCATCAACATCCTGGGGGTTACCATTGATGAGAAACTTAACTAGACCAGCCATATAAATACTGTGGCGACAAGAGCAGGTCAGAGGCTGGGTATTCTGTGGCGAGTGATTCACCTCCTGGCTCCCCAAAGCCTTTCCACCATCTACAAGGCACAAGTCAGGAGTGTGATGGAATACTCTCCACTTGCTTGGATGAGTGCAGCTCCAACAACACTCAAGAAGCTCGACACCATCCAGGACAAAGCAGCCCGCTTGATTGGCACCCCATCCACCACCCTAAACATTCACTCCCTTCACCACCAGCGCACAGTGGCTACAGTGTGTACCATCCACAGGATGTACTGCAGCAACTCGCCAAGGCATCTTCGACAGCACCTCCCAAACCCGCGACCTCTACCACCTAGACGGACAGCAGGCACATGGGAACAACACCACCTGCACGTTCCCCTCCAAGTCACACACCATCCCGACATGGAAATATATCGCCGTTCCTTCATCATCGGTGGGTCAAAATCCTGGAACTCCCTTCCTAGCAGCACTGTGGGAGAACCTTCACCACACAGACTGCAGCGGTTCAAGAAGGCGGCTCACCACCAGCTTCTCAAGGGCAATTAGGGATGGGCAATAAATGCTGGCCTCGCCAGCGATGCCCACATCCCATGAACGAATCAAAAAAACACTACTCGGTGTATTCTACAGGCCACCATTTAGTGAGAAGGAGATAGAGGAGCAAATTTGCAAGGTAATTAGAGAGGTGCAAAAGCCATAGAGTCGGATAATGGGGGATTTCAACTGTCCTAATATAGACTGGTAATCGTAAAAGGGGCAAAGAGGGGAAAGAATTTTTGAAATGTGTTCAGGAGAACTTTCTTCACCAGTACGTTTCCGGCCCAACGAGGAAGGAGGCATTGCTGGATCTGGTTCTGGGGAATGAGGCGGGCCAAGTGGAGCAAGTGTCAGTGGGGGAACAGCTGTGGAAAAAGACATGGACCACTCGAAAGTAAAAATACTCAATTGGAGGAGGGCCAATTTCAGTGGGATGAGAACAGATCTGGCCCGGGTAAATTGGAATCAAAGATTGGCAGGGAAAACTGTAATTGAACAGTGGGCAGCCTTTAAGGAGGAGATGGTTCAGGTACAGTCTAGGTACATTCCCACACAGGAGAAAGTTAGGGCAATTAAAGCCAGAGCTCCCTGGATGACAAAAGAGATAGAGAGTAAGATGAAGCAGAAAAAGGGGTATATTACAGATGTCAGGTTGATAAGTGAGAACAAGGCTGAATATAGAAAGTTCAGAGGGGAAGTGAAAAAGGAAATAAGAGGGACAAAGAGAGAGGATGGGAATAGACTGGCGGCCAACATAAAATCAAATCCAAAAGTCTTCTACAGACATGTAAACAGTAAACGGGTAGTAAGAGGAGGGGTGGGGCCGATTAGGGACCAAAAAGGAGATCTACTCATGGAGGCAGAGGGCATGGTCGAGGTACTAAATGAGTACTTTGCATCTGTCTTTACCAAGGAAGAAGATACTGCCAGAGTCTCAGTAAAAGAAGATGTAGTTGAGATACTGGATGGGTTAAAAATTGATAAAGAGGAGGTACAAGAAAGGCTAGCTGTACTTAAAGCAGATAAGTCACCCGATCCGGATGGGATGCATCCCAGGTTGCTGAGGGAAGTCAGGGTGGAAATTGCGGAGGTACTGGTCATAATCTTCCAAACATCCTTAGATACGGGGATAGTGCCTAAGGACTGGAGAATTGCAAATGTTACATCCTTGTTCAAAAAAGTGTGTGAGAATAAACCCAGCAACTGCAGGCCAGTCAGTTTAACCTCAGTGGTGGGGAAACGTTGAGAAATAACAATCCGGGACAAAATTAACAGTCACTTGGATGAATGTGGATTGATTAGGGAAAGCCAGCACGGATTTGTTAAAGGCAAATCGTGTTTAACTAACTTGACTGAGTTTTTTGTTGAGGTAACAGAGAGGATCGATGAGGGCAATGCGTTTGATGTAGTGTATATGGACTTTAAAAAGGCGTTTGATAAAGTACCGCATAATAGGCTTGTCATCAAGGTTGAAGCCCATGGAATAAAAGGGGCAGTGGCAGCATGGGTAGAGAACTGGCTCAGTTACAGGAAACAGAGAGTACTGGTGAACGGTTGTTTTCCAGACAAGACGGAGGTGTTTAGTGGTGTTCCCCAGAGGTCGATACGAGGACCTCTACATCGTCCTTCACTATGGAGAAGGACGATGTAGACATAGAAATACAGCAGGGGGACTGTGATATACTCGAACATATTAACATCGAGCGGGAGGAGGTATTGGCGGTTTTAGCAGGCCTAAAAATGGATAAATCCCCAGGCCCGGACGAAATGTATCCCAGGCTACTGTGTGAGGCAAAGGAGGAGATTGCGGGGGCTCTGACACATATATTCAGAACCTCTCTGGCCACAGGGGATGTGCCAGAGGACTGGAGAACCGCTAATGTAATACCATTATTCAAGAAGGGGAGTAGGGAAAAACCGGGGAACTACAGGCCAGTGAGCCTAACATCAGTGGTAGGAAAATTATTGGAAAAAATTCTGAAGGACAAAATTAGTCTCCACTTGGAGAAGCAAGGATTAATCAGGGATAGTCAACATGGCTTTGTCAAGGGAAGATCATGTCTGACTAATTTGATTGAATTTTTTGAGGGGGTGACTAGGCGTGTGGATGAGGGTAACGCAGTGGATGTGGTATACATGGATTTCAGTAAGGCCTTCGATAAAGTCCCCCACAGGAGACTGGTCAAGAAGGTACGAGCCCATGGAATCCAGGGTGCCTTGGCACTTTGGATACAAAACTGGCTTAGTGGCAGAAGGCAGAGGGTGATGGTCGAAGGTTGTTTTTGTGACTGGAAGCCTGTGGCCAGTGGGGTACCACAGGGATCGGTGTTGGGTCCCTTGCTGTTTGTGGTCTACATTAATGACTTGGATATGAATGTAAAAGGTATGATCAGTAAGTTCGCTGATGATACAAAAATTGGTAGGGTGGTAAATAGCGAGGAGGATAGCCTCAGTCTGCAGGACGATATAGATGGGTTGGTCAGATGGGCGGAACAGTGGCAAATGGAATTTAACCCGGAAAAGTGCGAGGTGATGCACTTTGGAGGGACTAACAAGGCAAGGGAATACACAATGAATGGGAGGACCCTAGGCAAGACAGAGGGTCAGAGGGATCTTGGTGTGCAAGTTCACAGATCCCTGAAGGCGGCGGAACAGGTAGATAAGGTGGTAAAGAAGGCATATGGGATACTTGCCTTTATTAGCCGAGGCATAGAATATAAGAGCAAGGAGGTTATGATGGAGCTGTATAAAACACTGGTTAGGCCACAGCTGGAGTACTGTGTGCAGTTCTGGTCGCCATACTACAGGAAGGATGTGATCGCTTTGGAGAGGGTGCAGAGGAGATTCACCAGGATGTTACCAGGGCTGGAGCGCTTCAGCTATGAAGAGAGACTGGGAAGATTGGGTTTGTTTTCCTTGGAGCAGAGGAGGCTGAGGGGGGACATGATTGAGGTGTACAACATTATGAGGGGCACAGATAGGATGGATACTAAGGAGCTTTTTCCCTTCATTGAGGGTTCTATAACAAGGGGACATAGATTCAAGGTAAAAGGCGGGAGGTTTAGAGGGGATTTGAGAAAGAACTTTTTCACCCAGAGGGTGGTTGGAGTCTGGAACTCACTGTCTGAAAGGGTTGTGGAGGCAGGAACCCTCACAACATTCAAGAAGCATTTGGATGAGCACTTGAAATGCCATAGCATACAAGGCTACGGACCAAATGCTGGAATATGGGATTAGAGTAGACAGGGCTGATGGCCGGCGCGGACACGATGGGCCGAAGGGCCTCTATCCGTGCTGTATGACTCTATGACCACTGCTTTTCTTGACATATATTAATGACTTGGACTTGGGTACAGGGCACAATTTCCAAATTTGCAGATGACATCAAACTTCGAAGTGTCGTGAACAGTGAGGAGAATAGTGATAGACTTCAAGAGGATATAGACAGGCTGGCGGCATGGGCGGACACATGGCAGATGAAATTTAATGCAGAAAAATGCAAAGTAATTCATTTTGGTAGGAAGAACAAGGAGAGACAATAAAACTGGAGGGCACAATTCTAAAAGGGGTACAGGAACAGAGAGATCTGGGGGTATATATGCACCAATATGGGGTACGGTAGCATGGTGGTTATGTTACTGGATTAGTAATCCAGAGGCCTGGACTAATAATCCGGAATCATGAGTTCAAATCCCGCCACAGTAGCTGAGGAATTTAAATTCAATTAATTAAATCAAAATCTGGAATTAAAATACTAGTATCAGTCATGGTGGCCATGAAACGACCGGATTGTCGTAAAAACCCATCTGGTTCACTAATGTCCTTCAGGGAAGTAAACCTGCCGTCCTTACCCGGTCTGGCCTATATGTGACTCCAGACAAACAGCAATGTGGTTGATTCTTAATCGCCCTCTGAAATGGCCTAGCAAGCCACTCAGTTGTAAAATCTCGCTAAAAAAAGTCATGATAAGAATAAAACCGGACGGACCACTAGGCACCAGGCACGACAAAGGCAAACCAAGCCCAGTCGACCCTGCAAAGTCCTCCTCACTAACATCTGGGGACTTGTGCCAAAATTGGGAGAGCTGTCCCACAGGCGAGTCAAGCAACAGCCTGACATAGCCATACTCATAGAATCATACCTTTCAGCCAACGTCCCAGACCCTTCCATCCCTGGGTATGTCCTGTCCCACTGGCAGGACAGACCCACCAGAGGTGGCGGTACAGTGGTATACAGTCAGGAGGGAGTGGCCCTGGGAGTCCTCAACATTGTCTCCGTACCCCATGAAATCTCATGGCATCAGGTCAAACATGGGCAAGGAAACCTCCTGCTGATTACCACCTACCGTCCTCCCTCAGCTGATGAATCAGTCTTCCTTCCACTTGGAGGAAGCACTGAGGGTAGCAAGAGCACAAAGTGTACTCTGCGTGGGGGACTTCAATGTCCATCACCAAGAGTGGCTCGGTAGCACCACTACTGACCGAGTTGGCCGAGTCCTGAAGGACATAGCTGCCAGACTGAGCCTGCGGCAGGTGGTGAGTGAACCAACACGAGGGAAAAACTTACTTCACCTCGTCCTCACCAATCTACCTGTCGCAAATGCATATGTCCATGACAGTATTGGTAGGAGTGACCACCGCACAGTCCTCGTGGAGACAAAGTCCCGTCTTCGCACTGAGGACGCCGTCCAACGTGTTGTGTGGCACTACCTCCGTGCTAAATGGGATAGATTCAGAACAGATATAGCAGCTCAAAACAGAACCTTCACCACACGGACTGCAGCGGCTCACCACCACCTTCTCAAGGGCAATTAGAGATGGGCAATAAATGCCGGCCTCGCCAGCGACGCCCACATCCCATGAACGAATTTTTAAAAAAATCATTGAAGGTGGCAGGGCAGGTTGAGAAAGCAGTTAAAAAAGCATATGGGATCCTGAGCTTTATAAATAGAGGCATAGAGTACTTTTTTTTAATTCGTTCATTGGATGTGGGTGTCGCTGGCGAGGCCAGCATTTATTGCCCATCCCTAATTGCCCTTGAGAAGGTGGTGGTGAGCCGCCTTCTTGAACCGCTGCAGTCCGTGTGGTGACGGTTCTCCCACAGTGCTGTTAGGTTGGGAGTTCCAGGATTTTGACACAGTGACGTTGAAGGAATGGTGAGATATTTCCAAGTCAGAAGGTTTTGAGTTGGAGGGGAACGTGCAGGTGCTGTTGTTCCCATGTGCCTGCTGCCCTTGTCCTTCTAGGTGGTAGAAGTCACGGGTTTGGAAGGTGGTGTTGAAGAAGCCTTGGCAAGTTTCTGTAGTGCATTCTGTGGATGGTACACACTGCAAAAGCAAGAAAGTCATGATGAACCTTTATCAAACACTGGTTCGAGCACAACTGGAGTATTGTGTCCAGTTCTGGGCACCGTACTTTAGGAAAGATGTGAAGGCCTTAGAAAGGGTGCAGAGAAGATTGACTTGAATTATTCCAGGGGTGAAGGACTTTAGTTCCGTGGATAGATTGGAGAAGCTGGGGTTGTTCTCCTTGAAACAGAGAAGTTTGAGGGGAGATTTGATGGAGGTATTTAAAATCATGAAGGGTCTAGGCAGAATAGATAGAGAGAAACTGTTCCCATTGGCAAAAGGGTCAAGAGCCAGAGGACACAGATTTAAGGTGATTGGCAAAAGAAACAAAAGTGACGTGAAGAAAAACTTTTTTACACAGCGAGTGGTTAGGATTGGGAATGTACTGCCAGAGTAGGTGGTTGAGCAGATTCAATTGTGGCCTTCAAAAGGGAAGTGGATTAGTACTTGAAAGGAAAAAATTTGCAGGGCTCCGGGGATAGGACGGGGTAGTGGGACTAGCTGGATTGCTCTTGCATGGAGCCGGCACAGACTCGATGGACCGAAAGTCCTCCTTCCGTGCTGAAACCTTTCTATGATTCTGGAGCTGGCAGTATTGATCAAAGAAACTATTATTATAAAACTGGAAAGTGATAATGTATTGGAGCGGCTAAAGACGGAATTTATTTGGTTAAAACTAAGGAAAAATGGAGGAGCTATTATGCTTCTGGGTGTATACTATAGGCCACCAAATAGTGAGAAGGAGATAGAGGAGCAAATTTGCAGGCAAATTACTGAAAGATGCAAGAACTATAGAGTAATGATAATGGGGGGCTTCAATTATCACCATATAGACTGGGTCAGTAACAGTGTAAAGGGCAATGAGGGGGAGGAATTGCTGAAATGTATACAAGAGAACTTTCTGGAACAGTGTGTTTTCAGCTCAACGAGGAAGGAAGCAGTGCTGGATCTAGTTCTGGGAAATGAAGTGGGGCAAGTGGAGCACGTTTCAGTTGGGGAGCATTTGGGGAACAGTGATCATAATATCATAATATCATAATATCATAATATCATTAGGTTTAGAATATGGAAGAGGACAAGGAACAATCAAATATGAAAATACTTAACTGGAGGAGGGCTAATTTCAGTGAGTTAAAAAGGGATCTTGCCCAGGTGGATTAGAATCAAAAACTGGTCGGCAAAACAGTGATTGAACAATGGAGGAGTTGGTTCAGGTACAGAGTAGGCACATTCCAACAAGGAGGAAAGGACGAGCATCCAAAGCTGGACCTGCCTGGTTGACTAAAGTTAGAGATTAAAATGAAACAGAAAACTGAGGCTTATGATAAATGTACAGTTCATAATACAATAGAAATGCAAGTTGAATACAGAAAGTACAGAGGTGATCTAAAAAAGGATATAAGAGGGGCAAAGAGAGAGTATGAGAATAGATTAGAGGCTAACACAAAAGGGAACCCAAAAGTCTTTTATAAACATATAAAGTGAAAGGGTGGGACAAAAAAGATCTTTTCATGGAGGCAGAAGGCATGGCTGAGGTACGAAATGAATACTTCGCATCGGTCTTCACTAGAGAAGAGGATGTTGCCAATGTAGCAGAAAAGGAGGAGGTAGTAGCGATATTGGATAAAGAGGAGGTACTTAAAAGATTGGCAGTACTCAAAGTAGAAAAGTCACCCGGTCCAGATGTGATGCATCCGAGGTTACTGAGGGAAGTAAGGGTGGAAATTGCAGAGGCTCTGGCCACAATCTTCCCATCCTCCTTAGATGTGGGGATGGTGCCAGAGTACTGAAGGATTGCGAATGTTACACCCCTGTTCAAAAAAGGGTTGAGTGATGAACCCAATAATTGTACACCAGTCAGCCTAACGTAGGTGGTGGGGAAACTTTTAGAGACAATAATCTGGGACAAAATTAATTGGCACTTGGAACAGAATGGGCTAATAAATGAAAGTCAGCACGGATTTGTTGAAGGAAAATCGCTTTTGAATAACTTGATTGAGTTCTTTGATGAAGTAACGGAGAGGGTTAATGAGGGTAGTGTATATGGACTTTCAAAAGGCATTTGATAAAGTATCACAGAATAGACTCGTTAGTAAAATTAAAGCCCATGAGATTAAAGGGACAGTGGCAGCGTGGATACAAAAGGGACAGAAAGCAGGGAGTAGTGGTGAACGGTTGTTTTTCAGACTGGAGGAAAATATACAGTGTTGTTCCCTGGGGGTCAGTATTAGGACCACTGCTCTGTTTGATATGTATTAATGACCTGGAATTAGGTATAGAGGGTATAATTTCAAAGTTTGCAGTGGCCACGAAACTCAGAAATGTAATAAACAGTGTGAAGGACATGGGCAGACACAAGGCAGATGAAATTTAACGCAGAGAAGTGTGAAGTGATACATTTTGGTTGGAAGAATGAGGAGAAGCAATATAAACTAAATAGTACAATTTTAAAGAGCCTGCAGGAATGTATGAAACATCTTTGAAGATGGCTGGACAAGTTGAAAAGGCTGTTAAAAAAGCATTCAGGATCCTGGGCTTTATTAATAGAGGCACAGACTACAAAAGCAAGGAAGTTATGCTAAACCTTTATAAAACACTGGTTAGGCCTCAGCTGGAGTATTGTGTTCAATTCTGGGCACCGCACTTTAGGAAGGATTCAAGGCCTTAGAGAGGGTACAGAAGAGATTTACTAGATTGGTACCAGGGATGAGGGACTTCGGTTATGTGGAGAGGCTGGAGAAGCTGGGATTGTTCTCCTTAGAACAGAGAAGGTTAAGAGGAGATTTGATAGAGGTGTTCAAAATCATGAATGGTTTTGATAGAGTAAATAAGGAGAAACTGTTTCCAGTGGCAGAAGGGTCAGTAACCAGAAGACACAGATTTAAGGTGATCGGCAAAAGAGCCAGAGGTGACACGAGGAAACATTTTTTTATGCAGAGTTGTTCTGATCTGGAATGCACTGCCTGAAAGGGTGGTGGAAGCAGATTCAATAATAACTTTCAAAAGGGAATTGGATAAATACCTGAAAGGAAAAAAAAATACAGGGCTATGGGGAAAGAGCAGGGGAATGGGACTAATTGAATAGCACTTTCAAAGAGCTGGCATGATGGGCCTGATGGCCTCCTCCTGTGCTGTACTTACTATATGATACTGAGAGCTTTGGAAAATTATGACTAATGTATCTGCAATTTCTTCACCTATTTCTTTTATAAACAATTTTACAACACCAAGTTATAGTCCAGCAATTTTATTTTAAATTCACAAGCTTTCGGAGGCTACCTCCTTCCTCAGGTGAACGATGTGGAAAATTTTCTTTTAAGTAGAATCAATCAGGACCTGGAGATTGTTAAGTCCCATTGATCCACTATGTTCCTCCTCATGACTTATTTTTAGTTTCCCTTGTACCGCTGATATTTTGTCCTCTTCCTCAACTGTGAAAATTGATACAAAGTCCTCATTTAACACATCTGCCATTTCCTTATTATACATTAGTCTCGCCTGCATCAATCTTTAATGGGCCCGCATTCCCCTTTACCACTTTTTCTTTTATTATAAAACATTTGCTGTTAGCTTTGATATCTCTTGCAAGTCTTTTTCGTATTCTTTTTTACACGTCATTACTCTTTTCTATCCCATTGTTGCTTTTTCTAGCTCTCCCAGTCCACTGGATTTCCACTTTTCCTTGCATTTGTGAAAGCTTTTTCTTTTAGCTTGATACTGTCTCTTACCTCATTTGTTGGCCATGGTTGCTTAACTACACAAGTGGAGCCTTTGCCTTTTAGGGGTATGTACTGGTTATGTATCTTATCAAATACTGCTTTGAATATTTCCCACTGTTTGGGCACAATTTTAGCCCTCAAGTCCAGGTGGGTTGGGGGCCGGGGGCAATGAAAATCACGGATTTCAGGAGCGGGAACAAATCCCGGTTCCAACCTGCCAACTTCCAGATTTGACCAGGATGCATAGAAACACAGAAAATAGGAGCAAGAGTAGGCCATTTCGGGCTTGCTCCATCATTCAAAATGATCATGGCTGATCGTCTAACTCAGTACCCTGTTCCTGCTTTTTCCCCATATCCCTTGATCCCTTTAGCATTAAGAAATATATCTATCTCCTTCTTGAATATATTTAATGAATTGGCCTCCACTGCCTTCTGTGGTAGAGAATTCCACAGGTTCACCACCCTCTGAGTGAAGAAATTTCTCCTCATCTCGGTTCTAAATGGTATACCCCGTATCCTGAGACTGTGACCCCTGGTTCTGGACTTCCCAGCCATCGGGAACATCCTCCCTGTATCCAGTCTGTCTAGTCCTGTTAGAATTTTATATGTTTCGATGAGATCAGCTCTCATTCCTCTAAACTCTAGTGAATATAGGCCTAGTCGACCCAATCTCTCCTCATACGTCAGTCCTGCATTCCCAGGAATCAGTCTGGTAAACCTTCGTTGCACTCCCTCCATGGCAAGGACATCCTTCCTCAGATAAGGGGCTCGATGTTAGCAGGGCTGTGGGTTTGCGGCGGGGGGGCTATTGGGCGCGTGGGTAACGCGCCCGGCGAAATCAGTCTGCCCCCCGCGCGATCGCAGCCTAATTAGATCCGCTTACCTGGTCTTCCGGGTTCCCCACTGCTGATCTGCGCGTCGGGCGGGCTGCGCATGCGCAGTAAGCTCTGTCAGCTAGAGGAGCTCTAATTAAAGGGGCAGTCCTCCACTGACAGATGCTGCAACAAATAGCAAAAATTACAGCATGGAGCAGCCCGGGGGAAGGCTGCTCCCAGTTTAATGATGCCTCACTCCAGGTATCATTAGATGGGGTGAGGAGGAAAGGAAGGACAGAGATCTTCCCCCCGGCGGGCGGGAGGAAGCGGCCTGCCTCTACCACCAGGAAGGCCTGGCTCGAGGTGGCAGAGGAGGTCACCAGCACCACCAACATATCGCCCACCTGCATACAGTGCAGGAGGCACTCCAACGACCTCAGTAGGTCAGCCAAAGTGAGTACACTTACTCATTCCCCTACACTCCATCTGCCACATCACCGACCCCACCCCACATCTCCTTCTGCACTGCCAACACTACTCTGTCACATCACCCCTCATACCCACTCAAACCTCATCCTCATCTTACCTGCACTTACTCACCTCGCCAGTACTCATCCCGCCATTACCACTCAACCCAATCCTCATACAATCTCATGGCTCTATCTCATACTCACCCTCTCGTGCATCTCTTTCAGTCAGCCTCACTCAACCTGCCACTACCTGTGCTGCAGCCACAGGGCATGCATCACACATGTGCAGGAGGCAGCGTAAGGCAAACGTGTCGTGAGCATGAAGGGGATGCACAAGGGTGTTTGAGGGTTTGTCATGGTTTTTACTTACGTTGAATTTCTGACCAACTCACATTACATATTATATTGGCACCACTACTGCCACGTCTTTGCAAATCTTGTCCGGTTTGTGCAATAATGCCCTTTCCTGAGGATCACAATGAAGACCCACAACTGATGACACCCATTGTGTCACTGCAGAGTGGTGTAGGTGTATTTACAGGGCTCTTTTGTGGAGACGTCGGCGATGTACCTGGTGGCACCCTGGAAGGATGCGGAGGAGAAGTTGTTGAGGGCAGTGGTGACTTTGACAGCGACAGGTAAGAAGATGGTGCTCGGGCCAACCAGGAGCAGCTCGGCATGAAGGAGGCTGCAGATGTCCACGACTGCATGTCGAGTGACTCTGAGCCTCCGTGTGCACTGCTGCTCAGAGAGGTCCAGGAAGCTGAGCCTCGGTCTGTAGACCCTGTGGCGAGGGTAGTGCCCTCTGCGACGTATCTCTCTCTGCGGTTGCCCTCCCTCCTGCTGTGCAGGTGGATGTGTCACAGCACTCTGTTGTGGAGCTCCACGTGTCAGAGGTGGACGGCGTAGCCGGCGAGGCTGGTGATGCTGTTCGCCCTCCGAGGAGGTCAAGACTGCAGCTATGACGGCCCCCATCCGGAAGATGTACATCTGAGGGGGTCCGCAAGGTAGGTACATGTCTCTGGACCCCGGGGTAAGTGTGCAAGTTGGTGAATTTGATTGTCAGGAGGAGGGTGGTGGAGGCCAAACTTTGTCCCAAGTGACAGAGCGGCCTCCTGCAATGAGTGAGGGTCTCCCCCCACCCCACCTGTCAAATGGACCTAAGCAGATGCCACAGGCTGACAGCTGCAACACGTCCATTTGAACTGGGAGTGTTTCCCCCAGTGTGGGAAACAGTCCCAGTTGTCTATAAAATCCCACCCCTCCTCACATATTCACTTAATCAGGTCAGTTAATGACCTGAAATACCTACGTAAATACTTTTAAGTGGCATCCCGCTGGCTTTAATTGCCTGTGGGATTCCCACCTGCGGGGGCTGCACACGCACGCCGGCACGTCTGTGGGGAACCCGGAAGTGGGCGGGTTGGAGCCGGGCTCCGGACCCGCTCCAGGATTCCCCGATTTTCGGAGCCCCCCCGCCAGGAACGCACCCGATAGTGGGTGCTAAAATGAAGCCCAAGGAGACCAAAACTGCACACAATACTCCAGATATGGTCTCACCAAGGCTTTGTATAACAGCATCTGGGTGCGCGCGCGTACACGTGTGCTTTTGAAGACTGAAGCCAGCGGGACGATATTTAAACTATCAATTAGGATACTTGAACTTGTTGAAGTGGTTAATTCTTTGTGTATTGAGGCAGAGAGAGGATTTTAACTCAGCCTCAACGTGTTTCCCGTGGCCTCTGAAACATGCCATGGAAACGGAGGCGAGTTGCAGCCAGCAGCCATTTGGATATTTAAATCACTGTTTGACAGATGGGGATAAAAGGTGAGTTTTTGCAGCAGGGCAATCAGCTCTCTCAGACAAACCTTTGGCTGGGAGTTCTTTGTGTTTATACTCAGATTTCTTTGTTCACACTCAGAATTCTTGTGTTCACACATATTTACCTCTTTTTGGACCTCCTCAAACTGACACCATCAGGATGGGGAGCGCAATCGGGAGCCTGGAGTCCAGAGCGAGCATGGGCCTGCGAGAGTCGGGGGGTAGAGCATCGGAGCAGGTAAAAAGTGAGGCCCAGGGACTAGGCCTCAATCGGGAGCCTGGAGTCCAGAACGAGCGCGGACCCACGAGAGACCGGGGGTAGAGCATCGGAGCAGGTAAAAAGCGAGGTCTAGGGAGCAAGGAAAAAACCTAAAGTGACATCAGCACAAGGGACGGAGCTGATTAGTGAGTAGCTGATTAGTGAGTAGCCGGTGAGTGATTTTCTTTTTAAATCTTTTCGTTTATTTCTGTTAAGTTGATTAGTAATCTAACAAATAGGGGCATGGCAGAGCAGCTCAGACCCGTCAAATGCACAGCCTGAGCCATGTGGGAACTCCAGGTGCAAGAAGTGTCGTCAGCTGGGGGAGCTCGAGCTCCGGATTTCGGAGATTGAGCAGCAGCTGGCGTCACTGCATTGCATCCACGAGGCTGAGAGCTATGTGGATAGCACGTTTCAGGAGGTGGTCACGCCACAGCTTAAGAGAGTGCAGGCAGAGAGGGACTGGGTGACCGCCAGACAGGCAAGGAGGATCAGGCAGGTGGTGCAGGAGTCCCCTGAGGGCATCTTGCTCTCTAACCAGTATTCAGTTCTAAATACTGATGAGGGAGAGGGTTCCTCTGAGGAGTGCAGCCAGATCCAAGTCCTCAGCACCATGGGTGGCTCAGCTGTACAGGGAGGAGGAGAAAGGACAGGAGAGCAATAGTGATAGGGGATTCTATAGTTAGGGGATCAGACAGGCGTTTCTGCGGCCGCAGACGTGATTCCAGGATGGTATGCTGCCTCCCCAGTGCCAGGGTCAAGAATGTCACCAATTGGCTGCAGAACATTCTGGAGGGGGAGGGTGAACAGCCACAGGTCGTGGTCCTTATCGGTACCAACGACATAGGTAGAAAGAGGAATGAGGTCCTGTAGGCAGATTTTAAGGAGTTAGGAAAGAGATTATTAAGCAGAACCTCAAAGGTAGTAATCTCAAAGGTTCCACGCGCTCGTGAGTATCGAAATAGGAGGATAGAGCAGATGAATGTGAGGCTGGAGAGATGGTGCTGGAGGGAGGGTTTAGATTCCTCGGCCATTGGGACTTATTCTGGAGAAGGTGGGACCTGTACAGGCTGGAAGGGTTGCACCTCAACGGAGCTGGGACCAATGTCCTTGCGGGGAGGTTCGTTAGCGCTAGGCCAGGGATGGGGGGGGGGGGGGGGGGGGAGTGTTTAAACGAGCCTGGCGAGGGTTTGGGAACCTGAGTGTAGATTCAGAAGGGAGAGAAGCGGAGCTGGAAATGGAAAGCAGAAAATTAGTAAGCGAATTTGGAAGGCAGAGGAAACAAAGGTTAAAAACTAGACAACAAAGGAGTTTGGCAGTGCCTAATGGTATATACCTCCAAGCAAGGAGAATAGTGAATAAGGGAGATGAGCTGAGGGCACAGATAGACACGTGGCAGTATGATATCTCAGCTATTACTGAAACATGGCTTAAAGGGCAGGAATGGCAGCTCAACATTCCTGGTTATAGGGTTTTCAGACGAGATAGAGAGGGGGATAAAAAAGGTGGGGGTGCCAATATTGGTTAAAGAAACAATTACGGCTGTGAGGAGGGATGATATATTAGAAGGATCATCAGATGAGGCCAAATGGGTTGAGCTAAAGAACAAAAAGGGGCAATCACACTGCTGGGAGCGTACTATCGACCCTCAAACAGTCAGAGGGAGATAGAAGAACAAATATATAGGCAAATTTCTCAGAAGTGCAAAAACAATAGGGCAGTAATAGTCAGTGTAAAAGGTGTAGAGGGCGCAGCATTCTTAAATTGCATTCAGGAGAACTTTTTTAACCAGTACGTAGTAAGCCCAACAAGAGAGGGGGCAGTTCCGGATTTAGTTTTAGGGAATGAAGCTGGGCAGGTGGAAGGAGTATCAGTGGAAGAGCATTTTGGTGGTAGTGATCATAATTCAGTTAGATTTAGCATAGTTATGGGAAAGGGCAAAGATAGAACAGGAGTAAAAGTTCACAATTGGGGAAAGGCCAATTTTACTAAGCTGAGAAGTGATTTCGCAAAAATGGACTGGAAACAGCTACTTGAAGGTAAATCAGTGTCAGGGCAGTGGGAGGCATTCAAGGGGGAGATTCAAGGGGTTCAGAGTAAACATGTTCCCACAAAGAAAAAGGGTGGGTCTTCCAAAACTAGAGCTCCCTGGATGACAAGGAGCATACTTGGTAAGACAAGGCAAAAAAGGGAAGCTTATGTCAGACACTGAGAGCTCAATACTGCAGGAAGCCTCGAGGATTATAGAAAGTGCGGGGATGAAATTAAAAAAGAAATTAGGAAAGCAAAGAGAGGGCATGAAAAAATAAAGGCAATAAAGTTAAGGAAAACCCAAAGATGTTTTATTAATACATAAAGAGCAAGAGGAAAACTAAGGAAAGAGTCGGGCCTATTAGAAACCAAAAAGGTAACCTATGTGTGGGCACGGTTCCTAATGAATACTTTGCATCTGTCGTCACAAAAGAGGGGGACAATGCAGAGATTTTAGTTAAGGAGGAGGAGTGTGAAATATTGGAAGGGATAAACATAGCGAGAGGAAGTATTAAGAGGATTAGCATCTTTGAAAGTCGATAAATCACCAGGCCCAGATGAAATGTATCCCAGGGTGTTAAAAGATGCAAGGGAAGATAGAGCAGAGGCTCTGACCATCATTTTCCAATCCTCCCTGGCTCCATGCATGGTGCCGGAGGATTGGAAGACTGCTAACATTGTGCCATTGTTTAAAAAGGGAGAAAAGAATAGACCGAGTAATTATAGGCCAGTCAGTCTAACCTCGGTGGTAGGCAAATTAAAAGTTAATCAAGGACAGTCAAAATGGATTTGTTAAGGGAAGGTCGTGTCTGACTAACTTGATTGAATTCTTTGAGGAGGTAACAAGAAGGGTCGATGAGGGTAATGCGTTTGATGTCATCTACATGGAGTTTAGCAAGGCTTTTGACAAGGTCCCACATGCCAGACTGGTCAGAAAACTACAAGCGAAAGTGCAAGTTGGATCCAAAATTGGCTCAGTGGCAGGATGCAAAGGGTGATGGTCGACTGGTGTTTATGCGACTGGAAGCCTGTTTCCAGTGGGGTTCTGCAGGGTTCAGTACTAGGTCCCTTGCTTTTTGTGATCTTTATTAATGATTTGGACTTAAATGTAGGGGGCATGATTAAGAAGTTTACAGATGATACAAAAATTGGCCTTGTGGCTGATAGTGAGAAGGAAAGCTGCAGACTACAGATATCAATGGACTGGTCAGGTGGGCAGAAAAGTGGCAAATGGAAATCAATCCGGAGAAGTGTGAGGTAATGCATTTGGGGAGGGCAAACAAGGTAAGGGAGTACACAATAAATGGGAGGATACTGAGAGGTGTAGAGGAAGTGAGGGACCTTGGAGTGCATGTCCACAGATCCCTGAAGGTAGCAGGACAGGTAGATAAGGTGGTTAAAGAGGCATATGGAATACTTTCCTTTATTATCTGAGGCATTGAATATAAGAGCAGGGAGGTTATGCTGAAACTATATAAAACATTGGTTAGGCCGCAGCTTGAGTACTGTGTACAGTTCTGGTCACCACATTACAGGAAAGATGTGATTGCACTAGAGAGGATACAGAGGAGATTTACGAGGATGTTGCCAGGACTGCGAATTTTAGCTATGAGGAAAGATTGGATAGGCTGGGGTTGTTTTCTTTGGAACAGAGGAAGCTGAGGGGAGATTTAATTGAGGTGTATAAAATTATGAGGGGCCTAGATAGAGTGGATAGGGAGGACCTATTTCCCTTAACAGAGAGGTCAATAACCACGAGGCATAGATTTAAAGTAACCGGTAGAAGGATTAGAGGGAAACATTTTTTCACCCAGAGTGTGGTTGGGGTCTGGAACTCACTATCTGAAAGGGTGGTAGAGGCAGAAACCCTCATTGCATTTAAAAAGTACCTGGATGTGCACCTGAAGTGCCGTAACCTACAGGGCTACGGACCAAGTGCTGGAAAGTGGGATTAGGCTGGGTGGCTCTATTTCGACCGGCACAGACACGATGGGCCGAATGGCCTCCTTATGTGCCATAAATTTTCTATGTTTCTGTATTTCTAATGATTATATTCAGCACTACATCTGAGGAGGAGGCACATCACCATCTCCACAAGACAGAGGAGCACTACAAGGACCTGCATAAGAGCAGAGAGGGGACCAACAGAGGGCCCGACGTTGCAGGGGGCACTATCCTCGTGAGAGGGTTTACAGGCAGCTTCCTGGACCTCTCTGAGGAGCAGTGACTATGAAAGCTCACAGTGACTTGCCAGGTGGTCGCAGAGATCTGCGCGCTCCTTGATATAGAGCTGCTCGCAGCTGGGCCTGGTGGCAACGCATTGCCCGTGACAGTTAAAGTCACCACTGCCCTCAATTTCTTCACCTCCGGATCCTTCCAGGGCCCCACCGGTGACATCGCCAGGGTCTCTCAGTTGTCTGCACACAAATGTATACGACATGTCACTAATGGTTTGTTTTCCAGCGCATCCGACGACGTCAAGTTCCCCATGGACGACATCAGCCCGATTGAGAGGGCAATGGGTTTCCACTCTCTGGCTTCCCACGGGTACAGAGTGCAATTGATTGCACACACGTATCAATCTAAGCACCTCCACGTGAGCCAGGACTGTTCATCAACCGAAAGGAATATCACCGATCAGTGTGCAGCTGGTTTACGACCACTGGAAGAGGTTTCTGCAGGTGTGTGCCAGATTCCCTGGCAGCTGCCATGATTCCATCATTCTGCACGAATCCAACTTCCCGGCCCTCTTTCACGCACAAAACAGACTTAAGGGCTGGCTCCTTGGAGACAAGGGATACCCCCTGCAGAAGTGGCTCATGATACCTCTGAGAAACCCCACCAGCGAGGCACAGCATCGGTACAACAGTCACCAGGTCTGTCACTGAACAAGCCATAGGACTACTCAAGATGCGGTTTCGGTGCCTGGATCGATCCTTCAAAACTTGCCAACGAGAGTGGGTAGGATTATGGTCGCGTGCTGCGTCCTGCACAACATCGTTCAACAGAGATGGTTACCGGTGGATAAGGCCCCATGCCATCAACATTGAGGGGGAGGAGGACGATGGGTAACCCATCGGTAGAGCAGCGGCACACCTGGCTGCTCGTGATGCCAGGGGTCAGTTATATTTGATAGATTCTCATAAGGAAATCTGAAAAGTGAAGATAGTCAAGTACTCAGAGCACCTGGAACGACCACTGCCACCACTAGCCCCACACCACCCCCCCCACCCCCCCCACACAAAACATTCCTACAACCACACATACACCCACGATAAATGCACCCAATAGGTGGCATCAAGTCTCGCCGTTCATGATGAAGCACATGAAAGGGCGTTTTCACCAAAGGGACTCAAGAATGGTCAATACACGTAGTGGTGGTGAAAATTATAAGATTTAATGTGCATTTAACAAAAAGCAAATATAAATGAAAAACATGACATTCTGTCAGACACCCTTGTGCATACCTTTGGTGATTACAAAACCTCAGCCTTTCTCTCCCTACTGCTTCTACGTGGTGCATCCCCTGTGGCTGCAGCAGAGGTAGTGGCATGTTGCTCATGTTCATGCCCTGACTATTGAGATGCTCTCGGCCCACGCCCTCTGGATTTTGAAGCCCGTGTGGGCCTCGCCAAAGACTGTTCCATCTGCACCTGTGCAGGGGCAGACTTCGCCAACGGGAGAGGAGGTGGAGGAGCAACGGGTTAGACGTGAGAGCGCTTTGAGTGGAGTCCCCATTTCGCCATCTTCTCTCTTCTGGGACAGGGCCACATCACTTTCACCACTCTGCTGGACAACAGCTTGGAGGACATGTCCTGTAAGGCCAGTGCTAATGTATCTGTCTGCCTGTTTAAGGCAGAAGAGTGTAGTTCACCCTGAGTCTGCACGACCGTTGTCAGGGCCATTCTCTCCGTCGCACACATTCCCACACTTGAACAAGCCATACGGCTGCTCAAGATGCGGTTTCGATGCCTGGATCGATCTGGGTGAGCCCTTCAATACTCACCAGCGAGAGTGGGTAGAATTATAGTCGTTTGTTGCGTCTTGTTCCCCTCCAAGTCACACATCATCCCGACTTGGAAATATATCGCCGTTCCTTCATTGTCGCTGGGTCAAAATCCTGGAACTCCATTCCTAACAGCACTGTGGGAGAACCGTCACCACACGGACTGCAGCGGTTCAAGAAGGCGGCTCACCACCACCTTCTCGAGGGCAATAAATGCTGGCCTCACCAGCGACGCCCACATCCCGTGAACGAATAAAAAAAATTTAAAAAATTCCACGAATGCTGGAAGTGCACTCCTCCATCCTCTCCGCTATTGTGGAGAGTGTGCATGGCACGTTTTCCAGTACCTCACAAAGGTGCTGCTGTCCCTCGATCATTCTCCTTTTGAAGGATGTCCCCAGGGGTCCAGTTGAGCAGTGCCTAGAGAGGAGTGCGCCCACCGACGCAGACTCTCCACAGCTGCCCCTGCCACCAGTGTCTGCTCGTGCTCACTAGCATGTGGTAACTTCACCAGGTGACAACCCAACTAACTGACTACTAGGACCCACTGAGGTGTGAGTGTGTGCGCTGGTGGGTGGCTCGCTAAGATGTGACAGTGCACCCTCAGAGACAGGGAGCTCCTCTGAGGAATCGCCATCTTCCACAACTTCAGTCCTTGAAGGGCCCAAAAGAGAAGGTAAAGCAATATAAAGAATCATCACAGATGCAATGAGCATACTGAGGTGTGTAACATGTCGATCATTAATAACATCAATTCATGTTGTGTGTGATAAATGTTGAAGTTCTTTCACCAGGCGTTTGTGGGGTGCCAGTCACAGAATCCCCGAGGAACAGGCTCTCAACAGTCCGGCTGATTTTCAGGGCCTCCTCCTTTTTGACGACCACTATTTGTGATGACCCCCACTCCAGTCCTCGCCCTCTCCCGTGTATGCTGAGGTCTCTTCTACAAGGGGAGAAAGTACAGATGGTCATTTGTATCTAGTGAGGATCATTTTCCAATCCTCACTAGATACAGGGGAGGTACCGCAGGAATGGAAGACTGCAAACGTAGTACCATTGTTTTAAAAGGGTACGAGGGAAAGGCCGAACAATTATAGGTCAGTCAGTCTTACCTCGGTGGTGGGCAAACTATTAGAATCAATACTGAGAGATGTTGTCTACATGGATTTTAGTAAGGCATTTGACAAGGTCCCAAATGGCAGACTGGTCAGAGAGGGATACAGGGAAATATGGCGAATTGGATCCAATATTGGCTCAGTAACAGGAAACAAAGGGTAAAAGTCGATGGATGTCTTTGCGAATGGAAATCCATTTCCAGTGGTGTGCCACAGGGCTCAGTGTTGGGTCCCTTGCTGTTTGTGGTATATATTAATGATTTGGACTTGAATGTAGGGGGCATGATTGGCAAATTTGCCGTGTAGTTGATAGTGAAGAGGATAGCTGTAGACGACAAGAAGATATCAATGGGTTGGTGGAGTGGGCGGAAAAGTGGCAAGTGGAGTTCAACCCGGAGAAGTATGAGGTAATGCACTTAGAGAGGGCAAACAGTAAAAGGGAATACACGGTACATGGGAATATATTGAGAGGGGTGGAGGAAGTGAGAGACCTCAGAGTGCATGTGCACAGGTCCCTGAAGGTGGCAGTATAGGTAGATAAGGTTGTGAAGAAGGCATACGGTTATTAGCCGAGGTATAGAATACAAAAGCAGGGATGTAATGATGGAACTATATAAAACTCAGGTAAGGCCACAGCTGGAGTATTGTGCGCAGTTCTGGTCACCACATTACAAGAAGGACGTAATTGCTTTTGAAAGAGTACAGAGAAGATTTACAAGAATGTTGCCAGGGCTTGAAAATTGTAGCTACGAGGAGAGATTGGATAGGCTGGGGTTGTTTTCCTTGGAGCAGAAGAGACTGAGGGGAGACTTGATTGAGGTGCACAAAATTATGAGGGGCCCAGATGGAATCGACAGGAAGTACCTGTTTCCCCTAGTGGAGAGTTCAAAAACTAGAGGACATAGATTTAAGCTGATTGGCGGAAGGATTAGAGGGGACATGAGGAAAAACTTTTTTACCCAGAGGGTGGTGGGTGTATGGAATGCGCTGCCCGAATTGGTGGTAGAGGCAGGGACCCTCAACTCTTTTAAAAAGTACCTGGACCTGCACCTAAAGTGTTGTAAGCTGCAGGGCTACGGACTGGGTGCTGGAAGGTGGGATTAGAATGGGCACCTGGTTGTTCTTCAAGCTGGCGTGGGCACGATGGGCCGAATGGCCCCCTTCTGTGCTGTATCTATGGTTCTATGGTTCTATGAGGAGATCCTGGCTCAGACAGATCAGGAGATGATCCCTGCCCAGACAGATCAAGTGTGCATCCCTGTCCAGCCAGAATGGGAATGGATCTTGCTGACCGACCAGGGGTGGATCCCTGCCCTACCAGAACGAGTGTGGAACTGTGCCTAGGCAGATGGAGAGTGGAACCCTGTACACACAGACCGGGAGTGGATCTCTGCCTCGACAGGTCGAGAGTGGATCCCTGCCCAGGCAGAACAGGTGTGTAGCCCCGCACTATCATATGGACCCCTTCCTGGACAGATCAGGAGCGGAGCTCTGCCCAGACATACCTGGAGTGGACCACTGCCCAGATAGATCAGAAGTGGATCCATGCCCATGCTGATTGGGAGTGGATCCCTGCCCTACCAAACAATTGGCAGAGTCCTCCCCTGACAGATCAGGGTGGATCCCTGCCTAGACTCTAATCAGGAGGTTATGCCTGTACAGCCAGCAGATTGGATCTTGCCAACAGGTCCAGAGTGGATCCATGCCCAACCAGACCATGAGTGCCTTCATGCCCAGGCTTATCAGGAGTGGATCCCTGCCTAGACAGGTATGGAGTCAACTCTTGCTCAGATAGATTAGGACTGGACACTTGCCCAGATTGGGAGCGGATCTCTGCTCAGTCACATCAGGAGTGGGTTACACCCCAGGCAGGTCAGAAGTGGATCTATGCCTAGAGAGATAGAGAATGGATCACTGTTGTACCAGATTATGCGTAGATCTCTGTCAGACAGATCAGCAGTGGCTTCCTGCCCTGACAGATCATGGGTGGATCCCTGCCCAGACAAATCAGGAGGTGATCCCTGCCCAGACAAATCAGGAGGTGATCCCTGCCCAGACAAATCAGGAGGTGATCCCTGCCCAGGCAGATCAGGAGGTGATCCCTGCCCAGGCAGATCAGGAGTGGATCTTGTCGACAGACCAGGAGGTGATCCCTGCCCAGGCAGATCAGGAGGTGATCCCTGCCCAAGCAGAACAGGAGTGGATCTTGTCGACAGACCAGGAGGTGACCCCTGGCCTACCAGATCAAGAGTGGAATCCATGCCTAGACATATCCAGAGTGCAATCCTTCCCAGGCTCATCACGAGTGGATCGCTGCACAGATAGATCAGGAGAGGATGTACAGACAGATCAGGAGTGGGTCCCTGTCCAGACATGTCGGGAGTGAGTCCCTGCCCAGATAGAACGGGTGTGGATTCCTGCTTAGACATATCACGAGTAGATCACTGCATAGACTGATCAGGTGTGGAATCGTGCCCATACAGATCAGGAGTGGATCTATGCCTAGACAGATTGGGAATAGATCCCTGTCCAGCCAGAACAGGAGTGGATCTTGCTGACAGATTGAGAGTGAGTCTCTGCCCTACTGGATCGGAGGCGGGTCCCTGCCCAACATGTTGGGAATGGGTCCGTGCCCAGGCAGGCCTGGTGAGAATCTGTGCCCAGGCAGGCCTGGTGTGAATCTGTGCCCAGGCAGACCGGGTGTGAATCCATGCCCAGGCAGGCCTGGTGAGAATCTGTGCCCAGGCAGACCGGGTGTGAATCCAGAGGGTGGTGGTTGTATGGATGAACTGCTTTGGGTGAGGCTAACAATAAAAAAGAGATGCATCAGAGGGTGACTACACAAAACTTTTATCACATTGCATGAGGATTGGGGTGAGTGGGAGTGGTGGGTTCACAAATGGGGAGGTGAAGAAGTGCACAGAAAGTGAAGGTAAGTTGACAATGAGCCTTATGTGCATCTGATGAGTGATGTGATGGAGTAGGCTTGATAGGGCAGAGTGTGAGGGGGAGGCGGGGTGATGTGCACCATGGAAAGCAGGTGAATCAGTAACTGTACTCACTTTTGCTGACCTGGTCAGGTCATTGAAGCGCTTCCTGCACTGGACCCAACCGTGGGAGATGGTGCCGCTTGTGGTCACCTCTTCTGCCACCTTGAGCCAGGCTTTGGTGGCAGAGACAGGGCGCTTCCTCCTGTCTGATGGGTAGAGCATCTCCCTCCTCCTCCTCACCCCAGCCAGCAGCACCTTAAGTGAGGAGTCAGTGAACCATGGCGCCGGTTTGGTCCTTTGTTGCTCCATTTTAACAATTACTTCTCTATCCCACGAAAGCCATTCATGCAATGGCCCTTTAAATACTCCAGCTCCCAGCACATCATTTGGGTGCGCAGTACACCCACTGCGCAGCGTGGAGACACAAAACCCGGAACCATATTGAGGGCCATATTAGTCGCGATCGCATGGAGGAAGGTAGGAAATTTTTTAAAGGTTTTCCCACGCGTCCATTGCTGACATCCCACCACCGTGATCCCTTTGTCTGTAGGTTTACCCAGTTTACTGCGGTCAATTTATTTCTCACCCTTCGCTTTACTCAAATTTAAAACTCTGGTATGTGACTCTGCCGTCTCCTTCGCAAACTTAATGTCAAATTTGCAAGATGTTCTCGTACCTTTCCCTTCACCTTACTAGTTGTCTGTAACCTTTGGAAGAGAGTTCTCTCCCTCTGACTGTTTCCAATCAAAACCTCAACAGATTGATGTCTGTTTCAGCTAGACAGGAAGCCAAAGACTTGACCTCTAACCTCCACCAGCTCTCTATGGGATGGAATAGGAAAAAAACTTGCAAGTAATATAAAGGCAGATAATATATTTGTAAAAACTTTTACTAAGAGTAAGGGAATGGCTAAGGGAGATGTGCGCCCATTAAAGACAGACACAGGCGCTACTGTAATAGACAACAAGGTAATGGCAGATTTATTAAATGAGTATAGTGAAACCTGTAAATTATGGACACTTAGGGACTGGCAATAGCTAGTTTTTTTTGCAGGTGTCCTTATTTTCAAAATGGTCATTGTATATGCTGTAAACATTTTCAGTAGAATGGGGAGTTCTGAACCCAGCAGCAGAGAAACCACCCTATCCCTAGCATACAGCTGCGCAAGCATTTAATCCCAGAGATAGAGCAGTTTCTCTGCCGCTATGGATGCTGGGTAAAGAGCTTCCATTCCACAAAAAATGTTTCTTTCACAAAACCCAGTGCCGACTTGCACTGATCTGCATGCCCCATGTTTTAAGTTGTACAAGGGCTTGGTGCATTGAAAGCTGTCCATAGTGCATAAGTTGCGAATGTCCATGGTTTCAGAGTGCCTCAAATATTTTACCGTGTAAGTTATTTGGGTATCCGTTTGTTGCAGGTATCCCTTCTTTGGGAGTATCCATTTATCATAGAATCATAGAAACATAGAAAATAGGAGCAAGAGTAGGCCATTCGGGCAGCTCCGCCATTCAAAATGATCATGGCTGATCGTCTAACTCAATACCCTGTTCCTGCTTTTTCCCCATATCCCTTGATCCCTTTAGCATTAAGAAATATATCTATCTCCTTCTTGAATATATTTAACGACTTGGCCTCCACTGCCTTCTGTGGTAGAGAATTCCACAGGTTCACCACCCTCTGAGTGAAGAAATTTCTCCTCATCTCAGTTCTAAATGGCATACCCCGTACAGGTTTCACTGTACTTTGTATCCATTTTCACAGTAGAGGAACAGGATAAATGCCAGTCATAGAAGGGAAATTCAAAATAAATCAAGGGGAGGAATTTATTGGATTCATTAGTAAAAAAAAAGGTAATGGAGAAAATAATGGGATTTAAGATAGATAAATCTCCAGGACCTAGTTTCCACCCCAGGTTTTTAAAAGAAGTAGTCGAGGAAATTACAGAAATATTTGCCATAATCTTTCAAAGCTTTTTTGATTCTGGAATTGTGCCATTAGATTGGAAATTTGCTAACGACACTATTATTTAAGAAGGGTGGGAGAAAATAACCAGGTAACTACAGGCCTGTCAGCTGAACATCAGTTGTGGAGAAATTACTAGAATCTGTCATTAGGGATAGAGTGTCTGAGCACTTGAACAAATAGGAGTTGATCAGGGAGAGACAACATGTCTTTGTTAAGGGTAAGTCATGCCTGACTAATCTAGTTGAATTTTTTGAGGAGATCACTAATAAGCGAGTGTCTATGGATGTTATCCATATGGACTTCATCCATATGGACTTCCAGAAGGCATTCAATAAGGTTGCACACAAGAGATTAGCAAAAATGAGAGCACACAGAATTGGAGCTAGCCTTTTGACTTGGTTTGGAAATTAGTTGAGAGGTAGGAGACAGAGTGGGGATAAAGTGTAGGTACTCTGATTGGTGATATGCGACAAGTGTTGTTCCCCAGGAAACTGTCTGGGGCCTCAACCTTTCATCATATTTATTAATGACTTGGATGAAGGAATAGAGAGTAGTAAATACAAGTTTGCAGATGACACTAAGTTAGGAGGGACAGTAAGTAGTTTGGTAGGAAGAATGAGGAGAGATAATATAAACTAAATAGTACAATTTTAAAGGGGGTGCAGGAACCTGGGGGTGTACGTACACAAATCTTTGAAGTGGCAAGACAAGTTGAGAAGACTGTTAAAAAAGCATATGGGATCCGTGACTTTATAAACAGAGGCATAGAGTACAAAAGCAAGAAAAAGTTATGCTAACCTTTCCCCCAGCTGGAATATAGAGTCCAATTCTGGGCACCACACTTTAGGAAGGGTGTCAAGGTCTCGGAGAGGATGCCGAGGAGATTTACTAGAATGGTACCAGGGATGAGGGACTTCAGTTATGTTGAGAGACTGGAGAAACTGAGGTTGTTCTCCTTAGAGCAGAGAAGGTATAGGAGAAATTTAATAGAGGTGTTCAAAATCTTGAAGGTTTTTGATCGAGTAAATAAGGAGAAACTGTTTTCAGTGACAGAAGGATTGGTAACCAGAGAACACAGATTTAAGGTAATTGGCAAAAGAAAGGAGATGAGAAGAAATTGTTTTACGCAGCGAGTTGTTATGATCTGGAATGCGCTGCCTGAAAGGGTGGTGGAAGCAGATTCAATAGTAATGTTCAAACGGGAACTGGATAAATACTTGAAGGGCAAAAACTTACAGGGCTTTGGGGAAAGAGCAGGCAGGGGGACTAATTGGATAGCTCTTTTAAAGAGCTGGCAAAGGCATGATGGGCCGAATGGTCTCCTTCTGTGCTATATCATTCTATGATTCTATAAGATGGGAACAGGAAGTTACAAAGGGCAGATTAAATGAGTAGGCAAAACTATGCTAAATGGAGATCAACGTGGAGAAATGTGAGGTCATCCACTTTGGATCCAAGAAAGATAAATCGGAGTAGTTTCTAAGTGGTGAGAAACTAGAAACTGTAGAGGAATAAAGAGATTTGGGGGTTCAAGTACACAAATCATTAACAGCTAGTGGACAGGTACAATAAACAATCAAAAAGGTTAATGGAATGTTGACTTTTATCTCAAGGGGGCTGGAATACAAAGGAGTGGAAGTTATGTTTCAGCTATACAGAGCTCTGCTCGACCCCCTCTGGAGTACTGCGTTCAGTTTTGGGCACCGCACCACAGGAAGGATATGGAGGGGGTGCAGCGCAGATTCACTAGAATGATCCTGGGCATAAAGTGTTAAATTATGAGGACAGGTTGCATAAACTTGGCTTGTATTTCTTTGAACTTAGAAGATTGGTTAGGCCACAGCTGGAGTACTGTGTGCAGTTCTGGTCGCCACACTACAGGAAGGATGTGATCGCTTTGGAGAGGGTGCAGAGGAGATTCACCAGGATGTTACCAGGGCTGGAGCGCTTCAGCTATGAAGAGAGACTGGGAAGATTGGGTTTGTTTTCATTGGAGCAGAGGAGGCTGAGGGGGGACATGATTGAGGTGTACAAAATTATGAGGGGCACAGATAGGATGGATACTAAGGAGCTTTTTCCCTTCGTTGAGGGTTCTATAACAATGGGACATAGATTCAAGGTAAAAGGCGGGAGGTTTAGAGGGAATTTGAGAAAGAACTTTTTCACCCAGAGGGTGGTTGGAGTCTGGAACTCACTGCCTGAAAGGGTTGTGGAGGCAGGAACCCTCACAACATTCAAGAAGCATTTGGATGAGCACTTGAAATGCCATAGCATACAAGGCTGCGGACCAAATGCTGGAATATGGGATTAGAGTAGACAGGGCTGATGGCCGGCGCGGACACGATGGGCCGAAGGGCCTCTATCCGTGCTGTATGACTCTATGACTCTATAACTGGTAGAATAGATAAGGGAGAACCAGTGGATGTAGTTTATTTGGATTTTCAGAAGGCTGATAAAGTCCCACATAAGAGGTTAGTGTGCAAAATTAAAGCACATGGGATTGAGGTAATATAGTGGCATGGATTGAGAATTGGTAACAGAGTGGGAATAAATAGGTCTTTTTCAGGGTGGCAGGCGGTGACTAATGGGGTACCGTAGGGATCAGTGCTTGGGCCCCAGCTACTCACAATATATATCAATGATTTGGATGAGGGAACCAAATGTAATATTTCCAAGTTTGCTGATGACACAAAACTAGGTGGGATCGTGAGTTGTGAGGAGGATGCAAAGAGGCTTCAAGGCGATTTAGACAAGTTGAGTGAGTGGGCAAATACATGGCAGATGCAGTATAATGTGGATAAATGTGAAGTTATCCACTTCGGAAGGAAAAACAGAAAGGCAGAGTATTATTTAAATGGCAGTAAATTGGGAAATGTTGATGTACAAAGGGACCTGGGTGTTCTTGTACACCAGTCACTGAAATTAAACATGCAGGTGCAGCAAGTAGTTAGGAAGGCAAATGGTATATTGGCCTTCATTGCAAGAGGATTTGAGTACAGGAGCAAGGATGTCTTACTGCAGTTATACAGGGCCTTGGTGAAACCACACCTGGAGTATTGTGTACAGTTTTGGTCTCCTTACCTAAGAAAGGATATACTTGCCATGGAGGGAGTGCAGCGAAGGTTCACCAGACTGATTCCTGGGATGGCAGGACTGTCCTATGAGGGGAGATTGGGTCGACTAGGCCTGTATTCACTAGAGTTTAGAAGAATGAGAGGGGATCTCATTGAAACATATAATATTCTGACAGGGCTAGACAGACTGGATGCAGGGAGGATGTTTCCCCTGAGTGGGGGGTCCAGAATGATGGGTCACAGTCTCACGATACGGGGTAGGACATTTAGGATTGAGATGAGGAGAAATTTCTTCACTCAGAGGGTGGTGAACCTGTGGATTTCTCTACCACAGAAGGCTGAGGAGGTCAAGTCACTGAATATATTTAAGAAGGAGCTAGATAGATTTCGCGACACAAAAGACATCAAGGGATATGGGGAGAGGGCGGGAATATGGTATTGAGATAGAGGATCAGCCATGATCATATTGAATGGAAGAGCAGGCTCAAAGGGCCGAATGGCCTACTCCTGCTCCTATTTTCTATGTTTCTATGATTAAAGCATCCAAAAAAAATCAGATATTTACTGAAAGAGGAAACAAAGACAAGGTTATAGAGAAAAAGCAGACACTGGGCCTAAATTCAGCACAGGAAGGAAGGGCACAATGACGTCCTCCTGTATTATACATTTTTATGTCTCTGTGATCCTTGAAAATCAAAGACATTTTTACCTTAAATTTCTCATATTTATGCATTTTATTACTGGTAAATTGCAAGGGAACCTGCTCCCAAACTTATCAGTGCTATAGGCGGCCAGGTGTCTCAATTGTGGAGCCACTAAGAATTCAGAATATCACTAATCTAATCAGAGGGCACTGTTAAGTTTAGTAATGCAGTGTGTAAATTAATAATCTTTTATACTCAGCACAATCAAATGGCATTTGATGTGTGATACCGACAACAACACTAAAAAAAGATTATAAAATACCACTTTTAATGTTTCAACTGTACTGAGCAAAAGCAAGCAAGTTTGCCTCATCTAAGCAAAAGATAATTTACAGTAGGAAAATTACAAGGCAGGTACTAATCTACACAGACAATGTCATTTTGCGGACAAACTGGGTTACCTTGTTGGAAAGTGTATTTCATACATGAAGTTTGTCTTTCCAGAGTACTGCAGCTTGATGCAGGGCTGTCAGAAACCCAGCACCTCTTCTTCGATAAAGATCTCTGATCTTTGTGGATACTCTCTAAAAGACCAGGCAATCTAGAAATATAAAAAAATACCTGATTTCTCTAGTTAAATTCAAAGCATAATTTTATTTTTAATATCAGGTAACATATCAGGATGAAACAGGGCAACTACAAAAAGGAGAATTTGATATCACTTAATGCTGGAAGCACATGAAGGCTTGGAGAAAGTGCACTGGCTGCCAACAGGTGATGGCAGGGTTTCCCGTTCCTAATACATGCGCAAACAACCGTTGCACACTTCAACTTCTACAGGCAAATTATGGAGTGCAGAGTCCACAGGTAGAACTGGTAATGTATAAAACTTCAATACTGGGATTTTGGGAATGTTGTGGTGAAACTTTTTCAGCTCTTTTGTGCTTGGCATTAACCTGCACCGATACCTCTGGCGTTCCCCATGACTCTATCCTTGGCCCCTCCTATTTCTCATCTACATGCTGCCCCTCAACGACATCATCCGAAAACATGTCCGATTCCACAAGTACGCTGATGACCTCTCTCGACCCCTCCACTGTCTTTGATTTGTCACGCTGCTTGTCTGACATCCAATATTGGATGAGGAGAAATTTCCTCCAATTAAATATTGGGAAGACTGAAGTATTTGGTCCCTGATGCGAACTCCGTTCCATAGCCACCGATTCCATCCTCCTCTGCGGCCACTGTCTGAGACTGAACCAGACTGTTCCCAACCTCGGCATTCTATTTGATCCTGAGCTGAGCTTCGACCACATATCCTCTCCATCACCAAGACCGCCTACTTCTACCTCCGTAATATTACACATCTCGCCCCTGCCTCAGCTCATCTGCTGCTGAAACCCTCACCCATACTTTAGTTACCTCCAGACTTGACTATGCCAATGCTCTCCTGGCCGGCCTCCCACTTTCCACCCTCCGTACACTTTAGCTCATCCAAACTCTGCAGCCCGTATCCTAACTCACACCAAGCCCCATTCATCCATCACCTCTGTTCTCGCTGATCTACATTGGCTCCTGGTCTAGCAATGCCTCAATTTTAAAATTCTCATCTTAGTGTTCAAATTCCTCCATGACCTCGCCCCTCCCGTCTCTGTAACCTCCTCCAGCCCTACAATCCTCCGAGATCTCTGCGTTCCTCCAATTCTGGCCTCATATGCATCTCCCATTTCCACCGTCCCACTGTTGCCGGCCATACCTTCAGCTTCCAGCTCTGGAATTCCCTCCCTAACCTCTCTCTCCTTCTTTAAGACCCTCCTTAAAACCCACCTCTTTGATCAAGCTTTTGGTTACCTGTCCTAATATCTTATTTGGCTCAGTGTCAAATTTTGTCTGATAATGCTCGTGAAGTGCCTTGGGATGTTTTACTATGAGGCGAGAACTCAGCGGGTGGGGCGTTTTGTGTATGGGGAACCCGGAAGCAAAGTAAGCAGTTTAAATCTGCGATCGTATCTCGATTGCAGTCAATTATCTTTGCTTCTGGGTTTCGCGTCTCCAAGCTGCGCAGTGGGCATACTGAGCACCTGGATGATGCAGTTGAAACTGCATTATTTAAAGGGCCAGTTCAACAATGGATTTTGAAGGAGAAAGGAGAAATGGAGTCCAGGAAAGCAAAGGCAGCCTAGATTTAATGATGCCTAGATTTAATGATGCCTCCCTCGATGTATTACTGGCTGCATTAAGTGCCAGGAGGGAGGTTATTTTTCCAAGGGAATGGCAGGAAGAAACCTGGCTCTGTCATTAAAAAGGCTTAGCTGGGGGTAGTACAAAAGGTAACAAGTAGGATCACGGTTCTCAGGTCTTGGCTGCAGTGCAGGAAGCGATTCAATGACCTGAGCAAGTCTGGAAAAGTGAATACATTTGCATATTCGCCCACATTCTGTTGCGTCAACAACCCCCTTCATCGGTATGTCTTGGCAAGCGTAGTCCATCATAAGACTCCTCACACCCACTTAAGTGTCACCAGCAACCATCCTTCACTTTCTAAGCACTTGCTCACCTCCCCATTTATGAACCTGGCCAGGAAAGCATTGGAATAGTCAAGTCTAGAGGTAACAAAAATATGGATGAGAGTTCCAGCATCTGTGTGACAGTTAACCTCTGATGCATCTGTCAATAGTCATCCTCACCCAATGCATCCATCGGGTGACCTTAAGTCGCTTACAGGCATGTTCGGTTGCCCCTTGTAGGAGAATAGAGCGCAAAACGCAAGAGGGAGGGCGAGGACAGACGTTGGACCTCCACAAATTGTGGAATTAACTGAAGCGGAGGAGGAGTCAATGGAGATAAATGGCACATGTGCTGTCCTCTCAATCAGAGATGGAAAGACTGGAAGCTCACATATGGCTGCTAACAGAATATAACAGATATTTCACAAAAGTGGTGACTTTATTTAATCGATGCCTGAGTATGAAAAGCCTGAATGTGGAGATTGGCAAGATGGTTATTGTGCCAAGACTTTTTTTTGTCTTCCAGGGCCTTCACGCCTATAAGTAGATTCTGCTAATATAGATGTCTTCTGAGGGCGCACCATCGAAGGATATGCAGATACTCGCACTTCGGTGGCTCCTGTTAGACAGTTAAATGAGTTGTCACCTGGTGATTCATAAGTCACAAGCAGTGGCAGCTGTGGAGAGTCCGCGTTGGGGGGCGCACTCCTCTCCAAGTTCTGTTCAGCTGGACAGATGCTGAATCCCAGGGGACAACGTGGAGAAGGAGAATGATTGAGGTACAGTTGTACCTTCGCGAGGTACTGGAAAATGTGTCACGCACATACTCTATAATAGTGGAGAGAACGGAGGAGTCCAACTCCAGCATTAGTGGAGTGATGTCGCAGGTAAGTGCTAGAATGTCTGTGATGGAGAGTGACCACCTCCATCGAGCTTTAAGCACGGTTCTCAAATTAGTTTATGCAGGCCATGACCACAGCCGTGCAGGAAATGTCTGCCTCCTTCAACAGGATGACAAATATCTTATCCGTGGCCTTACAAGGTGTCACTGATACTCAGCAAGCTGCTCTCCAGCAGAACAGTAGGAGTGATGTGGGGCTGGCCCAGGAGAGGGATGATGGAGAAAGGGGACATGGAAGTGGGGACTCCACTCAAAGCGCACCACCTCTCACCCATTGCCCCCCCCTCAACTAGTAGCCGCAATGCTGCCTCCTCTCCCAATGGCCGAGTCTGCTCCTGCACAGGTGCAGGTGGAGCAGTCTTTGACGGAGCCCACTCGGGCTCCAAAACCCAGAGGTTCTAGGCCAAGAGCACCTCAGTAGACAGGGCAGGGTTCTGAGCAGCCTGCCACTACCTCTGCTGAAGCCACAGGGGATGCACCACATATAAGTGGTAGAAGGCATAAGTTTAAGCAGTTGTAGTTCACCAAGGTATGCACAATGGTGTTTGAAGAAATGTGATGTTGTAATTTATATTTCTTTTTATGTTGGCACATAAAATGTATTCATTATTACCACTTCCAAGTTTTCTACATTATTGCTTCCAGATTTCAAGTGGACCCTTCATTTGCGTCACGATCAATGCCAATAAATGGCAACACCCAGTGGGCAGCTGTGCAACGGGTATATGCACAGATGAAGGACTACCTTGTGCAAAGGGAGGAGGAGTTTTGGTGATCGTGGTGATGATTTTGCCAGATGGTATGATCTTTATTTTTGGAATGTCATAATGAGAGCACCTGAGAGATGAGGGCATCCCTGGCAGCAATCTGCACGGCTGGTCTAGCATATGCATGCACCATTGCCATATTCCACCTCCTCGTGCTCCTCGTCGTGACAGCTGCCAGGGAATCTGGCGCTCAACTACAGAAATCTCTTGTTGTGGTTGCACACCATGTGCGCATTGATGGAGTGAAAGCCCTTTTGGTTAATGAATACTACTGATTTCATGTGGTGGTCCTCGGATTGCCATGTGTGTTCAATTGATTGCGTCCTGCACCCCTGGGAAGCCAGCCAGAGAGGAACACCCGCTGCCCTCTCAGTCTGGCTGTTGTCGTCGTGGGAGAAATTCACTTAATCAGACGCCATGGCAAAAAACCCATCCGTCACCTGTCTTATACACGTGTGCTGACGATTGAGAGACCCTGCAGATGTCACCGGTGGTGCCCTAGAAGGAACCAGAGGCAAGGAAATTCAGGGCTGTGGTTACTTTCAGTGCGACGGGCAATGCGTGGCCACCAGGTCCAGCAGGGAGCAGCTGTTTCTGAAGGAGGCTGCAGATGTCTGCGACCACCTGCGACTTAACCTGAGCCTGCATAGGCACTGCTCCTCAGAGGTCCAGGAAGCTCAGCCTTTGCATTCCCTCTCACATGGATAGTGCCTCCTGCGGCCTTGGCCCTTCTTTGGTGTCCTCTCTGCTGTTCTTCAGATCCTCGTTGCGCACCTGTCTTGTGCACCTGCAGATTCCAGCCTGCCCTGGATGGTGATTTTCCTCCTCCTTGTACTGTGGAATAGATCCATTGCCCACCCCCCCATCCCGATCTTGTCAGTTTGAGGAGCTCCAAGATGTTGGTAAATATGTCTGAACACAAGAATTGCCTGACAGAACTGAGTGCCCAGCTGAAATACCTGACTTTTTACTGAAATACTTCAATCACAGGTTTAAAGGGCTAAATGAGCTTCTGCTGCATCTCGCTTCTGTTTCAATGGCGTCTTTCAAAAGCCACGGGAGACACGTGCAGGAGAACGTAAATCCGTTTGTTGCAGAATCCACAAAAAATTAAGTACCGCAAGTGTTTAAATTATCTACATTGTCCCTTTAACAATTGACCCGCCGGCTTTAAATGCGGATGGGACTTCTGGGTTTCAGATGCGCACATACATCCAAACGCGCCTGGGTTAAACCTGGATGTGGTTCCGCTCCCAACCCACCCATTCTTGGGGGTTAAAATTACTCCCATGAGTCTGGATAGATATGAAGTGTCCAAGAAGAAGTGATTGTTTTTCTCGCAGCCTGCCACACACCTGGCAATACTGGCAGCTATAGGTAAAAATAGCAATAAGCATTCTTGAGTACTGTACCAACATTATTTTGCAAAAGAAAGCCAGGGGCTGAGTGTTTGTAACTTAAGTTAACTTGTAGCCTTATACTGGTTGACACTATTGTGGCCAATCTGTTGACTTGATTTGCTCAATGTTCAAGAAAACAATCAATATTTATCTCACCACTGTGAAATGCTGTCTAAGGACTCAATTTTCCCAGGAAATTGCAGGTACGTTGCAGGGGGGGCTCTGAAAATCGGTGAAATCCTGTTCGGGTTCGGAACCCGGCTCCAACTCACAGACTTCCAGGTTCCCCGCTAATGAGTCTGGGTGCGCGCGAGCCTCCTGAATGCGGAAGTCCCACCAGCAATTAAAGCCGACGGGATGATACTTTACACAGTTGTTCAGATAGTTTAAGCAGTTGAACTACTTAACTTTCTCCACATTGAGGCCGGGGGACGATTTTAAAACATCCTCAGCGTGTTTCCCGTGCTGTGGGAAACACTCCGTGTTGCAACAGACATGTTTCAGCCAACAGCCAGTTGCACATTCAAATACTTCTTTGACAGATGGGGAGAAAAGGTCACTTATTGCAGCAGGGCACTCAGTTCTTTCAAAGTTTTGGCTGCGAGATCTTTGTGTTTTCACTGAAAATTCTTACTTTCCACTCAAAATTCTTCTATTCACATATATTTAACTACTTTGCGGACCCCCTCAAACTCACATCGTCAGCATGGAGGGCGCCATGGCTGCATTCACCACTACATCCGAGGACGAGCAACATCACCAGCCTCGCCTTTCACCTCCACTTCCACGGCTTCCACCTCCGCCACATGGAGCTCCACAACACAGGGCTGTGCCACAGGCACCTGCACAAGAGCACAGAGGGCAACAGAGGGGTGGCGCTTGAAGAGGCCTCATCCACATCTGCCACCCACATGGAGGAGGAGGAGGAGCAACCCATGGACAGAACAGCGGCTCATCTGGCTGCCCGTGAGGCCAGGGTGTCACTGATGTGTGAACGGTTCTCCTAATATCAGACAGTGTGAACAGTTCAGTCCTCACACCATCTGGAAAGAGCAGCGCCCACACCAGACCGCCCACCCATCCCTGCACAAAACAGTCCTGCAACTACACATACACCCACTGTAAAGTGACCCAATGGGTGGCATCAAGTGTTGCTGTTCATGGTGAACCTCATGAAAGGGACTTATTACAGAAGCCGGGAATGGGCAAGACATGGCAGCAGTGGTGAGAATCTTAAAATTTAATGTAACTTTAACAAACCACTCCTACCACACCACTCCTACCACTCTGCCGGACGACGGTTTGGAGGACATGTGTGATGCTTTGTAAGGCCAGTGCTGGTGCATCTGTCTGCCTGTTTAAGGCGGCAGAATGTTGTTCAGCCTGAGTCCGAATGGCTGTTGTCAGGACCTGAATAAACTCATTTGTGAGCCGTACTTGAAGCTCAACGGAGGCTAGCCTTCTCTCCATCACAGACATTCCCGCACTTACCTGTGACACTATCTGAGATGCCCTCACGTCCCTGTGACAGTATCTCAGAGATGCCCTCACGTCCCTGTGACAGTATCTCAGAGATTCCCTCCTGTACCTGTGCCACCATTCCACTCATGCAGGAGTTGGACTCCTCCATCCTCTGCGCTGTTGTGGAGAGTGCGCGTGGCACCTGTTCCAAGCACCTCGCAAATGTGCTGCTGCTGCTAGATAATTCTCTTTTTAAAGGATGGCCGCCAGGGTTCAGCATCTGCGTCCAGCTGAGCAGAGCCTTGGGAGGAGTGCTCCCACTGACGCAGACTCTCCACAGCTGCTCCTGCCACCAGTGTCTGCTCGTGCTCACGTTTGTGGTAACTCACCAGATGGCAACCCAACTAACTGAGGACTAGGACCCACCGAGGTGTGAGTATCTGCGCTGGTGGATGGCTCGCTAAGATATATCGGTGCACCCTCAGAGGCCGGCAGGTCCCCTGAGGAATTGCCTTCCACCGTCACTGCGGTCGCTGAAGGCCCTGTAAGAGAATAGAAGGCAATATTAAGCATCATCACAGATATGTCATATTGCGATAAGCATACTGAGGTGCTAAAGATGGCAAGGCACGTTAACATCAATTGATATTGTGTGTGCTGAATGTTAAAGTTGTGTCACCAGACGTTTGTCAGGTACCAGTCTCGGCGTCCCCGACAGACAAGCTTTCGAGGGTTCGGCTGAGCTTCAGCGCCTCCGGCTCCGCCACTGTGAGGACAACGATCTGTTGTGCTCCCCTCCGGTCCTCGCCCTCTCCCGTGCATTCTGAGCTGTCTTCTCTTATAAGGGGAGTAGGTACAGACGTGCGAGTGAGTGATGGTGAACTGGCCAACCGATGAATGCATTGGTTTGGGTGAGGCTGACCGTGAAAAAGATGTATCAGAGGGTTAGTATGAGACAGAGCCATGACATTGTATGAGGATTGGGTTGAGTGGTAGGGAATAGGGAGGTGAGGAAATGGTGAGAAAATGCAGGTAAGTTGAGGATGAGCCTTAAATGGGTCTGAGGAGTGATGTGATAGAGTAGTGTTGGCAGTGAGGAATGAGTTGTGGGATGGGGGCGGTGATGTGGAAGATGGAATGTAGGAGAATCAGTAAGTGTACTCACTTTGGCTGATCTAATTAGGTCATTGAAGCGCTTCCTGCACTGGATCCAGGTGCGGGAGATGTTGCTGCTGCTCGTGACCTCCTCTGCCACCTCGAGCCAGGCCTTCTTGGTGGCAGAGGCAGGCCACTTCCTCCCATCCGCCGAGTAAACAGATCCCTCCTCCTCCTCACCCCATCCAGTAGCACCTGGAGTGAGGCATCACTGAATCTTGGTTCAGCCTTGCCTCTGTATTGCTCCATTGTGGGGTGTCGGTGTTTGCTTCAGGAAAAGCCATTGGAGGACTGCCCCTTTAAATTGGGCTCCTCCAGCTGACAGCCTGTGATGCGGGTACGCAGTTCGCCCGTTGCGCAGCTTTCGGACGACAAACACGGAAGCCACGTCAAGTGGCACCCACTGAATCGCGATCGCGTGGGAAACAGACATTTTTTATTGGGCGGGTTACCGGCGCGCCCATTCACCCTCCCCGTTGCCATCCCGCCTCCACTCTAATGTCGGGGCCTATGTCTCTCAGAAAGTGGGGTGGCGATGGCACAAAAATGACAGGACTATGCCCTGCACCCCAACGTCGCTTGAAAAATATCAAGCACCAGATTTTACCTCGAACATTTTTAATGTGGTATTACGCCCCTTGTATATGCTAATGAGGGGTCTAAAGCCTGTTTTAGGATCCCTTCAAGAAATTGAGCTGCCCAGCCAGCGGCCCCCACCAACAGGTAAGTTTTATTTTAAATTTATATAGAGCCAAGAGGAGTGTTCCTCCCGGCTCCACAGCACTCCTGGCGACTGTGATTGGCTCCCCCTTCCACCGTAAAGAGAAGGGTACAGGAGCATAGTGGTTATGTTACTGGACGAGTATTCCAGAGGCCTGGACGAATAATCCAGAGTCATGAGTTCAAATCCCACCACGGAAGCTGGGGAATTTAAATTCAATTAATTAAATAAAATTCTGGGATAAAAAAAACTAGTATCAACAATGGTGGCCATGAAACTACAGGATTGTCGTAAAAACCTATCTGGTTCACGAATGCCCTTCAGGGAAGGAAACCTGTCGTCCTTACCCGGTCTGGCCGATATGTGACTCCAGACCCACAGCAATGTGGTTGATTCTTAATCGCCATCTGAAATGGCCTAGCAAGCCACTCAGTTGTAAAATCTCGCTGCTAAAAGTCATAATAAGAGTAAAACCGGATAGACCACCCGGCATCGGACCACTAGGCACCAGACACGACAAAGGCAAACCAAGCCCAGTCAACCCTGCAAAGACCTCCTCACTAACATCTGGGGACTTGTGCCACAATTGGGAAAGCTGTCCCACAGATGAGTCAAGCAACAGCCTGACATAGCCATACTCACAGAATCGTACCTTTCAGCCAACGTCCCAGACTCTTCCACCACCATCCCTGGGTATGTCCTGTCCCACCGGCAGGACAGACTGACTAGCAGTGGTGGTACAGTGATATACAGTCAGGAGGGAGTGGCCCTGGGAGTCCTCAACATTGACTCTGGACCCCATGAAATCTCATGGCATCAGGTCAAACATGGGCAAGGAAACCTCCTGCTGATTACCACCTACTGCCCTCGCTCAGCTGATGAATCCTCCTCCATGTTGAGCACCACTTGGAGGAAGCATTGAGGGTAGTAAGGGCACAGAATGTACTCTGGATGGGGGACTTCAATGTCCATCACCAACAGTGGCTCTGGTAGCACCAGACCGAGCTGGGCAAGTCTTGAAGGACATAGCTGCCAGACTGGGCCTGCGGCAGGTGGTGAGCAAACCAACACAAGGGAAAAACATACTTGACCTCGTCCTCACCAATCTACCTGTCGCAGATGCATCTGTCCATGACAGCATTGGTAGGAGTGACCACTGCACCGTCCTTGTGGAGACGAAGTCCCGTCCTCGCACTGAGGACACCATCCAACGTGTTGTGTGACACTACCACCGTGCTAAATGGGATAGATTCAGAACAGATCTAGCAGCTCAAAACTGGGCATCCATGAGGCGCTGTGGGCCTTCAGCAGCAGCAGATTTGTATTCCAGCACAATCTGTAACCTCATGGACTAGCATATTCCTCACTCTACCATTACTAACAAGCCAGGGGATCAACCCTGGTTTAATGAAGAGTGTAGAGAGCATGCCAGGAGCAGCACCAGGTGTACCTAAAAAGGAGGTGCCAACCTGATGAAGCTACAACTCAGGACTACATGCATGCTAAACAGCGGAAGCAACATGCTATAGACAGAGCTAAGCGATTCCACAACCAACGGTTCAAATCAAAGCTCTGCAGTCCTGCCATATCCAGTCGTGAATGGTGGTGGACAGTTAAACAACTAACGGGAGGAGGAGGCTCTGTAAACATTCCCATCCTCAATGATGGCGAAGTCCAGCACATGAGTGCAAAAAACAAGGCTGAAGCGTTTGCAACCATCTTCAGCCAGAAGTGCTGAGTGGATGATCCATCTCGGCCTCCTCCCGATATCCCGAGTTCCAGAGGTGAGGTGAGAGTGACTGCCCTTGACATCAAGGCAGCATTTGACCGAGTGTGGCACCAAGGAGCCCCAGTAAAATTGAAGTCAACGCGAATCAGGGGGAAAACTCTCCAGTGGCTTTCGGAGATTATCCCCTTCGTCAGGTGAATGAGTGAAAAGGTTCAAACAGGCCAGTCACGGAGACAGCACGTCCCAGTACACTGGATATACATTGTGTCAATTACACAGACAGACAGAAAGAAACCCAAATGGCAGAGAGAGAGAGGGAATATTAAAAACATAATTTTTTTTCCCCTTTTTTCTGGTGGGGTTACATGTAGCGTGACATGAACCCAAGATCCCGGTTGAGGCCGTCCTCATGGGTGCGGAACTTGGCTATCAACTTCTGCTCGACGATTTTGCGTTGTCGTCTGTCTCGAAGGCCGCCTTGGAGAACGCTTACCCGAAGATCGGTGGCTGAATGTCCTTGACTGCTAAAGTGTTCCCCGACTGGGAGGGAACCCTCCTGTCTGGCGATTGTTGTGCGGTGTCTGTTCATCCGTTGTCGCAGTGTCTGCATGGTCTCGCCAATGTACCATGCTCCGGGGCATCCTTTCCTGCAACGTATGAGGTAGACAATGTTGGCCGAGTCACAGGAGTATGAACCATGTACCTGGTGGGTGGTGTCCTCTCGTGTTATGGTGGTATCTGTGTCGATGATCTGGCATGTCTTGCAGAGGTTGCCGTGGCAGGGTTGTGTGATGTCGTGGACGCTGTTCTCCTGAAAACTGGGTAACTTGCTGCGAACTATGGTCTGTTTGAGGTTGGGTGGCTGTTTAAAGGCGAGTAGTAGAGGCGTGGGGATGGCCTTAGCGAGGTGTTCGTCGTCATCGATGACATGTTGAAGGCTGCGGAGAACATGGTGTAGTTTCTCCGCTCCGGGGAAGTACTGGACGACGAAGGGTACTCTGTTGTAAAGGAAGATGGTAGCGGTTGTTGGAGGCGAATCATCTCAGCCCCAGGACATTGCTGCAGGAGTTCCTCAGGGCAGTGTCCTAGGCCCAACCATCTTCAGCTGCTTCATCAATGACCTTCCCTCCATCATAAGCTCAGAAATGGGGATGTTTGCTGACAAGTGCACAGTGATCAGTTCCATTTGCAACCCCTCAGATAATGAAGCAGTCCGTGCATGCAGCAAGACCTGGACAACATCCAGGCTTCGGCTGATAAGTGGCAAGTAACATTCGCGCCAGACAAGTGCCAGGCAATGACTATCTCCAACAAGAGAGAATCTAACCACCTCCCCTTGACATTCAACGGCATTGCCATTGCCGAATCCCCCACCATCAACATCCTGGGGTTCCCCATTGACCAGAAACTTAACTGGACCAGCCACATAAATACTGTGGCTACAAGAGCAGGTCAGAGGCTGGGTATTCTGTGGCAAGTGACTCACCTCCTGACTCCCCAAAGCCTTTCCACCATCTACAAGGCACAAGTCAGGAGTGTGATGGAATACTCTCCACTTGCCTGGATGAGTGCACCTCCTACAACACTCACAAAGCTCAACACCATCCAGGACAAAGCAGCCCGCTTGGCTGGTACCCCATCCACCACACTAAACATTCACTCCCTTCACCACTGGCGCACAGTGGCTGCAGTGTGTACCATGCACAAGATGCACTGCAGCAACTCGCCAAGGCTTCTTCGACAGCACCTCCCAAACCCGCGACCTCTACCACCTAGAAGGACAAGGGCAGCAGGCACATGGGAACAACACCACCTGCACGTTCCCCTCCAAGTCACACACCATCCCGACTTGGAAATATATCGCCGTTCCTTCATCGTCGCTGGGTCAAAATCCTGGAACTCCCTTCCTAACAGCACTGTGGGAGAACCTTCACCACACGGACTGCAGCGGTTCAAGGATGCAGCTCACCACCACCTTCTCAAAGGCAATTAGGAATGGGCAATAGATGCTGGCCTTGCCAGCGATGCCCACATCCCATGAATGAATAAAAAAAAAGTCCCCCCCACAAAGAGGCTCGAAATTCATTTTGTGTGCTGCCTGTGGAGGGGTGACAGGCAGCTCGGTTCAATTCTTGAAATGACATTCAATTTTGGGCTTGCCTCGGGCCTACTGGTTAGGGTACACACAGTGCCGATTCTGGGCCTGAAAATGGGCCCAAATGAATTTCTGTGCCAGAGTCTTTCAGATGGGGGATCAAAGGGTAAGGAAAGTACTTTTTGTTCAAGCAGCCCACTTTTTACGAAAAGAAGTTATCATACCATAACTTTCTTCAACATCTTTTTTTAAAACATCAATTTTATTGCGAAAATGGAAGCTCTTCAGCACAGTCGTCCGACCTTTTAGCTGAATACAATTTCCCACCCAGTAGGATGGTTTCCTGGGATCCTTTGGCTCCAGATCAGACCTCAGGCTGGTTTAATCTTCACCACCACCACTGTTGCAATGAAACTGATACAGAACTCATGGGCAGGTTAGGAAAGAAAAACTTCCCACAGCTTCATGGCCAATGAATCACTTTTAATTGTTAGATAATCAAATGCTGGAGCCAATTGGACCCTTAAACAGCAAATGAGATAAATGACAGGCTAATCTGTTTTTGGTGTTCTTTCAGGGAAAAATGTAGGGCAGGACATTGACTGCTCTTTGAATAGTACACAGGGTTTTTTGCATCTATCTGAGCAGGCAAACAAGACTTCAGTTGAATATATAATCTGACTGGTGTGTCAGCCTAGGTTACATGCTCAAAGCCTGGAGTGGGGCTTGAACCCACAACCTTCTTGCTCAGAGACAAGAGCAGTGAGCTAAGGTGGCAGTTAGTTACCTATAACTGCCATCAATGGAGCAACTCTCAAAGAAGCAATACATAATGATAATTTTTACATCGCGAATAAAATTGATTTTTCAAAAAAGCTTCAAAACAATTTTGCCAATTGTTAATCGTGTCTCAATAATGTACAATATGCTTTAATTCAAAGTTATTCCATTCAAATTTCAGATAATTCAATTTTTTAGTGCAAAGCAACAACTTTCAAAAGTAACTGTACAATTAAATAAAAATACTCTCCCAGATAGTTTCCTCTTTAATCGCCTTGCAAAATTGTAAACAAGTTCCATGTATGTCTAGGCAGCCGCTGTTTGCGACAGTAGAAAAACAGTGAACTGCTATTCAATGACGTGTTTAAAATAGATACACACACAAGATTTAGTTATGACTATGAGGGTGGTGCCAGAGGACTGGAGAATTGAAAATGTTATACCCTTGCTCAAAAAAGGGTGCAAGGATAAACCTGGCAACTACAGGTCAGTCAGTTTAACCTCGGTGGTGGGGAAACGTTTAGAAACGATAATCCGGGACAAAATAATCAGTCATTTGGACAAGTGTGGATTGATAAGGGAAAGCCAGCACGGATTTGTTAAAGGCAAATCGTGTTGAAATGTAACTAACTGGAGTTTTTTAATGAGGTAAAAGAGAGGTTCGATGAGGGCAATGCAGTTGATATGGTATATACGGACTTTCAAAAGGCGTTTGATAAAGTGCCGTATAATAGGCTTGTCATCAAGATTGAAGCCCATGGAATAAAAGGGGCAGTAGCAACACGGATACAAAATTGGCGAAGTAACAGGAAGCAGAGAGTAGTGGTGAACAGTTGTTTTTCGGACTGGAGGGAGGTGTACAGTGGTGTTCCCCAGAGGTTGATACGAGGACCACTGCTTTTCTTGATATATATTAATGACTTGGACTTGGGTGTACAGGGCACAATTTCCAAATTTGCAGATGACACAAAACTTGGAAGTGTAGTAAACAGTGAGGAGGATAGTGATAGAGTTCAAGAGGATATAGACAGGCTGGTGGAATGGGCGGACACGTGGTAGATGAAATTTAATGCAGAAAAATGCGAAGTGATACATTTCGGTTGGAAGAACGAGAAGTGGCAATATAAACTTAAGGGCACAACTGTAAAAGGGGTACAGGAACAGAGAGATCTGGGTGTTTTTCGCGCACAAATCATTGAAAGTGGCAGGGCAGGTTGAGAAAGCGGTTTAAAAAGCATATGGGATTTTGGGCTTTGTAAATAGAGTACAAAAGCAAAGATGTTCATGATGAACTTTTAGAAAACACTGGTTCGACCACAACTGGAGCATTGTGCCCAGTTCTGGGCACCGCACTTTAGGAGAGACGTGAAGGTCTTAGAGAGTGTTGTAGGGGGCTTCCGCTCACAACATCGTACGGACCGCTCGCTACGAAATACCACGTCTGTGTCAGGAGAGTCGTACAGAGATTTTATTCTCAAGCATGCAGGGGAGCACGTTATGGCAATCCGCCACCAACGTCTCTCAGAGTACATACAGAGTCACAGCTTTATACAGCCGTACAAACAAGGTTTGCACCCATTCCACATTGACCACATAGTGCAAGTTAGCAATAATCTAACTGACTCAACTTCTCATGATAACAGTTCCTGTTTTAAGTTTTGATAAAACATGTTTTTCACAGTTACTTTGGTTAACTTGCTGACACTGCGTTTGTGGTTATCTTGCTTACAAGACACTTTAGCCTGCTTTTTCCAATCTGGACATACAAGTTACAACATTTTCCCATTATACCTTGCGGTTACACTGGTAGCCTCATATTAGTACACATTTAAAGATTATTTTGTACCCATTTCACATCATCATCAATATCGCAAAGTCTCATTTTAGCTGCCATAGCTGCCACAACAGAGAGGTTGTGGAAGAGATATACTAGAATGATTCCAGGGATGAGGGACTTTAGTTACGTGGATAAATTAGAGAAGCTGGGGTTGTTCTCCTTGGAACAGAGATGGTTGCAAGGAGATTTGATAGAGGTGTTCAAAATCATGAAGGGTCTAGACAGAGTGGATAGAGAGAACCTGTTCCCATTGGCGGAAGGATCAAGAACCAGAGGACGTTGTTGGCCCAGGGGCTGCAGAAAATTACTGAGCTTAATTCGAATTGCTAACAAAGACACTGACTTTTGAACTGAGGTGACCTGGAGTTCAGTCACTGGTCTGAACTGGCCAGAACCAGTTTGAATTTGTTCCGCTTCTTAGAGGGACAAAGGAGCTGTGATGAGACACCAGTCCTTATTTAGAAAAGGAGTAATGAGGAGATGCTACCTAGCCCCTTGGAACAGAGCCAATCAGGGGATGACACTGACCACTCAAGGAATTTTAAGCCAACCGGAGAAGACAGCATCATTCAAAAAGACAGACTTGGAAATAAAACTGAAGCATTGCAGGCTTGGTGCCAGAGAGAGTTTTGTTTGTGAGGGAGACTCCGGAGACTAACCATCGTGGAAGTCAGGGACGTAGAGACGACGTCGAGAGAGAGAGAGAGAGCGAATCGCCTGGCCAGCATTATCTCTCCTTTCCGGTTAATATAATATCCTTTCTATTCTGTCACCACTCAGGGAGTGTTAGTCAGAGAAACCTAGTGAGTGTGCGTTTAAATCTTAATACTCAGGGAGTGTTAGTCAGGGAAACCTAGTGGGTGTGCGTTTAAATCCTAGTTTGAGTATAAAACTGTATAACCTGCTGTAAACTGCATGCCTATATCTAACTAGACGTATAAGCGGTATGTACATGATCTAATAACGTTAATAAAGCAAATTGAGAATTAAGTGAGAATTGACTCTTCCTCCGTGTACTAAGCCAAAACCGTTAACCGGTGACTTCCGGTCAACATCTTTGGCGTCCCTGGGTGGGCTCGAGGATAAATCTCTCCGTTGCGTCAGTGGGAGCCTCGAGGCAAACCGAATTTGGCAAAGTATACAGAGAACAGGGGTTTGGGTTAATTCATAGTTAATAACACAAGATGACGAATAAAGGGAAATCACCAAGCCCTGGGGACTTGGACTGTTTTGATTGGAAGGGACTCCTTCAAAAATACATAATAGGGAAGTGGCCGCAATACGGGGAGTATGCGGGTCACATTGGAGACAAGGGAAAACTGTTGGGGAGGTCCTTTGGAAAATTGCGCAAACAAAGATGTCAGATAGGAAATTTAAAAAGATACAGAAGTCCGTAGAGATCGGATGTTTACTTGAGGAATGGATAGAATGCCAACAGCAGGCTAGGAGAGAGAGAGAAGAGACTCAGAAAATCCAAGATGGATTAGGGGAAGAGAATAAAAAACTCCGTAAGGAGATAGCCTGCCTTAGTGAGAAGGTAACTGATCTAAAGGGACAGAGAAGTGCAGATTTGATGCACATGAACCAATATCAGTTACAGTGCGAAAAATTGACTAATGAAAAGAGTAAGAGAGAGGGAGAAACCCAAGCAGCTAAAGTTGAGGTGGAGAGATGGAAACAACAATGTAGTGATTTAAAAACTGCTATGAATGTGATTCACAGAGCAGCTCAGGAGAAGAGGTGATCATACAATGTGTCAGAAACTGATAGGGAAGCTGCAAGATCAGCTAGCCGCACAGAGGGGCATATTGTGTGCTTTTGCACCCGGAAGAGGTGAAGAAAGTGGTCTAGGGGATGTAGATTGGGATGATTTCGCAGACGAGGTGGATAGATACAGCAGCGGTGATAGGGAACCGAAAAAACCGCCTGCCTCAATGGCTCCCCTTGTAACCACTAGAGCACAGGTGGGGGAAGATGGCCAGGATATGACATATTCCACCCCACTTGGGGTACAGGAACTGAGGGTTATTGCGAAAGATATTGGAACGTGTGCACCTGGGGATGATCCTAGGGAGTTGTTCCTAGCGGTCAGGCAACAGAGAGCGATACACGGCTTAGACGATGCTGAGGAAAGAAAATTAATCCTAATGTGCCTATGCCCACATATACACTCCGCCCTACCGGAGGAACAAAAACTTGGTAGAGGCACAAATGAAGCCTTAAAGGACCAGGTATTATCTGTCATGGGCGATAACAGAGGGGATCCAGTGGAGGCGCTGATGAGATGCTATCAAAGGAAAGGTGAACACCCCACTGTATTTTCGGCTCGCATTTGGGCAGTGTTTCAAGGGGTCTACGGTACAGACTTAGATAGGGATAATTTACAGCGGGAGGTTAGGAACCGATGGCTGAGAACACTAGTGTTGCATGGCACTGAGGAGTCGAGGAAGGCACTAGATCAGTTTGATCCCGCTGATGACACACATACAGAGCCCTGGATAATTCGGAAGATGGTTAGAGTATGGGAAAGGGAAATACCAAAACGATCCAAGGCATCCGGGGACAGATTAATGCCTGTTAAAGATCAGGCGATAACCTGGAGAAATGAAGGGAGGGGACCTACTCAGGGGGAACCCCCTCCAGCTTATCAGACAGTGGGAAGAGGTAGAGGCAGAGGAAAAGGAAACTTCTCAGGAATGGGGAGAACTCAAGGCGAGGTGCCCAAATGCTATAACTGTGGCCAAGAGGGACACTTCGCAAGGGACTGCCCGAACCCGAGACGAGAGAATGCAGGTCGGGGAAGGAATCAGAGCCTACCCGTGGAAGGGCCGAATAGACCAAGTCCTCAGTGTGATACGATAGAAATATCACCGAGTTCCGGGTTGTACCCCGAACTGCAATGACGGTCTCAGGCCTCTCCATTATGGGTGCGTGACGCGCGGTTGGATGACACAGGGAGACCCCTAGTGAATGGTAGGGTCAGAGGCCGCCCTCTTACATTCCTTTGGGACACAGGGGGATCCCGAACCACCGTTAACACCACTCAGATCAATGACATAGATTGGAAAATTCAAAACGAAATTATTCTAAGTGGATTCACAGGGCATTCACAAGTGGGATATGTGAGTGTACCGTTGGAAGTCGGTGTGGGAGACATAGTGATAGAGCATTCAGTGGTCCTTATTAAATTATCTAGAGAACAAGAATATATATTAGGGAGTGACTATATGGCCAAAGTGGGATTCTGCTTCGACCCCGTTAATTGTATGATTTGGCAAATGCCTTTGGGCATGGGCAGTATAAATCACACACTCGTCCCGGTGGGGGAATATCAGGATAGGATATGCACGATTGGGGAAATGTGGATAGAACCAGGAGAAATGAGTAGCGATCGTGAAGTACAACAGATTATTGTACAAAACTCAATAGTATTTGCCCGACATAAACATGATTGTGGGAAAATGACCGGGAGTGTGTGTTAACAAGGTCCAGACCCCAAACCACAAAAGCAGTATGGTTTCCCAAAGCAAGCAGAAGAAGAGATAGAGAAGGTGACACAGAGTCTGCTGCAGCAAGGGATATTAAGACCAATAGCTTCCATTAATAACGCACCTATTTGGCCAGTGAGGAAACCCGACGGTAGCTGGCGACTGACGATAGACTACAGAGAATTAAATAAAGTCACCCCGCTAACGGCCCCTACAGTAGCAACTAGCCCAGAGACAGTAGTCCGACAAAATGAGGATGCGCAGTGGTTTACAGTTTTAGACATAAGTAACGGTTTTTGGTCTATTCCACTGGAGAAAGAATGTCAATATAAATTTGCATTTACTTTCCAAGGACAGCAATATACATGGACCGCCCTGCCGCAGGGGTTTCACAATTCCCCGTCCATATTTCACCAACGGCTGAGGGAAGGGTTAAAAGGATTCTCAAGGCCTGAATGTCTAGTGCAGTATGTAGACGACTTACTCCTACAAACTGAAACCAAGAAGGAACATTATCAACTGCTAAGTGAATTACTGCAGTTGTTACATGACTTGGGATTAAAGATTAACCCTAAAAAAGCGCAGATCATGAAACAAAAAGTTACTTACATGGGAATGATTCTGACGCCGGGACTAAGGGACATTGACAAGCGAAGGGTAGAGACGGTTGGCAGACTCCCTGTTCCGCGGGATGTAAAAGGGTTAAGGTCCTTCTTGGGGTTGGTAGGATATTGCAGGGATTTGCCACAAAGGCGGCCCCGCTGATGGAATTATTAAAAAAGAATGTGGCCTGGGAGTGGTAAACAGAACACACCCAGGCCATGACTGATCTAAAGCAAGCATTAGCTGCCGCGCCTGCTTTAAAAACCCCAAATCCAACGGAGCCGTTTGCATTGGAGGTGGCTACCACAGACACCACCCTCTCGGCAGTTCTATTACAGGAGACACACGGGAAATTACGATCAGTAGCGTACGCCTCACGTATGCTCTCACCAGTAGAGCAAGGGTATACGGTATGTGAAAGACACTTGCTCGCTGTCTTTTGGGCAGTGCAGCATTTTACCTATATAGTGGGACTAAACCCACTTACAATATTAACAGAACACACCCCAGTACAGCTACTGTTTGATGGAAGGATTAAGGATGGTTCAGTTAGCCAAAATAGAATCACTAGATGGACATTGTTGCTGCAAGGGAGAAATATAACCGTAAAGGGGGTAAAAACCACTACTATGTTAGCAGACAACTTAGTTTATCAGGGAGAAAAACATGAGTGTCAATTGATGATAGCAAATGACCCCAAGGGCCCATTTGTATCAAAACAAAAAGGAGGGGGTAAGACGGGGCCTGAAAACAGAAAGACAAAGGAAACAGGAAAGGAAGAACCCTCTTTTAAAATTTTTGTGGATGGTTCTTCATCAGTACAGGATGAGGAAAAGGAGAACTGGCTGTGGGATATACATGGAGGATGACCACGGACGGGAAAGATTTAGTGTGGCTCTGAAATTACCTAAAACTATGAGTGCGCAGTTGGCAGAACTAGCAGCCGTTGCATATGTGGTTGGTCACCCGGAATATTTTCCGCCCAGATCAGTCATATATTCTGATAGCATGTATGTCTGTAATAGCCTCACAGAACATTTGCCCCTATGGGAAGCGAGAGGTTTTGTCTCAGCGGATGGAAAGCCCCTTCCATCAGCCCCGCTATTACGGTACATCTTTGAAGAAGCACAGGGGAAAGGATATGGGGTCACAAAAGTGAAAGCTCATTCAAAACTCTCTCCCGAAGGGAACAGGAAAGCTGATGAACTAGCTAAACGAGGTGCTGTAAGTGGACAGGAATGGCAGCCACCGTTTGGGGAAATCGGGGGCCAGAAAGAAAAGCAGGTCAAAGTAATGGATTTAACGGAGGAGCAAAAGAAAGACGGAGAATTAAAAAAACTAATAGAAGGAGCAGAGTCAGACACATACAAAAGGCACCAGGGGGGTCTATATTCAAGACGGAGTGGTTTTATGTGAAGGAAAATTTGTGGTACCAGAGGGGGGACGAAACCAAATAATCCACTGGTACCATGACTTATGGGGACATAAAGGAACGGAAAGCACCCTAGATAGGATAAAGGAGGTGTGCTGGTGGCCTGGAATGACAGGTGACGTGGAACACTATGTCAAGAATTGTTTGATCTGTGCACAACACAACCCTGATAGAAATGTTAAGAAAGGGGCCCTCCGACATACTAGACCAGTAGAAGGGCCTTGGACTAATTTACAGATAGACTATATAGGACCACTTCCTCCCACTCCAGGAGGATACAAGTACATTCTAGCAATAGTGGATACCTTCACTAAATGGGTGGAAGCTTTTCCGACTGGAACAAACACAGCCAAAGTTACTGCGAAAATTCTATTAGAAAAGGTGTTTACCTGTTGGGGTTTACCCCGAAGCATAGAATCGGATCAGGGAACACATTTTACAGCCCAAGTAATGCAAAATGTTATGACCCTTTTTGGGGTTAGACAGAGATTTCACGTACCCTACAGACCACAGTCTAGTGGAATTGTGGAAAGAATGAATCGGACATTGAAAAACATGACAGCCAAAATGGTGCAGCAGCGCAAGACAACCTGGCAGGTGGTTCTGCCCTTTGTGCTGATGATAGTCAGGAATACCGTGGCTTCATCAACCGGCTACACTCCTTATAAACTCATGACAGGAAGGGACATGAGGGGAATAGAGGGGTTGGTAGGTTTGGATTTGTCTGAACCCGAGGTAGACCACATTATATCAGAAAAATGGGTACAACAGCTAGTAGAAACAGTAAAAGAAGCAAATTATGTAGCCGCTCACCAACAGGGAAAGAAGAAACAGCAAAGCAAGGCTTATTTCGAAGCAAAAGCCAGCCCGATAGAGTTGAGCCCCGGACAGAGAGTAATGATTAGAATACAACAGCCCACCTCATTCCTGAGTCCAAAGTTTGCCAGTCCCTATGAGATAGTAGACAAAGCTAGCCCATCTGTATACAGGATATTAACGGCACCAGATAAGAGTGGCTGGTACCACATTAATCAGCTAAAGTTGGTAGGAGAAAAACAGGATAATCATCATTGGCATGTGCTGCTTGATGCTAACGATGTTCCAAATTTTGAAGGTCAGGGAGATCAAGAACAGGACCAGCTACAGGTCCAAGAGGAGTTGATTGAACACAAATTTGATACTGTCCGTTCACATGCAGAGGCGAATCCAGGAACAAAACGAAAGGAACATAAAACAAAAAGGGGGAATAAGTGGGTTCTAAGAAACGGACGGTTAGAATCTGAAACAAATTGGGAACAGGATTTGGATGGTCTGGCTCAGTATATGGAGAGACTGGACTTATGATAGTACCTAAAAGAAACTGTACATAAGAGCAGAAATTACGCTTGTTTATTCCAGGTCCAGCCTAGAATGAAGGGGATAATGCATTTTGTTGCTATCGGATTGACCATCATCGGAACTGCGGTTGAACCTGCCTAGGAGCCGTCACGACGAATGAATGTGCCTGAAGCAGTGTCGACGGCGGAGGGATATCCCGAGACCAGGGACAACTTTGCTCTGCAGAATAAGACAGTCCGAACCAACAAAGGGGAAAGAGAGGATTTAAATTTGTATTATACGGGAGTGGATGGGTTAGCATGCGCGGGAAAGACTTTGGGTATACCGGAGGGAGCGGGAGTACAGTTTTCATGTAACACAGTTCTAGAGGTGACATTGTCGGTAATCCCAGAGGGAAAAATCATTAATCAATTTGTGGGTCCATTTATGGAGCGACCATCGGGGAGCGATGGTCGAGGTAAAATTATGGTCCACTGGGACCACACCTATATAAATATTGACTGGGGTAGTGACTCATAAAGGGAAATATTACGTTGGGGCGGTGTTTCATTTTCCCCGGCACGGAAGCAATTTGACCTACCCTTTAAAAAGAGTTCATAACGTGGGCAAGTATCATGAGGGTACTTGGATATCTTTGAGCAGTCCACCATCTCATGCTATTGTAATGGACGGTGCTGAGAAAGGTGTAGATTTGTCAAAGTGTCACCAAGGAGGGAATCACTGGGCCTGTCCAGAAGAGATAACGAGACAGAAACTGACTAATTGTGGGTTCAGTACTTATGAAAATTGTTCACTGTCCATTTTGCTGGTTAACAACCAGTCCTTTTTACAATACGCCCTTGTGGGACAAACGTATTACATAGCCACAGCGACTATGAACTATAATAAAGGATGGAAACAGTGCCCTCTGGAAGGACACAATGTGGCCATTAACAATGTGACCTCAGACCTGGTTGTTGGTGGACAAGTTCTGCCTAAGCCAATAATGAGGATGGTGATAAACGAAAACCTCACAGTCCACCGTACCGATATAGACCAAGATCTGTGGAAATATGTTCCAACCGAACTACCACCCATTCCGCACCTGACTGCAGATTGGACACAAATAGCGGAGGAAGCCAATAGATAATTCATCAATGGACTAAACACTAAAATAATTAAAACTCATGCTGATAAAGCAGATGAACTGCTATGGGACCCCGGGTTCTGGGATAAATTTTGGAAATGGGGATCTAATCTTCAAATACATCCATGGGTCAGGATTTTATCACATGCTGCTGTAGTTGTGATTTTATGTGCATTAATACTTGTCATATTCAATGTATATCAGCTTAGAAGGTGGAAAAATGAAATTTTGCAACAATTGAGTGTTAGTGCTATAATGAAACAGAAGAAGCGATTATCAATATAAGGATACTGTGTGAAGTATATTTTATACGCTTTCTTTTTTATATTTTTTCTATAACCATATAATATCACAGATGTAACATGCCCATTGGGGGACAATGTCAGCCTCAGGAGTGGTACACAGAAAGGGAGTATAATGATCCTAAGAAAAGTATCTTTGGATCAAAAGGGGGGATATGTTGGCCCGGGGCTGCAGAAAATTACTGAGCTTAATTCGAATTGCTAACAAAGACACTGACTTTTCAACTGAGGTGACCTGGAGTTCAGTCACTGGTCTGAACTGGCCAGAACCGGTGTGAATTTGTTCCGCTTCTTAGAGGGACAAAGGAGCTTTGATAAGAAAAGGAGTAATGAGGTGATGCTACCTAGCCCCTTGGAACAGAGCCAATCAGGGGATGACACTGACCACTCAAGGAATTTTAAGCCAACCGGAGAAGACAGCATCATTCGAAAAGACAGACTTGGAAATAAAACTGAAGCATTGCAGGCTTGGTGCCAGAGAGAGTTTTGTTTGTGAGGGAGACTCCGGAGACTAACCATCGTGGAAGTAGGGACCCTACGTCAGGGACGTAGAGACGACGTCGAGAGAGAGAGAGAGAGAGAGAGAGCGAATCGCCTGGCCAGCATTATCTCTCCTTTCCGGGTAATATAATATCCTTTCTATTCTGTCACCACTCAGGGAGTGTTAGTCAGAGAAACCTAGTGGGTGTGCGTTTAAATCCTAGTTTGAGTATAAAACTGTATAACCTGCTGTAAACTGCATGCCTATATCTAACTAGACGTATAAGCGGTATGTACATGATCTAATAACGTTAATAAAGCGAATTGAGAATTAAGAGAGAATTGACTCTTCCTCTGTGTACTAAGCCAAAACCGTTAACCAGTGACTTCCGGTCAACAACGTAGATTTAAGGTAATTGGCAAAAGAACCAAAGGTGACATGAGGAAAATCAATTTTTACACAGAGAGTGGTTAGGATCTGGAATGCACTGCGCGAGGGGGTGGTGGAGGCAGATTCAATTGTGGCTTTCAAAAGGGAACTGGATAACTACTACAAAGGAAAAAAATTGCACAGCGACAGGGATAGGGCAGGGGAGTGGGACGAGCTGGATTGCTCTTGCATCGAGCTGGCATGGACTCGATGGGCCGAAAGGCCTCCTTCCGTGCTGTAACCTTTCTATGATTCTATGACCACAGTACAGGATGGTGGAACTGTCAAATGAGTATTTTGCTTCTATATTCAGGTGGAAAAGGAGAATTCAATACGAGGGCTACAAAGAAGACTAGGCATGAAAGAACTTGCATTTATTTGGTGCCTCAACCAACAGCGAAAACAGATTATCAGGTCATTATCTCATTGCTGTTTGTGGGACCTTACTGTGTTCAAATTGACTGTCGCGTTTCCAACATTACAACAGTGACCACACGGTAAAAGTACTTCATTAGCTGAAAAGTGCTTTGAGATGGCATGAGGTCATGATAGGAGCTATTTAAGTCTTCCTTTTGTTTCATGCATTTTATCAGATTTGGGTATGGATGGCCTCAGACTTGTACTCGAGTTCTGATAAAAACATGGAAAATAGGAACAGGAGTAGGCCAATCGGCCTTTCGAGCCTGCTCCCCCATTCAATATGATCATGGCTGATCTTCGATCCCAATACCATATTCCCGCTCTCTCCAAATATTCCTTGATGCGTTTTGTGTCTAGAAATCTATCGAGCTCCTTCTCAAATATATTCAGTGACTCGGCCTCCACAGCCTTCTGTGGTAGAGAATTCCACAGGTTCACCACCCTCTGAGTGAAGAAATTTCTCCTCATTTTGGTCCTAAATAGGAACATAGGAATATAGGAACAGGAGTAGGCCATTCAGCCCCTCGAGCCTGCTCCACCATTTGATAAGATCATGGCTGATCTGTGATCTAACTCCAAATACCTGCCTTTGGCCCATATCCCCTGATACCTTTGATTGCTAAAAAGCTATCTATCTCAGATTTAAATTAAGCAATTGAGCTAGTATCAATTGCCGTTTGCGGAAGAGAGTTCCAAACCTCTACCATCCTTTCTGCGTAGAAATGTTTTCTAATCTCACTCCTGAAAGGTCTAGCTCTAATTTTTAGACTGTGTCCCCTACTCCTTGAATCCCCAACCAGCGGAAATAGTTTCTCTCTATCCACCCTTTCCGTTCCCCTTAATATCTTTTAAACTTCGATCAGATCACCCCTTAACCTTCGAAACTCGAGAGAATACAAACCCAATTTGTGTAATCTCTCCTCGTAACTTAATCCTTGAAGTCCAGGTATCATTCTAGTAAACCTACATTGCACTCCCTCCAAGGCCAATATGTCCTTCCGAAGGTGCGGTGCCCAGAAGTGCTCACAGTACTCCAGGTGTGGTCTAACCAGGGTTTTGTATAGCTGCAGCATAACTTCTGCCCCCTTGTACTCAAGTCCACGAGATATAAAGGCCAGCATTCCATTAGCCTTATTGATTATTTTCTGCACCTGTTCATGACACTTCAATGATCTATGCACCTGAATCCCTAAGTCCCTTTGGACATCCAATGTTTTTAACTTTTTACCATTTAGAAAGTACCCTGTTCTATCCTTTTTTGATCCAAAGTGGATGACCTCACATTTGACGACATTGAATTCCATTTGCCACAGTTTTGCCCATTCACCCAATCTATCAATATCCCATTCTAATTTTATGCTTTCATCCACACTGCTTACAATTCAATCAATCTTTGAGTCATCGGCAAACTTAGATATGAGACTTTCTATGCCTTCATCTAAGTCGTTAATAAATATTGTGAATAATTGAGGCCCCAAGACAGATCCCTGCGGGACTCCACTAGTCACATCCTGCCAATGTGAGTACCTACCCATTATCTCTACTCTCTGTCGCCTTTCGCTCAGCCAACTTCCTAACCAAGTCCGTACTTTTCCCTCTATTCCATGGGCTTCTATCTTAGCTAACAGTCTTTTATGTGCGACTTTATCAAATGCCTTCTGGAAGTCCATATAAATAACATCCATTGACATTCCCCTGTCCACTACTTCAGTCACCTCTTCAAAAAATTCAATCAGGTTTCTCAGGCACGACCTACCTTTCACAAATCCATGCTGGCGCTCTCTGATTAAATGAAAATTCTCGAGGTGTTCAGTCACACTGTCCTTAATTACAGACTCCAGCATTTTCCCCACAACAGATGTTAGGCTAACTGGTCAATAATTCCCTGGTTTCCCTCTCTCTCCTTTCTTAAAAAGCGGAGTGACATGTGCAATTTTCCAATATGGAGGGACAGTTCCTGAATCGAGAGAACTTTGAAAGATTATACTTCGAACATCTGCAATGTGCTCACCTACATCCTCTAAAACCCTGGGATGGAAAACATCTGGTCCTGGGGATTTGTCACTCTTCAGTGCTATTATTTTCTTCATTACCGTTGCTTTACTTATGTTAATTCTATTGAGTCCCTGTCCCCGATTCCATATTAGTTTTCATGGGATTTCCGGCATGCTATCCTCTTTTTCTGCAGTAAATACTGAACCAAAGTAATTATTCAACATGTCTGCCATTTCCCCATTGTCAATGACAATATCCCCACTTTCAGTTTTTAAGGGGCCAACACTGCTCCTGACCACCCTCTTTTTCCCAATACAACGATAAAAGTTCTTCGTATTGGTTTTGATATCCCTTGCAAGTTTCTTTTCATACACTCTTTTTGTAGGTCTTACTATCTGTTTTGTGACCCTTTGTTGATCTTTGTATCTTTCCCATTCGCCAGGATCTGTGCCATTTTTTGCCTTTTTGTATGCCCTTTCCTTATGTCTTATACTGTCCCTTACCTCTTTAGTTGTCCATGGCTGTTTTTTTGGCAAGTAGAGTTCTTGCCCCTCAGGGGTATAAACCGATTCTGTATCACGTTAAATGTTTCTTTAAACATTTCCCACTGATCATCAGTCATTTTACCCATGCACAGATTTGCCCAGTTTACTGTGGACAGTCTCTGCCTCATCCCATTGAAGTCGGCCTTACTCAAGTCCAGAATCTTAGCAGCTGATTCACTTTTTTCCCTTTCAAACACTACATTGAACTCGATCATGTTATGATTGCTTTTGGATAGATGTTCACACACAGTTAAGCTGTTAACTAAATCTGGTTCATTACTCATTACTAAATCTCGTATGGCTTGCCCCCTTGTTGCCTCCAGGTCATACTGCTCGAAAAAACTATCCTGGACACACTCAAGAAATTCTGACAGTTGCTAGTCTGCATTTCCCAATCTATGTGAAGGTGAAAGTTCCTCATTTAGACCACTATGCCTTTGTTACACACTTGTCTGATCTCTGCATTTACACAATCTAGCACTTCAGAGCTGCTGCCAGGGGTCCAATACCCAACTCCCACTATCATCTTAGATCCTTTCCTATTTCTCAATTCAACCCATAAGGTCTCTGTTGGCTGATTACCCCTCGTTATATCCCCCTTTATCATTGAAGTGATTTCATCTCTAATCACGAAGGCTACTCCTCCCCCTCTTCCATTTTCCCTATCTCTCCTGTAGACCTTATAACCTGGTATATTTAGTTCCCAATCCTGACCATCCTGCAGCCATGTCTCAGAAATAGCTATCATGTCATACCCTCCAATTTGAATTTGTACCTGTAGTTCATTTAATTTATTCCTTATACTCCATACATTTGTAGAAAGAACTCTTAGTTGGGCCACACACCCGAGCCTGACCTTCTGCTTCGATGCTGGGTTAATCGCTTTACACCTTCTAGTTTTCACTTTATCAGTAGTACCGAAAGTACACTTTCTTTCTGCTGCTCTATGCTTTTCCCTTTCACTTGTTCTTGAACAACTATTTGGACTATTTGCATTGTAAATGTCCCCTGGGTCCTCCCTTCTCTTGCTGCTCCCATCTTTACTCTCTTCTGACTCCCTGTTCAGGTTCCCATCCACCTGCCACTTTAGTTTAAACTCTCCCCAACAGCAGTAGCAAACCCCCCTGCAACGATATTAGTCCCGGATCTGTTGAGGTACAACCCGACCGGCTTGTACAGGTCCCACCTCCCTCAGCTGATGATTCAGTCCTCCTCCATGTTGAACTCCACTTGGAGGAAGCAAGGGCACAGAATGTACTCTGGGTGGGGGACTTCAATGTCCATCACCAAGAGTGGCTCGGTAGCACCACTACTGACCGAGCTGGCCGAGTCCTGAAGGACATAGCTGCCAGACTGGGCCTGCGGCAGGTGGTGAGCAAACCAACACGAGGGAAAAACTTACTTGACCTCGTCCTCACCAAGTATTGGTAGGAGTGACCACCGCACAGACCTTGTGGAGACAAAGTCCCATCTTCGCACTGAGGACACCATCCAACGTGTTGTGTGGCACTATCACCGTGCTAAATGGGATAGATTCAGAACAGATCAAGCAGCTCAAAACTGAGCAAACATGAGGCGCTGTGGGCCATCAGCAGCAGAATTGTATTCCAGCACAATCTGTAACCTCATGGCCCGGCATATTCCTCACTCTACCATTACCAACAAGCCAGGGGATCAACCCTGGTTCAATGAGGAGTGTAGAAGATCATGCCAGGAGCAGCATCAGGCGTACCTAAAAATGAGGTGCCAACCTGGTGAAGCTACCACTCAGGACTACATGCATGCTAAACGGCGGAAGCAACATGCTATCGACAGAGCTAAGCGATTCCACAACCAACGGATCAGATCAAAGCTCTGCAGTCCTGCCACATCCAGTCGTGAATGGTGGTGGACAATTAAACAACTAACGGGAGGAGGAGGCTCTGCAAACATCCCCATCCTCAATGATGGCGGAGTCCAGCACGTGAGTGCAAAAGACAAGGCTGAAGCGTTTGCAACAATCTTCAGCCAGAAGTGCCGAGTGGATGATCCATCTCGGCCTCCTCCCAATATCCCCACCATCACAGAAGCCAATCTTCAGCCAATTCAATTCACTCAACGTGATATCAAGAAACTACTGAGTGCACTGGGTATAGCAAAGGCTATGGGCCCCGACAACATCCCAGCTGTAGTGCTGAAGACATGTGCTCCAGAGCTAGCTGCGCCTCGAGCCAAACTGTTCCAGTACAGATGCAACACTGGCGTCTACCCAACAATGTGGAAAATTGCCCAGGTGTGTCCTGTCCACAAAAAGCAGGACAAATCCAAGCCGGCCAATTACTACCCAATCAGTCTACTTTCAATCATCAGCAAAGTGATGGAAGGTGTCGTCCACAGTGCTATCAAGCAGCACTTGCTCACCAATAACCTGGTCACCGATGCTCAGTTTGGGTTCCGCCAGGACCACTCGGCTCCAGACCGCATTACAACCTTGGTCCAAACATGGACAAAAGAACTGAATTCCAGAGGTGAGGTGAGAGTGACTGCCCGTGACATCAAGGCAGCATTTGACCGAGTGTGGGGCACCAAGGAGCCCTAATAAAATTGAAGTCAATGGGAATCAGGGGGAAAACTCTCCAGTGGCTGGAGTCATACCGAGCACAAAGGAAGATGGTCGTGGTTGTTAGAGGCCAATCATCTCAGCCCCAGGACATTGCTGCAGGAGTTCCTCAGGGCAGTGTCATAGGCCCAAACATCTTCAGCTGATTCATTAATGACCTTCCCTCCATCATAAGGTCAGAAATGGGGATGTTCGTTGATGATTGCACAGTGTTCAGTTCCACTCGCAACCCCTCAGATAATGAAGCAGTCCGAGCCCGCATGCAGCAAGACCTGGACAACATCCAGTCTTGGGCTCATAAGTGGCAAGTAACATTCGCGCCAGATAAGTGCCAGGCAATGACCATCTCCAACAAGAGAGAGTCTAACCACCTCCCCTTGACATTCAACGGCATTACCATCGCCAAATCCTCCACCATCAACATCCTGGGGGTCACCACTGACCAGAAACTTAACTGGACCAGCCACATAAATACTGTGGCTACAAGAGCAGATCAGAAGCTGGGTATTCTGTGGCGAGTGACTCACCTCCTGACTCCCCAAAACCTTTCCACCATCTGCAAGGCACAAGTCAGGAGTGTGATGGAATACTCTCCACTTGCTTGGATGAATGCAGCTCCAACAACACTCAAGAAGCTCGACACCATCCAGGACAAAGCAGCCCGCTTCATTGGCACCCCATCCACCACCCTAAACATTCACTCCCTTAACCACCGGTGCACAGTGTGTACAATCCACAGGATGCACTGCAGCAACTCGCCAAGGCTTCTTCGACAGCACCTCCCAAACCCGCGACCTCTACCACCTAGAAGGACAAGAGCAGCAGGTGCATGGGAACAACACCACCTGCACGTTCCCCTCCAAGTCACACACCATCCCGACTTGGAAATATATCACCGTTCCTTCATCGTCGCTGGGTCAAAATCCTGGAACTCCCTTCCAAACAGCATAGCGGGAGAACCTTCACCACGTGGACTGCAGCGGTTCAAGAAGGCAGCTCACCACCACCTTCTCAAGGGCAATTCGGGATGTGCAATAAATGCCGGCCTCGCCAGCGACGCCCACATCCCTTGAACGAATGAAAAAACACCAACCCCATATCCTGAGACTGTGACCACTCGTTCTGGAACCCCGAACCAGGGGAAGCATTCTCCCTCCAGTCTGTCTCGCCCTGTCAGAATTTTATATGTTTCAATGAGATCCCCTCTCATTCTTCTAAACTCGAGTGAATACAGGCTGAGTCAACCCAATCTCTCCTCATATGACAGTCCTGCCACCCCAGGATTCAGTCTGGTGAGCCTTCGCTGCATTCCCTCTATGGCAAGTATATCCTTTATTAGGTAAGGAGACCAAAACTGCACGCTATACACCAGGTGTGGTCTCACCAAGGCGCTGCATAATTGCAGTAAGACATCCTTACTCCTCCACTCAAATCCTCTTGCAATGAAGGCCAATATACCAATTGCCTTCTGAACTGCTTGCTGCACCTGCATGTTTACTTTCAGTGTCTGGTGTACATGAACACCCAGGTCCCTTTTGTACATCAACATTTCCCAATCTATCACCATTTAAATAATACTCTGCCTTTCTGTTTTTCCTTCCGAAGTGGATAACTTCACATTTATCCACATTATATTGCATCTGCCATGTATTTGCCCAATCACTCAACTTGTCTAAATCGCCTTGAAGCTTCTTTGCATCCTCCTCACAACTCACAATCCCACCTAGTTTTGTGTCGTCAGCAAACTTGAAAATCTTACATTTGGTTCTCTCATCCAAATCATTGATATATATTGTGAATAGCTGGGGCCCAAGCACTGATCCCTGCGGCACCCCACTAGTCACTGCCTGCCACCTGGAAAAAGACCTGTTTATTCCTATTCTCTGTTTCTTGTCTGTCAACCAATTCTCAATCCAAGCCAGTATATTACCACCAATCCCATGTGCTTTAATTTTGCACACTAACCTCTTATGTGGGACTTTATCAAAGGCCTTCTGAAAATCCAAATAAACCACATTCACTGGTTCTCCTTTATCTATTCTAACAGTTATGTCCTCAAAAAACTCCAATAAGTTTGTCAAACATGATTTCCCTTTCATAAATCCATGTTGACTTTGCCGAATCACGTTGATATTTTCCAAGTGTCCTGTTATCACATCCTTTATAATAGAGTCTAACATTTTCCCTACTACTGATATTAGGCTAATCGGTCTGTAGTTCCCTGTTTTCTGTCTCACTCCTTTTTTAAATAGTGGGATTACCTTTGCCACCCTCCAATCTGCAGGAATTGTTCTATGATCTATAGAATTTTGGAAGATGACAATTAATGCATCAACTATTTCCATGGCTGCCTCTTTTAGTTCTCTGGGATTCAGATTATCAGGCCCTGGGGATTTTTCGGCTTTCAGTCCCATTAATTTCTCCAGCAGTATTTTTTTGCTGATACTAATTTCCTTTAATTCCTCCTTCTCACTGGTCCCTTGGTTCCCTAGCATTTCTGGGAAGTTTTTTTTAATTCGTTCATGGGATGTGGGCGTCGCTGGCGAGGCCGGCATTTATTGCCCATCCCTAATTGCCCTTGAGAAGGTGGTGGTGAGCCGCCTTCTTGAACCGCTGCAGTCCGTGTGGTGAAGGTTCTCCCACAGTGCTGTTAGAAAGGGAGTTCCAGGATTTTGACCCAGCGACGATGAAGGAACGGAGATATATTTCCAAGTCGGGATGGTGTGTGACTTGGAGGGGAACGTGCAGGTGGTGTTGTTCCCATGTGCCTGCTGCTCTTGTCATTCTAGCTGGCAGAGGTCACGGATTTGGGAGGTGCGGTCGAAGAAGCCTTGGCGAGTTGCTGCAGTGCATCCTGTGGATGGTACACACTGCAGCCACTGTGCGCCGGTGGTGAAGGGAGTGAATGTTTAGGGTGGTGGATGGGGTGCCAATCAAGCGGGTTGCTTTGTCCTGGATGGTGTCGAGCTTCTTGAGTGTTGTTGGAGCTGCACTCATCCAGGCAAGTGGAGAATATTCCATCACACTCCTGACTTGTGACTTGTCGATGGTGGGAAGGCTTTAGGGAGTCAGGAGGTGAGTCACTCGCCGCAGAATACCCAGCCTCTGACCTGCTTTTGTAGCCACAGTATTTATGTGGCTGGTCCAGTTAAGTTTCTGGTCAATGGTGACCCCCACGATGTTGATGGTGGGGGATTCGGCGATGGTAATGCCATGAGTGTCAAGGGGAGGTGGTTAGACTCTCTCTTGTTGGAGATGGTCATTGCCTGGCACTTGTCTGGTGCGAATGTTACTTGCCACTTATGAGCCCAACCCTGGACGTTGTCCAGGTCTTGCTGCAAGCGGGCTCGGACTGCTTCATTATTTGAGGGGTTACGAATGGAACTGAACACTGTTCAATCATCAGCAAACATCCCCATTTCTGACCTTATGATGGAGGGAAGGTCATTGATGAAGCAGCTGAAGATTGTTGGGCCTAGGACACTGCCCTGAGGAACTCCTGCAGCGATGTCCTGGGGCTGAGATGATTGGCCTCCAACAACCAGTACCATCTTCCTTTGTGCTAAGTATGATTCCAGCCACTGGAGAGTTTCCCCCCTGATTCCCATTGACTTCAATTTTACTCGGGCTCCTTGGTGCCACACTCTGTCAAATGCTGCCTTGATGTCAAGGGCAGTCACTCTCACCTCACCTCTGGATTTCAGCTCTTTTGTCCATGTTTGGATCAAGGCTGTAATGAGGTCTGGAGCCGAGTGGTATTTGTGTCCTCTTCCGTGAAGACAGAACCAAAGTAGTTGTTTAATTGCTCTGCCATTTCCCTGTTCCCCATTATAAATTCTCCCGTTCCTGACTGTAAGGGACCTATATTTGTCTTCACTAATCTTTTTCTTTTTACATCCTCGTCGAAGCTTTTACAGTCTAATTTTATGTTCCTTGTACTCTCATACTTTATTTTTCCACGCTTAATCAATCTCCTGGTCCTTTTTTGCTGAATTCTGAACTGCTCCCAATCCTCAGGCGTCCTACTTTTTCTAGCAACTTTCTGTGACTCCTCTATGGATTAATTTCTTTTGTCAGCCATGGTTGGGCCGCATTTCATTTTGTGTTTTTGTGCCAGAAAGGAATGTATAATTGTTACAATTCATGCATTCGTTCCTTAAATGTTAGCCATTGCCTATCCACCTTCATGCCTTTTAATGAAGCTTCCCAATCTATCATAGCCAACTCACTCCTCATACCTTTGTAGTTTCCTTTGTTTCGATTTAGGACCCGAGTTTCGGATTGAACTACTTCACTTTCCATCTCAATGAAGAATTCTATCATGTTATGGTCACTCTTCCCTAAAGGACCCCGCACAACAAGATTATTAATTAACCCCTTCTCATTGCACAATACCCAATCTAGGATAGCCTGTTCCCTGGTTGGCTCCTCAACGTACTGGTCTAAAAATCCATCTCGTACACACTCCAGGAATTCATCCTCCATAGTATTATTGCTAATTTGGTTTGGCCAGTCTATATGCAGATTAAAGTCATCCATGATTATTGTAGTACCCTTATTACATGCATCTCTAATTTCCTGTTTGATGCCATCCCCTACATTACTACTACTGTTTACATACTGGCCACATACTCGGCCCATCGATGACCAACAGGGTCTGCCAACACTCAAAGTGTTGGATGTGCACCAGTGGCCCGTGCAACAGTCACCCAATAAGTGCCAAGGAAGCTGGCTCAAGAGCAATGACCTGTGGATTGGTGGGCTCATTTAATTTAAAGGGAAAAACCAGCCACTGACTTCTCAAGAGTCAATCCTGTAACACACCATTTCTTGGAGGGCTGCATCCCAGTATTTAAAAACATTGCTCTCTAGTGGAGAACCAGACAGTGCACAGCGCCATGTTGTCTTTCGATTTAAAGTCCACAGCTACAACAGAAAAACATCAAAAGTATCTTGAAGTGAGTGTTAATTCTCTCCACTGGCATCCTGAAGAGCAAAGTGTGGAGAATGAATTTACAGAGCAATAAATGTTTTTCAGTGTAGGGCCATATGTGTACATTAAAACTGAACTTAAGACAGACTTACGAAAAACTCTGGTAACCATACATAAAGACTTACAAAGGCTTCTCTTTCAACATCACAGGCTGAGAGTCAGGAACAATATCATCCTGTCTGTCTAAAAGAAAAGTTAAATATTAATCACAAATCACCAGATACTGCATGATATATGAACAGTTGCTAAGGTCAAGATGAAATTAATCCTCTTTACCTAGCGGTGCTTTCTGTGAAACTCTATTTTCTTCATCCTCCTCCTGAAGCATTTCTACAACTTTGCTGGCAGTTATCTTCGACAACAAAAAAAGAAGCTACAATTTTAATGAGAGTTCAAGAAAGTTTACTTACAGTAACAAAGACATTCCTCACCATCTAGGAAACTAGGAACTACACAATTCCCACTGTTTTCAGTTCATTCAACAGATATAAGGATGATTTAATTAAATATCACAAAGTTTGTAGCACATTCAGCCCTTCATCTCTATGCTCCTGTCTTTGCTCGGCCAACCCTAAACGAATCCCACTGCCCCCACCCCCATAACCTTGTATCAATCCGAAACTAATCCCACTGCACCCCCCCCATAACCCTGTATCAATCCTAAACTAATCCCACTGCCCCACCCCCCCATAACCCTGTATCAATCCGAAACTAATCCCACTGCACCCCCCCCATAGCCCTGTATCAATCCTAAACTAATCCCACTGCCCCACACCCCCATAACCCTGTATCAATCCTAAACTAATCCCACTGCCCCCCATAGCCCTGTATCAATCCGAAACTAATCCCACTGCCCCACCCCCCCCCATAGCCCTGTATCAATCCGAAACTAATCCCACTGCGCCCCCCATAACCCTGTATCAATCCGAAACTAATCCCACTGCCCCACCCCCCCATAGCCCTGTATCAATCCTAAACTAATCCCACTGCCCCCCCCCATAGCCCTGTATCAATCCGAAACTAATCGCACTGCCCCAACCCCCCCATAACCCTGTATCAATCCTAAACTAATCCCACTGCCCCCCATAGCCCTGTATCAATCCGAAACTAATCCCACTGCGCCCCCCATAACCCTGTATCAATCCGAAACTAATCCCACTGCCCCACCCCCCCATAGCCCTGTATCAATCCTAAACTAATCCCACTGCCCCCCCCCCCATAGCCCTGTATCAATCCGAAACTAATCCCACTGCCCCAACCCCCCCATAACCCTGTATCAATCCGAAACTAATCCCACTGCCCCACCCCCCCCATAGCCCTGTATCAATCCGAAACTAATCTCACTGCCCCACTCCCCCATAACCCTGTATCAATCCGAAACTAATCCCACTGCCCCACAACCCTGTATCAATCCGAAACTAATCCCACTGCCCCACCCCCCCATAGCCCTGTATCAATCCTAAACTAATCCCACTGCCCCACTCCCCCATAACCCTGTATCAATCCGAAACTAATCCCACTGCCCCACAACCCTGTATCAATCCGAAACTAATCCCACTGCCCCACCCCCCCATAGCCCTGTATCAATCCTAAACTAATCCCACTGCCCCACTCCCCCATAACCCTGTATCAATCTGAAACTAATCCCACTGCCCCACTCCCCCCACAGCCCTGTATCAATCCTTAACTAATCCCACTGCCCCACACCCCCATAACCCTGTATCAATCCTAACCTAATCCCACTGCCCCCCCCCATAACCCTGTATCAATCCTAAACTAATCTCACTGCCCCACACCCCCCCATCGCCCTGTATCAATCCGAAACTAATCCCACTGCCCCACACCCCCATAACCCTGTATCAATCCGAAACTAATCCCACTGCCCCCCCCCCATAGCCCTGTATCAATCCTAAACTAATCCCACTGCCCCACTCCCCCATAACCCTGTATCAATCCGAAACTAATCCCACTGCCCCCCCCATAGCCCTGTATCAATCCGAAACTAATCCCACTGCCCCCCCCCCCCATAGCCCTGTATCAATCCTAAACTAATCCCACTGCCCCCCCCCCCCCCATAGCCCTGTATTAATCCTAAACTAATCCCACTGCCCCCCCCCCCCCATAGCCCTGTATCAATCCGAAACTAATCCCACTGCCCCCCCCCCCATAGCCCTGTATCAATCCTAAACTAATCCCACTGCCCCCCCCCCCCCCCATAGCCCTGTATTAATCCTAAACTAATCCCACTGCCCCACTCCCCCCATAGCCCAGTATCAATCACAAACTAATCCCACTGCCCCCCCCCCCATAGCCCTGTATCAATCCTAAACTAATCCCACTGCCCCACTCCCCCATAACCCTGTATCAATCCGAAACTAATCCCACTGCCCCCCCCCCCATAGCCCTGTATCAATCCTAAACTAATCCCACTGCCCCCCCCCCCCCCATAGCCCTGTATTAATCCTAAACTAATCCCACTGCCCCCCCCCCCCCATAGCCCTGTATTAATCCTAAACTAATCCCACTGCCCCACTCCCCCCATAGCCCAGTATCAATCCGAAACTAATTTTAAAGCCCTGCTCTATCCCCATAGACTTCCATCAATCCCAAACTAATCCCACTGCCCATTGCTCTCCCCTTGGCCGTGTATCAATCCAGAACTAATCTCACTACCTTGCTCTCTTCCTCCAGCCCTGTATCAATCCTAAACAAATACGACTGCCCTGCCCTTTCCCCATAGCCCTGTATCAATCCTGTACAAATACGACTGCACTGCTCTCTCCCTTTATCAATCGAAAACGAATCCCACTGCCCTGCTCTCTCCCCATAGCCTTGTAAGGAATGTGGCAGTGGTAGGGGATATAGACAGGGGGATAGATACTGCACTCTGCAGCCGCGATCAGCAGTTGCCTGTGTTGCCTGCCCTGTGTCAGGGTAAAGGATATCTCCTCGCGTCTAGAAAAGAAACTGGAGCGTTAGGGGAAGGATCCAGTTGTCGTGGTCCACGTAGGAACCAGCGACATAGGTAGGACTAAGAATAAGGATCTGCTGAGGGAGTTTGAGGAGCTAGGATCCAAATTAATAAGCAGAACCTCAAAGGTAATAATCTCTGGGTTATTCCCTGAGCCACGTGCAAATTGGCATTGGAACATGGAAACAGGAGTAGGCCATTCAGCCCCTCGTGCCTGCTCCACCATTTGATAAGATCATGGCTGATCTGTGATCTAACTCCATATACCTGCCTTAGGCCCATATCCCTTAATACCTTTGATTGCCAAAAAGCTATCTATCTCAGATTTAAATTTAGCAATTGAGCTAGTATCAATTGCCGTTTGCGGAAGAGAGTTCCAAACTTCTACCACCCTTTGTGTGTAGAAATGTTTTCTAATCTCACACCTGAAAGGTCTGGCTCTAATTTTTAGACTGTGCCCCATGCTCCTAGAATCCCCAACCAGCGGAAATAGTTTCTCTCCATCCACCCTATCTGTTCCCATTAATATCTTATAAGCTTCGATCAGATCACCCCTTAACCTTCTAAACTCCAGAGAATACAAACCCAATTTGTGTAATCTATCCTCGTAACTTAACCCTTGAAGTCCGGGTATCATTCTAGTAAACATACGCTGCACTCCCTCCAAGGCCAATATGTCCTTCTGAAGGTGCGGTGCCCAGAACTGCTCACAGTACACCAGGTGCGGTCTAACCAGAGTTTTGTATAGCTGCAGCATAACATCTGCCCCCTTGTACTCCAGTCCTCTCGATATAAAGGCCAGCATTCCATTAGCCTTATTGATTATTTTCTGCACCTGTTCACGACACTTCAATAATCGATGTACCTGAACCCCTAGGTCCCTTTGGACATCCAATGTTTTTAACGTTTTACCATTTAGAAAGTACCCTGTTCTATCCTTTTTTGATCCAAAGTGGATGACCTCACATTTTTCTACATTGAATTCCATTTGCCACCGTTTTGCCCATTCACCCAATCTATCAATATCCCATTGTAATTTTATGTTTTCATCTACACTGCTTACAATGCCACCAATCTTTGTGTCATCGGCAAACTTAGATATGAGACTTTCGATGCCTTCATCTAAGTCGTTAATAAATATTGTGAATAATTGAGGCCCCAAGACAGATCCCTGCGGGACTCCAAAAGTCACATCTTGCCAATGTGAATACCTACCCATTATCCCTACTCTCTGTCGCCTTTCGCTCAGCCAACTTCCTAACCAAGTCCGTACTTTTCACTCAATTCCATGGACTTCTATCTTAGCTGACAGTCTCTTATGTGGGACCTTATCAAATGCCTTCTGGAAGTCCTGATAAATAACATCCATTGACATTCCCCTGTACACTACTTTAGTCACCTCTTCAAAAAATTCAATCAGGTTTGTCAGGCACGACGTACCTTTCACAAATCCATGCTGGCTCTCTCTGATTAACTGAAAATTCTCGAGGTGTTCAGTCACCCTATCCTTAATTATAGACTCCAGCATTTTCCCCACAACAGATGTTAGGCTAACTGGTCTATAATTCCCCGGTTTCCCTCTCTCTCCTTGCTTAAAAAGCAGAGTGATATGTGCAATTTTCCAATCCAGAGGGACAGTTCCTGAATCGAGAGAACTTTGAAAGACTATCGTTAGGGCATCCGCAATGTGCTTACCTACTTCCTTTAAAACCCTGGGATGGAAACCATCTGGTCCTGGGGATTTGTCACTCTTTAGTGCTTTTATTTTCTTCATTATTGTTGCTTTATTTATGTTAATTTTATCGAGTCCCTGTCCCCGATTCAATATTAGTTTTTTGGGGATTTCCGGTTTGCTATCCTCTTTTTCTACAGTAAATACTGACGCAAACTAATCGTTCAATATGTCCGCCATTTCCCCATTGTCAATGACAATATCCCCACTTTCAGTTTTTAAGGGGCCAACACTGCTCCTGACCACCCTCTTTTTTCTAATATAACTATAAAAGTTCTTCGTATTGGTTTTGATATCCCTTGCGAGTTTCTTTTCATACTCTCTTTTTGTAGCCCTTACTATCTGTTTTGTGACTCTTTGTATCTTTCCCATTCGTCTGGATCTGTGCCATTTTTTGCCTTTTTGTATGCCCTTTCCTTAAGTCTTATACTGTCCCTTACCTCTTTAGTTGTCCATGGCTGTTTTTTTGGCAAGTAGAGTTCTTGCCCCTCAGGGGTATAAACCGATTCTGTATCACGTTAAATGTTTCTTTAAACATTTCCCACTGATCATCAGTCATTTTACCCATTAACAGATTTGCCCAGTTTACTGTGGACAGTCTCTGTCTTATCCCATTGAAGTCGGCCTTATCCAAGTCTAGAATCTTAGCAGCTGACTCACTTTTTTCCCTTTCAAACACTACATTGAACTCGATCATGTTATGATCACTATTGGATAGATGTTCACGCACAGTTAACTAAATCTGGTTCATTACTCATTACTAAATCTAGTATGGCTTGCCCCCTTGTTGCCTCTCGGACATACTGCTGTAGAAAACTATCCCGGACACACTCAAGAAATTCACTACCTTTCTGACAGTTGCTAGTCTGCTTTTCCCAATCTATGTAAAGGTTAATGTCCCCCATTAAGACCACTATGCCTTTTTTACACGCTTGTCTAATCTCTGCATTTATACAATCCAGCACTTCAGAGCTGCTGCCAGGGCTCCTATATACTACTCCCACTATAGTCTTAGATCCTTTCCTATTTCTCAATTCAACCCATAGGATCTCTGTTGGCTGATTACCTCTCGTTATATCCCCCTTTATCATTGAAGTGATTTCATCTCTAATCATTAAGGCTACTCCTCCCCCTCTTCCATTTTCCCTATCTCTCCTGTGGACCTTATAACCCGGTATATTTAGTTCCCAATCCTGACCATCCTGCAGTCATGTCTCAGTAATAGCTATCATGTCATACCCTCCAATTTGAATTTGAACCTGTAGTTCATTTAATTTATTCCTTATACTCCATGCATTTGTATATAGAACTCTTAGTTGGGCCACACACCCTAGCCTGACCTTCAGCTTTGATGCTGGGTTAATCGCCTTACGCCTTCTAGTTTTTATTTTATCTGTCGTGCCTAAAGTACACTTTCTTTCCGCTGCTCTATGCTTTTCCCTTTCACTTGTTCTTGAACAACTGTTTGTACTATTTGTATTGTAAATTTCCCCTGGGTGTTCCCCTCTCTTGCTGCTCTCAACTTTATTCCCTTCTGACTCCCCGCTCAGGTTCCCATCCCCCGCCACTCTAGTTTAAACCTTCCCCCACAGCACCAGCAAACACCCCCGCGAGGACATTGGTCCCGGTCCTGCTCGGGTGTAAACCGTCCCGCTTGTACAGGTCCCACCTTCCCCAGAACCGGTCCCAATGTCCCAGGAATCTAAATCCCTCCCTCCTACACCATTCCTGCAGCCACGCATTCATCCTGTCTATTCTCCTGTTCCTATACTCACTAGCACGTGGCACCGGTAGTAATCCTGAGATCACTTCCTTTGAAGTCCTGCATAGTGTCCACCAGATCAGGGAGTTAAATGCGTGGCTCAAAGAGTGGTGTGGGAGACAGGGGGTTCAATTCAAGGGGCACTGGCACCAGTACTGGGGAAAGAGGGAGCTGTTCCGCTGGGACAGGCTCCACCAGTGTTCTGACAAATCGAATAACTTGGGCTGTAGGTAGGGCTTTAAACTGAAAAAGTGGGGAAGAGTTCAGGTGAGGGAAAATTTATAAATCTACAGAGAAAAGTCAAGGCCATACAGCAGTGTGGCGATTTGGGTGAAGAAAAGCAGAGTGTGACAGGAAGGGACAGAGAGTTTAACAGTAATAGTGCATCAGTGAATAAGGTCAAATCAGGGAAAAATGGTAAAAAGTTAAAATTAAAGGTGCTTTATCTGACTGCATGAAGCATTTGTAACAAGATGGATGAATTAATGGCAGAAATAGAGATAAATGGGTTTGATCTAGAAGCCATTACTGAGAAGTGGCTGCAAGGTGACCAAGGTTAAGAACTAAATATTGCAGGGCACTTGACGTTTTGAAAAGACAGACAAAATGGAAAAGGAGGGGGGTAACCCTAATAAAGGATGACATAAAGACAGTAATGAGAAAGAATCTTGGCTCTGAAGATCACAAACTAGAATCAGTATGGGTGGAGATAAGAAATAACAAGGGGCAGAAAACACTGGTGGGAGTAGTTTACAGGCCCCCTAATAGTAGTAATACTGTTGGATAGAATTTTAATCAAGAAATGAGGGGGTTGTAACAAAAGTAATGCAATAATCATGGGGTACTTTAATCTTCATATAGACTGGGCAAATCAAATTGGCAAAAGTAGTTTGGAGGACGAGTTCATGGAATGTATTTGAGACAGTTTCCTAGAACAATACGTCATGGAACCAAGCAGGGAACAGGCTAGTTTACACATTCTTTTGAGTAATGAGACTGGGTTAATTAGTAATCTCTTAGCAAGGGATCTTCTGGGGAAGAGTACTCATAATATGATAAGACTTTCACTTTGAGTTCGAGAGTGATGTACTTAAGTTCGAAACTAGAGTCTTAAACTTAAACAAAGCCAATTACATAGTTATGAGGGGTGAGTTGGCGAAGTTTGATTGGGAAATTCGATTAAAAGATATAACGGTAGATAAGAAATGGCGAACATTTAAAGAAATATTACATAATTCTCAACGAATATACATTACATTGAGAAAAAAAATCCATGGAAAAAGTGATCCATCCATGGTTAACTAAAGAAGTTAAGGATAGTATTAGGTTAAAAGAAGAGGTTTAGAGTGTTGCCAAGAAGAATAGTAAGCATGAGGATTGGGAGAGTTTTAGAAACTAGCAAAGGGTGACCAAAACATTGATAAAGAGGGAGAAAATTGAATATGAAAGTAAACTAGCAAGAAATATAAAAACAGATTGTAAGAGTGTCTACAAGTATGTAAAAAGAGAGTAGCGAAAGTAAATGTGAGTCCCTTTGAGGCTGAGACAGGAGAAATTATAACGGGGAATAAGGAAATGGCAGAGACGTTAAACAAATATTTTATATCTGTCTTCACAGTAGAAGACACAGAAAACATACCAGAAATAGTGGGGAACCAAGGAACTAATGAGAGTGAGGAACTTAAAGTAATCAATATTAGTAAAGAAAAAGTACTGGAGAAATTAATGGGACTAAAAGCCAACAAATCCCCTGGACCTGAGGGATTACATCCTAGGGTTCTAAAAGAGGTGGCTGTAGAGATAGTGGATGCATTGGTTGTGATCTTCCAAAATTCCCTAGATTCTAGGACTGTCTCCATGGATTGGAAGTTAGCAAATGTAACCCCAGTATTCAAGAAAGGAGGGAAAGGGAAAACAGGGAACTACAGGCCAGTTAGCCTGACATCGGTCATCGGGAAAATGCTGGAAACCATTATTAAGGAAATGGTAACAGGGCACTGAGAACATCATAATATGATTAGGCAGAATAAACATGGTTTATGAAAGGGAAATCGTGTTTGAGAATCTCTTAATTGTTTTTTGAGAGTGTAACTAGCAGGGTAGATAAAAGGGAACCAGTAGATGTAGTATATTTGGATTTTTAAAAGGCATTCGATAAGGTGCCACACAAAAGGTTGTTACACAAGATAAGGGCTCATTGGGTTGCGGGTAATTTATTAACATGGATAAAGGATTGGTTAATAGACAGAAAACAGAGAGTAGGGATAAACGGGTTATTTTCAGGTTGGCAGGCTGTAACTAGAGGGGTGCTGCAAGGATCGGTGCTTGGGCCTCAGCTATTTACAATCTATATTGATGACTTAGATGATGGGACCGAGTGTAATGTAAGCAAATTTGCTGACAATACAAAGCTAGGTGGCAAAGTAAGCTGTGAGGAGGACACAAAGAGTCTGCAAAGGGATATTGACGGTGGCAGATGGAGTACAATGTGGGGAAATGTGAGGTTATTCACTTTGGTAGGAAGAATAGAAAAACAGAATATTTTTTAAATGATGAGAAACTATTAAATGTTGGTGTTCAGAGGGATTTGGGGGTCCTTGTACAAGAAACATAGAAAGTTAACACGCAGGTACAAAAAGCAATTAGGAAGGCAAATGGTATGTTGGCATTTATTGCAAAGGGGTTGGAGTAAAGAAGTCTTGCTGCAATTGTACAGGGCTTTGGTGAGACTACACCTGGAGTGCTGTGTACAGTTTTGGTCTCCTTATCTAAGGAAGGATATACTTGCCTTAGAGGCGGTGCAATGAAGGTTCACTACATTGATTCCTGGGATGAGAGGGTTGTCCTATGAGGAGAGGTTGATTAGAATGGGCCGATTCTCTCTGGAGTTTAGAAGTATGAGAGGTGATCTCATTGAAACATATAAGATTCTGAGAGGGCTTGATGGGGTAGCTGCTGAGAGGCTGTTTCCCCTGGCTGGAGAGTCTAGAACTAGAGGGCAAAGTCTCATGATAAGGGGTCAGCCATTTAGGACTGAGATGAGGAGACATCTCTTCACTCAGAGGGCTGTGAATCTTTGGAATTCTCTGCCCCAGAGGGCTGTGGATGCTCAGTCGTTGAGTTTATTCAAGGCTGAGATCGATAAATTCTTGGACTCTAAGGGAATCAAGGAAAATGGGGATCGGGCGGGAAAGTGGAGTTGAGGTTGAAGATCAGCCATGATCTGATTGAATGGTCGAGCAGGCTCGAGGGGCTGTATGGTCTACTTCTACTCCTATTTCTCATGTTCTTATGTATCAATCCAAAACTCATCCCATTGCCCCACTCTCGCCCCATGTTCCTGCATTAATCCAAAACAAATCACACTGCCCTGCTCTCTTCGCATAGTCCTGCATCAATCCAAAACTAATCCCACTATCTGCCCTCTCCCCATAGCCTTGTATCAATCCCAAACTAATCCCAATGCTCCATGCTGAGGAACTTTGTCTCAGAGTTGTTGAGCTGGGGTCCGAGATGCAGACATTGCGATGCATCAGGGAGGGGGAAGAGTTATCTGGACACTTTGATCCAGAATGCAGGCACACCCTTCAGGTTAGGTAGTGGTTTAGATTTGGTGGAGCAGGCAATCAGCCATGATCATTTTGAATGGCAGAGCAGGCCCGAAGGGCCGAATGGCCTACTCTTGCTCCTATTTTCTATGTTTCTATGGTTAGTGGTCAGGGACAGGAGGATGTGACTGCGAGTCAGGCAGGTAAGGGGAGTCCAGATGCAGTGGTGGAGTAGCCTCAGCCTTTGCCTTTGTCCAACAGGTACGAGGTACTTGTTATCTGTGTGGATGGGAACAAAGACTGAAGGGAGGATGGGCAAACTGACCACAGCACCGTGGTACAGGAGGTCATTCAAGTGGGGGGAGTAAAAAGGAATGCGGTAGTGTTAGGGGATAGTATAGTCAGGGAGATAGACACTGTTCTGTACAGCCATGACGGAGAGTCCCGAAGGCTGTGTTGCCTGCCCGGTGCCAGGGTTAACGACATCTCCTCACGGCTGGAGAAGAACTTGAAGCATGAGGGGGAGGATCCAGTTGTTGTGGTCCACGTAGGAACTGACGACATAGGCAGAACCAGGAATCAGGTTCTGTTGAAGAAGTTTGAGGTGCTAGAGTCCAAATTAAAAAGAAAACCTCAAAGGTAATAAATCTGGATTGATGTCTGAGCCACATGCAAATTGGCATTGGGTCAAACAGAGTTAAATGCGTGGCTGAAAGAGTGGTGTGAGAATTGGTGGTTTTAATTCATGGGGCATTGGGGAAAGAGGGAACTGTTTCGTTGGGACAGGCTGGGATCAGTTTTCCTGGTGAATCGAATAACTAGGGTGGTAGATCGGGCTTTAAACTATTAAGAGGGGGTGAGGGTTCAGGTAAAGGTAAATTTATAAGTCTAAAGAGAAAAGTCAAGGCCATAGAGCAGAGTAGTGATTTGTGTAAAACAAGCAGTATCTGTCAGGAAGGTTTAGAGTTTAACAAAGAAAATAGGGCATTCGTGACTAAGGTCACATGAGGGAAAAATAGTAAAAAGTTAAAATTAAAGGCGCTATATCTGAATGCGCGAAGCATTCGTAACAAGATAGACGAATTAATGGCACAAATGGAGATAAATGGGTTTGATCTAGTAGCCATTAGTAAGATTTGATAGAAGCGTTCAAAATCAAGAAGAGTTTAGATAAAGTAAATAAAGAGAAACTGTTCCCACTGGCGGAAGGGTCGAGAGCCAGAGGACACAGATTTAAGGTGATTGGTAAAAGAACCAAAGGCGATATGAGGAAAAACTTTTTTACGCGTTGAGTAGTTATGATCTGGAATGCGCTGCCTGAGAGGATGGTGGCGTAAAAGTTTTTCCTCATATCGCCTTTGGTTCTTTTACCAATCACCTGTGTCCTCTGGCTCTCAACCACTTTTCTCCCCTTGTCCTGTCTCTTCCGACATACATCCGCGACTCTTCTGACGCCCTCCGCCACTTTAACAGTATCCATTTCTCCGGCCCTAACCATGGACGTCCAGTTCCTCTACACCTTCATCCCCCACCAGGATGGCTAGCGGGCCCTCCGCTTCTTCTTTGAGCGGAGGCCCAACCAGTTCCCATCCACCACCACCCTCCTCCGCCTGGCTGAACTTGTTCTTACACTGAACAATTTCTCCTTTGACTCCATTCATTTCCTCCAAATAAAAGGTGTTACTATGGGTCCCAGCTATGCCTGCCTTTTTGTGGGATACGTGGAACATTCCTTGTTCCAGTCACCTCAGGTCCTCTCCCTCACCTCTTTCTCTAGTACATTGATCACTCTATTGGTGCCGGTTCCTGCTCTAGCACTGAGCTGCAAAATTTCATCAAATTTGCTTCCAATTTCCACCCTTCCCTCGCCATCACATGGTCCATCTCCGACTCTTCCTTTCCCTTCCTCGACTTCTCTTTCTCTTTTTCTGGGGATAGGCTGTCAACCAATATCTATATAAGCCCACTGACTCCGACAGCTACCTTGATTACACTTCCTCCCACCCTGCTTCCTGTAAGGACCTTATTACCTTCTCCCATTTTCTCCATCTCTGTCGCATCTGTTCTGACGATGCCACCTTCTGCACCAGTGCATCCGATACGTCTTCCTTTATCCTCAACCGAGGATTCCCCTCCACTGTAGTTGACAGGACCCTCGACCGTGTCCATCCTATTTCCCGCACTTCTGCCCTCACTCCTTCCTTTCCCTCCCAGAACCATGATAGGGTCTCCCTTGTCCTCACCTTCCATCCCACTAACCTCTGCCATTTCCGCCACCTCCAGCACGATTCCACCACCAAACACATCTTCTCCTCCCTTCCCCCTTCAGCATTCTGAAGGGACCGATCCCTCCGCGACACCCTGGTCCACTCTTCTATCACCCCCAACACGGCTTTCCTCCCCAAGACACCTTCCTGTACGACCGCAGGAGATGCAACACCCGCCCCTTCACCTCCTCCCTTCCCACCATCCAGGGTCCCAAACACTCTTTCCAGGTGAAACAGTGATTTACTTTTACTTCTTTCAAATTATTATACTGTATTTGCTGCTTACTGGGGAGACCAAGTGCAGATTGGGTGATCACTTCTGTTCTGTCCGCAAGCGTGTCCCTGACCTGCCGGTCGCTTGCCATTTTAATTTTCTGTCCCACTCCCACTCTGACTTGTCTGTCCTCGACCTCTCACACTGTTCCAATGAAGGTCAACGTAAGCTCGAGGAACAGCACCTCATCTTTCGTTTAGGCACTTTACAACCTTCCGGACTCAACACTAATTTCAATAACTTCAGATCATAACCACTACTCCCATTTTTTTGGTCAGCTAGTGCAAGTAATGGTTCTGCTGCTGCCATTTACAGCTACTCCTGATCAATCTTTTGTTTCATAACTTGTCCCATCACCACCCTCCTTGCCTTGCACCACCATTCCTTCTGTCATTTAATCACTCTTACCCTCTACCCTTATCACAGACCTCCCGTTTTGTTCTTCCCTCCCCTCCACTCTCTCCGCTCTTTCCCTGGCTCTGTACTTGCTTAAAAACTTTTAACTCTTTTAACATCTTCTAGTTCTGATGAAAGGTCTTCGACCTGAAACATTAACTCTGTTTCTTTCTCGACAGATGCTGTCTGACTTGCTGAGCTTCTCCAGCATTTTGTGTTTTGATTTATGGAAGCAGACTCAATCGTGGCTTTCAAAAAGGAATTGGATAAATACTTGAAGGGAACAAATTTGCGGGGCTACAGGGAAAGGGGGAATAGATCTAAATGGACTGCTCTTACAAAGATGGGGAGGGTTTTAGAAACCAGGAAAGGATGACCAAGAAATTGATAAGAGGGAGAAAATTGAATATGAGAGTCACTCGCCACAGAATACCCAGCCTCTGACCTGCTCTTGCAGCAACAGTATTAATGTGGCTAGTCCAGTTAAGTTTCTGGTCAATGGGGACCCCCAGGATGTTGATTGTGGGGGATTCGGCAATGGTAATGCTGTTGAAAGTCAAGGGGAGGTGGTTAGACTCACTATTGTTGGAGATGGTCATTGCCTGGCACTTGTCTGGCGCGAATGTTACTTGCCACTTATCAGCCCAAGCCTGGATGTTGTCCAGGTCTTGCAGCATGCGGGCATGGACTGCTTCATTATTTGAGGGGTTGCGAATGGAACTGAACACTGCAATCATCAGCGAACATCCCCATTTCTGACCTTATGATGGAGGGAAGGTCATTGAGGAATCAGCTGAAGATGGTTAGCCCGAGGACACTACCCTGAGGAACTCCTGCAGCATTCTCCTGGGACTGAGATGATTGGCCTCCAACAACCACTACCATCTTCCTTTGTGTCAGGTATGACTCCAGCCACTGGAGAGTTTTCCCCCTGATTCCCATTGACTTCAATTATACGAGGGCTCCTTGGTGCCACACTCGGTCAAATGCTGCCTTAATGTCAAGAGCAGTCAATCTCACCTCACCTCTGGATTTCAGCTCATTTGTCCATGTTTGGACTAAGGCTGTAATGAGGTCTGGAGCCGAGTGGTCCTGGCGGAACCCAAACTGAGCATCGGTGAGCAGGTTATTGGTGAATAAGTGCCGCTTGATAGCACTGTCCATCACTTTGCTGATGATTGAGAGTCGGCTGATGGGGCGGTAACTGGCCGGATTGGATTTGTCCTGCTTTTTGTGGACAGGACATACCTGGGCAATTTTCCACATTGTCAGGTAGATGCCAGTGTTGTAGCTGTACTGGAACAGTTTGGCTAGAGACGCAGCTAGTTCTGTGTGAAAAGGTGGCAGATGGAGTATAATGTGGGGAAATGTGAAATTATCCACTTCGGTAGGAAGAATAGAAAAGCAGAATATTTTTTAAATGGTGAGAGACTAAGAAATGTTGATAGTCAGAGGGATTTGGGTGTCCTTGTACCCGAAACACAGAAAGTTAACATGCAGGTACAGCAAGCAATTAGGGAGGCAAATTATATTTTAGCCTTTATTGCAAGAGGGTTGGAGTACAAGAGTAAGCAGAGACCGAGAGCGGGAGGAGAGTCTGAGAGGTGAGCGCAGTGTAAATCTAAGGCAAGTCATGGCAGCAGAGCTCGCACCCGTGATATGCTCCGCCTGCACTATGTGGGCAGTCATGGACACTACCAGTGTCCCTGGCGACCATGTGTGCAGGAAGTGTGTCCAGCTGCAGCTACTGGCTAACCGCATTTCGGAGCTGGAGCTGCGGGTGGATTCATTGTGGAGCAACCGTGATGCTGAGACTATAGTGGATAGTATGTTCAGTGAGGTGGTCACACCGCAGGTAAAGATTATGCAGGCAGAAAGGAAATGGGTGACCGTCAGGCAGAGTAAAAGGACAAGGCAGGTAGAGCAGGAGTCCCCTGGGGCCATCTCCCTCTCAAACAGATATACCACTTTGGATACTGTTGGCGGAAATGGCTTATCAGGGAAAAGCAGCAAGAGCCAAGTTCGTGGCACCACGGGTGGCTCTGCTGCACAGGAGGGGAGGAAGAAGAGTGGCAGGGCTATAGTGATAGGGGATTCAATTGTAAGGGGTTTCTGCGGCCGCAAACGTGACTCCAGGATGGTATGTTGCCTCCCTGGTGCTAGGGTCAAGATTGTCACGGAGTGGCTACAGGACATTCTGGAGGGGGAGGGTGAACAGCCAGTAGTCGAGGTGCATATCGGTACCAATGACAAAGGTAAAAAAAAAAAAACGGATGAGGTCCTGCAAAGTGAATTTAAGGAGTTAGGAGATAAATTAAAAAGCAGGACCTCAAAGGTAGTGATCTCAGGATTACTACCAGTGCCACGTGCTAGTGAGTATAGGAACATGAGAATAGACAGGATGAATGCGTGGCTGCAGGGATGGTGCAGGAGGGAGGGATTTAGATTCCTGGGACATTGGGACCGGTTCTGGGGAAGGTGGGACCTGTACAAGCGTGACGGGTTGCACCCGAGTAGGTCAGGGACCAATGTCCTCGCGGGGGTGTTTGCGAGTGCTGTTGGGGAAGGTTTAAACTAGAGTAGCAGGGGGATGGGAACCTGAGCGGGGAGTCAGGAAGGGAATAAAGTTGAGAACAGCATGAGAGGGGAAGACCCAGGGGAAATTTACAATACAAATAGTACAAACAGTTGTTCAAGAACAAGTGAAAGGGAAAAGCGTAGAGCAGCAGAAAGAAAGTGTACTTTAGGCATGACAGATAAAGTGAAATCTAGAAGGCGTAAAGCGATTAACCCAGCATCAAAGCTGAAGATCAGGCTAGGGTGTGTGGCCCAACTAAGAGTTCTATACACAAATGCATGGAGTATAAGGAATAAATTAAATGAACTACAGGTTCAAATTCAAATTGGAGGGTATGACATGATAACTATTACTGAGACATGGCTGCAGGATGGTCAGGATTGGGAACTAAATATACCGGGTTATAAGGTCTACAGGAGAGATGGGAAAAATGGAAGAGGGGGAGGAGTAGCCTTAGTGATTAGAGATGAAATCACTTCACTGATAAATGAGGATATAACGAGAGGTAAGCAGCCAACAGAGACCTTAAGGGTTGAACTGAGAAATAGGAAAGGATCTAAGACTATAGTGAGAGTTGTATAGGACCCTGGCAGCAGCTCTGAAGTGCTGGATTGTATAAATGCAGAGATTAGACAAGCGTGTAACAAAGGCATAGTGGTCTTAATGGGGGACTTTAACCTTCACATAGATTGGGAAAAGCAGACTAGCAACTGTCAGAAAGGTAGGAAATTTCTTGAGTGTGTCCCGGATAGTATTCGACAGCACTATGTCCGAGAGGCAACAAGGGGGCAAGCCATACTAGGTTTAGTAATGAGTAATGAACCAGATTTAGTTAACAGCTTAACTGTGCGTGACAATCAATCCAATAGCAATCATAACATGATCGAGTTCAATGTAGTGTTTGAAAGGGAAAAAAGTGAATCATCTGCTGAGATTTTAGACTTGGATAAGGCCGACTTCAATGGGATAAGACAGAGACTGTCTACAGTAAACTGGGCAAATCTGTAAATGGGTAAAACGACTGATGATCAGTGGGAAATGTTTAAAGAAACATTTAACATGATACAGAATCGGTTTATACTCCTGAGGGGCAAGAACTCCACTTGCCATAAAAAACAGCCATAGACAACTAAAGAGGCAAGGGACAGTATAAGACATAAGGAAAGGGCACACAAAAAGGCAAAAAATGGCACAGATCCTGGCGAATGGGAAAGATACAAAGATCAACAAAGGGTCACAAAACAGATTGTAAAAGCTGCAAAAAGAGAGTATGAAAAGAAACTTGCAAGGGATATCAAAACCAATACGAAGAACTTTTATAGTTACATTAGGAAAAAGAGGGTGGTCAGGAGCAGTGTTGACCCCTTAAAAACTGAAAGTGGGGATATTGTCATTGACAATGGGGAAATGGCGGACATGTTGAACAATTACTTTGCGTCAGTATTTACAGTAGAAAAAGAGGATAGCATGCCGGAAATCCCATGAAAACTAATATTGAATCGGGGACAGGGACTCGATAAAATTAATATAAGTAAAGCAACAGTAATGAAGAAAATAATAGCACCAAAGAGTGACAAATCGCCAGGACCAGATGGTTTCCATCCCAGGGTTTGAAAGGAAGTAGGTGAGCACATTGCAGATTCCCTAACTATAATCTTTCAATGTTCTCAAGATTCAGGAACTGTCCCTCCATATTGGAAAATTGCACATGTCACTCCGCTTTTTAAGAAAGGAGAGAGAGGGAAACCAGGGAATTATAGACCAGTTAGCCTAACATTTGTTGTGGGGAAAATGCGGGATTCTATAATTAAGGATCGGTTGACTGAACACCTCGAAAATTTTCAGTTAATCAGAGAGAGACAGCATGGATTTGTGAAAGGTAGGTCGTGCCTGACAACCCTGAATGAATTTTTTGAAGAGGTGACTGAAGTAGTGGACAGAGGAATGTCAATGGATGTTATTTATATGGACTTCCAGAAGGCATTTGATAAGGTCCCACATAAGAGACTGTTAGCTAAGATAGAAGCCCATGGATTTGGTTAGGAAGATGGCTGAGCGAAAGGCGACAGAGAGTAGGGATAATGGGTAGGTACTCACATTGGCAGGATGTGACTAGTGGAGTCCCGCAGGGATCCGTCTTGGGGCCTCAATTATTCACAATATTTATTAACGACTTAGATGAAGGCATAGAAAGTCTCATATCTAAGTTTGCCGATGACACAAAGATTAGTGGCATTGTAAGCAGTGTAGATGAAAACATAAAATTACAAAGCGATATTGATAGATTAGGTGAATGGGCAAAACTGTGGCAAATGGAATTCAATGTAGAAAAATGTGAGGTCATCCACTTTGGATCAAAAAAGGATAGAACAGGGTACTTTCTAAATGGTAAAAAGTTAAAAACAATGGATGTCCAAAGGGACCGAGGGGTTCAGGTGCATAGATCATTGAAGTGTCATGAACAGGTGCAGAAAATAATCAATAAGCCCAATGGAATGCTGGCCTTTTTATCGAGAGGACTCGAGTAGAAGGGGGCAGAAATTATGCTGCAGCTATACAAAACCCTGGTTAGACCGCACCTGGTGTACTGTGAGCAGTTCTGGGCAACGCACCTTCGGAAGGACATATTGGTCTTGCAGGGAGTGCAGTATCAGTTTACTAGAATGATACCCGGACTTCAAGGGTTAAGTTACGAGGAGAGATTACACAAATTGGGGTTGTATTCTCTCGAGTTTAGAAGGTTAAGGGGTGATCTGATCGAAGTTTATAAGATATTAAGGGGAACGGATCGGGTGGATAGAGAGAAACTATTTCCGCTGGTTGGGGATTCTAGGAGTCGGGGGCACAGTCTAAAAATTAGAGCCAGACCTTTCAGGAGTGAGATTAGAAAACATTTCTACACACAAAGGGTGATAGAAGTTTGGAACTCTCTTCCGCAAACGGCAACTGATACTAGCTCAATTACTAAATTTAAATCTGAGATAGATAGCTTTTTTGCAATCAAAGGTATTAAGGGATATGGGCCAAAGGCAGGTATATGGAGTTCGATCACAGATCAGCCATGATCATATCAAATGGCGGAGCAGGCACGAGGGGCTGAATGGCCTACTCCTGTTCCTGTGTTCCGATGTACCCTATCAAATCCTTCAATCATCTTAAACACCTCAATTACATCACCCCTCAATCTTCTATTTTCAAGAGATACAAGCCTAATCTGTGCAACCTGTCCTCATAATTTAACCCTTTTAGCCCCAGTATCATTCCAGTGAAACTGTGCTGCACCTCCTCCAAGGCCAATATATCCTTCCTGAGATGCGGTGCCAGAACTGAATGCAGTACTCCAGATGGGGTCTAACCAGAGCTCTGTGCATAACTTCCACCCCTTTGTCTTCCAGCCCTCTTGAGATAAAAGCCAACATTCTGTTAGACTTTGTACCTGTCCAATAGTTTTTAGTGATTCCTGCACATGGACTTCCAAATCTCTTTCCTCTTCCAAAGTTCCTCGTTTCTCACCATTTAGAAAATACTCTAACCGATCTTTCGTAGGTCCAAAGTGGATGGCCTCACACTTCCCCACATTGAACTCCATTTGCCACAGTTTTGCCAATTGCAAATGCATCTGTCCATGACAGTATTGGTAGGAGTGACCACTGCACAGTCCTCGTGGAAATGAAGTCCCGTCTTCGCACTGAGGACACCATCCAACGTGTTGTGTGGCACTACCACCATGCTAAATGGGATAGATTCAGAACAGATCTAGCAGCTCAAAACTGGGCATCCATGAGGCACTGTGGACCATCAGCAGCAGCAGAATTGTATTCCAGCACAATCTGTAACCTCATGGTCCGGCATATTCCTCACTCTACCATGACCAACAAGCCAGGGGATGAACCCTGGTTCAATAAGGAGTTTAGAAAAGCATGCCAGGAGCAGCACCAGGCGTACCTAAAAATGAGGTGCCAAACTGGTGAAGCTACAACTCAGGACGACATGTATGCTAAACAGCAGAAGCAACATGCTATAGACAGAGCTAAGCGATTCCGCAACCAACGGATCAGATCAAAGCTCTGCAGTCCTGCCACATCCAGTCGTGAATGGTGGTGGACAATTAAACATCCAACGGGAGGAGGAGGCTCTGCAAACATCCCCATCCTCAATGATGGCGGAGTCCAGCACGTGAGTGCAAAAAACAAGGCTGAAGCGTTTGCAACCATCTTCAGCCAGAAGTGCCGAGTGGATGAAACATCTCGGCCTCCTCCTGATATCCCCACCATCACAGAAGCCAATCTTCAGCCAATTCGATTCACTCCATGTGATATCAAGAAACGGCTGAGTGCAATGGATACAGCAAAGGCTATGGGCCCCGACAACATCAAGGCTGTAGTGCTGAAGACTTGTGCTCCAGAACTAGCCGTGCCTCCAGCCAAGCTGTTCCAGTACAGCTACAACACTGGCATCCACCCGACAATGTGGAAAATTGCCCAGGTATGTCCTGTCCACAAAAAGCAGGACAAATCCAATCCGGCCAATTACCGCCCCATCAGTCTACTCTCAATCATCAGCAAAGTGATGGAAGGTGTCGTCGACAGTGCTATCAAGCGGCACTTACTCACCAATAACCTGCTCACCGATGCCCAGTTTGGGTTCCGCCAGGACCACTCGGCTCCAGACCTCATTACAGCCTTGGTCCAAACATGGACAAAAGAGCTGAATTCCAGAGGTGAGGTGAGAGTGACTGCCCTTGACATCAAGGCAGCATTTGACCGAGTGTGGCACCAAGGAGCCCCAGTAAAATTGAAGTCAATCAGGGGGAAAACTCTCCAGTGGCTGGAGTCATTCCTGGCACAAAGGAAGATGGTAGTGGTTGTTGGAGGCCAATCATCTCAGCCCCAGGACATTGCTGCAGGAGTTCCTTAAGGCAGTGACCTAGGCCCAACAATCTTCAGCTCCTTCATCAATGACCTTCCCTCCATCATAAGGTCAGAAATGGGGATGTTCGCAGATGATTGTACAGTGTTCAGTTCCATTCGCAACCCCTCAGATAATGAAGCAGTCCCAGCCCGCATGCAGCAAGACCTGGACAATCCAGGCTTGGGCTCATAAGTGGCAAGTAACATTCGCGCCAGACAAGTGCCAGGCAATGTCCATCTCCAACAAGAGAGAGTCTAACCACCACCCCTTGACATTCAATGGCACTACCATTGCTGAATCCCCCACCATCAACATCCTGGGGGTCACCATTGACCAGAAACTTAACTGGACCAGCCACATAAATACTGTGGCTTCAAGAACAGGTCAGAGGCTAGGTATTCTGTGGCGAGTGACTCACCTCCTGACTCCCCAAAGCCTTTCCACCATCTACAAGGCACAAGTCAGGAGTGTGATAGAATACTCTCCACTTGCCTGGATGAGTGCAGCTCCAACAACACTCAAGAAGCTCGGCACCATCCAGGACAAAGCAGCCCGCTTGATTGGCACCCCATCCACCACCCCAAACATTCAATCCCTTCACCACCGGCGCACAGTGGCTGCAGTGTGTACCATCCACAGGATGCACTGCAGCAACTCGCCAAGGCTTCTTCGACAGCACCTCCCAAACCCGCGACCTCTACCACCTAGAAGGACAAGAGCAGCAGGTACATGGGAACAACACCACCTGCACGGTCCCCTCCAAGTCACACACCATCCCGATTTGGAAATATATCACTGTTCCTTCATTGTCGCTGGGTCAAAATCCTGGAACTCCCTTCCTAACAGCACTGCGGGAGAACCTTCACCACACGGACTGCAGCGGTTCAAGAAGGTGGCTCACCACCACCTTCTCAAGGGCAATTAGGGATGGGCAATAAATACCGGCCTTGCCAGCGATGCCCACATCCCATGAACGAATTGAAAAAAAATTCACTTAATGTCTCAATGTCCTTTTTAAACTTTCTGCTCCCATCTGCACTACTTACTGTACCACCTAACTTAGTGTCATCAGCAAACTGGGATATACCGCTCTCTATTCCTTCATTTAAGTCATAAATGTTTTGAGAAGAATTCATTTTGTGTGCCTGCTATCCTTTGGTCACTTGATATTATGTTACCATTAGGATCTTCCAATGGCCGTACCATTTCTCTTTTCATTTGCTGGCTGTGAATATATTTACAGAAATGCTTAATGTTTCTTTTATTATACCCTGCTGGTATATGCTATATTGGCTCCAGGTACGGCAACATATTCAGCAGGTAAAAAAGTCAACATGCAGGTGTCGCAGGTAATCCGGAAGGCAAATGGAATATTGGCCTTTATTTCTCGTGGGATGGAGTATAAAAGCAGGGAAGTCATGCTACAACTGTACAGGGTGCTGGTGAGACCACGCCTGGAGTACTGCGTACAGTTCTGGTGCCCTTATTTAAGGAAGGACATACTTGCATTGGAGGCAGTTCAGAGAATGTTCACTCGGTTGATTCCGGGTATGGAAGGGTTGTCTTATGAGGAAAGATTGAACAGGTTGGGTCTATACTCATTGGAGTTTAGAAGAATGAGAGGAGATCTTATTGAAACATGCAAGATTCTGAGGGGACTCGATAGGGTCGATGCTGGGAGGATGTTACCCCTCATGCGGGAATCTAAAACTCGGGGACATAGTCTCAGAATAAGGGGTCGCCCGTTTAAGACGGAAATGAGGAGGAATTTCTTCTCCCAGAGGCCTTTAGAATTCTTTACCCCAAAAAGCTGTGGAGGCCGAGTCATTGAATACATTCAAGGCTGAGTTGGACAAAATTTTGATCAGCAAGGGAGTCAAAGGATATGGGGAAAAGGCGGGAAAGTAGAGTTGAGGTAAAAATCAGATCAGCCATGATCTCATTGAATGGCGGAGCAGGTTCGAGGGGCCGAATGGCCTATTCCTGCTCCTATCTCTTATGGTCTTAACACCTCAATTTTAAAATTCTCATCCTTATTTTCAAATCCCTATCTCTGTAACTTCCTCCAGCCCTACAACTTTCCAATCCTTTGGCTGCCCTCAGCTTGGTCAAAGGGGTTTTAAGGAGCATCTTAAAGGAGGCGAGAGAGGTCGAGAGGTGCAGAGGTTTAGGGAGGGATTTCCAGAGGTTTGGGCCCAGGCAGCTGAAGGCACGACCGCTAATGGTGGAGCGAAGAAAATTGGGGATGCTCAAGAGGCCAGAATTGGAGGAGTCAGAGATCTCGGAGGGCTGTAGGGCTGGAGGGGGTTACAGAGATAGGGAGGGGCAAGGCCATGGAGGGATTTGAACACGAGGATGAGAATTTTAAAATTTGAGGTGTTGCTGAACCTGGAGCCAATGTAGGTCAGCGAGCACAAAGGTGATGGGAGAACGGGACTTGGTGTGAGTTAGGATCGGGAAGCAGAGTTTTGAATGAGCTCAAGTTTACGGAGGGTAGAAGATGGGAGGCCGACCAGGAGAGCATCGGAGTAGTCAAGTCTAGAGGTAACAAAGGCATGAACGGGGGTTTCAGCAGCAGATGAGCTGAGGCAGGGGTGGAGATGGGCGATGTTACAGAGGTGGAAGTAGGCGGTCTTGGTGATGCAGAGGATATGCGGTCGGAAGCTCAGATAAAAGATCCTGTGGGGCATATAAGAAAATTCCAGTGGCTGAAGTAATTAACACAAGTGTTTCTCTTGGACATATTACTTAAAACGTACCCATATATTTCGGTTAGGGAAAATACTCTTGAGGTCATAGGGATTTGGGATTCAGGAGAGTAACATAAATGCAGAAGCCAAAAAATCTAGAAGAGGAGGGCAGGAAAAATTCCAGCTGTAACATAGCCCCTCAGATTTGTCACAGAACCACAACTAGGACAATCAGCCTTCATTACTGCAGTGGTATTAACCTAGATTAAGAGCACAAGTCCTAGGCGACAGGGTAGGGGGAATTCTCCTCCACAATCCCACACAAAAGATGGCAGTGGAGAATGAGGTAAGACTCAGCAATGAGGCCCCGTTAGCCGACTTAAGATTTCTCTCCCCTGGACCTGCCGCTGGCTGCGCTTTGCCCATCTGCTCCGTGCAAAGGGCGGCAGAGGGGCCTGGGCCCAGGTCCTTGGAGGATCTCCATCCCAATTACTGACACTTCCTGGGATTGCCATGTGGAAGATGGTAGTAGGCCCTCGTAAGCCTTGAATTCCCCCAATGGGGATGAGCAACCTCCTCTACCAACAAGTTAGGCCGAGCACTTACACGGTCCTATTCTCGGCCGAGACCTTCAGTGAGACAGTTAACCTGATCTTCAGGCACTCAACCCCTTTAAGGTCTCATGCCACTTCTTGTGGTGCTATAAAGATATCTCGCTGCAGCACCACTGGGAATTTCCACCCTTGTACTGGTGGGCTCCCTCTTGGCAGCTGGACCCCGCCATGTATATCGAACGACCTCCAACCCAAGAAAATGGTTCAGGGTTGGGGTGGATCTAGAGGTCCTACCTTGGCAGATCCTCCCCCAAGAGGAGAATCCAGGCAGATTAGACCTAATTGTGATGCTCTCCAATCAAATAGCTTACTGGAATTTATTGTCTAGGCTCACTCATGAAGAATAGTTACTTGAAGTGAAGTACCTGAAGGCTTCTGGTAAACTCAGAACCACGTGCTAATCAAAACTCAGCGTCGTCAGGACTCAAAGGGAAGAACACTGGAGCAAGTGTTGCAACCGTAACTATCACAAGTTTAGACAGTAATTGGTACCTTCTGAAGTGGTCTGGAACTTTGTGAGTTTGCACCTTTCAAGTCAGGCGTATTTTTGCTGTTATTTTTTGCTGAATCTGCTGCATTCTGGGACAAGGAAAAATACAACATTATTAATGGCAATTACTTACAGTGAGGCTTCCTTATTCTTTGAAAGAACTTCTGCCCCCACACACAATTAGGCACTATCATCATCATCCTACACAGGAAATTATCTGGGCGGTCGGTTGACCTTGCCCCTCCCTCCCGTTGGTAATACTGATGAATGTAGGGAGGTAGAAATACTGCAGCGATTCCTGTGTCTCTCGCCTATAGTGTGCTGTTCTCTTCTTCCTCATCCATATGTAAGAAATAAATTACTTCACCTTTACCCAATGTAAAGCCTACTGACCTACGCTGCTCAGATCACCAAGGCAAGTACTTCACGTCATGCTGAAGCACATGTGGGTTCCAATATGAGATCCACTGCTCTCCCATTTCTAATTGAATGAGAATTCCTTTGTAATTGCGAATTTTGGAAAATCCATTTCACAATTGAAAGTTGTACAGTATCATAAGGCAGCAGAGGCAGGCACTGTAGGTACCAGTCACTAGGAAGCAGAGTCAACTATCTGGTGTACAACTCAGCACTGGTAGATAGTGAACTCACCCTGTGAATGAACCAATTGGTGCCACATCTATGAAGGGTCCATTTTTGTCTGTTAACACGACTGTGAAACACCTTGTGATGTTTTTCTACATTAAAGGCGCTATATAAATGTAACTTGTTGAGATGAAAATCACGAAATGCTGACAATCTTCGTGTATCAATGATTACACAGGGGTTCTCATTCAATTACAAACAAGCTAACGTAATAACTTATTTTCAAAAAAGACAACCAAACAAACCTCAGTAACTATGGGTCCCATTAGTCTTACTTCAACAACTGCCAAAATAATGGAACTGACCATTAGAAAGGAAGAATTTACCTTAATATAGCACTGAGAAACCTTCCAAAGCATTTCACACACAATGAATTGCTAAGAAGTGCAGTCACTGTTGTTATGAAGGTGAACATGGTAACCATTTAATAACCTACTTCAAACTACCGGTCTTATTTCTAGTGATAATTCGAAAGCAGTAGATAGGTGGGTGAAACATAGAAAATAGGAGCAGGAGTAGGTCATTCGGCCCTTCGAGCCTGCTCCGCCATTCAATATGATCATGGCTGATCCTGTATCTAAATACCATATTCCCGCTCTCTCCCCATACCACTTGATGCCTTTTGTGTCCAGAAATCTATCTAGCTCCTTCTTAAATATATTCAGTGACTTAGCCTCCACAGCCTTCTGTGGTAGAGAATTCCACAGGTTCACCACCCTCTGAGTGAAGAAATTTCTCCTCATCTCAGTCCTAAATGTCCTACCCCATATCCTGAGACTGTGACCCCTCTTTCTGGATCCCCCAGCCAGGGGAAACATCCTCCCTGCATCCAGTCTGTCTAGCCCTGTCAAAATTTTATATGTTTCAATGAGATCCCCTCTCATTCTTCTAAACTTGAGTGAATACAGGCCGGGTTGACCCAATCTCTCCTCATACGACAGTCCTGCCATCCCAGGAATCAGTCTGGTGAACCTTCGCTGCACTCCCTCGATGGCAAGTATATCCTTCCTTAGGTAAGGAGACCAAAACTGCACACAATACTCCAGGTGTGGTCTCACCAAGGCCCTGTATAACTGCAGTAAGACATCCGTGCTCCTATACTCAAATCCTCTTGCAATGAAGACCAATATACCATTTCCCTTCTGCACTTTCATGTTTGCTTTCAATGACTGGTGTACAAGGACACCCAGGTCCCTTTGTACATCAACATTTCCCAATCTATCACCATTTAAATAATACTCTGCTTTTCTGTTTCTCCTTCACATTTATCCACATTATACTGCAACTGCCATGTATTTTCCCACTCACTCAACTTATCTAAATCGCCTTAAAGCCTCTTTGCACCCTCCTCACAACTCACGATCCCACCTAGTTCTTTGTCGTCAGCAAATTTGGAAATATTACATTTGGTTCCCTCGTTGATATATATTGTGAATAGCTGGGGCCCAAGTACTGATCCCTGCGGTACCCCACTAGTCACTGCCTGCCACCCCAAAAAGATCCATTTGTTCCTACTTTCTGTTTCCTATCTGTTAACCAATTTTCAATCCAAGCCAGTATATTACCACCAATCCCATGTGCTTTAATTTTGCACACTAACTTCTGATATGGGACTTTATCAAAGGCCTTCTGAAAATCCAAATAAACCACATCCACTAGTTCTCCTTTATCTATTCTAACAGTTACATCCTCAAAAAACTCCAGTGGATTGATCAAACATGATTTCCCTTTCATAAATCCATGTTGACTTTGTCTAATCCTGTTGATATTTTCTAAGTGTCCTGTTATCACATCCTTTATAATAGACGCTAGCATTTTCCCTACTACTGATGTTAGGCTAACTGGTCTGTAGTTCCCTGTTTTCTCTTTCCCTCCTTTTTTAAATAGTGGGGTTACATTTGCCACCCTCCAATCTGCAGGAACTGTTCCATAATCTATAGAATTTTGAAACATGACAACTAATGCATCCACTATTTCCATGGCTACCTCTTTTAGTACTCTGGGTGAAAATTATCAGGCCCTGGGGAGTTATCGGCTTTCAGTCTCATTAATTTCTCCAGCACTATTTTTTTAACTAATACTAAGTTCCTTTAATTCCTCCTTCTCACTAGTCCCTTGGTTCCCTTGCATTTCTGGAAAGTTATTTGTGTCCTCTTCCTTGGAGACAGAACCAAAGTATGTGTTCAATTTCTCTGCCATTTCCTTGTTCTCCATTATAAATTCTCTCGTTTCTGACTGTAAGGGACCTACATTTGTCTTCACTAATCTTTTTCTTTTTACATACTTGTAGAAGCTTTTACAGTCCACTTTTATGTTCCTTGCAAGTTTACTCTCATACTCTATTTTTCCCCTCTTAATCAATCTCTTGGTCCTTTTTTGCTGAATTCTAAACTGCTCCCAATCCTCAGGCTTGTTACTTTTTCTGGCCACTTTTTCTGGCTCTTCTTTGGATCTAATACTATCCTTTATTTCTTTTGTTAGCCATGGTTGGGCCCTTTTCCTTTTGTGTTTTTGTGCCAGAAAGGAATGTATAATTGTTTCAATTCATGCATTTGTTCCTTAAATGTTAGCCATTGCCTATCCACCATCATGCCTTTTAATGAAGCTTCCCAATCTATCATAGCCAACTCACTCCTCATACCTTCGTGGTTTCCTTTGTTTAGATTTAGGACCCTAGTTTCAGATTGGACTACTTCACTTTCCATCTTAATGAAGAATTCTATCATGTTATGGTCACTCTTCCCTAAAGGACCCTGCACAACAAAATTATTAATTAACCCCTTCTCATTGCACAATACCTAATCTAGGATAGCCTGTTCCCTGGTTGGCTCCTCAACATACTGGTCTAAGAAACCATCTCGTACACAATCCAGGAATTCAACTTCCACAGTATTATTGCTGATTTGATTTGGCCAGTCTATATGTAGATTAAAGTCACCCATGATTACTGTTGTACCCTTGTTACATGCATCTCCAATTTCCTGTTTGGTGCCATCCCCTACATTACCACTACTGTTTGGAGGCCTATAGACAACTCCCACCAGTGATTTCTGCCCCTTGGTGCTTCTTAACTCCACCCAGACTGATTCTACATCTTGATTTTCTGAGCAAATATCCTTTCTCACTATTGCTCTGATTTCATCCTTTACGAACAATGCCACCCCACCTCCTTTTCCTTTTTGCCTGTCCTTCCTAAATATCGAATACCCTTGGATATCCAGCTCCCAGCCTTGGTCACCCTGCAGCCATGTCTCTGTAATTGCAATTGTATCATATCCATTTTCATCTCATTGCACTGTTAATTCATCTACCTTATTACGAATGCTTTGTGCATTCAGATACAGTGCCTTTAGATTTGTCCTCTTTACTTTTTTAGACATCTTAACATTTTTTTGTACTATGGCCCTATTTGTCTTATTACCATTTTTTCTTACCCAGACCCTATTTGTTCGTGCACACTTTTGTTAGTATGCTGTGTCCCTTCCTGACACAATCTGGTTATCCTTACCCCAATCACTTTCCTGCACTGCTTCTTTGTCTTTTCTCTTTAGCATTCTAGGTTTCTCTCCACCGGGACCCTCCCCCCGACCTTATTTAGTTTAAAGCCCTATCTATCTCCCTAGTTATTCGATTCGCTCGAACTCTGGTCCCAGCATGGTTCAGGTATAGTCTGTCCCAACGGAACAGCTCTCTCTTTCCCCAGTACTGGTGCCAGTGCCCCACGAATCAAAACCAACTTCTCCCACACCAACCTTTGAGCCACGCATTCATCTCTCTGATCTTATTTACCCTGTGCCAATTTGCTCGTGGCTCAGGTAATAATCCAGAGATTATTATCTTTGTGGTTCTGCTTTTTAATTTAGTACCTAACTGCTCAAACTCTCTCAGCAGAACCTTTTACTTCCTCCTGCCTATGTCGTTGGTACCTACGTGGACCAAGACAATTGGATCCTCCCTTTCCCACTTCAAGTTCTTCTCCAGCCCGGAGGAGATGTCCTTAACCCTGGAACCGGGTCTCTCCTCATACGACAATCCCGCCATCCCAGGAATCAGTCTGGTGAACCTTCGTTATACTCCCTCTATGGCAAGTATATCCTTTCTTAGGTAAGGAGACCAAAATTGTGCAGTCTCACCAAAGGCCTATATAATTGCAGGAAGACATCTTTACTCCTGTACTCAATTCCTCTTGTAATAAAGGCCAACATACCATTTGCCTTCCTGACTGCCTGCTGCACCTGCATGTTAGCTTTCAGTGACTAATGCTCAAGGACACCCAGGTCCCTTTGAACATCAACATTTCCCAATCCCTCACCATTTAAAAAATACTCTGCATTTCTGTTTTTCTACCAAAGTGGATAACTTCACATTGTTCCACGTTATAATCCATCTGCCATGTTCTTGCCCACTCACTTAGCCTATCTGTATCCCCTTGAAGCCTCTTTGCATCCTCTTCACAACTCACATTCCCACCTAGTTTTGTGTCATCAGCAAACTTGGAAATATTACATTTGGTACCCTCATCCAAATCATTGATATCTAAGGATGTTTGGAAGATTTTGGCCAGTACCTCCGCAATTTACACCCTAACTTCTCTCAGCAACCTAAGTTGCATCACGTCCGGACCAGGTGACTTATCTACTTTAATTACAGGTAGCCTTTCGAGTACTTCCTCTTTATCAATTTTTAGCCCATCCAGTATCTCAACTACATCTTCCTTTACTGAGACTCTGGAGGCATCTTCTTCCTTGGTAAAGACAAATGCAAAATACTAATTTAGTACCTCGGCCATGCCCTCTGCCTCAATGAGTAGATCTCCTTTTTGGTTCCTGATCGGCCCCACCCCTCCTCTTACTCTGTTCACTGTTTACATGCCTGTACAAGATTTTTGGATTCCCTTTTATGTTGGCTGCCAGTCCATTCTCATACTCTCTCTTTGCCCCTCTTATTTCCGTTTTCACTTCCCCTCTGAACTTTCTATATTCTCACTTGTGTTAGCAACCTGATATCTGTCATATGCTCCTTTTTTCTGTTTCATCTTATTCTCTATCGCTTTTGTCATCCTGGGAGCTCTGGCTTTAGTTGCCCTTCCTTTTTCCTTTGTGGGAATGTACCTAGAATGGACCTGACCCATCTCCCCCTTAAAGGCTGGCCATTGTTAAATTACAGTTTCGCCTGCCAATCTTTGATTCCAATTTACCAGGGCCAGATCTGTTCTCAGCCCACTGAAATTGGCCCTCCTCCAATTGAGTATTTTTCCTTCAGCTATTTCCGTAGCTATTCTAAACCTCATGATACTATGATCACTGTTCCCTAAATGTTCCCCCGCTGACACTTTCTCCACTTGGCCCGCCTTATTCCCCAGAACCAAATTCAGCAATGCCTCCTTCCTTGTTGGGCTGAACACACTTCAAAAACCCTCCCCCTCTTTGCCCCTTGTATTATTACCAACCCAGTCGATAGTTGAAGTCCCCCATTATCACTACTCTATGGCTTCTGCACCTCTCTGTAATTTCCCTGCAAATTTGCTCCTCTATCTCCTTCCCACTAGTTGGTGGCCTATAGAATACACCCAGCAGTGTTATGGCACCTCTATCGTTCCTTAACTCTAATCAAATAGATTCTGTCGTTGATGCCTCCAGGACATCCTCTCTCTCCAGTACTGCAATATTCTCCTTAATCAATACTGCCACCACCCCACCTTTCTTCCTGTCCCAATATTTCCTGAACACCTTGTATCCAGGAATAGTTAGTATCCAAACCTGCCCTCTTTTGAGCCAGGTCTGCGTTAGGAACATAGCAACAGGAGTCGGCCATTCAGTCCCTCGAGCCTGCTCCGCCATTTGATAAGATCGTGGCTGATCTGCGATCTAACTCCATATACCCGCCTTTGGCCCATATCCCTTAATACCTTTGGTTGGCAAACAGCTATCTATCTCAGATTTAAAATTAGCAATTCAGCGAGCATCAGTTGCCGTTTGCGGAAGAGAGTTACAAACTTCTACCACCCTTTGTGTGTAGAAATGTTTTCTAATTGAAAGGTCTGGCTCTAATTTTTAGATTGAGCACCCTAATCCTAGAATCCTCAACCAGCGGAAATAGTTTCTCTCTATCCACCCTATCTGTTCCCCTTGATATCTTATAAACTTCGATCAGATCACCCCTTAACCTTCCAAACTTTTTTATTTATTCGTTCATAGGATGTGGGCGTCGCTGGTGAGGCCGGCATTTATTGCCCATCCCCAATTGGCCTCGAGAAGGTGGTGGTGAGCCGCCTTCTTGAACTGCTGCAGTCCGTGTGGTGAAGGTTCTCCCACAGTGCTGTTAGGAAGGGAGTTCAAGGATTTTGACCCAGCGACGATGAAGGAACGGCGATATATTTCAAAGTCGGGATGGTGTGTGACTTGGAGGGGAATGTGCAGTTGGTGTTGTTCCCATGTGCCTGCTGCTCTTGTCCTTCTAGGTGGTAGAGGTCGCGGGTTTGGGAGGTGCTGTCGAAGAAGCCTTGGCGAGATGCTGCAGTGCATCCTGTGGATGGTACACACTACAGCCACAATGCGCCGGTGGTGAAGGGAGTGAATGTTTAGGGTGGTGGATGGGGTGCCAATTAAGCGGGTTGCTTTGTCCTGGATGGTGTCGAGCTTCTTGAGTGTTGTTGGAGCTGCACTCATCCAAGCAAGTGGAGAGTATTCCATCACACTCCTGACTTGTGCCTTGAAGATGGTGGAAAGGCTTTGGGGAGTCAGGAGGTGAGTCACTCGCCACAGGATACCCAGCCTCTGACCTGCTCTTGTAGCCACAGTACTTATATGGCTGGTCCAGTTAAGTTTCTGGTCAATGGTGACCCCCAGGATGTTGATGGTGGGGGATTCGGCGATGGTAATGCCGTTGAATGTCAAGGGGAGCTGGTGAGACTCTCTCTTGTTGGAGATGGTCATTGCCTGGCCCGAATGTTACTTGCCACTTATGAGCCCAAGCCTGGATGTTGTCCAGGTCTTGCTGCACGCGGGCTCGGACTGCTTCATTATCTGAGGGGTTGTGAATGGAACTGAACACTGTGCAATCATCAGCAAATATCCCCATTTCTGAACTTATGATGGAGGGAAGGTCATTGATGAAGCAGCTGAAGGTGGTTGGGCCGAGGACATTGCCCTGAGGAACTCCTGCAGCAATGTCCTGGGGCTGAGATGATTGGCCTCCAACAACCATTACCATCTTTCTTTGCGCTAGCTATGACTCCAGCCACTGGAGAGTTTTCCCCCTGATTCCCATTGACTTCAATTTTACCGGGGCTCCTTGGTGCCACACTTGGTCAAATGCTGCCTTGATGTCAAGGGCAGTCACTCTCACCTCACCTCTGGAATTCAGCTCTTTTGTCCATGTTTGGACCAAGGCTGTAATGAGGTCTGGAGTCGAGTGGTCCTGGCGGAACCCAAACTGAGCATCGGTGAGCAGGTTATTGGTGAGTAAGTGCCGCTTGATAGCACTGTCGACGACACCTTCCATCACTTTGCCGATGATTGAGAGTAGACTAATGGGGCGGTAATTGGCCGGATTGGATTTGTCCTGCTTTTTGTGGACAGGACATACCTGGGCAATTTTCCACATTGTCGGGTAGATGCCAGTGTTGTAGCTGTACTGGAACAGCTTGGCTAGAGGCGCAGCTAGTTGTGGAGCACAAGACTTCAGCACTACAGCTGGGATGTTGTCGGGGCCCATAGCCTTTGCTGTATCCAGTTGACTCAGCCATTTCTTGATATCAGGTGGAGTGAATCGAATTGGCTGAAGACTGACTTCTGTGATGGTGGGGGTATCGGGAGGAGGCTGAGATGGATCATCCACTCGGCACTTCTGGCTGAAGATGGTTGCAAACGCTTCAGCCTTGTCTTTTGCACTCACGTGCTGGACTCCGCCATCATTGAGGATGGGGATGTTTGCAGAGCCTCCTCCTCCCATTAATTGTTTAATTGTCCACCACCATTCACGACTGGATGTGGCGGGACTGCAGAGCTTTGATCTGATCCGTTGGTTGTGGAATCGCTTAGCTTTGTCTATAGCATGTTGCTTCCGCTGTTTAGCATGCATGTAGTCCTGAGTTGTAGCTTCACCAGGTTGGCACCTCATTTTTAGGTACGCCTGGTGCTGCTCCTGGCATGCTCTTCTACACTCCTCATTGAACCAGGGTTCATCCCCTGGCTTGTTGGTAATGGTAGAGTGAGGAATATGCCGGGCCATGAGGTTATAGATTGTGCTGAAATACAATTCTTTCCCTCGTGTTGGTTCGCTCACCACCTGCTGCGGTACATGAAGGCGGTTCACCACAACCTTCTCAAGGGCAATCAGGGATGGGCAATAAATGCTGGCCTCGCCAGCGACGCCCACATCCCATGAACGAATGATAAAAAAACAACTGGAGTATTGTGTCCAGTTCTGGGCACCGCACTTTAGGAAAGATGTGAGGGCCTTAGAGACGGTGCAGAAAAGATTTACGACAACGATTCCAGGGATGAGGGACTTTCGTTACGTGGATGGACTGGATAAGGGAGGGGCAGGACTGGCAGCTCAATGTTCCAGGGTACAGATGCTATAGGAAAGATAGAGCAGGAGGTAAGAGAGGAGGGGGAGTTGCGTTCTTGATTAGGGAGAACATCACGGCAGTAGTGAGAGGGGATATATCCGAGGGTTCGCCCACTGAGTCTATATGGGTAGAACTGAAAAATAAGAAGGGAGAGATCACTTTGATAGGATTGTACTACAGACCCCCAAATAGTCAACGGGAAATTGAGGAGCAAATATGTAAGGAGATTACAGACAGCTGCAAGAAAAATAGGGTGGTAATAGTAGGGGACTTTAACTTTCCCAACATTGACTGGGACAGCCATAGCATTAGGGGCTTGGATGGAGAGAAATTTGTTGAGTGTATTCAGGAGGAATTTCTCATTCAGTATGTGGATGGCCCGACTAGAGAGGGGGCAAAACTTGACCTCCTCTTGGGAAATAAGGAAGGGCAGGTGACAGAAGTGTTGGTGAGGGATCACTTTGGGACCAGTGATCGTAATTCCATTAGTTTTAGGATAGCTATGGAGAATGATAGGTCTGGCCCAGAAGTTAAAATTCTAAATTGGGGAAAGGCCAATTTTGATGGTATTGGACAGGAACTTTCAGAAGTTGATTGGGAGAGTCTGTTGGCAGGCAAAGGGACGTCTGGTAAGTGGGAGGCTTTCAAAAGTGTGTTAACCAGGGTTCAGGGTAAGCACATTCCTTATAAAGTGAAGGGCAAGGCTGGTAGAAGTAGGGAACCTTGGATGACTCGGGAGATTGAGGCACTAGTCAAAAAGAAGAAGGAGGCATATGACATGCATAGGCAGCTGGGATCAAGTGGATCCCTTGAAGAGTATAGAGATTGCCGGAGTAGAGTTAAGAGAGAAATCAGGAGGGCAAAAAGGGGATATGAGATTGCTTTGGCAGATCAGGCAAAGGTGAATCCAAAGAGCTTCTACAAATACATAAAGGGCAAAAGGGTAACTAGGGAGAGAGTAGGGCCTCTTAAGGATCAACAAGGTCATGTATGTGCGGAACCACAAGAAATGGGTGAGATCCTGAATGAATATTTCACATCGGTATTTACGGTTGAGAAAAGCATGGATGTTAGGGAACTTGGGGAAATAAATAGTGATGTCTTGAGGAGTGTACATATTACAGAGAGGGAGGTGCTGGAAGTCTTAATGCGCATCAAGGTAGATAAATCTCCGGGACCTGATGAAATGTATCCCAGGACGTTATGGGAGGTTAGGGAGGAAATTGCGGGTCCCCTAGCAGAGATATTTGAATCATCCACCGCTACAGGTGAGGTGCCTGAAGATTGGAGGGTAGCAAATGTTGTGCCTTTGTTTAAGAAGGGCGGCAGGGAAAAGCCTGGGAACTACAGACCGGTGAGCCTGACATCTGTAGTGGGTAAGTTGTTAGAGGGTATTCTGAGGGACAGGATCTACAGGCATTTGGAGAGGCAGGGACTAATTAGGAACAGTCAGCATGGTTTTGTGAGAGGAAAATCATGTCTCACGAATTTGATTGAGTTTTTTGAAGGGGTAACCAAGAAGATAGATGAGGGCTGTGCAGTAGACGTGGTCTACATGGACTTCAGCAAAGCATTTGACAAGGTACCGCATGGTAGGTTGTTACATAAGGTTAAATCTCATGGGATCCAAGGTGAGGTAGCCAATTGGATACAAAATTGGCTTGACGACAGAAGACAGAGGGTGGTTGTAGAGGGTTGTTTTTCAAACTGGATGCCTGTGTCCAGCGGTGTGCCTCAGGGATCGGTGCTGGGTCCGCTGTTATTTGTTATTTATATTAATGATTTGGATGAGAATTTAGGAGGCATGGTTAGTAAGTTTGCAGATGACACCAAGATTGGTGGCATTGTGGACAGTGAAGAAGGTTATCTAGGATTGCAACAGGATCTTGATAAATTGGGCCAGTGGGCCGATGAATGGCAGATGGAGTTTAATTTAGATAAATGTGAGGTGATGCATTTTGGTAGATCGAATCGGGCCAGGACCTACTCCGTTAATGGTAGGGCGTTGGGGAGAGTTATAGAACAAAGAGATCTAGGAGTACAGATTCATAGCTCCTTGAAAGTGGAGTCACAGGTGGATAGGGTGGTGAAGAAGGCATTCGGCATGCCTGGTTTCATTGGTCAGAACATTGAATGCAGGAGTTGGGATGTCTTGTTGAAGTTGTACAGGGCATTGGTGAGGCCACACTTAAACAGTACTGTGTACAGTTCTGGTCACCCTATTATAGAAAGGATATTATTAAACTAGAAAGAGTGCAGAAAAGATTTACTAGGATGCTACCGGGACTTGATAGTTTGACTTACAGGGAGAGGTTGGACAGACTGGGACTTTTTTCATGGAGAGTAGGAGGTTAAGAGGTGATCTTATAGAAGTCTATAAAATAATGAGGGGCATAGATAAGGTCGATAGTCAAAATCTTTTCCCAAAGGTAGGGGAGTCTATAACGAGGGGGCATAGATTTAAGGTGAGAGGGGAGAGATACAAAAGGGTCCAGAGGGGCAATTTTTTCACTCAAAGGGTGGTGAGTGTCTGGAACGAGCTGCCAGAGGCAGTCGTCGAGGCGGGTACAATTTTGTCTTTTAAAAAGCATTTGGACAGTTACATGGGTAAGATGGGTATAGAGGGATATGGGCCAAGTGCAGGCAATTGGGACTAGCTTAGTGGTATAAACTGGGCGACATGGTACGTTGGGCCGAAGGGCCTGTTTCCATGTTGTAACTTCTATGATTCTATGATTCTAAGCTGGGGTTTTTCTCCTTGGAACAGAGAAGGTTGAAGGAGATTTGATAGAGGTGTTCAAAATCATGAAAGGTCTGGACAGAGTAGATGGAGAGAAACTCTTCCAATTGGCGGAAGGGTCAAGAACCGGAGGACGTAGATTTAAGGTGATTGGCGAAAGAACCAAAGGTGATACGAGGAAAAACTTTTTTACGCAGTGAGTGGTTAGGATCTGGAATGCACTGCCCGAGGAGGTGGTGGAGGCAGATTCAATCATGGCCTTCAAAAGAACTGGATAAGTACTTGAAAGCAAAAAATTTGCAGTGTTACGGAGATAGGGCAGGGATGTGGAACTAGCTGGATTGATATTGCATAGAGCTGGCCTGAATTGCCTCCTTCCGTGCAGTAACCTTTCTACGATTCTATGATTTCCCTTCACAGAGAGGTCAATAACCAGGGGCCATAGATTTAAAGAGTTTGGAAGAAGGATTAGAGGGGAGCTGACAAAAAATCTTTTTCACCGGAAGGGTGGTGGGGGTCTGGACCTCACTGCCTGAAAGGGTGGCAGAGGCCCTCATCACATTTAAAAAGTACTTGGATATGCACTTGACGTGCCATGACCTACAAAGCTATGGACCAAGTGCTGGAAAGTGAGATTAGGCTGGTTGGCTCATTTTCAGCCGGCGTGGGCACAATGGGCCGAATGGCCTCCTTCTGTGCCGTAAATTTTCTCTGATGCTATGAATCCTGGGATGAGAGGGTTGCCCTATGAAGAGAGATTGAGTAGAATGGCGTTTCGAAGAATGAGAGGTGATCTCACTAAAACATACAAGATTCTGAGGGGGCTTGATAGGGTAGATGCTGAGAGGTTGTTTCCCCTAGCTGGAGAGTCGCGAACTAGGGGGCATAGTTTCAGGATAAGGGGTCGGCCATTTAAGACTGAGATGAGGAGGAATTTCTTCACTCAGAGCGTTGTAAATCTTTGGAATTCTCTCTCCCAGAGGACTGTGGATGCTGAGTCGTTGAGTATATTCAAGATGTGGAGATGCCGGTGATGGACTGGGGTTGACAAATGTAAGGAATCTTACAACACCAGGTTATAGTCCAACAGTTTTATTTGAAAATCACAAGCTTTCGGAGGCTTTCTCCTTCGTCAGGTGAAGTGTGGGATTCCTTGAACGTTTCGCATTTATAGTCAGAGAACAATACCTGGTGATTACAGATAATCTTTTCAACTGCCCGTTGTCAAGGCAATCAAAGTGTTCAGACAGAGAGATGTTACATACAGGACCACCGAATATACAAACGGCCAGAACAAAAGACAGAGAGAGAGAGAGAGAAAAACATCCGAAAGGAAGAGAAAGAGAGAGAATGACCCGTTGTATTAAAAACAGATAACTTTTTTTCGCTGGTGGGGTTTCGTGTAGCGTGACGTGAACCCAAGATCCCGGTTGAGGCCGTCCTCATGGGTGCGGAACTTGGCTATCAACGCAAAATTGTCGAGCAGAAATTGATAGCCAAGTTCCGCACCCATGAGGACGGCCTCAACCAGGATCTTGGGTTCATGTCACGCTACACGTAACCCCACCAGCGGAAAACGTTATCTGTTTTTAATACAACGGGTCATTCTCTCTCTTTCTCTTCCTTTCGGATGTTTCTCTCTCTCTCTCTGTCTGTCTTTTGTTCTGGCCGTTTGTATATTCGGTGGTCCTGTATGTAACATCTCTCTGTCTGAACACTTTGATTGCCTTGACAACGGGCAGTTGGAAAGATTATCTGTAATCACCAGGTATTGTTCTCTGACTATAAATGCGGTAACATTCAAGGAATCCCACACTTCACCTGATGAAGGAGAAAGCCTCTGAAAGCTTGTGATTTTCAAATAAAACTGTTGGACTATAACCAAGTGTATTCAAAGTTGAGATGGATAGATTTTTGGACTCTAGGGGAATCAAGGGATATGGGGATCGGGCAGGAAAGTGGAGTTGAGGTTGAAGATCAGCCATGATCTTATTGAATGGCGGAGCAGGTTCAAGAGGCCATATGGCCTACTCCTGCTCCTATTTCTATGTTCTTAAATCAACAGAGTATAGGCCAGAAATTAATGTTCTTCACTTTTTTTTCTGCCACCCACCTCTACCTCTCTCGACCCCTCCTCTGTGTTCTCAGCCTGCTTGTCCGACATCCAGTCCCGGATAAACCGCAATTTCCTCCAATTAAACATTGAGAAAATTGAAGATATTGTCTTTGGTCGCCGCCGCAAACTCCGTTCCCTTACCACAGATTCCATTCCCCTCCCTGGCCACTGTCTCAGGCTGAACCAGTGTTCAGAACCTCAGCGTCCTATTTGAGCCCGAGGTTCCAACTTCACATTCTCTCCATTACAAAGACCACCTACTTCCACCTTCAAAAAAATCACCTGCCTCCACCACTGCCTCAGCCCACCTACTGCTGAAACCTTCATCCATGCCGTTTCCACATTCAGACTTGACTACGCCAATGCTCTCCTGGCCGGCCTCTAATCCTCAACTCTTGGTAAGCTTCAGCTCATCCAAAACTCTGCTGCCCATATCCTATCCCACACAAACACCTGCTCACCCATTATCCCTGCGCTTGCTGACCTACATTGGATCCCAGTCCACCAACTCTCAAATTTACAATTCTCATCCTGGTATTTAAACCTCTTCATGGCCTCACCCCTCCCTATCTCTGTAACCTCCTGCTGCCCTACAACACAGTCCATGATTTTGCCAAGAGGCAGCATGTAGAAAAGGAATGCAGCAATTTTACTGGACCTGAGACATGAAGAACACAAGCATTCATTGTAACACCAGTAATAATTTCCAGGGTCATAAGTCCAAGGTGTCATGGTGCACAGTGCCCTGCTCATGCTGTACCTTCAATACTGTGTTCAGTCCTGGTCACTGACACAAGAGAAACATACAAGCACTGCAGCTGAAGCAGAAAAAACGCAAAGTTGATCCCTAGTGTCAGCGAACCTGGGCTTTACAATCTTTAAAGGAGTGAATGAGTGAGGACCACATGGAGGTATATAAAATACATGGAACAGAAGACATTATTCCTCAGTACTACTTCAAATTAAATGGTTTTTTTGACTTTTTTCAAAGAAAGGATTTGGAAAAGAGTTGCATTTAAATTCTGGGTTATTAAAGTACACTGTATTCACAGATTTTTTTAAAAAGTCCTTAGGCAAAAGTGGTTAAATGCTAATGGCTAGGCAGCGAAGTTGTTTCCCCAAAGACTGTAAACAATTTGTGATTTATTAGCTTGTCCCAGTAATCAATAAATATTTCACCTGGCAGGTTCCTGATGGGAAGTTTGGCAGGATTTGTGTAGTATGGGACCTCCGTTGGGCTGTGAACACACGACGCTGGGATTTCCCTGGGGGGGGTCTCCCAATCGGCTGCTGTAACTTTGGCAGAAGATCGGCAGTAACTCCGTTTATGCGTCTATCGGAGGTTTCCGCTGATCTTCCACTGAAGTTACAATGGCCAATCGGGAGAACCCCAGAGGCAGTTCCAGGTGAGATTCAGAAATACTCCCTGACAGGCAGGTTTTTAAATAAACAGGAAAACATTTATTTTCTTGGAGTGTTCAAGTTAACAACAATAACTCTTACCAACTATAGGAGAAAAGGACTGTCGTTGTGGTTCAGGACAAGTCCTTACATAAAATATAGTGAGTAAATCATCTGACCAGAATTTCACAGTAAACTCTATTCCACTGAAAGAACAGCCTTACATCATGTCATAACTGCTATCAATTAAAATTTGTAAGATCTCAGGGTATTAAATAATGTGATACTTGTGTTAAGCAGAGAACACATATGCAGAAAATGTTCAAAAATGTAGGTATTGAAGTATAAAGTAATAGAGCAAATTATGTCTTGAGAATGCTGATTTCCTTGCAGCAGGTACAGCAGAAGTTCCTATTTAATTCCCCACCCTCCACAAATTAATCTTTGTTTGGTGCTGCACTTTCCTCCTGTACCTTAGAGCTCCTTTCTTCTACAAGCTTCTTCGTTGCACTCTCTCCATGGGGGATCAAGTAAATAGAGTTTCCTGGTTCTTCTTCCTCCAATCTAAGTTTAGATGTATTGCTTCTTCCTGATGAGTTTTTCATTTCGAGAGGTGGTTTAACTCTGCCTTTTCTTGCTGGAGTTGCTAATAATAAATTTAAAAGTTATGCACCAGGTAAAGGACAAAATAATTACTGAGTACAGCTCAAGAACGCTTGAAAAATTAATTATTGTATTGAATATAATCCTTAAAGTACATAAGTCCTAATGAGCACAGTAAAAATACTTCAAACACAGGAACACCAAGGAAAAAATAAAATAGTTATGTAACAGCCCAAACATGATTCCAGGATGGTATGTTGCCTCCCTGATGCCAGGGTCAAGGATATCACTGAGCGGCTGCAGAACATTCTGGAGGGGGAGGGTGAACAGCCAGAGGTCATGGTCCATAATGGTACCAACAACATAAGTACAAAAAGGGGTGAGGTCCTGCAAGCAAATTTTAGGGAGTGAGGAAAAAGATTATTAACCAGGTAAAGGTAAACGCATGAAGCGTGGTAAACAAGGTTGGTGAGCTCAGGCACAAATAGCCACATGGGAATATGATGTTGTGGCGATAATGGAGACCGGGCACAAAAAAGGGCAGGATTGGGTACTAAATATTCCTGGATACAAGCTGCTCAGGAAAGATAGGAAAGGAAAGAAAGGAGGGGGGTGGCTGTATTGATTAAGGAGAATATTGCAGTGCTGGAGAGAGAGGATGTCCTGGAGGGATCAAGGACAGAATCTATTTGGTTAGAGGTGCCATTACACTACTGGGTGTATTCTATAGGCCACCAACTGGTGGGAAGGACAAATGTAAGGAATCTTACAACACCAGGTTATAGTCCAACAGTTTTATTTGAAAATGACAAGCTTTCGGAGATTATCTCCTTCGTCAGGTGAGTGAGTGAATGAGAGGTTCTCAAATCGCATATCTTATATTAGGCTGGGACACCATCACACCAATCAAAGGTGTTGTTGGTGTTCAGACAGGTTAGCCATGGAAAACAGTAGGTCCCAGTATACTGAATAAACAATGGGTCAAATTACACAGACAAAGAGAGAGAGAGACCCAAAAGGCAGAGAGAGAGAGAGAGAGAGACAATGTCCAGTTGTATTAAAAACAGATAACTTTTTTTTCCTGCTGGTGGGGTTACGTGTAGCGTGACATGAACCCAAGATCCCGGTTGAGGCCGTCCTCATGGGTGCGGAACTTGGCTATCAATTTCTGCTCGACGATTTTGCGTTGTTGTGTGTCTCAAAGGCCGCCTTGGAGAATCCTTGGAGACACACGACAACGCAAAATCGTCGAGCAGAAATTGATAGCCAAGTTCCGCACCCATGAGGACGGCCTCAACCGGGATCTTGGGTTCACGTCACGCTACACATAACCCCACCAGCAGGAAAAAAAAGTTATCTGTTTTTAATATAACTGGACATTCTCTCTCTCTCTCTGCCTTTCGGGTCTCTTTCTCTCTTTGTCTGTGTAATTTGACCCATTGTGTATTCAGTATACTGGGACTTACTGTTTTCCGTGGCTAACCTGTCTGAACACCAACGACACCTTTGATTGGTGTGATGGTGTCCCAGCCTAATATAAGATATGCGATTTGAGAACCTCTCATTCACTCACTCACCTGACGAAGGAGATAATCTCCGAAAGCTTGTGATTTTCAAATAAAACTGTTGGACTATAACCTGGTGGTGTAAGATTCCTTACATTTGTCCACCCCAGTCCATCACCGGCATCTCCACATCATAGTGGGAAGGAGATAGAGGAGCAAATTTGCAGGGAAATTACAGGGAGGTGCAAAAGCCATAGAGTAGTGATAACGGGGGATTTCAACTATCCTAATATAGACTGGGATAGTAACAACATAAGGGGCAAAGAGGGGAGGAATTTTTGAATTGTGTCCAGGAGAACTTTCTTGACCAGTATGTTTCCAGCCCAATGAGGAAGGAGGCATTGCTGGACTTGGTTCTGGAGAATGAGGTGGGCCAAGTGGAGCAAGTGTCAGTGGGGGAACATTTAAGGAACAGCGATCATAATATCATAAGGTTTAGAACAGCTGTGGAAAAGGACATGGACCACTCTATAGTAAAATTACTCAATTGGAGGAGGGCCAATTTCAGTGGGATGAGAACAGATCTGGCCCGGGTAAATTGGAATCAAAGATTGGCAGGGAAAACTGCAGTTAAACAATGGGGAGCCTTTAAAGGAGTGATGGTTCAGGTACAGTCTAGGTACATTCCCACAAGGGAAAAAGGTGGGGCAACTAAAGCCAGAGCTCCCTGGATGATGAAAGAGAGAGTAAGATGAAGCAGAAAAAAGGGGCATATGACAGATGTCAGGTTGCTGACACAAGTGAGAACCAGGCAGAATATAGAAAGTTCAGAGGGGAAGTGAAAAAGGAAATAAGAGGGGCAAAGAGAGAATATGAGAACAGACTGGCGGCAAACATAAAAGGAAATCCAAAAGTCTTCTACAGGCATGTAAATAGTAAACGGGTAGTAAGAGGAGGGGCGGGGCCGATCAGGGACCAAAAAGGAGAACTGCTCATGGAGGCAGATGGCGTGGCCGAGGTACTAAATGAGTACTTTACATCTGTCTTTACCATGGAAGGAGATGCTGCCACAGTCTCAGTAAAGGAAGATGTAGTTGAGATACTGGATGGGATAGAAATTGATAAAGAGGAGGTATTGGAAAGGCTAGCTGTACTTAAAGTAGGTAAGTCATCCAGTCCAGATGGGATGCACCCTAGGTTGCTGAGGGGAGTAAGGGTGGAAATTGCGGAGGTACTGGCCATAATCTTCCAAACATCCTTAGATATGGGGGTGGTGTCAGAGGACTGGACAATTGCGAATGTTACACCCTTGTTCAAAAAAGTGTGAAAGGATAAGCCCAGCAACTACAGGCCAGTCAGTTTAACCTCGGTGGTGAGAAAACTTTTAGAAACAATAATGCGGGACAGAATTAACAGTCACTTGGACAAGTGTGGATTGATTAGAGAAAACCAGCATGGATTTGTTGAAGGCAAATCGTGTTTAACTAACCTGATAGAGTTTTTTGATGAGATAAGAGAGAGGGTAGATGAGGGCAATGCAGTTGATGTGGTGTATATGGACTTTCAAAAGGCATTTGATAAAGTGCCGCATAATAGGCTTGTCATCAAGATTGAAGCCCATGGAATAAAAGGGGCAGTAGCAGCATGGATACTAAATTGCGAAGTGACAGGAAACAGAGAGTAGTGGTGAACGGTTGTTTTTCGGACTGGAGGGAGGTGTACAGTGGTGTTCACCAGGGGTCGGTACTAGGACCACTGCTTTTCTTGATATATATTAATGACTTGGGCTTGGGTGTACAGGGCACAATTTCAAAATCTCCAGATGACATAAAACTTTGAAGGGTAGTGAACAGTGAGGAGGATAGTGATAGACTTCAAGAGGATATAGACAGGCTGGTGGAATGGGCGGACACATGGCAGATGAAATTTAACGCAGAAAAATACGAGGTGATACATTTCGGTAAGAAGAGAGGCAATATAAACTAAAGGGGACAATTCTAAAAGGGGTATAGGAACAGAGAGATCTGGGGAAATACACAAATCGTTGAAAGTGGCAGGGCAGGTTGAGAAAGCAGTTACAAAAGCACATGGGATCCTGGGCATTATAAATAGAGGCATAGAGTACAAAAGCAAGGAAGTCATGATGAACCTTTGTAAAACACTGGTTCGGCCACAACTGGAGTATTGTGTCCAGTTCTGGGCACCACACTTTAGGAAAGATGTGAAAGCCTCAGACAGAGTGCAGAAGAGATTTACGAGAATGATTCCAGGGATGAGGGACTTTAGTTACGTGGATATAGTGGAGAAGTTGGGGTTCTCCTTGGAACAGAGAAGGTTGAGAGGGGATTTGATAGAGGTATTCAAAATCATGAAGGGTCTGGACAGAGAGGATAGAGAGAAACTGTTCCCATTGGCTGAAGGGTCAAGAACTAGAGGACCTAGATTTAAGGTGATGAGCAAAAGAATCAAAGGCGAAATGAAGAAAAACTTTCGGACACAGAGAGTGGTTAGGATCTGGAATTGCACTGCCCGAGGGGGAATGGAGGCAGATTCAACCATGGCTTTCAAAAGGGAACTGGGTAAGTACCTGAAAGGAAAAAAATTGCAGGGCTACAGGAATAGGGTGGGGGAGTGGGACGAGCTGGATTGCTTTTGCAAAGAGCCGGCACGGACTCGATGGGTCGAATGCCCTCCTTCTTAGCTTTATCCTTTCTTTGATTTTATGATAAAGGATCAGGTTAAGTATGGTATTATGATTAATAAGTTAAGAGGAACTGAATCATCATCTTCAATTGGAATTCCATTTGCAATATCACCAGATGAATCAGTGACATAGAACTCACCTGCACTTCTAACTAAAAATGCGCAAGAATTAATTTAACAATTTAATGATACAGCAAAGAATTTTTAAAACAAAATCAGATTTCATAAAAATGTAACTGTCGCAATAAAAAGCAAAAAAAATGCAAATATTGGAAATCGCCAAAAACAGAAATGCTAGAAACGCTGGGCAGGTAAGTCAGCATCTGCAGACAGGACAGAGCAGGTCTGATAAGTTAACATTTCAGGCAGAAATCTTCATCAGAACTGGAAATATTGAAAGATAAACAGCATTTAAAAAGGAACAGAACAAAGGGAAGAGAGAGTAGAAGAAAAATTCTTTACCTATAATAGAGGACAAACGTAAGGAGTCGCACAACACCAGGTTATAGTCCAATAGCTTTATTTGAAATCACAAGCTTTTGGAGCTTTGCTCCTTCGTCAGGTGAAGTGAAGAGATGCATATAGGCACAGCATATATAGTCAGAGATCAATGCCTGGTGATTACAGATAATCTTTCTAACTGCCCTTTATCACACTTTGGCAGGGAGATAATCACAGCAATCAAAGGAATGAATGGTGTTCAAACAGGTTAGTCAGGGAAACATTACATCCAAGAATACTGAGATAGGGTCACAAGGGTTCAAATGTAGCAGATGCTGGGGTTTGTATTAAAAACAGATAACTTTCTTTTGCTGGAAATCGCAGCAGGTCCGGCCACATCTGTGTATGGAGAACAAGCCAACTACGGCTTGAGTCTTGATGACTCTACGTCAGGTGGGGTTACATGTAGCGTGACATGAACCCAAGATCCCGGTTGAGGCCGTCCTCATGGGTGCGGAACTTGGCTATCAATTTCTGCTCGACGATTTTGCGTTGTTGTGTGTCTCGAAGGCCGCCTTGGAGAACGCTTACCCGAAGATCGGAGGCTGAATGTCCTTGACTGCTGAAGTGTTCCCCGACTGGGAGGGAACCCTCCTGCCTGGCGATTGTTGCGCGGTGTCCGTTCATCCGTTGTCGCAGTGTCTGCATGATCTCGCCGATGTACCATGCTCCGCCGTACATCGGCGAGACCATGTAGACACTGCGACAACGGATGAACGGACACCAAACAACAAAGCCAGGCAGGAGGGTTCCCTCCCAGTCGGGGAACACTTCAGCAGTCAAGGACATTCAGCCTCCGATCTTCGGGTAAGCGTTCTCTAAGGCGGCCTTTGAGACACACGACAACGCAAAATCATCGAGCAGAAATTGATAGCCAAGTTCCGCACCCATGAGGACGGCCTCAACCGGGATCTTGGGTTCATGTCACGCTACATGTAACCCCACCTGACGTAGAGTCATCCAGACTCAAATCGTAGTTGGCTTGTTCTCCATACACAGATGCGGCCGGACCTGCTGCGATTTCCAGCGAAAAAAGGTGATCTATTTTTAATACAAACCCCAGCATCTGCTACATTTGACCCCTTGTGACTCCACCTCAGTATTCTTGGATGTAATGTTTCCCTGACTAACCTGTTTGAACACCATTCACTCCTTTGATTGCTGTGATTATCTCTCTGCCAAAGTGTGATAAAGGGCAGTTAGAAAGATTATCTGTAATCACCAGGCATTGATCTCTGACTATATATGCTGTGCCTTTATGTAACTATTCACTTCACCTGACGAAGGAGCAAAGCTCCGAAAGCTTGTGATTTCAATTAAAGCTATTGGACTATAACCTGGTGTTGTACGACTCCTTACATTTGTCCACCCCAGTCCATCACCGGCATCTCCACATCATATAATAGAGGAAGGATGCATGGAACGATTTATGAAGTGCTTAAAGGGGAAACAGAAGATACGCAAATGGCTGAAGTGATAATCACAAGAAATGATAGGAAGAAGCATAATAAAAGAAATAAAAAACATAAGCGAGACACAGAAAATGTGTGAGTTGCTGAGGAGGTGGGGTGTAAGGTCGGCCTGAAGTAGAAACATCAAAAGCTGACAAATCAGGAGCCCGAGAAGAGAAAAGGCCCTCAGCAAAGGTGCACAGTCCCGCTAACATGGTGTTCTGACAAAGGGTCCTACCTCAAATACCCAACTGCCGACATCCCTGACACAACACACCCATCCCACATTACTGCCATGTTCACTGAAGTGTTAACCTGTCTGTTCAAATGTTGAATGGATACTAAGGAGCTTTTTCCCTTCGTTGAGGGTACTATAACAAGGGGACATAGATTCAAGGTAAAAGGCGGGAGGTTTAGAGGGGATTTGAGAAAGAACTTTTTCACCCAGAGGGTGGTTGGAGTCTGGAACTCACTGCCTGAAAGGGTTGTGGAGGCAGGAACCCTCACAACATTCAAGAAGCATTTGGATGAGCACTTGAAATGCCATAGCATACAAGGCTACGGACCAAATGCTGGAATATGGGATTAGAGTAGACAGGGCTGATGGCCGGCGCGGACACGATGGGCCGAAGGGCCTCTATCCGTGCTATATAACTCTATGACTCTATGAATGACCTGGAGAGTGTTTCCAGCATTTCCTGTTTTTGTCTACTGCTGAAACAATTAAGGTTACTTCATCTGGAAAAGACGACTTTAAACATGAATTCAGTTTTGTATTTGTCTCACTTTCTTATCAAGCTGCAAGATCTTTTAGAACCACAAGGATAAGTCCTTCATTTTCCAAATGGTTTTTCCAATAAAATTTTGCACAGAACTTACAATTTACTATTGCTGACATACAAGGACTCTTTGTGGCCAGCCTTTCTGTACCAGTTACAACCATTGATACTTCTGACATCTTCTGCTTATATGGTACAACTGACTGAAATTAAAAAACACAGAAAGTTAATGCAAATCAATTTCCCAAAGTGTTTAAATTTTAAAACTACCCAAGACTTCAACACTGATCCTGGCCTACTTTACATATGATGGTGAGCTGCAGGTGAGAGCAATGCTTGGGTTTGGCAGCCCTTCCACTGGGGTGCTAAATCGCATGCTGGCAGTGGCTTACAAGTATTACAGCCTTTTTTCCAAAGGAGGTGAAGAACTTACAGGAGCTTTGGTGACTGGTTTCCAGCAACATGGGCACCTTGTTGTTGTGACAGGGTTGTTGAAATCAAATGCAGTAGAGGAGTGAATTCCTATTTCCTTGGGATAGCAGAGGCACTATAATATATATATATATATATATAAAATAATTCACTAGAAAAGGGAAAAGTGCCAGAGGACTGGCGGACAACTAATGTTATTCCAATATTTAAAAAGGGAGATGGAACCAGTCCATAGACCAATTAGCTCAATGTTGGTGGTAGGGAAGATAATGGAATCCTCTCTCAAAGATGTAATAGAAAAACATCTAGAAACTGAAAATATAATAAACAATAGTCAGCAAAGATTTCAGAAGGGAAGATCATGCTTGACCAACCTTACTGAATTCTTTGAAGAACTAACAGAAAGGGTGGACAAGGGTAATGCAATAGGTGTAATATATTTGGATTTCTAAAAGGCCTTCAATAAGGTACCGCATAGTAGACTCATGACTAAGGTAAGAGCATGTCGAGTCAGAGGGCAGGTAGCAGAATGGATAGCAAGCTGGCTACAAAACAGAAAACAGAGAGTAGGGGTTAAAGGTAGCTACTCAGACTGGCAAAACGTGTGAAGTGGTATACCACAGGGATCGTTGCTGGGACCACTGTTGTTCACAATTTACATTAACCATTTGGATTCAGGAAGTACTATCTCAAAATTTGCAGACGTCACCAAGTTGGGGGATGTAGTTAATATAAAGGAAGAATGCTAAAAAATGCTCGAGGACATTAATAAACTTGCAGAATGGGCATGTAATTGGCAAATGATTTTCAATATAAGTGTGAGGTGATGCATTTTGGTAGGAAGAATAAGGAGGCCACATACTGCTTGGAGGTTGGGGCTATTTTCTCTAGAACAGAGAAGGCTGAGGGATGACCTGATTAAGGTCTTTAAGATAATGATAGAGTTTGATAGGGTAGACGTATAGAAAATGTTTCCACTTGTGGTGGAGTCCAAAACTAGAGGTCACAAATATAAAATAGTCGCTAATAAATTCAATCGGGAATTCAGGAGAAACTTCTTTACCCAAAGAATGGTTAGAATGTGGAACACCCTACCACAAGGAGTAGTTGAGGAAAATAACATAGATACATTTAAGGGGAAGCTATATAAGCACATGGGGGATAAAGGAATAGAAAGACACGCTGATTGGGTGAGATGAAGTAGGGAGGAGGAGGCTCGCGTGAGCATAAATGCCGGCATAGATCAGTTGGACCGAATGGCCTGTTTCTGTGCTGTAGTTCCAATGTAACTCGGAGAGGCCCACCTGCAGCTCCTCCTGCTGTTAAGGCCACTGCTGCTACTATTGTTGCTGCTGCTCTTCCTCCTTCTCTTACGGCACCCAGTGGAAGAGAAGGAGGAAGTTTGCCTCTAGTTCCATGCACTTAATTATAGTTAATAATCCATCATGTAGAACCTCATCGAATGTTTTCTGAAGGTACTTCATCAAAAACTCTCTTTGCTAGACATGGGGGGATTTTAACACCACCCACCAGACCAGTGCTAAAGATTGCCCGGATGTACTTACTGCTCCGTTACCGCTCACTTGGTGCTATTTTAGCAGTGTGCACTTTACAGGTGGCCGAGGCTCTCGCTACAGGCAGTTGGGATCGCAGAAATGGCATGCAAATCGGCGTTCTATGATGCAATTAGGACCGCAATGCAATATTAAGCAAAAAATCTGAAGTCCTGCCAATCGCCAAAGCCACTACGTGAAACCCAGCAGGATTGGTTCAAGAGGCAACAGGCTGTAGGATTTGAAGAGGTCATGAGCTCCAGGCACTCAGGCCATTGGCATCTACGTGCTAGTTGGAGTCGAAGTGATTTGGCACTTTCCATATTGCTATTTGTAATACTTTCCCTTGCTTCCTCACCCTGAATAAATAGTAAGAGCTGATGATGAGTGGCCCTCTTGCTGCATTCCACTGGGTGCCGGAAGAGAAGCAGCAGCAACAATAGCAGCAGCAGTGGCCTCAACAGCAGGAGGAGCTGCAGGTGGGCCTCTGCATAAACAGTAGGTGAGGGGTCCTACTCGCAGATGGCCTTACCCAACCAAGAAGGTTTATATGCCAAGGGTGGCCTTTCTAGATATGCCTGAGGAGCAGTGCATGACGAGGCTGTGCTTCTTGAGGGAGGTTGTTTCTGACCTGTAACCTCCTGCTGCGCCAGGGGGCCATGCCATGCCAGTGGCAGTAAAGGTGACCACTGCCCTGAACCTCTGCCTCAGAATCATTCCAGGGTGCTACTGGGGACATCTCACACATCTCACAGTCAGCAGTCCACAGCGCATGAAGGAGGTGACCAATGCACTGTTTGCCAGGGCGAACCAGTATATCTAGAATCATAGAATCATAGAATCATAGAAGTTACAACATGGAAACAGGCCCTTCGGCCCAACATGTCCATGTCGCCCAGTTTATACCACTAAGCTAGTCCCAATTGCCTGCACTTGGCCCATATCCCTCGATACCCATCTTCCCCATGTAACTGTCCAAATGCTTTTTAAAAGACAAAATTGTACCCGCCTCTACTACTGCCTCTGGCAGCTCGTTCCAGACACTCACCACCCTTTGAGTGAAAAAATTGCCCCTCTGGATCCTTTTGTATCTCTCCCCTCTCACCTTAAATCTGTGCCCCCTCGTTATAGACTCCCCTACCTTTGGGAAAAGATTTTGACTATCGACCTTATCTATGCCCCTCATTATTTTATAGACTTCTATAAGATCACCCCTTAACCTCCTACTCTCCAGGGAATAAAGTCCCAGTCTGTCTAACCTCTCCCTGTAAGTCAAACCATCAAGTCCCGGTAGCATCCTAGTAAATCTTTTCTGCACTCTTTCTAGTTTAATAATATCCTTTCTATAATAGGGTGACCAGAACTGTACACAGTACTCCAAGTGTGGCCTCACCAATGCCCTGTACAACTTCAACAAGACATCCCAACTCCTGCATTCAATGTTCTGACCAATGAAACCAAGCATGCTGAATGCCTTCTTCACCACCCTATCCACCTGTGACTCCACTTTCAAGGAGCTATGAATCTGTACTCCTAGATCTCTTTGTTCTATAACTCTCCCCAACGCCCTACCATTAACGGAGTAGATCCTGGCCCGATTCGATCTACCAAAATGCATCACCTCACATTTATCTAAATTAAACTCCATCTGCCATTCATCGGCCCACTGGCCCAATTTATCAAGATCCCGTTGCAATCCTAGATAACCTTCTTCACTGTCCACAATGCCACCAATCTTGGTGTCATCTGCAAACTTACTAACCATGCCTCCTAAATTCTCATCCAAATCATTAATATAAATAACAAATAACAGCGGACCCAGCACCGATCCCTGAGGCACACCGCTGGACACAGGCATCCAGTTTGAAAAACAACCCTCGACAACCACCCTCTGTCTTCTGTCGTCAAGCCAATTTTGTATCCAATTGGCTACCTCACCTTGGATCCCATGAGATTTAACCTTATGTAACAACCTACCATGCGGTACCTTGTCAAATGCTTTGCTGAAGTCCATGTAGACCACGTCTACTGCACAGCCCTCATCTATCTTCTTGGTTACCCCTTCAAAAAACTCAATCAAATTCGTGAGACATGATTTTCCTCTCACAAAACCATGCTGACTGTTCCTAATTAGTCCCTGCCTCTCCAAATGCCTGTGGATTCTGTCCCTCAGAATACCCTCTAACAACTTACCCACTACAGATGTCAGGCTCACTGGTCTGTAGTTCCCAGGCTTTTCCCTGCCGCCCTTCTTAAACAAAGGCACAACATTTGCTACCCTCCAATCTTCAGGCACCTCTCCAATTGATGAGAACAGTCAAATTGAGAGAGCCTTGGGGTTCACAGCAATAGCTGGGGTTCCCTCAAGTGCAGGACGCTATTCACCGTACTCATGATCATATCAGGGCACCTCAGGTAAGCCGCAAAGCGCTACACTCGACGTATGTGATCACAACAAAGTCCATGCCAGGTTCTCAGGCAGCTGTTACAATGTGTTCATCTTGCGGCAGTCAAGTATCGGTTTTCCAACCTGCAAGCAATGTTCAAGGATGGCTGCTTGAGGACAAGTGCTACCCTCTTCTACCACACCTCTTCGCAACCCCACCACGGCTGAGCAGATCATAGAATCATAGAAAGTTACAGAACAGAGGGAAGCCATTTGGCCCATTGTGTCCGCGTCGGCCGAAAAAGAGCTATCCAGCTTCATCCCACTTTCCAGCACTTGGTCTGTAGCCCTGTAGGTTACGGTACTTCAAGTACTTTTTAAATGAGTTGAGGGTTTCTGCCTCTTCCACCCTTTCAGGCAGTGAGTTCCAGACCCGCACCAACCTCTGGGTGAAAAAAATTCTCCTCAGCTCCCCTCTAATCCTTCTTTAAATCGATATCCCCTGGTCACTGACCCCTCTGTTAAGGGAAATAGGTCCTCCCTATCCACTCTATCTAGTCCAGTCATAATTTTACATACTTCAATTAAATCTCCCCTCAGCCTCCTTTGCTCCAAAGAAAACAACACCAGCCTATCCAATCTTTTCTCATAGCTAAAATTCTCCAGTCCTGGCAACATCCTTATAAATCTTCTCTGTACCCTCTCTAGTGCAATCACATCGTTCCTGTAATGTGGTGACCAGAGCTGTACACAGTACAAGCTGTGGCCTAAATAGTGTTTTATACAGTTCTAGCATAACCTCCCTGCTCTTATATTCTATGCCTCGGCTAATAAAGGAAAGTATCCCGTATGCCTTTTTGACCACCTTATCTACCTGTCCTGCTACCTTCAGGGATCTGTGGACATGTACTCCAAGGTCCCTCACTTCCTCTACACCCCTCAGTATCCTCCCATTTATTGTGTACTCCCTTGCCTTGTTTGCCTTCCCCAAATGGATTACCTCACACTTCTATGGATTGAATTCCATTTGTCACTTTTCTGCCCACCTGATCAGACCATTGATATCTTCCTGCAGTCTGGTATAAGAGCCCTGGGCAATGTAAGGAGAATCATTGAGCTCACTATTGAGCTCCTAAAGCAAAGATTCAAGTGCCTTAATGAGTCCGGGTGCTCCCTGCATTATGTCTCAGAGAGAGTCACCCGCATAATTGTGGCCTGCTGTGTCCTGCACAATATCGCTATCCGGAGTGGATTGCAGCTGGAGGCGGCATGTGGGCAAAATGTGTCTTCATCTGACGAGGAACAGGTGGACGAAGGCGAGGGAAAAGTAGATGAAGGAGGGTCACCACAACACCTTGCAAGCAGATATGCATTGGATGAATTAATTGCTCAACGGTACAGTCACTCGCCATGTTAACTGACACTAATCCCCTTTACAGGTAACAGTCCCGTAACCTCAGTCACCACTCCCTCAATCCTGCATTGTACAACATTCAAGGAACTTTCACAGCAATGACTTAGAATCATAGAAAATTTACAGCACGGAAGGAGGCCATTCGGCCCATCGTGACCGTGCTGGCTGAAAAACGAGCCACCCAGCCTAATCCCACTTTCTCACATTTGGTCCGTAGCTCTGCAGGTCACGGCTCCTCAGGTGCACATTCAGGTATTTTTTAAATGAGTTGAAGGTTTCTGCCTCTACCAGACCCCCACCACCCTCTGGGTGAAATTTTTTTTCCTCATTTCCGCTCTAATCTTTCTACCAATTACTTTAAATCTATGCCCCCTGGTTATTGACCCCTCCGCTAAGGGAAATAGGTCTTTCCTATCTACTCTATCTAGGCCCTTCATAATTTTCTACACCTCATTAAATCACCCCTCAGCCTCCTCTGTTCCAAGGAAAACAACCCCAGCCTATCCAGTCTGTCATCATAGCTAAAACTCTCCAATCCTGGCAACATCCTCGTAAATCTCCTCTGCACCCTCTCTAGTGCAATTACATCCTTCCTGTAATGTGGTGACCAAAACTGTGCTCAGTACTCAAGCTGTGACCTAACCAGTGTTTTATACTGTTCCAGCATAACATCCCAGCTTTTATATTCTATGCCTCGGCTAATAAAGGAAAGTATTCCGTATGCCTTCTTAACCACCTTATCTACCTGTCCTGCTACCTTCAGGCATCTGAGGACATGCACTCCAAGGTCCCTCATTTCCTCTACACCTCTCAGTATCCTCCCATTTATTGTGCATCCCCTTGCCTTGTTTGCTCTCCCCAAATGCACTTCTCCGGATTGAACTCCATTTGCCACTTTTCTGCCCATCTGACCAGTTCATTGATATCTTCCTGCAGTTTACAGCTTTCTTCTTCACTATCAACCACACAACCTATCTTTGTGTCATCTGCAAATTTCTTAATTATCATAGAAATCATCGAAAAGTTACAGCACGGAAGGAGGCCATTCGGCCCATCGGGTCCACACCGGCTCTACGCAAGAGCAATCCAGCTGGTCCCACTCCCCTGCCCTATCCACGTAGCCCTGCAAATTTATTCCTTTCAAGTACTTATCCAGTTTCCTTTTGAAGGCCATGATTGAATCTGCCTCCACCACTCCCTCGGGCAGTGCATTCCAGATCCTAACCACTTGTTCACTGTACATGAAGCACAACGGGACTTAAGAGAACTGACAAGGCACTATATCTTTTCACAGTGAGTTCCAAACTTATTTATATTCCCTCCTGTCCTGAAGATGTTGTCCCATCAGGGTCCCCTCTCCCACAGACGGTCCGTGGAGGTATTGTCCCATCAGGGTCCCCTCTCCCACAGACGGTCCGTGGAGGTATTGTCCCATCAGGGTCCCCTCTCCCACAGACGGTCCGTGGAGGTATTGTCCCGTCAGGGTCCCCTCTCCCACAGACGGTCCGTGGAGGTATTGTCCCGTCAGGGTCCCCTCCCCCACAGACGGTCCGTGGAGGTATTGTCCCGTCAGGGTCCCCTCCCCCACAGACGGTCCGTGGAGGTATTGTCCCGTCAGGGTCCCCTCCCCCACAGACGGTCCGTGGAGGTATTGTCCCGTCAGGGTCCCCTCCCCCACAGACGGTCCGTGGAGGTATTGTCCCGTCAGGGTCCCCTCCCCCACAGACGGTCCGTGGAGGTATTGTCCCGTCAGGGTCCCCTCTCCCACAGACGGTCCGTGGAGGTATTGTCCCGTCAGGGTCCCCTCCCCCACAGACGGTCCGTGGAGGTATTGTCCCATCAGGGTCCCCTCCCCCACAGACGGTCCGTGGAGGTATTGTCCCATCAGGGTCCCCTCTCCCACAGACGGTCCGTGGAGGTGCTGTCCTGCCAGGGCAGCTCAACTGTGGCAGAGCAAGAGACTAGGCATAAGTGTTTGCAAACATCTTCTGCGAAAAGAGTGGGGTGGAATATCCCACTCAGCCTCCTTCCGAGGGTCTCACCATCATAGATGCCAGTGGGCATCCAATTTGGTTCATTCAACGTGACGTTCAGAAGCAGTTTAATGCACTGGACACCACATATGTTACGGCCTCCGATAACCCCCCAGCGGCAGTGCTGAAAATCTGCATACCAGAGCTAACCAGTCCCCCAGCCAAGCTGCTCCAGTGCAGCTACGATATTGGCAACTAACCAGCAATGTGGAAAATTAACCAAGAATGCCTGATCCACAAAACAACAGGATAAATTTACCCTGGCCAATTACGTCTTCCCAGTTATCAGTAAAGTGATGGAAGGAATCATCAAGTGACACCCACTCACGAATAACCTGCTCACTTGCGCTCAGTTCAGGTTCTTTCAGAACCACTGGGCTCCAGGCCTCATCACAGCCTTGGTCCAGACACGGGTGCCAGAGGTGAGAGTAGCTACCCTCAACAACAAGGCAGAATCCATCCTAGTTGCCCCTTGAGAAGGTGGTGGTAGATCTTTTTTGTGAACCACTGCAGTTCGTGTGATGATGGTGCTCCCACAATGATGTTAGGTAGGCAGTGCTACCCAGCAACATTGAAAGGAATGCAGCTTCCATGGTTCATAACGCACTTTTAAAAAATACATTCTCGGGATGTGGGCGTCACTGGAAAAGCCAACATTCATTGCCCATCTCCAACAGTCCGATACAACTAAGTGACATGCTGGGCCATTTCAGAGGGCAGTTAAGATTCATCTACACTGGTGCAGGACTGGAGTCACATACATGCCCAGACCGGGTAAGGACGGGAGGTGTCCTCTCCTAAAGGACATTAGTGAACCAGTTGGGTTTTTACGATAATCCGACAACTTCATGGTCACTTTTACCAATACCAGCTTTTTATTTCCAGAATTCGAATTCTCAAACTCCCATGGTGGGATTTGAACTCACATTTTCCAGATTACGACACCACCATACCCATTGACACTATATAATCCAGCCGTACTGGGCTGCTCCTTTAGAACTATGTCCCCTACGTTTAAGTCCAAATCGTTAATGCATACCACAAAAAGCAAAGGACCGAGTACCGAGCACTGCAGCACCCCACTCGAAATAGCCTTCCAGTCGCAAAACCCGTCGACCTGCCTGCGGCAGGTGGTGAGCGAACCAAGACGAGGGAAAAACTTACTTGACCTCGTCCTCACCAATCGACCTGTCGCAGATGCCTCTGTCCATGACAGTATTGGTAGGAGTGACCACCGCACAGTCCTCGTGGAGACGAAGTCCCGTCTTCGCACTGAGGACACCATCCAACATGTTGTGTGGCACTATCACCGTGCTAAATGGGATAGATTCAGAACAGATCTAGCAGCTCAAAACTGGGCATCCATGAGGCACTGTGGGCCATCAGCAGCAGCAGAATTGTATTCCAGCACAATCTGTAACCTCATGGCCCGGCATATTCCTCATTCTAGCATTACCAACAAGCCAAGGGATCAACCCTGGTTCAATGAGGAGTGCAGAAGAGCATGCCAGGAGCAGCACCAGGCGTACCTAAAAATGAGGTGCCAACCTGGAGAAGCTACAACTCAGAACGGCACCTCCTGACTCCCCAAAGCCTTTCTACCATCGACAAGGCACAAGTCAGGAGTGTGATGGAATACTCTCCACTTGCCTGTGCAGCTACAACACTCAAGAAGCTCGACACCATCCAGGACAAAGCAGCCCGCTTGATTGGCACCCCATCCACCACCCTAAACATTCACTCCCTTCACCACCGGCGCACTGTGGCTGCAGTATGTACCATCCACAAGATGCACTGCAGCAACTCGCCAAGGCTTCTTCGACAGCACCTCCCAAACCCGTGACCTCTACCACCTAGAAGGACAAGAGCAGCAGGCACATGGGAACGACACCACTTGCACGTTCCCTTCCAAGTCACACTCCATCCCGACTTTGAAATATATTGCCGGTCCTTCATTGTCGCTGGGTCAAAATCCTGGAACTCCCTTCCTAACAGCACTGTCACCACACGGACTGCAGCGGTTCAAGAAGGCGGCTCACCACTACCTTCTCAAAGGCAATTAGGGATGGGCAATAAATGCTGGCTCGCCAGCGACGCCCACATCCCATGAACGAATATATTAAAAAAATGATGTTTGCTTCCTGCCACTGAGCCAATTTTGGATCCAAATTGCCACATTCCCATGGATCCAATGGGCCTTTACTTTTTTTGATCAATCTACCATGTGGGACCTTGTCAAAAGCCTTGCTAAAATCCATGTAGACTACATCAATTGCGCTACCCTCATCGATCCCCCTTGTGACCTCTTCGAAAAATTCAATCAAGTTAGTCAGACACGGCAGTCACTCTCACCTCACCTCTGGAATTCAGCTCTTTTGTCCATGTTTGGACCAAGGCTGTAATGAGGTCTGGAGCCGAGTGGTCCTGGCGGAACCCAAACTGGGCATCGGTGAGCAGGTTATTGGTGAGTAAGTGCCGCTTGATAGCACTGTCGATGACACCTTCCATCACTGTGCTGACTGTCCTTGATTCGTCCGTGTCTTTCTAAGTGACAGTTTATCCTGTCCCTCAGAATGGATTCCAATAATTTGCCCACCATTGAGGTTCGGCTGACTGGCCTGTAATTACTCGGTCTATCTTTCACTCCCTTTTTAAACAACAGTACAACGTCAGCAGTCCTCCAATCCTCCGGCATTACGCCTGTATCCAGTGAAGTTTGGAAAATGATTGTTAAAGCCTCCACTATTTCCTCCCTTGCTTCTTTTAACAGCCTGGGATACATTTCATTCGGCCCTGGTAATTTATCCACTTTCAAAGATGCTAATCCCCTTAATACTTCCTCTCTCACTATGTTTATCCCATCCAATATTTCACACTCCTCCTCCTTAACTTCAATCCATCCATCATCCCTCTCCTTTGTGAAGACAGATGCAAAGTATTCATTAAGAACCATACCCACATCTTCTGCCTCTACACATAGTTTACCTTTTTGGTCTCTAATAGGCCCCACTCTTTCCTTAGTTATCCTCTTGCTTTTTATGCATTTATAAAACATCTTTGGGTTTATGGGTAAACACCTTACTGAAATGACAGCATCATAAACTGCTCTACAAAGACAGAGCAGACAAAAGTCCGAAAAGTAATAAAGGTTTTAATGCGCAACCAAACACAATCAGTTTCTTCAAATTATCAGTCACCCGTGTCAACCAATTGTCCCTTTTTTAAAAACAGTGTACTCACTCTGCTATTCTACAGGGTGCTGCCACAGTGACTTCAGCAGTGCGTAGTCGGCTACTGTGGGTGATGTTAGGACCCTTGAATGATCGTGGTCAGTGACCTCTGGGAGTTTGAGACGGTGAGGGCCCGGCTGCAGACTGTAGCTCCTCGGCTGCTGCCAGGGCTGTACGGCCCATCCGGCTTTCGGTCACCATGGTGGGTATTGGTTGAGGGGATAGCGAGGGAACAGACTTGCTGCCATTCTGAGAGGAGACAGCACTTGCCTGTCCTGTAGCGCCACCATCACTCCCATGGGTCTGCAGCTCATCACTCCCACTGATCTGAGAGAGAGTAGGTTGCAGATGAGTGACACCAAAAAAGCCCCTATCCATCTGACATACCAGTCTCTCCAAGGTGGAGCAGACATTGGAACCCAGAGTCTGGATGGCAGCCATCTTAAGTTTGTATCAAAGCTGCAAATGCTCAACTGAAACAGACTCTACAATGAAGGCCTAGCTGCAGGGTCCTTGGAGGTGGCCACATGCCTCAAGATAGACTGCAGAGGGGAAACGCCATACGACAGAACTCTACACATGAAGCATGTGGACTCGTCCATACTTTCAGACATGGCGCTCAATGTCTTTGACAATTCTTCCAATACATTGTATAATTCGTGGTGTCCCTCAAGCATTTTTCTTTTCGCAGCTGGCCCCAGAAGTCAGCATCTCTGTCCCGCTATTCAGAGCTAGGAGAGGACATTGCCCTCCGGTGAGTTGTCTCCTGAGCTGTCACTGCCATCAGTACCTGCTCCTGCACTCTTGTGCTGTGTGTTTCACCAAGTGCAAGCCCCTCTAACTCGCTGTCGATCCCACCTAGGGCGCCAATCTCTGCTGATTCTTGGGAGGGATGGATGCATGACGGTGTTTCCTTGAGGGCTGTCCTACTCTGAGGTATCCTCTTCAGGAGATTCTTGAGGAGGTTATTGCTGCTGAGAAGGACCTAGAGGAAAGGGACAAGAACTGGCATGGAGTGTCACACATAAATGACCTGTCCATATTGATTGAGGTTCTGAAGTTGGCTGATGGTGCGATTGCATGAACGGGTACAGGGATGAGCAGTCATGCTACTCAAAGAAGCTACCAGTCTCGTCATCTCCAATGATGTGAGATCTTGCTGAGCTTCCAGAGCCTCCTTGCTCCACCTGGGTGAGGGCGAAGATGTTGGGAGGGCATCCTACCATCATCTTTGTATCCGTGGTAAGCAGGTGGTGAGTGTGAGTTCGGAGTCAGTATGAGAGGTGGCACAGTGTGCCCTTGTGATTGGTGCTGAGGGAAGTGATGCAGCGGTGACAGTTGGTCTGATTGGTGGAGGAGGCAGGAGAGTGACTGTGAGCAGGTGCAAAGCAAGAGATGGGGAAAGGAGGTGCTGCAGTTACCGTTGCTGATCATGTGAGGTCACTGAACTTCTTGTGACACTGCATCCAGGTCCTTGGGGCGAGGCTTTTGCAACTTCGTTCCTCTGGCACCTCTAGCCAAGCTTTCTTTTGAGAGGTTGTTGGGCATCCCCTTCCCACTTTATGGAACAAAAGCATCCCTCTTGGCTCTGACCACTACCGGCAACTCCTCCGGGGAGGCATCAGAAAACCATGGGGCAAGCTTTACTCTCCTCGCCATCTCCAATAGGCAGCACAATGATAATTAAAGATGGAAACAGTGTTGAAATTCAGTGAATGTAACCTCCCTTTAAGAGGCGCTATTTTTTGTAATGTTTACTGCTTTCCAGTCCTTTGACATTATACTTGTATCCAGTGAGCTTTGGAAGATTGTAACGAAGGAGCCCCCAATTTTCTAGTGTTTATCACAGGGCACTTTTGGGTTGTGTTGGGAAAATTTGCTTTCAGCTCCTCAGTTTAACCTAAAACCAAATGGGGTGTGAATGACAGTCGCTGCCTCCAACAGAGCTCCAACTTCTGTCCGCTAATCTCTTGAGTGCTGGAGCACCTGAAGTGCTTGCATTAACACTGTAGTTTGCTCGAGGATGTTGTCGTTCAGAGAAACACCTCTGTCCAGGCAAGAGTTGACCTCCAGGATCATCCCTGGGAAATCAGATAAAATGGCAGTTGTAACGCTGAGCAAATCTATGTGGCAACTTCAAATTGTCCCTGCAGCAACTCCCTGACTCTGAGGTCGGCAATGTGCTCCTCACCTTGATTCCATCAAATGTGGTGTGATTTTCAAAATAAAATAGAAGTGAAAAATCACATTTTCATGGGGTGTTACTCATTGATAGATCACTCGCCTTATTTATAAGCTGGTTTTACATTAATTTACAGAAAGAAATATTACCCTAAGATATAAGAGTCTAAACGGGATAAAGGAGCAAAGGGATCTGGGGGTGCAGATACACAAACCACTAAAAGTACCGACGCAGGCCATAAAAAAGGCAAATCAAGCACTGGGGTTCATTTCTAGAGGGATAGACTTGTAAAGCAAAGAAGTTATGTTAAACTTGTAGAGAACCTTGTTTAGACCACACTTGGAGAATTGTGCACAGTTCTGGTCTCCAAATTATTGAAATGATATGGAGGCACTGGAGAAGGTACAAAAAAGATTCACAAGGATGATACCAGAACAGGAATCGCTGAACAGGCTGTGGGTCTTTTCTCTAGAAAAGAGAAGGCTGAGGGGTGACCTGATTGAGGTATTTAAGATAATGATAGGGTTTGATAGGGTAGACGTAGAGAAAATGTTTCCACGACAGCGACAACACTGGCATCTACCCGACAATGTGGAAAATTGCCCAGGTATGTCCTGTCCACAAAAAGCAGGACAAATCCAATCCGGCCAATTACCGCCCCATCAGTCTACTCTCAATCATCAGCAAAGTGATGGAAGGTGTCGTCGACAGTGCTATCAAGCGGCACTTACTCACCAATAACCTGCTCACCGATGCTCAGTTTGGGTTCCGCCAGGACCACTCGGCTCCAAACCTCATTACAGCCTTGGTCCAAACATGGACAAAAGAGCAGAATTTCAGAGGTGAGGTGAGAGTGACTGCCCTTGATATCAAGGCAGCATTTGACCGAGTGTGGTACCAAGGAGCCCCAGTAAAATTGAAGTCAATGGGAATCAGGGGGAAATCTCTCCAGTGGCTGGAGTCATACCTAGCACAAAGGAAGATGGTAGTGGTTGTTGGAGGCCAATCATCTCAGCCCTAGGGCATTGCTGCAGGAGTTCCTCAGGGCAGTGTCCTAGGCCCAACCATCTTCAGCTGCTTCATCAATCACCTTCCCTCCATCATAAGGTCAGAAATGGGGATGTTCGCTGATGATTGCACAGTGTTCAGTTCCATTCGCAACCCCTCAGATAATGAAGCAGTCCGGGCCCACATGCAGCAAGACCTGGACAACATCCAGGCTTGGGCTGATATGTGGCAAGTAACATTCGCGCCAGACAAGTGCCAGACAATGACCATCTCCAACAAGAGAGGGTCTAACCACCTCCCCTTGACATTCAACGGCATTACCATCACCGAATCCCCCACCATCAACATCCTGGGGGTCACCATTGACCAGAAACTTAACTGGACCAGCCATATAAATACTGTGCCTACAAGAGCACGTCAGAGGCTGGGTATTCTGCGGCGAGTGACTCACCTCCTGACTCCCCAAAGCCTTTCCACCATCTACAAGGCGCAAGTCAGGAGTGTGATGGAATACTCTCCACTTGCCTGGATGAGTGCAGCTCCAACAACACTCAAGAAGCTCGACACCATCCAGGACAAAGCAGCCCGCTTGATTGGGACCCATCCACCACCCTAAATATTCACTCACTTCACCACTGGCGCACTGTGGCTGCAGTGTGCACCATCCACAGGATGCACTGCAGCAACTCGCCAAGGCTTCTTCACAGCAGCCCCCAAACCTGCGACCTCTACCACCTAGAAGGACAAGAGCAGCAGGCACCTGGGAACAACACCAGCTGCACGTTCCCCTCCAAGTCACACACCATCCCGACTTTGAAATATATCGCCATTCCTTCATCGTCGCTGGGTCAAAATCCTTGAACTCCCTTCCTAACAGCACTGTGGGAGAACCTTCACCACACGGACTGCAGCGGTTCAAGAAGGCGGCTCACCATCACCTTCTCAAGGGCAATTAGGGATGGGCAATAAATGCCGGCTTCTCCAGCGACGCCCACATCCCATGAACGAATTTTAAAAAACTAGAGGTCATAAATATAAAATAATCGCTAATAAATCCAATAGGGAATTCAGGGGAAACTTCTTGACCCAGAGAGTGGTAAGAAAGTGGAACGCACTACCACAAGGAATAGTTGAGGTGACTAGAATAGATGCATTTAAGAGGAAGCTAGATAAACACATGAGGGAGAAAGGAATAGCAGGGCATCCTGATCGGGTTAGATGAAGTAGGAGGAAGGAGGCTCATGTGGAGCGTAAACGGCGACATAGACCAGTTGGGCCGAAAGGCCTGTTTCTGTGCTGTTTCGATGTAGCTCAATGTAAATCTGTCAGTACTTGATTGAGGTCTTTAAGGTAATGAAAGGGTTTGATAGGGTAGACGTCGAGAAAATGTTTTCACTTGTGGTGGAGTCCAAAATTGGAGGACAAAAATATAAAATAGTCGCTGATAAATCCAATAGGGAATTCAGGAGAAGTTTGTTTATTATGGGGTGGGGCACACCTTACTGTCCTAAACTGACATGTTGCTGAAGTCCTCACGGAGAGGTAAATAGGGTAGTAGGGGAGGATATAAATTAATATGGCCAGGAATGGGAAAGTCAAGGGTTGGGAGAGAATGAAAGCAAAATTAATAAAGCTGTTGGAATAAAGGAAGAAAAGCTTAGCTGTAATAGTCAGAAAATATTATTGGAGGTGAAAGGAAAGAAAAAGGCTTTGAGGTAGTGAGAGATAGAATCAGTGTTGTCGTAATGTCACAGAGTCATACAGCACGGATAGAGGCCCTTCGGCCCATCGTGTCCGCGCCGGCCATCAGCCCTGTCTACTCTAATCCCATATTCCAGCATTTGGTCCGTAGCCTTGTATGCTATGGCATTTCAAGTGCTCATCCAAATGCTTCTTGAATGTTGTGAGGGTTCCTGCCTCCACAACCCTTTCAGGCAGTGAGTTCCAGACTCCAACCACCCTCTGGGTGAAAAAGTTATTTCTCAAATCCCCTCTAAACCTCCCGCCTTTTACCTTGAATCTATGTCCCCTTGTTATAGAACCCTCAACGAAGGGAAAAAGCTCCTTAGTATCCATGTCAAAAAATTAAACGAGAAAACCAGGAAAAACAATAAATTTCCACATTATTAAAAAAATGTCAGGATTAAATGGCGTGTATGTGAATACACAAAGCATTCAGAACAAAATTGGAGAGTCAGAAGCATCAGTAACTATAGAGGGATATGATTTCGTGGCTATAATGGAGACAGGGCTTAGATTCGAACAGGACTTAACATTCCTGTTTATAACATTTTCAGGAGACATATGGAGGGGAAAAAGTGGGTGGAGTGACTGTGTTAGTGAAGGATTTTATTACAGCGCTGGAATGTAATGATGTCCTAGCGGTTGTGTTAAGACAGAATCAATATGGATAGGGTTAAGGAATAGGTAGACAAATGGTACAATTCTCGTTGTAAAGCTCATAGAATTTCAGAGAATTTACAGCATAGAAACAGGCCATTCAGCCCAACTGGTCTGTGCCAGTGTTTATGCTCCACACGAGCCGACTTCATTTAACCCTATCAGCATATCCTTCTGTTCCTTTCACTCGCATTAACTTATCTTGCTTCCACTTAAATGATATTCGCCTCAACTACTCCACGTGGTCCTTTATATAATGGTGGGTCCAAATCTGTGGCCGAGTCAATGTTTCGTACAAATTTATCAATATTTAGAATACTTAAAAGCAGTGGTCCTAGCACTGTTATCTCATCAAAAAACAGCTAAAAGGAACCTTGGGAACAGTCCCCGGCAGTCAGTGGGTTGAGGTGATTCCCTGGTTCGCACGGTAGGGGCAGGCTCGGGTTTCCTCATGATTGGGATGCCAGTGCTGGGGATTCCCTCGTGATCACGGGGTGCCTGGGCTGGGGATTCCCTCGTGATCAGGGGATGCCGGTGCTGGGGATTCCCTCTCGATCAGGGGATGCCTGGGCTGGGGAGGCCCAAGGACTCCTTGAGCACTCCTGCTCCTCCTGGCCCACAAGGAGTTCAAAGTCAGGCAAAGCTTTAAAATTTACCTGGGCCTCTTCTGGCCAGTGGGCTCCTCCCGCCGAGTTGCTGTTGCTAGGCAGTGGCGACCCCCCTGTAGTTGCTGTTACTGGGCAGGGTAAAAAAGTAACCTGTGTGTGGAGGTGGAAGATGTGGGTATGGTTCTTCATGAATACTTTGCATCTGTCTTCTCAAAAGAGGGCGACGATGCAGAGATTGTAGTTAATAAGGAGGAGTGTGCAATATTGGATGGGATAAACATAGTGAGAGAGGAACTATTAAAGGGTTTAGCATCTTTGTAAATAGGTAAATTGAATTTTTTGAGGAGGTAACAAGGAGGGTCTACATGGATTTTAGCAAGGCTTTTTGTCAAGGTCCCACATGGCAGACTGGTCAAAAAAGTAAAAGCCCATCAGATCCAAGGGAAAGTGGCAATTTGGATCCAAAATTGGCTCAGTGGCAGGAAGCAAAGGGTAATGGTTGACAGTGTTTTTGTGACTGTAAGGCTGTTTCCAGTGGGGTCCCGCAAGGCTCAGTACTAGGTCCCTTGCTTTTTGTGGTATATATCAATGGTTTGGACTTGAATGTGCGGGGCTTAATCAAGAAGTTTGCAGATGATACAAAAATTGGCCGTGTGGTTAACAGTGAGGAGGAAAGGAGACGATGATGGTATGAGAGCGGAATTGATTAAAGTGGACTGGGAAAATAGATTAAAGGGTAAGATGGTACATGAGCAGTGGTGTTCATTCAAGGAGTTATTTTACAACTTTCAAAATAAATATATTCCACTGAGGAAAAAAGGGTGTAAAAGAAATGACAGCCATCCGTGGCTAAGTAAAGAAATTAAGGATAGTATCCGACTAAAAACAAGAACACATAAGGTAGCCAAACTTAGTGGGTGGATAGAAGATTGGAAAGTCTTCAAAAGACAGCAAAAAGTAACTAAAGGATTGAATAAAACAGGGAAGATAAGATTATGAAAATAAATTAGCAAAAAATATAAATAGCAGATAGCAAGAGTTTCTACAGTATTATGAAAAGAAAAAGGGTGGCTAAGGCAAACGTAGGTCCCTTAGAGGATGAGACCGGGAAATTAATGGTGGGAAACATGGAGATGGCAAAAATGCTGAACAAATATTTTGTTTCAGTCTTTACGGTAGAGGACACGAAGAATATCCCAACACTGGACAAACAGGGGGCTCTAGGTGGGGAGGAGCTAAATACGATTAAAATCACTAAGGAATTGGTACTCAGTAAATTAATGGGACTCAAGGCGGATAAATCCCCTGGACCTGATGGCTTACATCCTAGGGTCTTGAGGGAAGTGGCAGTAGGGATTGTGGATGCTTTGGTAATAATTTTCTAAAATTCTCTGGACTCGGCAAAGGTCCCGGCAGATTGGAAAACTGCTAATGTAACACCCTTATTTAAAAAGGATAGTAGGCAGATGGCTGGAAATTATAGACCAGTTAGCCTAACATCTGTGGTGGGTAAAATCTTGGAGTCTATTATTAAGGAGAACCGTAGCGGAACATTTGGATAAACATAATTTAATAGGACAAAGTCAGCATGGCTTTACGAAGGGGAAGTCATGTCTGACAAATTTGCTTGAGTTCTTTGAGGATATAACGTACAGGGTGGATAAAGGGGAACCAGTGGACGTAGTGTATTTAGACTTCCAGAAGGCATTCGACAAGGTGCCACATAAAAGATTATTGCTCAAGATAAAGAATCACTGGATTGGGGGTAATATTCTGGCTTGGGTGGAGGATTGGTTATCTAACAGGAAGCAGGGAGTTGGGATAAATGGTTCATTCTCGGACTGGCAACCAGTAGCCAGTGGTGTTCCGCAGGGGTCGGTGCTGGGTCCCCAACTCTTTACAATCTATATTAACGATTTGGAGGAGGGGACCGAGTGTAACATATCAAAGTTTGCAGATGATACAAAGATGGGAGGGAAAGTAGAGAGTGAGGAGGACATAAAAAACCTACAAGGGGATATGGACAGGCTGGGTGAGTGGGCGGAGATTTGGCAGATGCAATACAATATTGGAAAATGTGAGGTTATTCACTTTGGCAGGAAAAATCAGAGAGCAAGTTATTATCTTAATGGCGAGAAACTGGAAAGTACTGCAGTACAAAGGGATCTGGGGGTCCTAGTGCTAGAAAATCAAAACGTTAGTCTGCAGGTGCAGCAGGTGATCAAGAAGGCCAACGGAATGTTGGCTTTTATTGCTCGGGGGATAGAATATAAAAACAGGGAGGTATTGCTGCAGTTATATAAGGTATTGGTGAGACTGCACCTGGAATACTGCATACAGTTTTGGTCTCCATACTTAAGAAAAGACAAACTTGCTCTCGAGGCAGTACAAAGAAGGTTCATTCGGTTAATCCCGGGGATGAGGGAGTGGACATATGAGGAGAGGTTGAGTAGATTGGGACTCTACTCATTGGAGTTCAGAAGAATGAGAGGCGATCTTATTGAAACATAAAAGATTGTGAAGGGGCTTGATCGGGTGGATGCGGTAAAGATGTTCCCAAGGATGGGTGAAACTAGAACTAGGGGGCACAATTTTAGAATAAGGGGCTGCTCTATCAAAACTGAGATGAGGAGAAACTTCTTCACTCAGAGGGTAGTAGGTCTGTGGAATTTGCTGCCCCAGGAAGCTGTGGAAGCTACATCATTAAATAAATTTAAAACAGAAATAGACAGTTTCCTTGAAGTAAAGGGAATTAGGGGTTACGGGGAGCGGGCAGGAAATTGGACATGAATTTAGATTTGAGGTTCGGATCAGATCAGCCATGATCTTATTGAATGGCGGAGCAGGCTCGAGGGGCCGATTGGCCTACTCCTGCTCCTATGTTCTTATGTTCTTAAAGCTGTAGACTGCAGGAAGATATCATTGGACTGGTCAAATGGACAAAAAAGTGGCAAATGGAATTCAATCCGGAGAAGTGTGAGGTAATGCATTTGGGGAGGGCAAACAAGGCAAGGGAGTACACAATAAATGGGAGGACACTGAGAGGTGTCGAGGAAGTGAGGGACCTTGGAGTGCATGTCCACAGATCCATGAAGGTAGCAGGACAGGTAGATAAGGTGGTTAAAAAGGCATACGGGATATTTTCCTTTATTCGCTGAGGCACAGAATATACGAGCAGGGATGTTATGCTGGAACTGTATAAAACACTAGTTAGGCCACAGCTTGAGTACTGTGTACAGTTCTGGTAACCACATTACAGGAAAGATGTGATTGTACTAGAGAGGGTGTAGAGCAGATTTACGAGGTTGTTACGAGGACTGGAGAATTTTCGCTATGAGAAAAGATTGGATAGGCTGGGGTTGTTTTCCTTGGAACAATGGTGGTTGAGGGGAGATTTAATTGAGGTGTATAAAATTAAGACGGAACTAGATAGAGTGGATAGGAAGGACCTATTTCCCTTAGCAGAGAGGTCAGTGACCAGGGGGCATAGATTTAAAGTAATTGGTAGAAGGATTAGAGGGGAGCGAGGAAATGTTTTTTTACCCAGAGTGTGGTGGGGGTCTGGAACTCACTGCCTGAAAGGATGGGAGAGGCACAAACCCTCAACTCATTTAAAAAGTACCTGGATGTGAACTTGAAGTGCTGTAACCTACAGGGCTTCGGACCAAGCTGGAAAGTGGGATTAAGCTGGATAGCTGTTTTTTGGCCGGCACAGACATGATGGGCCGAATGGCCTTCATTTGTGCTGTAATTTCCTATGATTCTCTGAACTTCCCTGCAGTTGCTGTTGCCGGGCCGCGGCTCCTCCTGCCGTGTTGCTGTTGCCGGGCCGCGGCTCCTCCTGCCGTGTTGCTGTTGCCGGGCCGCGGCTCCTCCTGCCGTGTTGCTGTTGCCGGGCCGCGGCTCCTCCTGCCGTGTTGCTGTTGCCGGGCCGCGGCTCCTCCTGCCGTGTTGCTGTTGCCGGGCCGCGGCTCCTCCTGCCGTGTTGCTGTTGCCGGGCTGCGGCGACTCTCCCGGCGTGGACCTCAAAATTACATTGCAGCACTGATGACATCATTGGGCGGGACCTTTGAATCTTAAGTAGGCCCCAGCCTGCTTTTAGCAGGAGCCTTGTCCAAGGCCTGATTCGCCACTGTTAATATTACGACAACCGCGAATGCAGCGGGTTGGAAGCAAGATCTCAAATTTCAGGGTTTTAACACCTCGTCTGATCCTTTGCTGCCCGTTGGGGGAAGTTAAAATGGAGGCCTATATGTCTGAATTTTTCTATCAAGCCTCTGGAGACGCCTTATCAAAATGCCTTCCAGAAATGCATAAACACATCTACTGCATTCCCTTTATCTATTCAGTCACCTCTTCAAAAAAAACTACAAAATTTGTCAAACACGGCCTTCTACAAGTCAATGCTAGCTGTCCTTGTTTAAATCGTGCATTTACTAATTTTATCTTGATTTTTACAAATAAAACTTCATTATATGTGGATCTTAAAGAGCTGCTTCAAAAGCACATTCAGGAATTTATAAAATATCAGCCAAAGATCTGTAAGATTAGACTTGGTAAAAACTCATCATTCATAAGATAACAATATTTCACAAAAGTTACTCACCACACAAATAGGGTTGCCATCTCTAGAGGTTTGATCATGTGACATTCTGACCAAGTGACATCTGACCACGTGATGCCTGATCACGTGATTTCTGCAAATGTTACTGCATTTACCTTATAACGGTTGGGTTCCCTGTAGTTGAGTATTTTTGCTCTTTGTTTCGCACCATCAGCTGTTGTGTGAGAAGTTCTAAGAACCAGTAAGCCACCCATGAGCAGAGGGAGAGGGGAAACCGAGGAAACCATCATTTCAGAGGCCCTCCATTTAAGAGAACCCCCCCATTTCAGAGACCCCCGAATGTCGAGCCCCCTCTGAATGCCGAAGCCCCCCTGAATGCCGAGCCCCCCCGAATGTCGAGAACCCCCTGAATGTCGAGAACCCCCCGAATGCCGAGACCCCGATTCCCAGCTCTTCAGCCCCCGCCCAACTGCACTCCACATGACAGTGGCTCTCTGTGGGTGATGTCACCGGGCCGGGGGGGAGGGTGGGTGGTGGGGGAGGCAGGGGGAGAAGCACTGAGGTGGGAAATTTAAATCGCTTATCCCCCGGGTTACTGGAGGCAGCATTCGGGGGAGAAAGCCCCCATTCCGGCAAACGCCCGGTCATTCCAGGAGGGTTGGGAAGCCCACTCACAAGCAGTAAACTATGGACAAAATATGAAAGGTTTCAGTATACATCTAAGCATGATACACATTATACTTGCCTTTGGCTTGTTCATCCCTGGTAAGCATGCTGCCTTGGTGCTGAATTTTCTTTCACTTCCTGTTTCTTTATTGCATGGTGATGAAAGTTGACTTTCAGCAACCAACACCTGCCATTTTCAGAACGTAATGTAAATCAATCCCTTATAACTTAATTTGAAAATACCATTATTTTACTTTAGCTTATCCATTCCTATATACATTGTATCCATTGTAATATATTGCTTCGACCACTGTTCTTTGCTTCTTAAACAAAAAGTATCACCAAAGGCAAGCAACTTTCCAACGATTTGGAGGAAAGATTGCTCGTCAGAATTTCATAAGAAGGAAAATTAGGAAAATAATAACTTTGTCCTGAATTGGAAAAGACTATTTCCTTTGGTTGGGGAATCAATGATGAGGGCGCATCAATGTAAAATGGGCCTGATTTTCCTGGCTGCTCCTGGTTCGCCTGTGATTAGGAATACTTGAAATAGGCACAGCCATTCGAATAAGATGGAAATAGCAGCCATCTGACCTAACTCTTTCCTGTGACCAGCGTTTCTGCACAGATCAGAAGAGAGGCCCAGCCATAACAGGGCTCAGGCTCTCTGCCGGGAACGCTCCTGCAGCACTGGTCTGGGTAAGAACGTTTTTATTGTTTGGAGGGGATCACCTCAAAAATCTGAATCCATCCTGCAGTAGACACTTGCAGCCACAGTGCCCAATGCAGGGGGTGGGGGGGCTTTTGGAATCCCCTTTCACCTTGCTCATTTAAAAGAGGAGAAGGTGCATGCGGCCGGTATGGATACCAGGGAGGTTAGGCAGCACGAGGACATGGGCACCAACCCAGCACTATGTGCAGATTTACTGGACCCACAGAACATTTTTGCATCTAACTGAGCAGCACTGCCTTCAAAAACCTTGTTTTACCAGGGAAGTGATAAAAGAGCTATGTGTTCTGCTAGAGGATGACCTTCTGCCCAATCCCCGGCAAGGACAGCCCACCTTCTAACAATAAACGTTCCCACTGCATTAAACTTATTAGCACCATAGTCATTCGACGCTGGCGCAGGTGACGCATCGAACATGGGGATCGGGCGGGAAAGTGGCGTTGAGGTCAAAAATCAGCCATGATCTTCTTGAATGGCGGAGCAGGCTTGAGGGGCTGTATGGCCTACTCCTGCTCCTATTTCTTATGTTCTTATGTAATATCCATTAGTGTTTGGTGTATCCAGCGAGTGAGAGATCTGTTTGTGCAAGCCAACAGCTATATTAACTTTTCAATGTAGGCCAGGGATGGCCAGGCTAGAGCTCTCAGATTCTAACACATAGTGGGATATCCAGGAGTTATAGATGGGACCCATGTAGACCTTTTGACTCCTTTGTGTTATTGTGTCCATTCACATGTGCATTTTGGCTGTCGTTCTTTCTCCTTTTTTTTCTCTCGACACCTCTCTGGCCCTTCTCTCCTGTCTCCTTTCCTTTCTGTTACCCTACCATGCCACCTTTCATTTCTGTCCTCTTCATTATATTGACTACCTAACCTCTATCCCAAACCACCACAACTACTTTTGTCACTCACTCAGCAGTCCCCCAAGGGCCAAGCAAGGCACTTGTCACTGCCTCATTACGAGCAGCAACCCCAACTGCCCCATCCTCCTCTCTCACCAACATTCCCGCCCAGCACACCCGCTGGGGGCTAATCTTACCAACCTCCTTCCCATCCCACTCGCCGCTCTCATCACTGACCACTGACCCCTTGGACTCTTCCAGTGGATCAACAATCGCTGCCCCTCTCTGCATCTCCCACCAGAATGTCCGTTCAATTGCGAACAAGGCCGTTACTATCCATGAGCTTATTATAGATGATAGTGTTGACATCATGGCCTTGACGGAAACTTGGATGACGGGTGACAATATTCAAAGTGGAAAAGTCACCCGGTACAGTTGGGATGCATCCGAGATTACTGAGGGAAATAAGGGTCGAAATTGTGGAGGCTCTGGCCACAATCTTCCAATCCTCCCTAGATATGGGGACGGTGCCAGAGGACTGAAGGATTGCGAATGTTAGACCCCTGTTCAAAAAAGGGGAGAGTGATAAACTAAGCAATTACAGGACAGTCAGCCTAACGTCAGTGGCAGAGACAATAACCCGGAAAAGTATGGACGAATAAATGAAAGTCAGCACGGATTTGTTAAAGGAAGATGATGTTTGACTAACCTGATTGTGTTCTTTGATGAAGCAACGGAGATTGTTGACGAGAGTATTGCGGTTGATGTTGTGTATATGGACTTTCAAAAGGCATTTGATGAAGTACCATATAATAGACTTATTAGCAAAATTAAAGCCCATGGGATTAAAGGGACAGTGGCAGCGTGGATACAAAATTGGCTAAGGGACAGAAAGCAGAGAGTAGTGGCGAACGGTTGTTTTTCAGACTGGAGGGAAGTATATAGTGGTGTTCCCCAGGGGTCGGTATTAGGACCACTGCTTTTTTTGATATATATTAATGACCTAGACTTGGGTATAGAGGGTATCATTTCAAAATTTGAAGATGACATGAAACTCGGAAATGTAGTAAACAATGTGGAGGATAGTAACAGACTTCAGGAGGACAGAGACAGACTGGTGAAATGGGCAGACACATGGCAGATGAAATTTAATGCAGAAAAGTATGAAGTGATACATTTTGGTAGGAAGAATGAGGAGAGGTAATATAAACTATATGGTACAATTTTAAAGGAGGTACAGGAACAGTGGGTGTATGTACACCAATCTTTCAAGGTGGCAAGACAAGTTGAGAAGGCTGTTAAAAAAGCATATGGGTTCCTGGGCTTTATTAATAGAGGCACAGAGTACAAAAGCAAGGAAGTTATGCTCAACCTTTATAAAACACTGGTTAGGCCTCATCTGGAGTACTGTGTTCAATTCTGGGCACTACACTTTAGGAATTATGTCAAGGCCTTAGAGAGGCTGCAAAAGAGATTTACTAGAATAATTCCAGGGATGAGGGACTTCAGTTTTGTGGAGAGACTGGAGATGCTGGGGTTGTTCTCCTTAGAGCAGAGATGGCTAAGAGGAGATTTGATAGAGGTGTTCAAAATCATGAATGGTTTTGACAGAGTAAATAGGGAGAAACTGTTTCCAGTGATAGAAGGGTCGGTAACCAGAGGACTAAGATTTAAGGTAACTGGCAAAAGAACCAGAGGTGAAAGGAGGAAACATTTTTTTTTACGAAGAGAGTTATTATGATCTGGAATGCTCTGCCTGAAAGGGTTTTGGAAGCAGATTCAATAATAACTTTCAAAAGGGAATTCATAGAATCATAGAATGATTATGGTACAGAAGGAGGCCATTCGGCGGTGTGGCCCTTATCACCAAATCATACTTTGGTTTTACCCGCTACTCCTCTGGGACATTCTCCTCCTTTGAGCATTTCACCTTGTTTCACTCCTCTCACCTCGCCTTTAAAATCACCATTCTCTACTGTACCCCCCCAAGCCACACCCAAGCTTCTCACCGAGATACCCTCCCTCCTTTACTCCTTCAGCCTCTGCACAGAGTGACTCCTCATCCGGTGATTTCAATCTTCATCTCAGCTCTGCTTGCCCCCTCTCCTCTGAATTCACTGCCCTCCTGTCCTCTCAAATCCTCTCCCTCCATATAAACTCTCCTACCCATAGTCACGGCTACCTCCCCGAGCTTAACATCTCACCTCTTCTATCTATTCCCATGGTCTCGATCACAGACAAGGCCATCTCCAACCACATCCTTTTATCCCTCATCACCCACATGACCCTACTCCCTTTCACCCCACTTCCTTTTGCGTCAGTCCCTGGAAAAAACTCTCCCCCAATTCACTTACAACTGCACTTTCTAAATCACAATTACTAACCTTTGGCCTTCCATTCATCACAGTACACGAGCTGAGAGAAGATATAACAACGCTCATGCCTCCACAAGGTCCATCACAGAGAACACCACTGACATTCTGAAGTAACACTTCTGATGTTTGGATAGGTCAGAGACACAGTGCAGTTACCGCCCCTCTTCCTGTGAATATTGAGCTCACCTATCTATTCCTGTGCTTTTTTTAAAATTCCTTCATGGGATGTGGGCATTGCCCATCCCTAACTGGCTGCAGACCCAATCTGGCAGCTATGTCCTTCAGCACTCGGCCAGTCTCGGTGCTACTGCGCCATTCTTGGTGATCGACATTGAAGTCCCCCACCCAGAGTACATTCTGTGCCCTTGCTACCCTCAGTACTTCCTCCAAGTGGCGCTCAACATGGAGGAGGACTGATTCATCAGCTGAGGGAGGGCGGTAGGTGGTAATCGGCAGGAGGTTTCCTTGCCCATGTTTGACCTGATGCCATGAGATTTCATGGGGTCTGGAGTCAATGTGTTGAGGACTCCCAGGGCCACTCCCACCTGACTGTATATCACTGTGCAGCCACCTTTGGTTAGTCTGTCCTGCCGGTGGGACAGGACATACCCAGGGATGGTGATCAAAGCGTCTGGGACGTTGGGCTGAAAGGTATGATTCTGTGAATGTGGCTATGTCAGGCTGTTGCTTGACTAGTCTTTGGGACAGCTCTCCCAATTTTGGCACAAGTCCCCAGATGTTAGTGAGGAGGACTTTGCAGGGTCGACTGAGCTTGGTTTGCTCTTGTCATCACATATATGCCAGACCAGGTAAGGACGGCAGGTTTCCTTCCTAAAGGGCATTAGTGAACCAGATGGGTTTTTACGACAATCCAGTAGTTTCATGGCCACCATTAATGATCGTAGCTTTTTTTCCAGACTTTTTTTTATTTTTAATTAACTGAATTTAAATTCCCCAACTGCTGTGGTGGGATTATGAACTCATGTCTCCAGATTATTAGTCCAGTAACATAACCACTATGCTACAGCACCCTTAGCGGCCCTATAGCAAAAACATGTATAGCGGCTGGCAGCTGAATTTCCACAAGAGGCACTTGGGATCGAGGAGGCTATTAGTCTCGGTCAGCCTGGTCTCTTGAGGAGCCTGCTTCCAGCTGTGTCACTGCCACTGATGTATGTACAGCCTGGCCCTGTCTGCCTGCTTGCTGGATCCTGTGAAGCTCTCGAAGGTGGGGGAGGATTGCAGTGGTAGGGTTTCCATCAGTTCCATCCAGCCAGTGCTGCAGCCACCATGTCACTGGGCCTTATGATCTGTGTCCAAGTAGACCCTATTGCAGCAATCACATTTCTGAAGTCCCTATTCATAGCTCTCTCCATTTGACCAAGCTGATTTGACAACCAGTACAAGGAGGAGATAACAATGCTACGCAAAATCTTTATGGCTTCACTCTGACCTTAATGGCATCTGACATTAAGGAATGAGCTGAAGATGTCACTGAAGTAGCTGGTCACTCCAAAGTGGACTGCATTACTTTGAAACTGTTGCAATAACACCCCACACATGCAGGTTTCGGATTCCACCACCCAATCCACCATATGTTGGAAGACGGAAAGCACTCCTCCAAGACTCCAACAATGGCCTTCTGACTTATTCAAAAATAAAACTGAAATGTTTCAAATTTAAGATTACTCTGATACTGAAACATCATTCTCATGTAAGATACATACCTGTGAGCCGCTCCCATCAAAAATCACATGAACTGCTGTTTTTACTTCTGAAATCCTGTCTTTCATTGGCAATCCCTAGAATTCAACAAAAAAATTCCTCAGTTTCCCAAAGCAATCATTTAACATTCTTACTATTTATCTGTATTCAATACATTAATGACTGATTTAGATTGTAGCCTATCTAATTTGAATTTGTACACTGAAATTCAAGAGTTCTGAAATTGTACCAATTTGCTTTAAGGTGATTTGCAAAAGAACCAAAGGCGACATGAGGAAAAACTTTTTTACGCAGCGAGTGGTTAGTATGGGTGGTGGAAGCAGATTTAATCGTGGCTTTCAAAAAGGAATTGGATAAATACTTGAAGGGAAAAATTTGCAGGGCTACGGGGAAAGAGCGGGGGAATGGGACTAACTGGATTATTCTTACAAAGAGCCGGCAGAGGCTCGATGGGCCGAATCGCCTCCTTCTGTGCTGTAACCATTCTATAATTCTACGATTCTAATTCAGAAACATTCAAGATGCAAAACAAGATTATGATACTTGAAAATAATCTCACAAGATGGGTTCAAAGACAGACCTTCAACCCCTTTGATTTCATCCATCTATAATACCACCCCTACCATCTTTCCATTATAGCACCTGTTTCTTGGAGCTAGATTGTAACTTGCAATTGTGAAAGGCAAGTTTAGGTGAGAGGTCAGGTAGTATTTCTTTGCTCAGCTGCAACAGGTTGCCAGGAAGGATGGTTACAACCAGACGGCAGATGTTAACTTTTCACTGCTGGCCACTGAACTGGCGGAAGTGAATCACTCACCCGACATATACCCCACTCCATTTCCCTTTACAATAACTTCAATATGACCCAGTACCCTATTGGCTTTGTTTACTGTTGTCTCACACGATTTGGACCTGCTGAGTAAGAAGTGAACTCACACTTCAAGGCCTCTTTGAACTTCCTCCTTGTTAAGTTCTATCTGACTCACAGAGTACATTTGTCTACTTTTACTTCCGTGCAATACGTTCCATTTAATCCATTTAACTCCATTTGCCATTGACCAGCCTGGGCACAACCCTGTCAAGTATTCTTTTTAACATCCTGGCTGCTACTCTGGGTCCACTGTCCCCCATCCCCCCAACCATTTCATGTCTTCTGCAAGTTTAACTATTTTGTACTGAGTCGGCGATTCCAGGTTATTTACCAGTAGCAGGAACAGAAGATCCTTGGTGCATCCCACTCAATACATTCTCCACTGCAAGCTGCTTCGCTTTAGCCAGTTACTAATCCAGACCCCATGTCTTACCCGGATATCACTGACTTTACTTTGGGCAGGAGTCTTACATGCAGTATTTTATCAAGTCTTTTAGAAATCTAAGTATACTAGCCCAGAATTCCCTTCTCGAATGTTCAATTTTGGGGCATGAAGTGGGCATAACAAATTGGCAAGAGGGGCAGAGAGTCATAATAGCAGATCTCTGTTCGTTTGGAGTGCATTTTCTGTTCTGGTTTTGACAAATACAGGACAGGTGGGAGCCTAATTTTACTATGCTGGAATCTCAAATGCCATCATTTAGATGTATACGCTAATGTCCTGCACTCCCAAACATGTAGCGCCAATTGATAGTCCTGCCTGATGTAAGTGGACACCCAAGGTTGCTATGCCCAGAGCTGTGTATAAAAGTGGATTTCAAGAGCCCATCTTGAAAATTGTCAGCAGCATTTTCAGGTCAGTTTATAGTTTTTTGCTGTCATTTTGGGTGGTGAGAAGACATTGTGGCTTTTGTTGTGCCACCATCAACAGTGGACAAAAATAATGGCACAATACATCTCCCCATGTGGATTCCCTTATACTTTTGCTTTCTTCAGTCTTTACATGGCATCAAGAAATGGCTGACTGCACTGGATGCAGCAAAGACCAACATAATTTTTAAATTCATTCTCAGGATGTGGGTGTCGCTGGCAAGACGGGCGTTTATTGCCCATTCCTAATTGCACTTGAGAAGGTGGTGGTGAGCTGCCTTCTTCTTCAACTCCGTCTGGTGAAGGTTCTCCCACAGTGCTGTTAGGAAGGGAGTTCCAGGATTTTGACCCAGCGACGATGAAGGACCGGCGATATATTTCCAAGTCGGGATGGTGAGTGACTTGGAGGGGAACCTGGAGGTTGTGTTGTTCCCATGTGCCTGCTGCCTTTGTCTTTCTAGGTGTTGGAGGCCGTGGGTTTGGGAAGTGCTGGTGAAGAAGCCTTGGCAAGTTGCTGCAGTGCATCCTGTGGATGGTTCACACTGCAGCCACGGTGCGCCGGTGGTGAAGGGAGTGAATGTTTAGGCCAGTGGATGAGGTGGCGACCAGTCGTTCTGTGACCTGGATAGTGTCGAGCTTCTTGAGTCTTGTTATAGCTGCACACCCAGGAAAGTGGAGAGTACTCTATCACACTCCTGACTTGTGCCTTGTAGGTGGTGAAAAGATGATGCTCAATGAGTGTGGATTGATTAGGGAAAGACAGCACAGATTTGTTAAAGGCAAATCGTGTTTAACCAACTTGAAAGAGTTTTTTGATGAGGTGACAGAAAGGGTAAATGAGAACAATGCAGTTGATGTGGTGTGTATGGATTTTCAAAAAGCATTTGATAAAGTGCCACATGGTAGGCTGGTCATCAAGATTGCGGCCTATGGAATAAAGGGGGCAAAAGCAACATGGATACAGAATTGGATAAATGACAGGAAGCGGAGAGTGGTGGTGAACGGTTGTTTTTCGGACTCGAGAGAGGTGTGCAGTGGTGTTCCCCAGGGGTCGGTGCTGGGGCCACTGTTTTTCTTGATACATATTAATGACTTGGACTTGGGTGTACAGGGCACAATTTCAAAATTTGCAGATGACACAAAACTTGGAAGGGTAGTGAACAGTGAGGAGGATAGTGATAGACTTCAAGAGGATATAGACAGGCTGGTGGAATGGGCGGACACGTGGCAGATGAAATTTTTTTAACCCAGAAAAATGCGAGGTGATACATTTCTGTAGAAGAACGAGGAGAGGCAATATAAACTAGAGGGCACAATTCTAAAAGGGATACAGGAACAGAGAGATCTGGGGGTATATGTGCACAAATCGTTGAAGGTGGTAGAGCAGGTTGAGAAAGCGGTTAAAAAAGCATATGGGATCCTGGGCTTTATAAATAGAGGCATAGAGCACAAAAGCAAGGAAGTCATGATGAACCTTTATAAAACACTGATTCGGCCACAACTGGAGTATTGTCCAGTTCTGGGCACCGCACTTTAGGAAGGATGTGAAGAGCCTTAGAGAGGGTGCAGAGAAGATTTACTAGAATGGTTCCAGGGATGAGGGGCTTTAGTTACGTGGATAGACTGGAGAAGCTGAGATTGTTCTCCTTGGAGCAGAAAAGCTTGAGAGGAGATTTGATAGAGATATTCAAAATCATGAAGGGTCTAGACAGAGTGAATAAAGAGAAACTGTTCCCATTGGCGGAAGGGTCAAGAACCAGAGGACATAGATTTAAGGTGATTGGCAAAAGAACCAAAGGTGACATGAGGAAAAACTTTTTTACACAGTGAGTGGTTAGGATCTGGAATGTACTGCCTGAGGGAGTGGTGGAGGCAGATTCAATCATGGCCTTCAAAAGGGAACTAGATAAGTACTTGAAACAAAAAAATGTGCAGGGCTATGGGGATATGGCGGGGTAGTGAGGCTAGCTGGATTGTTCCTGCATAGAGCCGGCATGGACTCGATGGGCTGAATGGCTTCCTTCCGTGCTGTATGATTCTATGATTCTATAACCAACAGCAACAAATTGTGCTGTTAATAGCAAAATTGTTAATATTGGAATAGATTAGGGTACCGTCTTGGATAGAATAAGGAACCTAAAAATAGATTGGGCTGCCGGCCCAGATCACGTCCATCTGAAGTCCTTAAAGAAATGGGAGAGATGCTGTGCGAGCCCTTACCCGGATCTTTAATGGCTCGCTGGGATCAGGGACTGTTCCCTCAGACTGGAAAGATGCTAATATAGTTCCAATTTTTAAAAAAGGTGATAAGGAAGAGCCAGATAACTATAGGCCTATTAGTTTGACCTCAGTAATAGATAGGATGCTTGAAAACATCGTAAGATCATATGATCACTTGGTAGATAAGGTGTCATCAAAGGACACTCAAAGCAGCTTCTGCAAAAGGAGCTCGTGTCATACAAACTTGATCAAATTTCTTTGAAGAAGTTACTAAGTTAGTGGATGAGGGCAACCTGGTAAACATTGGTCAAGAAATTGGTCTGCACAAGTGCCCATATTTCGGCCGCTGCTAGGCATATTAAGGCCCAATATGGCGGGCAGGAAGCACCCAAATCTTTCCGACGGGACGGGTTTGCCCTGAGGCAGCCGGCGCCAGCGCACTCAGGGATACCATGCCCACGGAACGCCTGCAACAAAGAAGGTAAGTAACTTACCTTAATGGGGACTGTGAGTAACAGGAGTGCTCCTCTCAGCCCCACATTAAAGAACCCTATTCAGGGTCCTGACCCAGACCTCGATCCCCGACAACACTTCCCTGAGGATCGCTTAGGACTCCTCTTCACTGACAAGCTGTTCAGGCTTCACCGGCAAAATTGAAATGAGGTCCAAGGACCAATATCTGGAGAGTCTTGGGCCTCACCATTCAGGTGCGGGGGTGCATGAACTATGCTCCCCGGAAGCCGAAAAATGGTCGCAGCCCAATTTCTAGGTAACTGTATACCTTGACTTTCAGAAAGCTTTTGATAAGGTACCTCACAAGAGGCTACTCTACAAGATAGAATCTTATGGAATTATCAGTAATCTATTGCGGTGGATTGAGAATTGTCTGAATGTCCATAGGCAGAAAATTGTCAATGGATCTGGATCTGCTTAGAGACCCATTATCACTGGTGTCCCACAGTGTTAGAACCTTTGCTCTTTACTATGTTCATTAATGAACTAGACTGGAGGATTGCAAATGTTACACCCCAGTTCAAAAAAGGGGAGAGGGATAAACTAGGCAATTACAGGACAGTCAGCCTAACGTCGGTGGTGGAGAAACTTTTAGAGACAATACTCCAGGACAAAATTAATTGGCACTTGGAATAGTATGGGCGAATAAATGAAAATCAGCACGGATTTGTTAAAGGAAAATCGTGTTTGACTAACTTGATTGAGTTCTTTCATGAAGTAACGGAGACAGTTGATGAGGGTAGTGTGGTTGATGTTGTGTATACGGACTTTCAAAAGGCATTTGATAAAGTACCACATATGAGACTTGTTAGCAAAATTAAAACCCATGGGAGTAAAGGGACAGTGGCAGCGTGGATACAAAATTGGCTAAGGGATAGAAAGCAGAGAGCAGTGGTGAACGTCTGTTTTTCAGACTGGAGGGAAGTATACAGTGGTGTTCCCAAGGGGTCAGTATTAGGACCACTGCTCTATTTGATATATATTAATGGCTTAGACTTGGGGATAGAGGGTATAATTTCAAAGTTTGCAGTTGACAAGAAACGTGGCAATGTAGTAAACAATGTGGAGGATAGTAACAGACTTCAGGAGGACATGGACAGGTTAGTGAAATTGGCAGCACATGGCAGATGATATTTAACGCAGAGAAGTGTGAAGTGATGCATTTTGGTAGGAAGAAGGAGAAGAGACAATATAAACTAAATAGTACAATTCTAAAGGGGAGGCAGGAACAGAGAGACCTGGGGGTGCACATACATAAATCTTTGAAGGTGGCAGGACAAGTTAAGAAGGCTGTTTAAAAAAGCATTCGGGATCCTGGGCTTTATTAATAGAGGCACAGAGTGAAAAAGCAAGGAAGTTATGCTGAATCTTTATAAAACACTGGCTTGGCCTCAGCTGGAGTATTGTGTTCAATTCTGGGCACTGCACTTTAGGAAGGATGTCAAGGCCTTAGAGAGGCTGCAGAAGAGATTTATTAGAATCAAGGATGAGGGACTTCAGTTATGTGGGGAGACTGGAGAAGCTGGGATTGTTCTCCTTCGAGCAGAGAAGGTTAAGGGAAGATTTGATAGAGGTGTTCAAAATCATGAATGGTTTTGATAGAGTAAATAAGGAGAAACTGTTTCCAGTGGCAGAAGGGTCGGTAACCAGAGGACACAGATTTAAGGTGATTGGCAAAAGAGCCAGAGGCAACATGAGGAAACATTCTTTTTAGGCAGCGAGTTGTTCTGATCTGGAATGCGCTGCCTGAAAGGACGGTGGAAGCAGATTCAATAATAACTTTCAAAAGGGAATTGGATAAATACTTGAAGGGAAAAAATTTACAGGACTATGGGGAAAGAGCAGGGGAATGGGACTAATAGGATAGCTCTTTCAAAAAGCCAGCACAGGTACGATGGGCCCAATGGTCGCCTTCTGTGCTGTACGATTCTATGATTTATGTAGATTAAGCTAAGTTCATAGAATCATAGAAAGGTTACAGCATGGAAGGAGGACATTCAGCCCATTGAGTCCGCACTGGCTCTATGCAAGAGCAATCCAGCTAGTCCCACTCCCCCGCCCTTTCCCCATAGCTCTGCAAATTTTTTCCTTTCAAGTACTTATCCAGTTCCCTTTTGAAAGCCATGATTGAATCTGCCTCCACCATCCCCTCGGGCAGTGCATTCCAGATCCTAACCACTCGCTGTGTAAAAAAGTTTTTCCTCATGTCACCTTTGGTTCTTTTGCCAATCACCTTAAATCTATGTCCTCTGGTTCTTGACCTTTCTGCCAAATCTCCTCGCAACCGTCTCTGCTCCAAGGAGAACAACCCCAGATTCTCCAGTCTATCCACGTAACTAAAGCCCCTCATCCCTGAAATCATTCTCGTAAATCTCTTCTGCACCCTCTCAAAGGCCTCCACATCTTTCCTAAATTGCGGTGCCCAGAACTGGACACAATACTCCAGTTGTGGCCGAACCAGTGTTTTATAAAGGTTCATCATGACTTCCTTGCTTTTGTACTCTATGCCTCAACTTATAAAGCCCAGGATCCCATATACTTTTTTAACCGCTTTCTCAACCTGCCCTGCCACCTTCAACGATTTGTGCACATATACCCTCAGATCTCTCTGTTCCTATATCTCTTTTGGAGTTGTGCCCTCCAGTTTATATTGCCTCTCCTCGCTCTTCCTACCGAAATGTATCACTTCACATTTATCTGCATTGAATTTCATCTGCCACGTGTCCGCCCATTCCACCAGCCTGTCTATATCCTCGTGAAGTCTATCACTATCCTCCTCACTGTTTACTACACTTCTAATATTTGTGTCATCTGCAAATTTTGTAATTGTGCCCGGTACTCCCAGGTCCAAGTCATTAATATATATCAAGAAAAGTCCTAGTACCGATCCCTGGGGAACACCACTTGTTGCTGAGATATAACACGCAATTTGTTCATTTTGTTCAGTAATGTGTTTGAAAATATCGTCAGAAGCTTCAGAGAACTTACCCAGCTTAAGTATGTCTTACTTTTAAAATTTCTACATGTTGATAGCAGTGGAACGTACCTTAAATTTAGTGGAACAATAAACTTTTCTAACTGTATTGAGGACGTCCAAAGTGAAATCAAAGTATATCAGTATCTGGTTTCCTTCACTGTTTCCAATTCTGACTGGGATTTTCATGTTGACAGCTAGCAACCTCTTGTCATCCGTTACTGTTTAGTTCAAGACAGTAGATTAGAATTAGCAAAATTCCAGCAAGAACACAAGAAACAAAAGAGAGAGAGAGAGATAATGGCAGCAGAGTGTTCGGGCAGTTGGTTATATTTCACACTCACCTTCTCTGATCTCACACACTTGTGTAATTAAGTAACACACTTCTCTCTGCCTGTACCTGGCAGGTATTGGCATTTAATTTGACTTTGATAACCTTATTATCTGTCTTGAATATTCTCACAATTTTAAAATTCCCATGCTTGTATTCAAATCCCTCCATGGCCTCACTCCTCCCTATCTCTATAACCACCTCCAGCCCTACAACCCTCCGAGATCTCTGCACTCCTCCTATACAGGTCTCTTGCGCATCCCCAATTTCCATTGCTCCACCATTGGTCTATTATAAAGGATGTGATAACAGGACACTTAGAAAATATCAATGGGATTAGACAAAGTCAACATGGATTTATGAAACGGAAATCAGGTTTGACAAACCTACTGGAGTTCTTTGAGGATGTAACTGGTAGAACAGATAAGGGAGAACCAATGGATGTGGTTTATTTGAATTTTCAGAAGGCCTTTGATAAAGTCCCACATAAGAGGTTAATGTGCAAAATTAAAGCACATGGGATTGGGGGGAATATACTGGCATGGATTGAAAATTGGTTAACAGACAGGAAACAGAGAGTAGGAATAAATGGGTCTTTTTCTGGGTGGCAGGCAGTGACTAGTGGGGTACCACAGGGATCAGAGCTTGGGCCCCAGCTATTCACAATATATATCAATGATCTGGATGAGGGAACCAAATGTGATATTTCCAAGTTTGCTGACGACAGAAAACTAGGTGGGATCGTGAGTTGTGAGGAGGATGCAAAGAGGCTTCAAGGCGATTTAAACAAGTTGAGTGAGTGGACAAATACATGGCAGATGCAGAATAATGTGAATAAATTTGAAGTTATCCACTTCAGAAGGAAAAACAGAAAGGCAGAGTATTATTTAAATGGTGATAGATTGGGAAATGTTGATGTACAAAGGGACCTGGGTGTCCTTGTACACCAGTCACTGAAAGCAAACATGCAGGTGCAGCAATTCACTTAGGAAGACAAATGGTATGTTGGCCTTCATTGCAAGAGGATTTGTGTACAGGAGCAAGGATGTCTTACTGCAGTTATACAGGGCCTTGGTGAGACCACACCTGGGGTATTGTGTGCAGTTTTGGTCTCCTTACCAGATATACTTGCCATACGGGGAGTGCAGCGAAGGTTCACCAGACTGATTCCTGGGAAGGCAGGACTGTCGTATGAGGAGAGATTGGATCGACTCGGCCTGTATTCACTTGAGTTTAGAAGAATGAGAGAGGATCTCATTGAAACATATAAAATTTTGACAGGGCGAGACAGACTGGATGCAGGGAGGATGTTTCCCCTCAGTGGGGGTCCAGAACGAGGGGTCACAGTCTCAGGATACAGGGTAGGACATTTAGAATGGAGATGCGGAGAAATTTCGTCACTCAGAGGGTGGTGAACCTGTGGAATTCTCTACCACAGAAGGCTGTGGAGGCCAAGTCACTGAATATATTTAAGGAGGAGCTCGATAGATTTCTAGACACAAAATGTGTCAAGGGTAATGGGGAGAGAGTGGAAATATGGTATTGAGAAGTATGGGTTTCTTGGAGATCCTGCTGAATTTAACGGCAGGAGGAAGTGAGATTGGGGCGGTGAGGGGCGCGGAGACATCGCTTGGGCATGGAGACATCGGTGGGGGGGGGGTGTGGCGGATATCGGGGGATGGGAACATCAGGGGAGGCGCAGAAATTGGGGGCGGAGACATTGGGGTGGTCCGATTGTGGGGGGGGGGGATAAACAGACTCGCTTGCTGGGCAGGAGGAAGAACTCCTGCTCCTCCTTGCCCACAAGCAGAGCTGGAAAGGCCAGCTGTAACTTGTTGGATCTGGCCCTTCTCACCTACCTTCAGCTGCTGGGTTTCCCAATCCCTGGCCTTAATTTTATAAGAGACCAAATTTGAGGCACACGACCTCATTAAAATATTTAAACGATAAACCGACCTCTGGAGAGCGGGTTAGCAGATTGTTCCCTAGCCCGCCTCCATTAGAGCTGGAAGTTGGAGGCGAGTTGGAGTTGGGTTTCCCATTTTTGCATTTTTGATCCCCGCCTCACCACTGCCCGTCCTGGGGGGTTAAAATTCCCCGTGTCTCTGTTCTTAGCTTATCCATCAAGCTGATACACACAAATATGAGGGGATGTGGCATATTTGTCTCACTAAGAGCTCGTCTCGAAGCTTTTTTCCACATAAATAGGGAGATGTGAGACCTTTATTCTGTCAAGTGTCATTGTAAAAAGCAACATTTTTATGCCAGTAAGGAATGTCTTGTTTATATACAGTCCTTTCTGGGGTCATCGTAAGACCTTTAAAGCCATTAATTAGTTTATGACATTTACATAAGAATATAAGAAATAGGAGCAGGAGTAGGCCGTACGACCCCTCAAGCCTGATCCGCCATTCAGTAAGATCATGACTGATCTTCAACCTCAACTCCACTTTCCCGCCCGATCCCCATATCCCTTGATTCCCCTAAAGTCCAAAAATCTATCTATTTCAGCCTTGAATATACTCAACAACTCAGCATCCACAGCCCTCTGGGGTAGAGAATTCCGAAGATTCACAACCCTCTGACTGAAGAAATTTTTCCTCATCTCAGTCTTAAATGGCCGACCCTTTATCCTGAGACTATGCCCTCTAGTTCTAGATTCTCCAGCCAGGGGAAAAAAACCTCTCAGTATCTACCCTGTCAAGTACCCTCAGAATCTTATATGTTTCAATGAGATCACCTCTCATTATATAGAGTGTATAGGCTCATTCTACTCAATCTCTCCTCATAGGACAATCCTCTCATCCCAGAAATTAATCTAGTGAACCTCCGTTGCATCGCCTCAAATGCAAGTATATACTCCTGAGATAAGGAAACCAAAACTATACGTAGTCTCACCAAAGCCCTGTACAACTGTAGTAAGACTTCCTTACTCTTGTACTCCAACCCCCTTGCAATAAAGGCCAACATGCCATTTGCTTTCCTAATTGCCTGCTGTACCTGCATGCTAACGTTTAGGGCTCCATTTTAGCACCCGCTATTGGGTGCGTTCCTGGCGGGGGGGGCTCCGAAAATCGAGGAATCCCGGAGCGGGTTGGGAGCCCGGCTCCGACGCACCCACTTCCAGGTTCCCCACAGACGCGCCGACGAGCGCGCGCAGCCCCCGCATGTGGGACTCCCGCAGGCAATTAAAGCCGGCGGGATGCCACTTGAGAGTATTTATCTTGTCATTTCAGGTCATTAACAGACCTGATTAAGGGAATATGTCAGGAGGGGTGGGATTTTAGAAACAATTGGGACTGTTTCCCACACTGGGGGAAATACTCCCAGTTCAAATGGACGTGTTGCAGCTGTCAGCCTGTGGCAGCTGCAAAGGTCCATTTGACAGGTGGTGGGGGGGGAGACCCTCACTCATTGCAGGAGGCCACTCTGTCACTTGGGACAAAGTTTGGCCTCCACTACCCTCCTCCTGACAATCAAATTCACCAATTTGCACACTTACCCCGGGGTCCAGAAACATGTACCCACCTTGCGGACCCCCTCAGATGTACATCTTCTGGATGGAGGCCGCCGTAGCTGCAGTCATGACCTCCTCGGAGGGCGAACAGCATCACCAGCCTCGCCGGCCAAGCCATCCACCTCTGACACGTGGAGCTCCACAACACAGTGCTGTGACACATCCACCTGCACAGCAGGAGGGAGGGCAACCGCAGAGAGAGATGCGTCGCAGGGGGCACTACCCTCGCCACAGGGTCCATAGACCGAGGCTCAGCTTCCTGGACCTCTCTGAGCAGCAGTGCATAAGGAGGCTCAGAGTCACTCGACATGTAGTCGTGGACATCTGCAGCCTCCTTCATGCCGAGCTGCTTCCGGCTGGCCCGAGCACCATCTTCTCACCTGTCGCTGTCAAAGTCACCACTGCCCTCAACAACTTCTCCTCCGCATCCTTCCAGGGTGCAACCGGGGACATCGCCGACGTCTCTCAGTCGTCTGCACAAAACAGCCCTGTAAATACACCTACACCCACTCTGCAGTGACACAATGGGTGTCATCAGTTGTGGGTCTTCATTGTGATCCTCAGGAAAGGGCATTATTGCACAAACCAGACAAGATTCGCAAAGACGTGACAGTAGTGGTGCCAATATAATATGTAATGTGAGTTGGTCAGAAATTCAATATAAGTAAAAACTATGACAAACCCTCAAACACCCTTGTGCATCCCCTTCATGCTCACGACACGTTTGCCTTACGCTTCCTACTGCACATATGTGATGCATGCCCTGTGGCTGCAGCACAGGTAGTGGCAGGTTGAGTGAGGCTGACCATGAAAGAGATGCATCAGAGGAGGAGTATGAGATAGAGCCATGAGATTGAATGAGGATTGGGTTGAGTGGTAGTGGCGGGGTGAGTACTGGCGAGGTGAGTAAGTGCAGGTAAGATGAGGATGAGGTTTGAGTGGGTGTGAGGGATGATGTGACAGAGTAGTGTTGGCATTGCGGAAGGAGGTGTGGGGTGGGGGCGGTGATGTGGCAGACGGAGTGTCGCGGAATGAGTAAGTGTACTCACTTTGGCTGACCTACTGAGGGCATTGCAGCGCCTCCTGCACTGTATGCAGGTGGGCGATATGTTGGTGGTGCAGGTGACCTCCTCTGCTACCTCGAGCCAGGCCTTCCTGGTGGCAGAGGCAGGCCGCTTCCTCCCGCCCGCTGGGGAGAAGATCTCTGTCCTCCCCCTCCTCCTCACCCCATCTAATGATACCTGGAGTGAGGCATCATTAAACTGGGAGCAGCCTTCCCCCGGGCTGCTCCATGCTGTAATTTTTCCTATTTGTTGCAGCATCTGTCAGTGGAGGACTACCCTTTTAAATAGAGCTCCTCCAGCTGACAGAGCTTACTGCACATGCGCAGTCCGCCCGACGCGCAGCTCAGCAGTGGGGAACCTGGAAGACCAGGTAAGTGGATCCAATTAGGCTGCGATCGCACGCGGGGCAGACTGATTTCGCCGTTCGCGTTACCCACGCGCCCAATAGCCCCCCCGCCGCGAACCCACAGCCCTGGCAATATCGAGCCCTTTGTGTTTCTTCTACAAGGACACTGAAGTCTCTCTGGACACCAACGTTTAATAATTTCTCACCATTTAAAAAATATTCAGTTTTTCTATTTTTCCTACCAAAGTCCTCACATTTCCCCACATTATACTCATCTGCCACCTTCTTGCCCACTCACTTAACCTGTCCATATCCCTTTGCAGACTCTTTGGGCTCAATTTTAGGGGGCAATTGCGGGTGCGTTTGGGGCGGCGGGGGGGCTCCGAAAATCGTGGAAATCCCGTTCGGGTTCGGAAACCAGCTCCAACCCGCTGACTTCCGAGTTTCCCAGGGACCCACCCATGTGCGTGCGGACGACCCAAGAACAGAAGTACCACCGGCAATTAAAGCAGGCGGAATGACAGTTAAAGAGCCAAATTTACCTCATTGAGGTACTTAAGGCTCTTTACCTGTGACAGTTAAGTACTTACAAAGAATTTTAACTTACCTGGGCGGCTTGCCCACCGCTTCTGATTCACGCCTGGTGATCAGGGAACAAGAAACTAACTAAATTAAATAAAAAACCATAGATGGAAGTGAAAATACAAAATGAACCTACGTTTGCACCCTACTCCGATGTCTGATGTCTTCCTCTCCGATGTCCCACTCTTCCCCCCCTCGATGTCCTCCCGATCATCCCCTCTCCCCCCCCCGATCCCTAACCCTAACCCTAACCCTAATGCACTCTCCCCTCCCCCACCGGTGTTCCGTTCCGTTCCAGCGCCGGATGACGTCTCACTCTCTCTCTCTTTCCCGGCCTCCCCCCTTGGCGTTGCAGCTCCTGACAGCAGCCAGCCTGTCAATCAGGGCACGAAACCCGGCGAGGACGTTAATCATCATCAATCAACATGCGATTGCGTCCGAAACGCTAAGTTTTGTTCATGCAGGTTTGCCACGTGCACCTTCACCACCCCCCCCCCCACCGCTGCCAACCTGCCACCATTGCAAAATCAACCCCTTTGTGTCCTCCTCGCTGCTTAGTTTCCCCCCCAGCTTTGTATCATCACAAACTTGGATACATTACACTCGGTCCCTTCATCGAAGTCATTGATATAGATTGTAAATAGCTGAGGCCCAAGCACCAATTCTTGTGGTACCCCTCAAGTTACAGCCTGCCAACCTGAAAATGTTGCATTTATCCCTACTCTCTGTTTTCTGTCTGTTAACCAATCCTCTATCCATGTTAATATGTTATCCCCAACCCCATGAACTCTTATTTAGTTCAGAAGATTTTTATGACTTAATTATCTGGGAACTTCCAAGGTTAAAGCCTTGGAGATGGTTTGAATTGGGCTGCTGCCAGTCACTTCCCAGCATTCAGTTCCACAGCTGAACTCCATGGACAAAACTATGGCAGATGGAGTTCAATGCGGCAACTGAGAGATCATACACTTTGGATATGAGAGAGACAAATTGGAATATTTTGTTAATGGTGAGGGACTAGTAGCTGTAGAGGAGCAAAGGGATTTAAAAACTTAAGAACCTAAGAAATAGGAGCAGTAGTAGGCCATCCAACTCCTCGAGCCTGCTCTGCCATTCAACAAGATCGTGGCTGATCTTCTACCTCAATGCCATTTTCCTGCACTATCCCCATATCCCTTGATGCCTTTAATATCTAGAAATCTGGGTTTGGGTGTCCATATACAGAAATCACTAAAAACTGGTGCACAGGTACAAAAAGTAATCAAAAAGACTAAAGCCTGATCTAATGGAATGGCAGAACAGGTTCGAGGGGCTGAATGAAATACTCCTGTTCGTATGTTTTTACTTTGTGGACAACTTCTAAGCTGCACTACATTTTAAACACAATTCAGGCAGTTTAAAGGACATTCCCGCTATGAATTTCGAAGGCACCCTTCATGCAATTTATGGGGCACTGTTCCTACTTGGAATACCCTTCTCCTGTTGGGATTGGGTGAATTAGGATTATGGTCGGTCTCGGTGGGTATTGAGGCACAACATGGTCCTGGTAACCTCCAGGATTGTCGACCAGAAGGGCAGGGGCCAGAGCAGGGATATGGCCAGAATGTATGCAGCAGATTTAATAATCAATGTTTGGTCAGCTATACCTTCAATACTGTAACTTTCTACATCCTCTTCGGGCAAGCAAACAGTCTCCCACATTGGTTCCTAGAATTAAAGGAGAAAATTACCCCACGTATGAAACATTCATGATCAGTTCTGACATATTCAAAATTTCATCATCAGCAACAAAGAAATACAGCACTTATTAATCAGTGCAGCCATGTACTGCTGAGACAGGACAACTGTCTCATACACATCAAAAGCAAAATACTGCGTATGCGGGAAATCTGAAATAAAAATAGAAAATGCTGGCAAAGTCCAGCAAATGAGGCAGCATCTGTGGAGAAAGAAACAGAGTTAATGTTTCAGGACAAAGACCTTTCATCAGAACTGGAAGAAGTTAAAGTGCTAAAGTTTTTAAGCAGGGAAAGTGGGGGTGGGGGGTGTGGAGGAAAGAACAAAAGGGTAGGTCTGTGATAGAGTAGAGGGCAAGAGTGATTAAATGACAAAAGGGATGATGGTGCAAGGCAAGGAGAGTGGTAATGTGACAGATTAAGAAACAAAAGATCGGTCTAGAGGGGCTGTGGACAGCAACAGCAGAACTTGCTGTGCGAAAAAATGGGAGCAATGGTTATGATCTGACGTTATTGAAATCAATGTTGAGTTCAGACATCCTTAGATACAGGGGTGGTGCCAGGGGACAGAAGAATTGCTAATGTAACACCCTTATTTAAAAAGGGTAGTAGGCAGAAGGCTGGAAATTATAGACCAGTTAGCTTAACATCTGTGGTGGGTAAAATTTTGGAGTCTATTATTAAGGAGACAGTAGCGGAACATTTGGATAAACATAATTTAATAGGACAAAGTCAGCATGGCTTTATGAAGGGGAAGTCATGTCTGACAAATTTGCTTGAGTTCTTTGAGGACGTAACGTAGAGGGTGGATAAAGGGGAACCAGTGGACATAGTGTATTTAGACTTCCAGAAGGCATTCGACAAGGTGCCACATAAAAGATTATTGCTCAAGATAAAGAATCACTGGATTGGGGGTCATATTCTGGCATGGGTGGAGGATTGGTTATCTAACAGGAAGCAGAGAGTTGGGATAAATGGTTCATTCTCGGACTGGCAACCAGTAGCCAGTGGTGTTCCGCAGGGGTCGGTGCTGGGTCCCCAACTCTTTGCAATCTATATTAACGATTTGGAGGAGGGGACCGAGTGTAACATATCAAAGTTTGCAGATGATACAAAGATGGGAGGGAAAGTAGAGAGTGAGGAGGACATAAAAAACCTACAAGGGGATATAGACAGGCTGGGTGAGTGGGCGGAGATTTGGCAGATGCAATACAATATTGGAAAATGTGAGGATATGCACTTTGGCAGGAAAAATCAGAGAGCAAGTTATTATCTTAATGGCGAGAAACTGGAAAGTACTGCAGTACAAAGGGATCTGGGGGTCCTAGTGCTAGAAAATCAAAAAGTTAGTATGCAATTGCAGCAGGTGATCAAGAACGCCAACGGAATGTTGGCTTTTATTGCTCGGGGGATAGAATATAAAAACAGGGAGGTATTGCTGCAGTTATATAAGGTATTGGTGAGACCGCACCTGGAATACTGCATACAGTTTTGGTCTCCATACTTAAGAAAAGACATACTTGCTCTTGAGGCAGTACAAAGAAGGTTCACTCGGTTAATCCCGGGGATGACGGGGTGGACATATGAGGAGAGGTTGAGTAGATTGGGACTCTACTCATTGGAGTTCAGAAGAATGAGAGGCGATCTTATTGAAACATATAAGATTGTGAAGGGGCTTGATCGGGTGGATGCGGTAAGGATGTTCCCAAGGATGGGTGAAACTAGAACTAGGGGGCATAATCTTAGAATAAGGGGCTGCTCTATCAAAACTGAGATGAGGAGAAACTCCTTCACTCAGAGGGTAGTAGGTCTGTGGAATTTGCTGCCCCAGGAAGCTGTGGAAGCTACATCATTAAATAAATTTAAAACAGAAATAGACAGTTTCCTAGAAGTAAAGGGAATTAGGGGTTACAGGGAGCGGGCAGGAAATTGGACATGAATTTAAATTTGAGGTTCGGATCAGATCAGCCGTGATCTTATTGAATGGCGGAGCAGGCTCGAGGGGCCGATTGGCCTGCTCCTGCTCCTATTTCTTATGTTCTTATGTACAGGCCAGTCAGTTTAACCTCAGAGGTGGGGAAACTTTTAGAAATGATAATCTGGGACAGAATTAACAGTCACTTGGCTGAGTCTGGATTGATTGGGGAAAGCCAGCACGGCGTTAAAGCCAGCACGGTGTTAAAGGCAAATTGTATTTAACTAACTTGATAGTTTTATTGATGAGGTAACAGAGTGGGTAGATGAGGGCAATGCATTTGATGTGGTGTATATGGACTTTCAAAAGGTGTTTGATAAAGTGCCGCATAATAGGCTTGTCATCAAGATTGAAATCCATGGAATAAAAGGGGCAGTAGCAGCATGTATACAGAATTGGCTAAGTGACATGAAGCAGAGAGAAGTGGTGAACGGATGTTTTCGCACTAGAAGGAGGTATACAGTGGTGTTCTCCAGGAGTCGGTACTAGGACCACTGCTTTTCTTGATATATATTAATGACTTAGACTTGGGTGTACAGGGCACAATTTCAAAATCTGCAGATGACACGAAACTTGGAAGTGTAATGAACAGTGAGGAGGATAGTGATAGATTTCAAGAGGATATAGACAGGCTGGTGGCATGGGCGGACACGAGGCAGATGAAATTTAACACAGAAAAATGCGAAGTGATACATTGCAGTAGGAAGAATGAGGAGAGGCAAAATAAACTCGAGGGCACAATTCTAAAATGGGTACAGGAACAGAGAGATCTGGTGGTATATGTACACAAATCGTTGTAGGTGTGTAAGATCTCATAAAAAAGATTCAGAGTCCGGTGGTATGGTAATTTTTGGTGAACTTTATTGCAGTACTTCAGTCATGGTGGTCAGCAAACAAACTGAACAAAGGAAAAGTTTTTTCGAACAAAAGCACATACCATTGGCTTACCGATGTCAGGTGATCTGCACAGTCAAGCTGTGATTGGTCCTGCACATACACAGCTTGACTGCTGACATGATGTGGACAATTGTAAACAATTTTACAACACCAAGTTATAATCCAACAATTTTATTTTAAAATCCACAAGCTTTCGGAGGCTTCCTCCTTCCTCACATTCACCTGAGGAAGGAGGAAGCCTCCGAAAGCTTGTGGATTTTAAAATAAAATTGTTGGACTATAACTTGGTGTTGTAAAATTGTTTACAATTGACTGCTGACAGTGATTGCTCCCTCTGCCGCCACCTGGTGCCACATTGCGTAATAGCCTAACATCCAGTTTAGCAACAATTAGAACTCTATTATTAATCAGTCCCAGTGACAGCTAATAATTCTCTATCAAGGTGGCAGGGCAGGTTGAGAAACTGGTTAAAAAAGCATATGGGATCCTGGCTTTATAAATAGAGGCATAGAGTACAAAAGCAAGGGTGTCATGATGAACCTTTATAAAACACTGGTTCGGCCACAACTGGAGTGTTGTGTCCAGTTCTGGGCACCGCAGCTTTAGGAAAAATGTGAAGGCTTTAGAGAGGGTAGAATCATAGAAAGGTTACAGCACGGAAGGAGGCATTCGGCCCATCGTGTACGCACCAGCTCAATACAAGAGCAATCCAGCTAATCCCACTCCCCCGCCCTTTCCCCATAGCCCTAGAAATTTTTTCCTTTCAAGTACTTAACCAGTTCCCCTTTGAAGGCCATGATTGAATCTGCCTCCACGACCCCCTCGGGCAGTGCATTCCAGATCCTAACCACTCGCTGTGTAAAGAAGTTTTTCCTCATGCCACCTTTGGTTCTTTTGCCAATCACCTTAAATCTATGTCCTCTGGTTCTTGACCCTTCCGCCAATGGGAACAGTTTCTCTCTATCCACTCTGTCTAGACCCTTCATGATTTTGAACACCTCTATCAAATCTCCTCGCAACCGTCTCTGTTCCAAGGAGAACAACCCCAGCTTCTCCAGTCTATCCACGTAACTAAAGTCCCTCGTCCCTTGAATCATTCCAGTAAATCTCTTCCGCAGAAACGTAGGGCAACTAAAGCCAGGGCTCCCTGGATGACAAAAGAGATAGAGAGTAAGATAAAATGGAAAAAAGGGGCGTATGACAGATGTCAGGTTGATAACACAAGTGAGAACCAGGCAGAATATAGAAAGTTCAGAGGGGAAGTGAAAAAGGAAATAAGAGGGGCAAAGAGAGAGTATGAGACTAGACTAGCAACCAACATAAAAGGGAATCCAAAAGTCTTCTATAGGCATGTAAACAGCACATGGGTAGTAAGAGGAGGGGTAGTGCTGATTAGGGACCATCAAGGACATCTGCTCATGGAGGCAGAGGGGATGGCCGAGGTACTAAATGAGTACTTTGCATCTGTCTTTACCAAGGCAGAAGATGCTGAGGTAAGGAGCGGACCTGCTCGGAGTTGGGGTGGAGCGTCGCAGCATGAAGAGTTGGGGGCTTCAAGGAGCAAGGCAAGAAAATCAAGAGTGACATCAGCACAACGGAAGGAGCTGATTGACTGCTAGCTGGTGAGGTTTTCTTTTTCTGGTGAGTGTCTTTTCTTAAGTATTTATTTTATTTTTGTTAAGTTTAGTTAATCTAATAAATCGAGGCATGGCAGGGCAGCTCACACCCGTCGAATGCACGGCCTGTGCCATGTGGGAACTGCAGGACGCTTCCCATGTCCTGGACAACCACAGGTGCAGGAAGTGTCGTCAGCTGGAGAAGCTCGAGCTCCGGGTCTCGGAGCTTGAGCAGCAGCTGGTGTCACTGCAGTGCATCCGTGAGGTTGAAAGCTACGTGGATAGCACGTTTCTGGAGGTGGTCACCGCGCAGCTTAAGAGAGTGCAGGCAGAGAGGGACTGGGTGACCACCAGATAGACAAGGAGGACCAGGCAGGTAGTGCAGGAGTCCCGTGAGGGCAGATACTGTCGAATCAGTATTCAGTTCTGAATACTGGTGGGGAAGAGGGTTCCTCTGGGGAGTGCAGCCAGAGCCAAGACCAGAGCACCATGGGTGGCTCAGCTGTACAGGGGGGGAGGAGAAAGGTCACGAGAGCAATAGTGATAGGGGATTTCATAGTTAGGGGAGCAGACAGGCGGTTCTCCGGCCACTAACGTGATTCCAGGATAGTATGTTGCCTCCCTGGTGCCAGGGTTAAGGATATCACTGAGCGGCTGCAGAACATTCTGGAGGGGGAGGGTGAACAGCCAGAGGTCGTGGTCCATATCGGTACCAACGACAAAGGTAGAAAGAAGGACGAGGTCCTGCAGGCAGAGTTTAAGGAGTTAGGAAAGAGATTAACAAGCAAGACCACAAAGATACTAATCTCCGGATTATTCCCGGAGCCACACACTAGCAAGTATAGAAATAGGAGGAAAGAGCAGATGAATGCGAGGCTGGTGAGATGGTGCAGGAGGGAGGGGTTCAGATTCCTGGGGCATTGGGACCAGTTCTGGGGGAGGTGGGAACTGTACAGGCCGGACGGGTTGCACCTTAACGGAGCTGGGACCAAAGTCCTCCCGGGGAGGTTCGCTAGTGCTGTGGGGGGGCGGGGTTGGGGGGTTTAAACTAATTTGGCAGGGGGATGGGCACCAGGATGTAGCATTGGAAAGGGGAAACAAGGGGCACAAAGGATCAGGAAAGAAGGATAGCCCTAGAGTAAAAAATAGTAAGGCATTAGATGGGGTCAGACCATAAGACGGGTTTACAGTGCATGTATGCAAACACAAGAAGCATGTTAAACAAGGTTGGTGAGCTCAGGCGCAAATAGCCACATGGGAATATGATGTTGTGGCAAAAACGGAGTCCTGGCTCAAAAATGGGCAGGATTGGGTACTAAATATTCCTGGATATAAGGTGTTCAGGAAAGATAGGGAAGGAAAGAAAGGGGGGGGCAGTATTGATTAAGGGGAATATTGCAGTGCTGGAGAGAGAGGATGTCCTGCAGATTGAGGTGCCATTACACTACGGGGAGTATTCTATAGGCCACCAACTAGTGGGAAGGAGATTGAGGAGCAAATTTGCAGCAAAAGCTATAGAGTAGTGATAATGGGGGATTTCAACAATCCTAATGTAGACTGGGATAGTAATAATATAAAGGGCAAAGAGGGGGAGGAATTTTTGAAATGTGTTCAGGATAACTTTCTTGACCAGTACGTTTCTGGCCCAATGAAGAAGGACGCTTTGCTGGATCTGGTTCTAGGGAATGAGATGGGCCAAGTGGAATAAGTGTCAGTGGGAGAGCATTTAGGGAGCAGGTTTAGAATAGCTATGGAAAAGGACGTGGACCACTCTAAAGTAAAAATACTCAACTGAAGGAGGGCCAATTTGAGTGGGATGAGAACAGATCTGGCCCGGGTAAATTGGAATCAAAGATTTTCAGGCAAAGCTGTAATTGAACAGTGGGCGGCATTTAAAGAGATGAATCGAGTACAAGGTACATTCCCATGCAGGGGAAAGGTAGGGCAACTAAAGCCAGAGCTCCCTGGATGACAAAGGAGATAGAGAATAAGATGAAGTGGAAAAAAGGGGCATATGACAGGTGTCAGGTTGATAACACAAGTGAGAACCAGGCAGAATATAGAAAGTTCAGAGGGGAAGTGAAAAAAGAAATAAGAGGGGCAAAGAGAGAGTATGAGACTAGACTAGCGACCAACATAAAAGGGAATCCAAAAGTCTTCTGCAGACATGTTAAAAGTAAACGGGTAGTAAGAGGAGGGGTGGGGCTGATTAGGGACCATAAATGAGATCTGCTCATGGATACAGTGAGCATGGCTGAGGTATTAAATGAGTACTTTGCACCTGTCTTTACCAAGGAAGAAGATGCTGCCAGAGTTTCGGTAAAGGAAGATATAGTTAAGATACTAGATGGGCTAAAAATTGAGAAAGAGGAGGTACTAGAAAGGCTAGCTGTACTTAAAATAGATAAGTCGCCTGGTCTGGATGGGATGCACCCTAGGATGCTGAGGGAAGGGTGGAAATTGTGGAGGTACTGGCCACAATCTTCCAGACATCCTAAGATATGGGGGTGGTGCCAGATTCACAGCAAACGAGAAGGCAGTTGAGATATTGGATAGGCTAAAAATTGAGAAGAGGTACTAGAAAGGCTAGCTGTACTTAAAGTAGATAAGTCACCTGGTCAGGATGGGATGCACCCAAGGATGCTGAGGGAAGTAAAGTGGGAAATTGCGGAGGTACTGGCCATAAACTTGCTCCTATTTTCTATGTTTTCTATGTTTCCAGACATCCTTAGATACGGGAGTGGTGCCAGAGGACTGGAGAATTGCAAATGTTACACCCTTGTTCAAAAAAGGGTGTAAAGATAAACCCAGCAACTATCGGCCAGTCAGTTTAACCTCGATGGTGGGGAAACTTTTGGAAACGATAATCCAGTCCAGAATTAACAGTCACTTGGACGAGTGTGGATTGATTAAGAAAAGCCAGCAAGGATTTGTTAAAGGCAAATCGTGTTTAACTAACCTGATAGAGTTTTTTGATGAAGTAACAGAGAGGGTAGATGAGGGCAATGTAGTTGATGTGGTGTATGTGGATTTTCAAAAAGCGTTTGATAAAGTGCCACATGGTAGGCTTGCTATTAAGATTTCGGCCCTTGGAATAAAGGGGGCAGTAGCAACATGGATACAAAATTGGCTAAATGACAGGAAACAGAGAATAGTGGTGAATGGTTGTTTTTTGGACTGGAGGGAGGTGTACCGTGGTGTTCCCCAGGGGTCGGTGCTGGGTCCACTGCTTTTCTTGATATATATTAATGACTTGGACTTGAGAGTACAGGGAACAATTTCAAAATTTGCGGATGACACAAAACGTGGAAGGGTAGTGAACAGTGAGGAGGATAGCAATAGACTTCAAGAGGATATAGACACTCCGATGGCATGGGTGGACACATGGCAGATGAAGTTTAATGTGGAAAAATGCGACATGATGATTTCGGTAGGAAAAATGAGGAGAGGCAAGATAAACTAGAGGGCACAATTCTAAAAGGGTTGGAGGAACAGAGGGATCTGGCGGTAATGTGCCTAAATCGTTGAAGGTGGCAAGGTAGGTTGAGAAAGCAGTTAAAAAAGCAAATGGGGTCCTGGGCTTTATAAACAGAGGCATAGAGTACAAAAGCAAGGAAGTCATGATGAACCTTTATAAAACACAGGTTCAGCCACGACTGGAGTATTGTGTCCAGTTCTGGGCACCCCACTTTAGGAAGGATGTGAAGGCCTTAGAGAGGGTGCAGAGAAGATTTACTAGAATGATTCCAGGGATGAGGGACTTTAGTTACGTGGGTAGACTGGAGAAGCTGGGATTCTTCTCCTTGGAACAGAGAAGGTTGAGGGGAGACAAAATCATGAAGGGTCCCGACAGAGTAGATAGAGAGAAACTGTTCCCATTGGCGGAAGCGTCACGAACCAGAGGACATAGATTTAAGGTGATTGGCAAAAGAACCAAGGGTGACATGAGGAAAAACTTTTTCACACAGCGAGTGGTTAGGATCTGGAATGCACTGCCCGAGAGAGTGGTGGAGGCAGATTCAATCATGGCCTTCAAAAGGGAACTGGATAAGTACTTGAAAGAAAAAAATTTGGAGGGCTACGGGGAAAGGGCGGTGGAGTGGGACTAGCTGGATTGCTCTTGCATAGAGCCGGCGCGGACTCGATTGGCCGAATGGCCTCCTTCCATGCTCTAACCTTTCTTTCTATGATTCTATGCTGCCAGAGTCTCAATAAAGGAAAATATAGTTGACATACTGGATGGCATAAAAATTGATAAAGAGCGGGTAATAGAAAGGCTAGCTGCACTTAAAGTAGATAAGTCACCCGGTCCGGATGGGATGCATCCTAGGTTGCTGAGTGAAGTAAGGGAGGAAATTGCGGAGGTACTGGCCATAATCTTCCAAACATCTGTAGACATGGGGGTGGTGCCAGAGGACTGGAGAATTGCAAATGTTACATCCTTATTCAAAAAATGGTGTAAGGATAAACCCAGCAACTATAGGCCAATCAGTTTAACCTCAGTGGTGGGGAAACTTCTAGAAACAATAATCCGGGACAGAATTAACAGGCACTTGGATGAGTGTGGATTCATTAGGGAAAGCCAGCATGGATTTGTTGAAGGCAAATCATGTTTAACTAACCTTATAGTGTTTTTTCGTGAGGTAACAGAGAGGGTAGATAAGGGCAACGTAGTTGATGTGGTATATATGGACTTTCAAAAGGCATTTGATGAAGTGCCACATGGTAAGCTTGTCATCAAGATTGCGGCCCATGGAATAAAGGGGGCAGTAGCAACACGGATACAGAATTGGCTAAGTGACAGGAAACAGAGAGTAATGTTGAACGGTTGTTTTTCGGACTGGAGGGAGATGTACAGTGGTGTTCCCCAGGGGTCAGGACTGTGACCACTGCTTTTCCTGATATATATTAATGACTTGGACTTGGGTGTGCAGGGCACAATTTCCAAATTTTCAGATGACACAAAACTTGGAAGTGTAGTGAACAGTGAGGAGGATAGCAATATACTTCAAGAGGATATAGACAGGCTGGTGGCATGGACTGACACGTGGAAGATGAAATTTAATGCAGAAAAATGCGAGGTGTTACATTTCGGTAGGAAGACTGAGGAGAGGCAAAATAAACTAAAGGGCACAATTCTAAAAGGAGTACAGGAACAAAGAGATCTGGGGGTGTATGTACACAAATCGTTGAAGGTGGCAGGGCAGGGTGAGAAAGCAGTTAAAAAAAGTATACAGGATACTGGGCTTTATAAAGAGAGGCATAGATTACAAAAGCAAGGAAGTCATGATGAACCTTTATAAAACACAGATTCAGCCACACCTGGAGTATTGTCTCCAGTTCTGGGCACCGCACTTTAGGAAAGATGTGAAGGTCTTAGAGAGGATAGAATCATACTATCATAGAAAGGTTACAGCACGGAAGGAGGCATTCAGCCCATTGAGTCCGCACCGGCTCTCTGCAAGAGCAATCCAGCTAGTCCCACTCCATCGCCCTTTCCCCGTAGCCCCAGAAATTTTTTCCTTTCAAGTTCATTGCGACAGTGCAAGAGGCCGAGGCAAGCGACCGGCAGGTCAGGTGATCACTTTGCTGAACACCTCCGCTATGTCCTCAGGGGCTGCCTCCCTGGTGCTAGAGTCAAGGATGTCATGGAGCGACTGCAGGGCATTCTGGAGGGGAAGGGTGATCAGCCAGTAGTCATGGTCCATATCGGTACCAACGGCATAGGTAAAAAAAGGGATGAGGTCCTGCAAGGTGAATTTAAGGAGTTAGGAGATAAATTAAAAAGTAGGACCTCAAAGGTAGTGATCTCAGGATTACTACCAGTGCCACGTGCTAGTGAGTTCAGGAACAAGAGAATAGACCAGATGAATGCGTGGCTGCAGGGATGGTGTAGGAGGGAGGGATTTAGATTCCTGGGACATTGGGACCGGTTCTGGGGAAGGTGGGACCTGTACAAGCGGGACGGGTTACACCCGAGCAGGACCGGGACCAATGTCCTCACCGGGGTGTTTGCTAGTGCTGTTGGAGAAGGTTTAAACTAGAATGGCAGGGGGATGGGAACCTGAGCAGGGAGACAGAGGAGGGGGAAACAAGGATAGAAATACAAGACAGAAATGGAAGAAGCAATAATGGAAGGCAGAGAAAACAAGGGCAAAAAACAAATAGGGCCATATTGCAAAATAAAACTAAGATGACTCGCAATCTTAAAAAGGCAAGTCTAAAGGCATTGTGTCTAAATGCGCGGAGCATTCCCAATAAGGTAGATGAATTAACAGCGCAGATAGATATTAACGGGTATGATATAGTTGCGATTACGGAGACGTGGCTGCAGGGTGACCAAGGATGGGAACTGAACATCCAGGGGTATTTAATATTCAGGAAGGACAGGCAAAAAGGGAAATGAGAGGGGGTAGCATTGTTAGTAAAGGAGAAAATCAATGCAATAGTGAGGAAGGATATTGGCTTGGAAAATCACGATGTGGAATCTGTATGGGTGGAGCTAAGAAACACCAAGGGGCAGAAAACGTTGGTGGGGGTTGTCTATAGGCCCCCAAATAGTAATGGAGATGTAGGGGAGGGCATTAAACAGGAAATTGGAGACGCATGCAAGAAGGGTACAACTATAATCATGGATGACTTTAATCTATATATAGATTGGTCAAACCAAATTAGCAATAATACTATGGGGGAGGAATTCCTGGAGTGTGTACATGACGGTTTTCCAGACCAATACGTTGAGGAACCAACTAGAGAACAGGCAATCCTAGACTGGGTGTTGTGCAATGAGAAAGGATTAATTAACAATCTTGTTGTGCAGGGTCCCTTAGGGAAGAGCAACCATAACATGATAGAATTCCTCATTAAGATGGAGAGTGAAGTAGTTGAATCTGAAACTAGGGTCCTGAATTTAAATAAAGGAAATTATGAAAGTATGAGGTGCGAGTTGGCTACGATAGATTGGGGAACTTTACTAAAAGGGATGACGGTGGATAGGCAATGGCTAATATTTAAAGAACATGTGCAGGAATTACAACAATTATTCATTCCTGTCTGGCGCAAAAATAAAACAGGAAAGGTGGCTCAACTGTGGCTTACAAAAGAAATTAGAGATAGTATTAGATCCAAAGAGGAGACACACAAAATTGCCAGAAAAAGCAGCAAGCCTGAGGATAGGGAGCAGTTCAGAATTCAGCAAAGGAGGACAAAGAGATTGATTAAGAGGTGAAAAATGGAGCATGAGAGTAAACTAGCAGGGAACATAAAAACTGACTGTAAAAGATTTTATAAATATGTCAAGAGAAAAAGATTAGTGAAGACAAATGTAGTCAGAAATGGGGGAAATTATAATGGGGAACAAAGAAATGGCAGAACAATTAAACACATACTTTGGTTCTGTCTTCAAAGGAGGACACAAATAACCTCCCAGAAATCTTAGGGAACCAAGGGTCCAGTGAGAGGGAGGAACTGAAGGAAATTAGTATTAGTAAAACAATAGTGCTAGGGAAATTAATGGGGCTAAAGGCTGACAAATCCCCAGGGCCTGATAATCTACATCCCAGAGTACTAAAGGAAGTGGCCCTGGAAATAGTGGATGCATTGGTGATCATCTTCCAAAATTCTATAGACTCTGGAACAGTTCCTACAGATTGGAGGGTGGCAAATGTAACCCCACTATTTAAAAAAGGAGGGAGAGAAAAAACAGGGAATTACAGGCCAGTTAGCCTAACATCAGTAGTGGGGAAAATGCTCGAGTCTATTATAAAGGATGTGATAACAGAACACTTGGAGGGCATTAACGGGATTGGACAAAGTCAGCAAGGGTTTATGAAAGGGAAATCATGCTTAACAAATCTACTGGAGTTTTTTGAGGATGCAACCAGTCGAATAGATAGGAGCGAACCAGCGGACGTGGTGTATTTGGATTTTCAGAAGACTTTTGATAAGGTCCCACACAAGAGGTTAGTGTGCAAAATTAAGGCACATGGGATTGGGGGGAATATACTGGCTTGGACTGAGAATTGGTTGACAGACAGGAAACAGAGAGTAGGAATAAACGGGTCTTTTTCCGGGTGGCAGGCAGTGACTAGTGGGGTACCACAGGGATCAGTGCTTGGGCCCCAGCTATTCACAATATATATCAATGATTTGGATGAGGGAACTAAATGTAACATTTCCAAGTTTGCAGACAACACAAACCTGGGGTGGAATGTGAGCTGTGAGGAGGATGCAAAGAGGCTCCAATGTGATTTAGACAAGTTGGGTGAGCGGGCAATAACATGGCAGATGCAGTATAATGTGGATAAATGTGAGGTTATCCACTTTGGTTGTAGAAACAGAAAGGCAGATTATTATCTGAATGGTAATAGATTGGGAAAGAGGGAGGTGCAACGAGACTTGGGTGTCCTTGTACACCAGTCGCTGAAAGCGATCATTCAGGTGCAGCAGTTAGGAAGGCGAATGGTATGTTGGCCTTCATTGCAAGAGGATTTGAGTACAGGAGCAGGGATGTCTTACTGTAGTTATATAGGGCCTTGAGGAGACCACATCTGGAGTATTGTGTGCAGTTTTGGTCTCCTTATCTGAGGACTGATGTCCTTGCCATGGAGGGAGTGCAACAAAGGTTTACCAGACTGATTCCCGGGATGGCAGAACTGACGTATGAGGAGAGATTGGGTCGACTAGGCCTATATTCACTAGAGTTTAGAAGAATGAGAGGTAATCTCATCGAAACATATAAAATTCTAATAGGACTAGACAGACTAGATGCAGGGAGGATGTTCCCAATGGTTGGGGAGTCCAGAACCAGGGGTCACAGTCTCAGGATACGGGGTATGCCATTTAGAACCGAGATGAGGAGAAATTTCTTCACTCAGAGGGTGGTGAACCTGTGGAATTCTCTACCACAGAAGGCAGTGGAGGCCAAGTCATTAGATGTATTCAAGAAGGAGATAGATATATTTCTTAATGCTAAAGGGATCAAGGGATATGGGGGAAAAGCGGGAACAGAGTATTGAGTTTGACGATCAGCCATGATCATTTTGAATGGCGGAGCAGGCCCAAAGGGCCAAATGGCCTACTCTTGCTCCTATTTTCTATGTTTCTCTATGTTTCTATGTATCCCATTCCCTTTTGAAGGCCATGATTAAATCTGCCTCCACCACCCCCTCAGGCAGTGCATTCCAGATCCTAACCATTCATTGTGTAAAAAACTTTTTCCTCATGTCACCTTTGAATCTTTGATTGCTCCGAGCAGCGAGCACTGTTGGTTCGCCACTCGGAGCAATTTCTGGGCCATTCTGCTCGAGGAAGACAGCACACAACCTAATCCCAGTCCCAACAATGTAACACCCTTGTTTAAAAAGGGTAGTAGGCAGAAGGCTGGAAATTATAGACCAGTTAGCTTAACATCTGCGGTGGGTAAAATTTTGGAGTCTATTATTAAGGAGACAGAACATTTGGACAAAGTCAGCATGGCTTTACTAAGGGGAAGTCATGTCTGACAAATTTGCTTGAGTTCTTTGAGGATATAACGTACAGGGTGGATAAAGGGGAACCAGTGGACGTAGTGTATTTGGACTTCCAGAAGGCATTCGACAAGGTGCCACATAAAAGATTATTGCTCAAGATAAAGAATCACTGGATTGGGGGTGATATTCTGGCATGGGTGGAGGATTGGTTGTCTAACAGGAAGCAGAGAGTTGGGATAAATGGTACATTCTCGGACTGGCAACCTGTAGCCAGTGGTGTTCCGCAGGGGTCGGTGCTGGGTCCCCAACTCTTTACAATCTATATTAACGATTTGGAGGAGGGGACCGAGTGTAACATATCAAAGTTTGCAGATGATACAAAGATGGGAGGGAAAGTAGAGAGTGAGGAGTACATAAAAAACCTACAAGGGGATATAGACAGGCTGGGTGAGTGGGCGGAGATTTGGCAGATGCAATACAATATTGGAAAATGTGAGCTTATGCACTTTGGCAGGAAAAATCGGAGAGCAAGTTATTATCTTAATGGCGAGCAACTGGAAAGTACTGCAGTACAAAGGGATCTGGGGGTCCTAGTGCAAGAAAATCAAAAAGTTAGTTTGCAGGTGCAGCAGGTGATCAAGAAGGCCAATGGAATGTTGGCTTTTATTGCTCGGGGGATAGAATATAAAAACAGGGAGGTATTGCTGCAGTTATATAAGGTATTGGTGAGACCGCACCTGGAATACTGCATACAGTTTTGGTGTCCATACTTAAGAAAAGACATACTTGCTCTCGAGGCAGTACAAAGAAGGTTCACTCGGTTAATCCCGGGGATGAGGGGGTGGACATATGAGGAGAGGTTGAGTAGATTGGGACTCTACTCATTGGAGTTCAGAAGAATGAGAGGCGATCTTATTGAAACATATAAGATTGTAAAGGGGCTTGATGGTTTGGATGCGGTAAGGATGTTCCCAAGGATGGGTGAAACTAGAACTAGGGGGCATAATCTTAGAATAAGGGGCTGCTCTTTCAAAACTGAGATGAGGAGAAACTTCTTCACTCAGAGGGTAGTAGGTCTGTGGAATTTGCTGCCCCAGGAAGCTGTGGAAGCTACATCATTAAATAAATTTCAAACAGAAATAGACAGTTTCCTAGAAGTAAAGGGAATTAGGGGTTACGGGGAGCGGGCAGGAAATTGGACATGAATTTAGATTTGAGGTTAGGATCAGATCAGCCATGATCTTATTGAATGGCGGAGCAGGCTCGAGGGGCCGATTGGCCTACTCCTGCTCCTATTTCTTATGTTCTTATGTAACAGGCACCATGAGGTGGAGATGACAAGCCAGGCTGGCTGGCCATGTCATTTTCTACATGTGGGGAAAACACCTCATTTCCCACTGACAAGTCTGTGCGTGGAATCTCGCTAAACCTCTATCTCCTCCTTTAAGATGCTCCTTAAAATTTCTTTGACGAAGCTTTTTGTTGCCAGAGATAAGACCAAAGAGCTACAAAATACAGACAGTTAGTCTCCTGGAGAACCTTGCTTTTCTGCTACAACCATCTCCATGTACTTCACCGCCAAACTTCGATGGACAGGCATCTCATTGAGCAGATCTTTGGAGTCACAACTCTAACGCTTACACTTGCGAATGGTTTGTCCAAATAACACTGGTGTGCTGAACGTTGTGCAACCCTCCCATCAACAGGAGTACAGTCATGGACTTTGATGAGAAGCAGTAACAACACATGCTGAAAACGAGGATGCGCAGCTGGGGGAGATTAGTTCATCAGGCTGATTGATTAATTAGGGCACACACATGGCCCATTCAACAGGGCACTTGCACATAACCCATTCCGTTTACTCCATCTATACTGCAGCTGCACATCATTTCTCTATTTACCCACATCACTGTTCTCCACTTGGCTCTTTCCATCTTAAAAGTCCATAAAGAAAATGGCAAATTGGCAAATAGCTTTAAGTGAAATGTCTTTATTTATGTCACACAGTGTAAAAAGAGTATGTGTACAAAGATGTGTCGGAATGCTGTCCCTTTGGCCATGTCCTTAATCCATTCTTCTATTATAAGACTATGGTCAGAATGGGAGGGTTCTTAGAATTCATCTATCGCTATTTCCTTAATCAGTAGATTGCATAGCAACTAGAAGGATGCAGTGCTAGATGTAGCAATGAAGCAGGAGGTTAAAGAAAAAATAACATTGAAAAAAAGGCATAGATGAATATAGGGGGAATCATTTCCAAATGGATTAATCAAATAGATTAGCGGCTAACATAGAAGGGAACCAAAAAGTCTTTTTATAAACATATAAATAGTAAAAGGGAAGTCAAAGGAAGGGTGCAACTGATTAGGGACAAAAAAGATCTTCTTGTGGAGGCAGAGGGCATGGCTGAGGTACTAAATGAATACTTCGCATCGGTCTTCACTAGAGAAGAGGATGTTGCCATTGTAGCAGTAAATGAGGAGGTAGTAGCGATATTGGACAGGATAAAAATAGATAGAGGAGGTACTTAAAAGATTGGCAGTACTCAAAGTAGAAAAACCACCCGGTCCAGATGGGATGCATCCTAGGTTACTGAGGGAAGTAAGGGTGGAAATTGCAGAGGTTGTGGCCACAATCTTCCAATCCTCCTTAGATATGGAGATAGTCCCAGAGGACTATTTAAGGTGAGAGGGGAGAGATACAAAAGGGTCCAAAGGGGCAATTTTTTCACTCAAAGGGTGGTGAGTGTCTGGAACGAGCTGCCAGAGGCAGTAGTAGAGGCGGGTACAATTTTGTCTTTTAAAAAGCATTTGGACAGTTACATGGGTAAGATGGGTATAGAGGGATATGGGCCAAGTGCAGGCAATTGGGACTAGCTTAGTGGTATAAACTGGGCGACATGGACATGTTGGGCCGAAGGGCCTGTTTCCATGTTGTAACTTCTATGATTCTATGATTCTATGACTGGAGGATTGCAAATTTTCCACCCCTGTTCAAAAAAGGGGAGAGGGATAAACTCGGCAATTACAGGTCAGTCAGCCTAATGGTGGTGGGGAAGCTTTGAGACACAATAATCCGGGACAAAATTAATTGGCACTTGGAAAAGTACAGGCTAATAAATGAAAGTCAGCCTGGATTTGTTACTTGATAGGGTTCTTTGTTGAAGTAACGGAGAGGGTTGATGAGGGTAGTGCGGTTGATCTGTATATGGACTTCCAAAAGGCATTTGATAAAGTACCAAATAATAGACTCGTTAGCAAAATTAAAGCCCATGAGTTTAAAGGGACAGTGACAGTGTGGATACAAAATTGGCTAAAATACAGAAAGCGAGAGTAGTGGTGAACGGTTGTTTTGCGGACTGGAGGGAAATATACAGTGGTGTTCCCCAGAGTTCAGTATTAGGACCACTGCTCTTTATGACATATATATGAATGACCTGGACTTGGGTATAGAGGGTATAATTTCAAAGTTTTCAGATGACATGAAACTCAGGAATGTAGTAAACGAGTTGGAGGATAGTAACAGACTTTAGAAGGACATAAACAGACTGGTGAAATGGGCAGACACATGGCAGATGAAATTTAACGCAGAGAAGTATGAAGTGATACATTTTGGTAGGAAGAATGAGGAGAGGTAATATAAACTAAACGGTACAATTTTAAAGGAAGTGCAGGAGCAGAGAGACGTGGGGGTATATCTGCACAAATTTTTGACGGCGACAGGACAGTTGAAAAGGCTGTTGAAAAGCATATGGGATCCTGGGCTTTATTAATAGAGGCATAGAGCACAAAAGCAAGGAAGTTATGCTAAAACTTTACAAAATACTGGTTAGGCCTCAGCTGGAGTATTTTGTTCAATTCTGGGCACCACATTTTTGGAAGGATGTCAAGGCCTTAAAGAGGGTGCAGAAAAGATTTACTAGAATGATTCCAGGGATGAGCGACTTCAGTTATATGGAGAGACTGGAAAAGCTGGGGTTGTTCTCCTTATATCAGAGAAGGTTAAGGGGAGATTTGATAGAGGTATTCAAAATCATGAACAGTTTTGATAGAGTAATTAAGGAGAAACTGTTTCCAGTGGCAGGAGGGTCAATAACCAGAGGACACAGTTTTAAGGTGATAGGCAAAAGAGCCAAAGGTGACATGAGGAAACATTTTTTTACGCAGCAAGTTGCAATAATCTGGAATGCACTGCCTGAAAGGGTGATGGAAGCAGATTCAATAGTAACTTTCAAAAAGGAATTAGATAAATACTTGAAGGGAAAAAATTTGCATGGCTATGGAGAAAGAGCAGGGGAGTTGAACGAATTGGATAGCTCTTTCAAAGAGCCAGCACAGGCATGCTGGGCCAAATGGACTCCTTCTGTGCTGTACCTACTATGATACTATGATAAAAAGCATAGAAGAAAAGGGGGAGATTAGGAAGGTGAAGAAATACTAATGAAAAATGGTAGACAACATAAAAAGAAATAGCAAGAAAAAGGATGGCTAAGGAAGGGATGGGACCACTTAGAGACAAAAAGGTCATCATGTACTTGCAAGTGAGGGAATGGCAGAGATGCTTAATAAGTATTTTGCATCAGTTTTAGAGGAAGATGAAGATGGGACTGTAGGAGTAGGTGAGGAGAGAGTGGAAGAGCTACTGCAGGAGATAATTTTTCAAAAGGATATTATATTAAAAAGTCTGAACCTGCGGTTCCTCTCGTACTAAGCAGGATTACTACTGCAACAACACATCATCAGTAGGGAAAAACTAACCTGTCTCACGACGGTCTAAACCCAGTTCACGTTCCATTGGATGAGGATTGGGGTGAGTGATTGTGGTGGGGTGACTAATGGGGAGGTGAGGAAGTGCTAAGAAGTGCAGGTAAGTTGAGGATGAGCCTTAAGTGGGTGTGAGGAATGATGCGATGGAGTAGTCTTGGTGGTGCAGAATGAGTTGGTTGGGGGTGGGAAGGGGACGGTAATGTGCCCCCCCACATCACCACTACTCTCTGCTTTCTGTCTCTTAGCCTAAATTGCATCATAGAATCATAGAAGTTTACAACATGGAAACAGGCCCTTCGGCCCAACATGTCCATGTCGCCCTGTTTATACCACTAAGCTGGTCCCAATTGCCTGCACTTGGCCCATATCCCTCTATACCCATCTTACCCATGTAACTATCCAAATGCTTTTTAAAAGACAAAATTGTACCCGCCTCTACTACTGCCTCTGGCAGCTCGTTCCAGACACTCACCACCCTTTGAGTGAAAAAATTGCCCCTCTGGACCCTTTTGTATCTCTCCCCTCTCACCTTAAATCTATGTCCCCTCGTTATAGACTCCCCTACCTTTGGGAAAAGATTTTGACTATCTACCTTATCTATGCCCCTCATTATTTTATAGACTTCTATAAGATCACCCCTCAACCTCCTACTCTCCAGGGAAAAAAGTCCCAGTCTATCTAACCTCTCCCTAAAAGTCAAACCATCAAGTCCCGGCAGCATACTAGTAAATCTTTTCTGCACTCTTTCTAGTTTAATAATATCCTTTCTATAATAGGGTGACCAGAACTGTACACAGTATTCCAAGTGTGGCCTTACTAATGTCTTGTACAACTTCAACAAGACATCCCAACTCCTGTATTCAATGTTCTGACCAATGAAACCAAGCAAGCTGAATGTCTTCTTTACCACCCTATCCACCTGTGACTCCACTTTCAAGGAGCTATGAACCTGTATTCCTAGATCTCTTTGTTCTATAACTCTCCCCAACGCCCTACCATTAACGGAGTAGGTCCTGGCAGACGACTGAGAGGTCTTGAGCAGCCTTATAGCATACTTAACTGTAGATGTGGCTGTCGTTATATTGATACTGTTGGTCGATGATGGGGTTCCTCAGAGGTGTCATAAGCCACGTGTGCAGGGGGTATCCCTTGTTCCCGAGGAGACAGGCCTTAAGGGTGTTCGGTGCGTGGAAGAGGGACGGGATGTTGGATTCCCTCAGAATGAAGGAATCATGGCAGCTGCCAGGGAATCTGGTGCACACGTGAAGGAATCTTTTACGGTGGTTACAAATGAGCTGAGTGTCGATGGAGTGATAGCCCTTTCTGTTGATGAACAGTCCTGGCGGAGGTGCTCATATTGCTATATGAGTGGAATCGATTGCACCCTGCACCCATGGGAAGCCAGCCACAGAGTGGAATCCCACTGCCCTCTCCGTCTGGCTCAGGTCGTCCATGGGGAAGTTGACGTAGTCCGGGGCCCTGCGAAACAAGCCAACGCTGACCTGCCTTATGCACTTGCATGCAGACGACTGAGAGGCCCCAGCGATGTCCCCGGTGGCACCCTGGAATGATCCAGAGGCGACTGAAGTTGAGGGCAGTGGTGACTTTAACTGCAACGGGCAACAAGATGCTGCAGCTGGGAGCAGCTCGGCATGAACGAGGCTGCAGATGTTTGCGACCACCTGGTGACTCACTCTGAGCCTCCGTATGCACTGCTCCTCAGAGGGGTCCAGGAAGCTGAGCCTTGGTCTGTCGACCCTGTGGCAAGGGGAGTGCCTCCTGCGACGTCGCTCTCTCTGTTGTTGCCCTCTGTGATTTTGTGCAGGTGCCTGTGTTGTAGAGCCCCAAGTGGCAGAAGTATAGGTTCAGTATCATAGTGGTTATGTTATGGACTAGTAATCCGAAGTCATGAATTCAAATCCTGCCACGGCAGCTGGGGAATTTTAATTCAACTAATTAAGTTAAATTTAAAATAAAAAAACTAGTATCAGTAATGGTGGCCATTAATGGATAACTGATAAATCAAAACTACCGTTTTGTTGTAAAAAACTCATCTGGTTCACTAATGCCCTTTCGGGAAGGAAACCTGCCGTCCATACCCGGTCTGGCTGATATGTGACTCCAACCCCACAGAAATGTGGTTGATTCGTAATTGCCCTCTGAAATGGCCTAACAAGCCACTCAGTTGTACGATCTCGCAACGAAAAGTCATAATAAGAATGAAACCGGAAGGACTACCCGGCATCAGATGACCAGGCACCGGACACGACAACGGTAAACCAAGCCCAATCGACTCTGCAAAGTCCTCCTCACTAACATCTAGGGACTTGTGCCAAAATTGGGAGAGCTGTCCCACAGACTAGTCAAGCAATAGCCATACTCACAGAATCATACCTTTCAGCCAACGACCCAGACTCTACCATCACCATCCCTGGGTATGTCCTGTCCCACCGGCAGGACAGACCCACCAGAGGTGGCGGTACAGTGATACACTGTCAGGAGGGAGTGTCCTTGGGAGCCCTGAACAACGACTTCGGACCCCACAAAATCTCATGCCATCAGGTCAAACATGGGCAAGAAACCTCCTGCTGATTACCACCTACCGCCCTCCCTCAGCTGATGAATTAGTCCTCCTCCATGTTGAGCACCACTTGGAGGAAGCACTGAGGGTAGCAAGGGCACAGAATGTATTCTGGGTGGGGGACTTCAATGTTCATCACCAAGAGTGGCTCGGAAGCACCACTACTGACCGAGTTGGCCGAGTCCTGAAGGACATAGCTGCCAGACTGGGCCTGCGGCAGGTGGTGAGCAAACCAACACGAGGGAAAAACCTAATTGACCTCATCCTCACCAATCTACCTGTCGCAGATGCATCTGTCCATGACAGTATTGGTAGGAGTGACCACCGCACAGTCCATCTGGGGACGAAATCCCGTCTTCGCACTGAGGATACCATTCAACGTGTTGTGTGGCACTACCACCGTGCTAAATGGGATAGATTCAGAACAGATCTAGCAGCTCAAAACTAGGCATCCATGAGGCGCTGTGGGCCATCAGCAGCAGCAGAATTGTATTCCAGCACAATCTGTAACCTCATGGCCCGGCATATTCCTCACTCTACCATTACCAACAAGCCAGGGGATCAACCCTGGTTCAATGAGGAGTGTAGAAGAGCATGCCAGGAGCAGCACCAGGTGTACCGAAAAATGGGTTGCCAACCTGGTGAAGCTACAACACAGGACTACATGCATGCTAAACAGCAGAAGCATCATGCTATAGACAGAGCTAAGCGATTCCACAGATCAAAGCTCTGCAGTCCTGCCACATCCAGTCGTGAATGGTGGAGGACAATTAAAAACGAACAGGAGGAGGAGGCTCTGCAAACATCCCCATCCTCAATGATGGCACAGTCCAACACGTGAGTGCAAAAGACAAGGCTGAAGCGGTTGCAATCATCTTCAGCCAGAAGTGCCGAGTGGATGATCCATCTCGGCCTCCTCCTGATATCCCCACCATCACAGAAGCCAGTCTTCAGCCAATTCGATTCATTCCACATGATATCAAGAAACGGCTGAGTGCACTGGATACAACAGAGGCTATGGGCCCCGACAACATCCCAGATGTAGTGCAGAAGACTTGTGCTCCAGAACTAGCCGCGCCTCTAGCCAAACTGTTCCAGTACAGCTACAACACTGGCATCTGCCCAACAATGTGGAAAATTGACCAGTTATGTCCCGTTCACAAAAAGCAGGACAAATCGAACCAGCCAATTACCACCCCATTAGTCTACTTTTAATCATCAGCAAAGTGATGGATGGTGTCGTCGACAGTGCTATCAAGCGGCACTTACTCACCAATAACCTGCTCACCGATGCTCAGTTTGGGTTCCGCCGGGACCACTCGGCTCCAGCCTTGGTCCAAACATGGACAAAAGAGCTGAATTCCAGAGGTGAGGTAAGAGTGACTGCCCTTGACATCAAGGCAGCATTTGACCGAGTGTGGCACCAAGGAGCCCCAGTAAAATTGAAGTCAATGGGAATCAGGGGGAAAACTCTCCAGTGGCTGGAGTCATACCTAGCACAAAGGAAGATGGTAGTGGTTGCTGGAGGCCAATCATCTCAGCCCCAGGACATTGCTGCAGGAGTTCCTCAGGGCAGTGTCCGAGGCCCAACCATCTTCAGCTGCTTCATCAATGACCTTCCCTCCATCATAAGGTCAGAAATGGGGATGTTTGCTGATGATTGCACAGTGTTCAGTTCCATTCGTAACCCCTCAGATAATGAAGCAGTCCGTGCCCGCATGCAGCAAGACATGGACAACATCCAGGCTTTGGCTCATAAGTGGCAAGTTACATTCGTGCCAGACAAGTGCCAGACAATGACCATCTCCAATAAGAGAGAGTCTAACCACCTCTCTTTCACATTCAACGGCATTACCATCGCCGAATCCCCCACCATCAACATCCTGGGGGTCACTATTGACCAGAAACTTAACTGAACCAGCCACATAAATACCGTGGCTACCAGAGCAGGTCAGAGGCTGGGTATTCTGCAGCGAGTGACTCACCTCCTGACTCCCCAAAGCCTTTCCACCATCTACAAGGCACAAGTCAGGAATGTGATGGAATACTTTGCGTAGATGAGTGCAGCTTCAACAACACTCAAGAAGCTCAACACCATCCAGGATAAAGCAGCCCGCTTGATTGGCAACCCATCCACCACCCTAAACGTTCACTCCCTTCACCACCGGCACAGTGTGGCTGCAGTGTGTACCATCTACAGGATGCACTGCAGCAACTCGCCAAGGCTTCTTCGACGGCACCTCCCAAACCAGCAATCTCTACCACCTAGAAGGGCAAGGGCAGCAGCCACATGGGAACAACACCACCTGCGCGTTGCCCTCCAAGTCACACACTATCCCGATTTGGAAATATATCGCCGTTCCTTCATCACCGCTGGATCAAAATCCTGGAACTCCCTACTTAACAGGACTGTGAGAGAACCTTCGCCACACGGACTGCAGTGGTTCAAGGTGGCGGCTCACCACCACCTTGGCAATTAGGGATATCCAATAAATGCTGGTCTTGCCAGCAATGCCCACATTCCATGAATGATTAAAAAAAAAGTGCACGCCGTGCCTGGTGAGGCTGGTGGTGTTGCTCATCCTCGGATGTACTGGTGAATGCAGCCATGGCGCCCCCCCCCCACCCCCATCCTGATGGTGTCAGTTTGAGGGGGTCTGAAAAGTTGGTAAATATGCATGAACAGAAGAATTCTGAGTGGAAACTGAGAATTTTCAGTGAAAATACAAAGATCTCCCAGTCAAAAGTTTGTCTAAAAGAACTGAGTGCACTGCTGCAATAACTCACCTTTTATCCCCATCTGTCAAACATGAATTTCAATGTCCAACTGGCTGCTGGCTGAAACCTTTCTCTTGCAACATGGAGTTTTTACCACAGCACAGGAAATATGCTGAGGCTGAATGAAAATTGGTCCCCTGCCTCAATCACCGTGAAATTAATTAGTTCAAATACTTCAAGTATCTAACTAACTGTCTTAACTGTCATCCCGCCGGCTTTAATTGCCAGTGGGACTTCCGCATTCCTGAGGCTCGCATGCACACAGATGCGTCGGTGGGGAACCCGGAAGTTGGCGGGTTGGAGCCGGCTTCCAAACCCGCTCGGGATTTCCCCGATTTTCGGAGCTCCCCCCCTGCTCCCAACGCACCCATACTTGGATTCTAAAATCAGAGCCTATGCCTCTATTTATGAAGCCCAGGATCCCAAATGCTTTTTTAACCGCTTTCTCAACCTGCGTTGCCACTTTCAACGATTTATGCACATATACCCCCAGATCTCTCTGTTCCTCTACCCCTTTGTGTATCTAGTTTATATTGCCTCTCCTCGTTCTTCCCACCGAAATGGATCACTTTGCATTTTTCTGCGTTAAATTTCATCTGCCATATGTCTGCCCATTTCACCAGTCTGTCTATGTCCTTCTGAAGTCTGTTACGATCTTCCACATTGTTTACTACATTCCCGAGTTTCGCAAACTTTGAAATTATACCCTGTATGCCCAAGTCCAGGTCATTAATGTATATCAAAAAGAGCAGTAGTCCTAATACTGACCCCTGGGGGACACCACTATATACTTCCCTCCAGTATTTTTTTTATTATTCGTTCATGGGATGCAAGGCCAGCATTTATTGCCCATCCCTAATTGCCCTCGAGAAGGTGGTGGTGAGCCGCCTTCTTGAACCGCTGCAGTCCGTGTGGTGAAGGTTCCCCCACAGTGCTGTTAGGTAAGGAGTTCCAGGATTTTGACCCAGCGACAATGAAGGAACGGCGATATATTTCCAAGTTGGGATGGTGTGTGACTTGGAGGGGACGTGCATATTCTAAAACAACCGTTCACCACTACTCTCTGCTTTCTGTCCCCTAGCCACAATTTTGTATCCACGCTGCCACTGTCCCTTTAATCCCTTGGGCTTCAGTTTTGCTAACATGTCTGTTATGTGGTATTTTATCAAATGCCTTTTGAAAGTCCATATACACAACATCAACCGCACTAACCTCATCAACCCTCCATTACTTCATCAAAGAACTCAATCAAGTTAGTCAAACACAATTTTCCATTTACAAATCCGTACTGACTTTCATTAATTAGCCCATACTTTTACAAGTGCCAATTTATTTTGTCCTGGGATTATTATCTCTAAAAGTTTCCCCACCACTGACATTAGGCTGACTGGCCTGTAATTGCCAGGTTTATCCCTCTCCCCTTTTTTGAACAGGGGTGTAATCCTCCAGTCCTCCGGCACTGTCCCCATATCAAAGGCGAATTGGAAGATTGTGGCCAGAGCCTCTGCAATTTCTACCCTTACTTCCGTCAGGAACCTCGAATGCATCCCATCGGGTGACTTTTCTACTTTGAGTACTATTTTTATCCTATTCAATATTGCTACTACCTCCTCCTTTACTACTACAATGGCAACATCCTCTTCCTTAGAGAAGATGGATGCAAAGTATTAGTACCTCAGCCATGCCCTCTGCCTCCACAAGATCCCCTTTTTTGTCCCTAATCGGTCCTGCCCTTTTACTATTTATGTTTATAAATGACTTTTGGGTTCCCTTTTATGTTAGCTGCTAATCTCTCTTTGCCCCTCTTATTTCCCTTTTTTCTATACTTTCTGTATTTACCCTGGTTTTCTACTGTATTATGAACTTTACATTCGTCATAAGCTTCCATTTTCTGTTGGGCTTTATCTCAACGGGGCTGGAATACAATGGGGAGAAAGTTATGCTTCACTTGTATAGAACCTTGGTCAGACCTGGAGTACTGAGTTCAGTTTTGGGCACAATACTTCAGGAAGGATATGGGGTGCAGCGCAGATTCATCAGAATACCAGGGCAAAGAGGGTTAAATTATGAGGACAAGTTGTGTAAATTTGGCTTGCATTCCCTTGAGTATCAGAGATTGGGAGGTGATCTGATCAAGTGGTTCAAAATGTTAAAAGAATTTGATAGGGTAGGTTTGGAGAAACTATTTCCTCTGGTGGGGGGGAATCACGATTTGAGAAAGAACTTTCTCACCCAGAGGGTGGTTGGAGTCTGGAACTCACTGCCTGAGAGGGTTGTGGAGGCAGGAACCCTCACAACATTCAAGAAGCATTTGGATGAGCACTTGAAATGCCATAGCATACAAGGCTACAGACCAAATGCTGGAATATGGGATTAGATTAGACTGGGCTTGATGGCCGGCGCGGACACGATGGGCCGAAGGGCCTCTATCCGTGCTGTATAACTCTATGACTCTATGACTAACAAGGAGTCATAATCTTAAAATTAGAGCAAGGCCATTCTGGAGCAAAATCAGGAAGCATTTTTTTGCACAAAACATAGCAGCAATTTGGAACTCTTTCCCCCAAAAGGCTGTGGATGCTGGGGGACAAGAGGTGCTTTCAAGATTGAGATCAATAGATTTTTGTTAGGTAAGGGTAACCAGGGATATGGAGTAAAATGGAGCTGAGGTGCAGATCCGCCATGATCTAATTGAATGGTGGAGCAAGTCCGAGGGACTGAATAGCCTACTCTTGTTTCTAATATTCCTAAGACTAAACCTGACATTTAGAACAGAGAGCAGCAGAAATTTCTTTACAGTGTTGTGAGGCTATGGAATTAACTCCCAGGGTTAGTGCTTGAGGCAAAAACTACGTCAGCATTCAAGATTAGATTGGATAGATGGAGGAAGGAAAAGTGAATGAAGGGATTACAGGAACAGGGTGGGTAAATGCAATTAGGACTATTTGCTTATGTGAAGGGTAAACACAAACATGGACGGGCTGGGCAGAATGGTCTGTTTCTACATTGTGGAATCTATGTATTTCCAACTCCTGACCACTCAACTTCCCTTTCGAGCCACAGTCCAGCTTCCACCTTTCTCATAGTACCAATGGACATGGACTAAAATCACATCCCCTCTGGCTATGACCATACATACACAAATACAAATTAAGAGCAGGAGTGGGCCATTCAGCCCTTCGAGCCTGCTCTACCATTTGATAAGATCATGGCTGATCTGATTGTGACCTCAACCCATACTTTTCTGTCGACCTACTATAACCTTTGACTCCCTTGTTAATCAGGAATCTATCTAACTCAGCCTTAAAAATATTCAATGACCCGGCCTCCGCTGCTCTCTGGGGAAGGGAGTTCCACAGACTCACGACCCTCTGAGAGAAAAAAATTCTCATCATCTCCGTCTTAAATGGAAGACCTCTTATTTTTAAACTGTGGCCCCTAGTTCGAGTCTCTCCCACAAGGGGAAACATCATCTCAGCATCTACCCCTTCAAGTCCCCTCAGGATCTTATATGTTTCAATAAGATCACCTCTCATTCTTCTAAACTCCATTGTATACAGGCCCAACTTGTCCAACCTTTCCTCATAAGATAACCTCCTCATCCCAGGAATCAGTCGAGTGAACCTCCTCTGAACCGCCTCCAAAGCAATTATGTCCTTTCTTAAATAAGGAGACCAACACTGCACACAGTATTCTAGATGTGGTCTCACCAATGCCCTGTACAACTGTAGCAAAACATCTCTACTTTTATATTCCATTCCCCTTGCAATAAATGACAACATTCCATTTGCCTTCCTAATCACTTGCTGTACCTGCATACGAACTTTTTGTGATTCATGTACTCGGACACCCAGATCCCTCTGTACCTCAGAGTTCTGCAATCTCTCTACATTTAAATAATATCCTGCTTTTCTATTCCTCCTGCCAAAGTGGACAAGTTCACATTTTCCCACATTATACTCCATCTGCAAAATTTTTGCCCACTCACTTACCCTATCTATATCCCTTTGGAGACTCCTTAAGCCACCTTCACAATTTACTTTCCTACCTACCTTTGTCATCAGCAAATTTAGCAACCATACATTCAGTCCCTTCATCCAAGTCATTGATATGGATTGTAAATAGTTGAGGCCCAAGCACTGATCCCTGTGGCATTCCACTCGTTACATCTTGCCAACCTGAAAATTACCCATTTATGCCTACTATCTGTTTCCTGTTAGTTAACCAATCCTTTATCCATGCTAATATGTTACCCCCTACACCATGAGCTCTTATTTTGTGTAGTAGCCTTTGATGTGGCACCTTGTCAAAAGCCTTCTGGAAATCCAAGTACACCACATCCACAGGATCCCCTTTATCTACACTGCTTGTTACTTTCTCAAAGAACTCTAATAAATTAGGCAAACACGATTTCCCTTTCACAAAGCCGTGCTGACTCTGCCTGATTGCATTGAGATTTTCTAAGTGCCCTGCGATAACCTCCTTAATAACAGATTCTAGCACTTTCCCTATGACAGATGATAAGCCATCTGGCCTGTAGTTTCCTGCTTTCTGTCTCCCTCCTTTCTTGAATACAGGAGTTACATTCGCTATTTTCCAATCTGATGGGACCCTTCCAGAATCTAAGGAATTTTGGAAAATTAATACCAATAAATCTACTATCTCTTTTAAGACCCTAGGATGAAGTCCGTTGGGACCTGGGGACTTGTCAGCTTTTAGATCTAATTTTTTTTAGAACCCTTTCCCTGGTGATTGTAAATGTTTTAAGTTCCTCCCTCCCTTTCACCTCTTGATTCACAGTTATTTCTGGCATGTTATTTGTATCCTCTATAATGAAGACGGACGCAAAATGTCCGTTCAATTCATCCACCATTTCCTTATTCTCTATTATTAATTCCCCAGACTCACTCTCTAGAGGACCAGCGCTCACTTCACTTACTCTTTTCCTTTTTAAATATCTGCAGAAACTCTTAGTATCTGTTTTTATATTTCTAGCTAGCTTTCTCTCGTACTCTAATTTCTCCCTCCTTATTATTCTTTTAGTCATTCTTTGCTGTTTTTTATATTCTGTCCAATCTTCTGACCTGCCACTAATCTTCATGGAACTGTAAGCTTTTTCTTTCAATTTGATAATATCTTTAACTTCCTTAGTTTGCCACGGATGTTACGTCCTTCCCCTAGAGTCTTTCTTTCTCACTGGAATGTATCTTTGCTGAGTGTTATGAAATATCTCATTAAATGTCTGCTGCTGTATCTCTACTGACATCCCTTAACCTAATTTCCCAGTTCACTTTAGCCAGCTCTGTCTTCATGCCCTCATAATTGCCCTTATTTAAGGTTGAAACACTAGTCTTAGACTTACCCTTCTCTCCCTCAAACTGAATGCGAAATTCAATCATATTGTGATCACTGCTACCTAGAGGCTCCTTTACAATAAGGTCAAAAATTAATCCTGTCTCATTACACATTACCAGATCTAGAATTGCCTGCTCTCTGGTTGGCTCTGGATCGTACTGCTCTAAGAAACTGTCCCGAAAGCACTCGATGAACTCATCTTCCAGGCTACCTTTGCCAATCAGATTCATCCAATCTGTATGTAGATTAAAATCACCCATGATTATCGCAGTTCCTTTCTCACAAGTCCCTAATATTTCTTCGTGCATACCCTGTCCTACAGTGTGGCTACTGTTTGGGGGCCTATAAACTATTCCCACAAATGACTTCTTGCCTTTACTATTTCTTATCTCTACCCAAACTAATTCTACATCTTGGTCTTTAGAACTAAGGTCATTTCTCTCTATTATACTCATGTCATCCTTAATTATCAGAGCTACCCCTCCACCTTTTCCTCGCTTCCTGTCCTTCCAAAATGTCAAGTACCCTTGAATATTCAGCTTCCAGCCTTTGTCATCTTGCAGCCATGTCTCTGTAATGGCTATCAGATCGTACATATTTATTTCTATTTGAGCTGTCAATTCATAACGCATTATTCCTTTATATTCTTCTTTACCTTTCCACAGCATTCAACATTTTCACCTGTCGTTCTCTACCAACATCTCGCCTCCTTCGTACATGATGGAATTTGCTTTCTGGCTCACTAGTCCAGGGCCATAAACTCGAGACTACAGTATCCCCTGTAGCTAATGAGAGTGAGGAACTTAAAGTAATTAAAATCACTAGAGAAAAAGTACTTGAGAAACTAACGGAACTAAAAGCTGATAAATCCCCTGGACCTGATGGCCGACATCCGAGGGTTCTAAAAGAGGTGGCTGCAGAGATAGTGGATGCATTGGTTATGATCTTCCAGAATTCCCTAGATTCTCGGACGGTCCAAGTAGAATGGAAGATAGTAAATGTAACCCTGCTATTCAAGAAAGGAGGGAGAGAGAAAACAGGGAACTACAGGCCAGTTAGCCTGACATCAGTCATCGGGAAAATGCTGGAAGTGGCAACAGGGCACCTAGAAAATCATAATAGGATCTGGCAGAGTTATGATGGGGAAATCGTGTTTGACAAATTTATTAGAGTTTTTTGAGGATGTAACTAGCAGGGTAGATAAAGGGGAACCAGTGGATGTTGTATATTTGGATTTTCAAAAGGCATTCGGTAAGGTGCCACATAAAAGGTTGTTACGCAGGATAAGGACTCATGGGGTTGGGGGTAACATAATACCATGGATAGATGATTGGTTAATGGACAGAAAACAGAGAGTAGGGATAAACGGGTCATTTTCAGATTGGCAGGCTAGTGGGGTGCCGCAAGGATCGGTGCTTGGGCCTCAGCTATTTACAATCTATATTAATGACTGAGATGAAGGGACCGAGTGTAATGTATCCAAGTTTGCTGACGATACAAAGCTAGGTGGTAAAGTAAGCTGTGAGGAGGTCACAAAGGCCCCGATATTACCGGGGAGGCGGGATGGTAACAGGGGGGCGGGGATGACTGGGCATGCAGGTAACCCGCCCAGTAAAATCCGTCCGTTCCCCACGCGATCACGGGTAAATTGGAGCCACTTAACGTGGCTTCCGTGTTTGAAACCTGCACAACGGGCGGACTGCACACCCGCATCAAAGGCTGTCAGCTGCAGCAGCCCTATGTAAAGGGGCAGTCCTCCAATGCCACTCCTGGACCAAACAACCAAAATTACATAACGGAGCAACCCAGGGGAAAGGATACTCCGAGATTGAGTAATGCCTCACTCCAGGTGCTACTGGATGGGGTGAGGAGGAGGAGGGATGTATTTTACCTGGCGGACGGGAGGAATTGGCCTGCCTCTGCCACCAAGAAGGCCTGGCTCGAGGTGGCAGAGGAGGTCACCAGCAGCAGTAACATCTCCCACACATGGATACAGTGCAGGAAGCATTTCAATGACCCAACTAAGTCAGCCAAAGTGAGTACACTTACTCATTCTCCTACATTCCGTCTTCCACATCACCGCCCCCACCCCCCACCCCACAACGCATTCTACACTGCCAACACTAATCTATCACATCACTCCTCACACCCACTCAAAGCTCATCCTCAACTTACCTGCACTTACTCACCACTTCCTCACCTCCCCATTACTCACCCCACCACTACCACTCAACCCAATCCTCACCCAATGTGATGGCTCTGTCTCATACTCACCCTCTGATGCATCTCTTTCACCGTCAGCCTCACCCAAACCAATGCATTCAGCGGTTGGCCACGTCACCATCACTCACTTACGCGTCTGTACTTTCTCCCCTTACAGAAGAGAGCCCAGAATACATGGGAGAGGGCGAGGACCGGAGGGGGGGCCGCAACATCTAGTCGTCCTCACAGACACGGAGCAGGAGGTGCTGGAACTGAGCCACACCCTCGAGTGCCTGTCTGTCGGGGACGCCGAGACTGGCACCCGACAAATGTCTGGTGACAGAACTTTAACATTCAGCACTCACAATATGAATTGATGTTAACATGCCTTGCCATCTTCAGCACCTCAACATCTGTCAACATGCTTAATATTGCCTTCTGTTCTCATCAGCGGCCGCCGAGACGGTGGAGGGTGATTCCTCAGAGGACCTGCCGGACACCATCTGAGCGTGCCATCCACCAGCGCAGAAACACATACCTCGGTGGGTCCCCGTCCTTAATTAGTTGGGGTCGCTCATGGTGAGTCACAACACACGTGAGCACGAGCAGACACTGGTGGCAGGGGCAGCTGTGGAGAGTCCGCGTCAGTGAGAGCACTCTTCTCCAGGCTCTGCTCAGCTGGACACAGATGCTGAACCCTGGGAGCCATCCTTTCAGAGGAGAATGTTTGAGGGACAGCAGCACATCTGCCAGGTACTGGAACAGGTGCCACGCGCACTCTCCGCAAACACGCAGAGGATGGAGGAGTCCAACTCCTGCATGAGTGGAATGGTGGCACAGATACAGGAGGGAATCTCTGAGATACTGTCACAGGGACATGAGGGCATCTCTGAGATAGTGTCGCGGGTAAGTGCGGGAATGTCTGCGATGAAGAGAAGGCTAGCCTCCATCGAGCTGCAAGCAGGGCTCACCAATGAGTCCATTGAGGCCCAGACAACGGCCCTCCAGACTCAGGATGAACAATATTATGACGCCTTCACTCCCTGATACCACTGGCCTTACAAGGCTTCACACATGTCCTCCAAACTGTCGTCCAGCAGAGTGGTAGGAGTGTTGTGGACCTGGCCCGGGGAGGGAAGATGGTGAAAGGGGACATGGAAGTGGGGACTCACCCGTTGCCCCCCTCTCAACCAGTACCCGCAGTGCTGCCTCCGCTCCAGGTGGCCGAGTCTGCCCCTGCACAGGTGCAGGTGGAGCAATCTTTAGAGGGGCCCTCACGGGCACTAAAACCCAGAGGGCGTAGGCCCAAAGCATCTAATCAGTCAGGGCATGAACAAGAGCAATCTGCCGCTACCTCTGCTGCAGCCACAGGGGATGCACCACATAGGAGTAGTTGTAAATGAAAGGCATAGGTTTTGTGAGCGCAAAGCAGATGCACAAGGGTGTTTGACGGTTCGTATGTTTTTTATTTATATTTGCTTTTTGTTAATCGCACATTAAATATTATTATTGTCACCACTACTGCCACGTCTTGACCATTCTTGACTGGCTGGTGTAATAAGGCCCTTTCATGAGGTTCACCATGAACGCCCACACTTGATGCCACCCATTGGGTCACTCTATAGTGGGTGTATGTGTAGTAGTAGGACTGTTTTGTGCAGGGGGCGGGTGGTGGGGGTGGTGCTAGTGTGGCCGCTGCTCTGTCCAGGTGGTAAGGACTGGACTCTTCACACTGTCTGATTTTAGGAGAACCGTTAACATATCAGTGACTCCCTGGCCTCACAAGCAGCAAGGTGAGCCGCTGTTCTGCCCATGGATTGCTCCTCCTCCTCCGCCTCCGCCTCCTCCTCAATGTGGGCGACAGATGTGGATGGGGCCTCCTCCAGCGGCACCCCTCTCTGTTGTGCCATGTTGTGCAGGGCACAACAGACGACTATAATGCATCCCACTCTGTCTGGTGCATATTGAAGCGCTCCCCCAGAACGATCAAGGCACCTGAAGTGCATCTTGAGCAGCCCTATAGCACGCTCAATTGTAGACCTGGTAGCGATGTGGCTGTCGTTATATCGACACTGTTGCTCGGTGGTGGGGTTCCTCAGAGATGTCATGAGTCACATGTGCAGGGGGTATCCCTTGTCCCCGAGGAGCCAGCCCTTGCGGGTGTTCGGTGCTTGGAAGAGGGGCAGAATGTTTCACTCCCGGAGAATGAAGGAATCACAGCAGCTTCCAGGGTATCTGACGCACACATGAAGGAATCTCTTGCGGCGGTCACAGATGAGCTGAGTGTTGATGGAGTGATAGCCCTTCCTGTTGATGAACAGTCCTGGCTTGTGTGGAGGTGCTCATATTGCTATATGGGTGCAATCGATTACCCGTGGGAAGCCAGCCACAGCGTGGAATCCCACTGCTCTCTCCATCTGGCTGAAGTCACCCATGGGGAAGTTGACATTCTGCGATGCCCTGTGAAACAAGCTGTCGGTGATCTGCCTTATGCACTTGTGTGCAGACGACTGAGACCACCCGGCAATGTCCCCGGTGGCACCCTGGAATGATGCAAAGGCGAAGAAGTTGACTTTGACAGTGACAAATTAGAAGATACTGCTCGGGCCCAGCCTGGAGCAGCTCGTCATGAAGGAGGCTGCAGATGTCCGCGACTACCTGGCAACTGACTCTGAGCCTCCGTATGCACTGCTCCTCAGAGAGGAAACTGAGCCTCGGTCTTTAGACCCTGTTGCGAGGGTAGTGCTTCCTGCGACGTCGCGCTCTCTGTTGTTGCCCTCTGTGCTGTTGTGCAGGTGCCTGTGGTGCAGCACTGTGTTGTGGAGCTCCACATGGCGGAGATGGACGGCGTGCCTGGCGAGGCTGGTGATGTTGCTCGTCCTCGGATGAAGTGATGGATGCAGCCGTGGCGCCCCCCCCACCACCCTGACAGTGTGAGTTTGAGGGGGTCCGCAAAGTAGGTAAATGTGTTTGCACAGCAGAGTTTTGGGTATAAATTAAGAATTTTGAGTGGAAACACAAAGCTCTTGCAGCCAAAACTTTGTCTGAAGTGACAGACTGCCCTGCTGCAATACATGAGGTTTTCCCCCAACCTGTCAAGTAATCCTTTGCAAGTCCGGCATTCGGGAGGCGCGCGCACCCGAACGCGGCACCGGAGAACCCAGGAGTCAGTGGGTTGGAGCCGGGCTCCGAACCCGCTCCGGATTTCCGCCATTTTACAAGCCCCCCCACCCCCACCCCCACCCTCAACGCACCCGCTCCGCCATCTGAAAATCGGCCCCAAAAAGACTGCAAAGGGATATAGATAGGTTAAGTGAGTGGGCAAGAAGGTGGCAGATGGAGTATAATGTGGGGAAATGTGAGGTTATTCACTTTGGTAGGAAGAATAGAAAAACAGAATATTTTTTAAATGGTGAGAAATGAGTAAATGTTGGTGTTCAGAGACTTGAGTGTCCTTGTCCATGAAGCACAAAAAGTTAGCATGCAGGTACAGCAAGCAATTAGGAAAGCAAATGGTACTTTGGCCTTTATTGCACAAGGGGTTGGAGTACAAAAGTAAGGAAGTCTTACTACAATTATACAGGGTTTTGATGAGTCCTCACCTGGAGTACTTTGCACAGTTTTGGTCTCCTTATCTAAGGAAAGATATACTTGCCTTGGAGGCGGTACAATGAAGGTTCACTACATTAATTCCTGGGATGAGAGGGTTGTCCTATGAGGAGAGATTGAGCAGAATGGGCCTACACTGTCTGGAGTTTAGAAGATTGAGAGATGATCTCATTGAAACATATAAGATTCTGAGGGGGCTTGACAGGGTAGGTGCTGAAAGGTTGTTTCCCCTGGCTGGAGAGTCCAGAACTAGGGGGCACAGTTTCAGGATAAGGGGTCGGCCAATTAAGACTGATATGAGGTGGAATTTCTTCACTCAGAGGGTTGTGAATCTTGGAATTCTTCACCCCAGAGGTTTGAGTCGTTAAGTATATTCAAGACTGAGTCAGAAAGATTTTTGGACTCGAGGGGAATTAAGGGATATGGGGATCGGGCGAGAAAGTGGAGTTAAGGATGCAGATCAGTCATGATCTTGTTGAATGGCGGAGCAGGCTCGAGGGGCCGTATGACCTACTCCTGCTCCGATTTCTCATGTTCTTATGTACAATGCCCCACAATAAGCTCTAGGCTACAGTACCCCCTGTATAATGCCCCACCATAAACTCTAGGCTACACTACCCCGTACCTTTGCCCAACCATTGGTAGCACAGCCTTCAAGGCCTGGATCCTTCTCTCGAGGATGACCTCCCGAAATCTCTCTGCCTCTCCATCTCTCTCTCCTTTAAAAAGCTCTTCAAAATCCACGTCTTCGACCAAGCTTTTGGTCATTCCTCTTAAGCCACCCTTTCATAACTCAGGAACATAGTAAAATATCGCCAGGCACGGTAGCATAGTGGTTATGTTACTGGACTAGAAATCCAGAAGCCTGGACTAATAATCCAAAGTCATGAATTCAAATCCCATCACGCAGTTGGGGAATTTAAATTCAATTAATTAAATAAAAAATCTGGAATTAAAATACTAGTATCAGTAATGGTGGCCATGAAACTACCGGATTGTCGTAAAAACCCATCTGGTTCACTAATGTCCTTTAGGGAAGGAAACCTGCCGTCCTTACCCGGTCTGTCCTACATGTGACTCCAGACCCACAACAATGTGGTTGATTCTTAATTGCCCTCTGAAAAGGCCGAGCAAGCCACTCAGTTGTAAAATCTCGCTACGAAAATTCATAATAACAATCAAACCGGATGGACCACCTGGCATCGGACACGACAAAGGCAAACCAAGCCCAATCGACCCTGCAAAGTCCTCCTCACTAACTTCTGGGGACTTGTGCCAAAATTGGGAGCGCTGTCCCACAGACGAGTCAAGCAACAGCCTGACAGAGCCACACTCACAGAATCATACCTTTCAGCCAATGTCCCAGACTCTTTCATCACCATCCCTGGATATGTCCTGTCCCACCAGAGGAGGCTGCACAGTGATATACAGCAAGGAGGGAGCAGCCCTGGGAGTGCTCAACATTGACTGTGGACCACATGGAATCTCATGGCATGAGGTCAAACATGGGCAAGGAAGCCTCCTGCTGATTACCACCGACCGCCTCCCTCAACTGATGAATCAGTCCTCCTCAATGTTGAGCACCACTTGGAGGAAGCAAGGGCACAAAACGTACCTATCGCAAATGCATCTGTCCATGACAATATTGGTAGGAGTGACCACTGCACGGTCCTCGTGGAGATGGAGTCCCGTCTTCGCACTGAGGACACCATCCAATGTGTTGTGTGGCACGATCACCGTGCTAAATGGAACAAATCGGGCAGCACAAAATTGGGCATCCATGAGGCACTGTGGGCCATCAGCAGCAGAACTGTATTCCAGCACAATCTGTCACCTCATGGCCCGGCATTACCAACAAACCAGGGGATCAACCCTGGTTCAATGAGGAGTGTAGAAGAGCATGCCAGGAGCACCGAGAAATGAGGTGCCAACCTGGTGAAGCAACAACTCAGGACGACATGCATGATAAACTGCAGAAGCAACATACTATAGACAGAGCTAAGCGATTCAACAACCAACGGATCAGATCAAAGCTCTGAAGTACTGCCACATCCAGTCGTGAATGGTGGTGGACAATTAAACAACTAACGGGAGGAGAAGGCTCTGCAAACATCCCCATTCTCAATCATGGCGGAGTCCAGCACGTGAGTGCAAAAGACAAGGCTGAAGCGTTTGCAACCATCATCAACCAGAAGTGCAAGGTGGATGATCCATCTCGGCCCCCACCATCACCGAAGCCAGTCTTCAGCCAATTCGATTCACACCATGTGATATCAAGAAACGGCCGAGTGCACTGGATACAGCAAAGGCTATGGGCCCCGACAACATCCCAGCTGTAGTGCTGAAGCCTTGTGCTCCAGAACTAACTGCACCTCTAGCCAAGCTGTTCCAGTACAGCTACAACACTGGCATCTACCCGACAATGTGGAAAATTGCCCAGGTATGTCCTGTCCACAAAAAGCAGGACAAATCCAATCCGGCCAATTACCGCCCCATCAGTCTACTCTCAATCATCAGCAAAGAAATGGAAGGTGTCGTCGACAGTGCTATCAAGCAGCACTTACTCACCAATAACCTGCTCAACGATGCTCAGTTTGGGGTCCGCCAGGACCACTCGGCTCCAGACCTCATTACAGCCTTGGTCCAAACATGGACAAAAGAGCTGAATTCCAGAGGTGAGGTGAGAGTGACTGCCCTTGACAATAAGGCAGCATTTGACCGAGTGTGGCACCAAGGAGCCCCAGTGAAATTGAAGTCAATGCGAATCAGGGGGAAAACTCTCCAGTGGCTGGAGTCATTCCTCGCACAAAGGAAGGTGGTAGTGGTTGTTGGAGGCCAATCATCTCAGCCCTAGGGCATTGCTGCAGGAGTTCCTCAGGGCAGTGTCCTAGGCACAACCATCTTCAGCTGCTTCATCAATCACCTTCCCTCCATCATAAGGTCAGAAATGGGGATGTTCGCTGATGATTGCACAGTGTTCAGTTCCATTCGCAACCCCTCAGATAATGAAGCAGTCCGGGCCCACATGCAGCAAGACCTGGACAACATCCAGGCTTGGGCTCATAAGTGGCAAGTAACATTCGCGCCAGATAAGTGCCAGGCAATGACCATCTCCAACAAGAGAGAGTCTAACCACCTCCCCTTGACATTCAACGGCATTACCATCGCAAAATCCCCCACCATCAACATCCTGGGGGTCACCATTGACCAGAAACTTAACTGGACCAGCCATATAAATACTGTGGCTACGAGAGCAGGTCAGAGGCTGGGTATTCTGCGGCGAGTGACTCACCTCCTGACTCCCCAAAGCCTTTCCACCATCTAAAAGGCACAAGTCAGGAGTGTGATGGAATACTTGGATGAGTGCAGCTCCAACAACACTCAAGAAGCTCGACACCATCCAGGACAAAGCAGCCCGCTTGATTGGCACCCCATCCACCACCCTAAACATTCACTCCCTCCACCACCAGCGCACAGTGGCTGCAGTGTGTACCATCCACAGGATGCACTGCAGCAACTCGCCAAGGCTTCTTCGACAGCTCCTCCCAAACCCGCGACCTCTACCACCTAGAAGGACAAGAGCAGCAGGCACATTCCCCTCCAAGTTACACACCAACCCGACTTGGAAATATATCGCCGTTCCTTCATTGTCGCTGGGTCAAAATCCTGGAACTCCCTTCCTAACAGCACTGTGGGAGAACCGTCACCACACGGACTGCAGCGGTTCAAGAAGGCGGCTCACCACCAGCTTCTCAAGGGCAATTAGGGATGGGTAATAAATGCCGGCCTCGCCAGCGATGCCCACATCCCATGAACGAATAAAAAAAAAACATAGAAATATAGGAACAGGAGTAGGCTACTCAGCCCCTCGAGCCTGCTCCGCCATTTGATAAGATCATGGCTGATCTGTGATCTAATTCCAAACAGCTACCTTTGGCCCATATCCCTTAATACCTCTGGTTGCCAAAAAGCTATCCATCTCAGATTTAAATTCAGCAATTGAGCTGGTATCAATTGCCGTTTGCGGAAGAGACTTCCAAACTTCAACCACTCTTTCTGTGATGAAGTGTTTTCTAATCTCACTCCTGAAAATGGCTCTAATTTTTAGACTGTGCCCCCTACTCCTAGAATCCTCAACCAGCAGAAATAGTTTCTCTCTATCAACCCTCTCTGTTCCCATTAATATCTTATAAACTTTGATCAGATCACCCCTTAACCTTCTGAACTCAAGAGAATACAACCCCAATTAGTGTAATCTCTCCTCATAACTTCACCCTTGAAGTCCGGGTATCATTCTAGTAAACTGACACTGCACTCCCTCCAAGGCCAATATGTCCTTCCGAAGGTGCAGTGCCCAGAACTGCTCACAGTACACCAGGTGTGGTCTAACCAGGGTTTTGCATAGCTGCAGCATAACTTCTGCCCCCTTGCACTCTAGTCCTCGAGATGTAAAGGCCAGCATTCCATTAGCCTTTTTGATTATTTTCTGCACCTGTTCACGACACTTCAATGATCTATGTACCTGAACCCCTAAGTCCCTTTGGACATCCACTGTTTTTAACTTTTTACCATTTAGAAAGGACCCTGTTCTATCATTTTTTGATCCAAAGTGGATGACCTCACATTTGTCCACATTGAATTCCATTTGCCACAGTTTTGCCCATTCACCTAATCTATCAATATCGCTTTGTAATTTTATGTTTTCATCTACACTGCTTACAATGCCACCAATCTTTGTGTCATCGGCAAACTTAGATATGAGACTTTCTATGCCTTCGTCTAAGTCGTTAACAAATATTGTGAATAATTGAGGCCCCAAGACAGATCCCTGAGGGACTCCACTGGTCACATCTTGCCAATGTGAATACCTACCCATTATCCCTACTCTCTGTCGCCTTTCACTCAGTCAACTTCCTAACCAAGTCTGTACTTTTTCCTCGATTCCATGGGCTTCTGTCTTAGCTCACAGTCTCTTATGTGGGACCTTATCAAATGCCTTCTGGAAGTCCATATAAATAACATCCATTGACAATCCCCTGTCCACTACTTTAGTCATCTCTTCAAAAAAATTCAATCAGGTTTGTCAGGCACGACGTACCTTTCACAAATCCATGCTGGCTCTCTCTGATTAACTGAAAATTCTCGAGCTGTTCAGTCACCCTATCCTTAATTATAGACTCCAGCATTTTCCTCACAACAGATGTTAGGCTAACTGGTCTATAATTCTCTGGTTTCCTTCTCTCTCCTTGCTTAAAAAGCGGAGTGACATGTGCAATTTTCCAATCTAGAGGGACAGTTCCTGAATCGAGAGAACTTTGAAAGATTATAGTTAGGGCATCCGCAATGTGCTCACCTACTTCCTTTAAAACCCTGGGATGGAAACCATCTGGTCCTGGGGATTTGTCACTCGTTAGTGCTATTATTTTCTTCATTACTGTTGTTTTACTTTTGTTAATTTTATTGAGTGCCTGTCCCCGATTCAATATTAGTTTTCATGGGATTTCCAACATGCTATCCTCTTTTTCTACTGTAAATACTGACGCAAAGTAATTGTTCAATATGTCCGCCATTTCCCCATTGTCAATGACAATATCCCCACTTTCAGTTTTTAAGGGGCCAACACTGCTCCTGACCACCCTCTTTTTCCTAATGTAACTATAAAAGTTCTTCGTATTGGTTTTGATATCCCTTGCAAGTTTCTTTTCATACTCTCTTTTTGTAGCTCTCACTATCTGTTTTGTGACCCTTTGTTGATCTTTGTATTTTTCCCATTCGCCAGGATCTATGCCATTTTTTGCCTTTTTGTATGCCCTTTCCTTATGTCTTATACTGTCCCTTACCTCTTTAGTTGTCCATGGCTGTTTTCTTTGGCAAGTAGAGTTCTTGCCCCTCAGGGGTATAAACCGATTCTGTATCTCGTTTCATGTTTCTTTAAACATTTCCCACTGATCATCAGTCGTTTTACCCATTAACAGATTTGCCCAGTTTACTGTGGACAGTCTCTGTCTCATCCCATTGAAGTCGGCCTTACCCAAGTCTAGAATCTGAGCAGCTGATTCACTTTTTTCCCTTTCAAACACTACATTGAACTCGATCATGTTATGATCGCTATTGGATAGATGTTCACGCACAATTAAGTTGTTAACTAAATCTGGTTCATTACTCATTACTAAATCTAGTATGGCTTGCCCCCTTGTTGCCTCTCGGACATACTGCTGTAGAAAACTATCCTGGACACACGCAAGAAATTCACTACCTTTGTGACAGTTGCTAGTCTGTTTTTCCCAATCTATGTGAAGGTTAAAGTTCCCCATTAAGACCACTATGCCTTTGTTACACACTTGTCTAATCTCTTCATTTATACAATCTAGCACTTCACAGCTGCTGCCAGGAGTCCTATTGACAACTCCCACTATAGTGTTCGATCCTTTCCTATTTCTCAATTCAACCAATAAGGTCTCTGTTGGCTGCATACCCCTCGTTATATCCTCCTTTATCATTGAAGTGATTTCATCTCCAATCACTAAGGCTGCTCCTCCCCCTCTTCCATTTTCCCTATCTCTCCTGTAGACCTTATAACCTGGTATATTTAGTTCCCAATCCTGACCATCCTGCAGCCATGTCTCAGTAATAGCTATCATGTCATACCTTCCAATTTTGAATTTGTACCTGTAGTTCATTTGGCTCCCATTTTCCAAACTCTTATTTGTGAAGTGCATTGTTTTAATATTAAAAGAGCTATAATGTTGTTATGGGGGTTGAATTTCTTTAAAAGAATGAAGACCACCTGTCCTACTGTAGGAAATCTAACATTACTTCTCATTCAACCACGAGAACAACTTGCATTTATATGGAGCTTTAACAAAGAAAAACTTCCCACGGCACTTCACAGAAGCGTAATCAGACAAAAATGGAGGCTAACCCAAAAAAGTATATGTCAGAAAGGGAAGACCAAAAATTAGGTTAAAAGGCTGGGTTTGAAGGAGGGTCTTAAAGGAGAAGGACGTGGAGAGGCGGAGAGGTTTTTGAAGAGGCCATAACCTAGGCCCTAGACAGGTGAAGGTATGGCCACCATTGGTGGGCCAAAGGAGGTTGGATGCACAATAGTTCTCAGAGGATTGTAGGGCTGGAGAAAATTCCAAAGATAGCGAGGAGACTTGAAGGAAGTTAAACATGAGGATGAGAATTTTAAATTCGGAGAGCAGGAGGCAATATAGGTCAGCAACCACAGGGATGATGGGTGAGCAAAACTTGGTGCAGGATAGGATACTGGCAGTAGAGTTTTGGATGAGTTGAGGTTTATGAAAGGTGGAGGATGGGAGGTCAGCCAGGAGAACATTGGAATAATTAAGTCTGGAGGTGACAAAGGTATGGGTGCAGGTTTCAGCAGCAGATGGGCTGAGGTAAAGGCAGACAATGTTACAGAGGTGGAATAAGTGGTCTTTCTGATGGAGAGGATATGGGGGTCACAAGCTCAGCTCAGGGTTGAATACGATGCTAATATTGTAAACGGTCTGGTTCAGCCTGACACAGTGGCCAGGGATGGAACTGGTGGCAAAGGCCAAAAGAAATCACTTCAGTCTTCCCAAAGTTTGAAATTGCGGCTCAACCAAGACTGGAAGTTGGACAAGCAATCAGAGAAGACACAGGCAGTGGAGGGGTCGAGAGAGGTAAAGCTGGGTGGCGTCCCCATACATATGGAAGCTGACCAATGTCGGCGGATGATGTCAGCAGGGGGCAGTATGCGACGGAGGAGGAGGAGGCAGCCAGGAAAAGATCCCTTGGGAACTCCAGAGGTAATGGTGCAGCAGTAGGAAGAGAAGCCGTTGCTGGAGATACTGTGATTATCACTGGATAGGCATGAGTGGATCAGCCATGGACAGTCCCATTGAGTTGGACAATTGAGGAGTGGCATTGGTGGATAAGGAGTGAACGTTGAGTGTAATTAAGGTAACTGGAGTTGTTATGTTAAGTACTGGCGAACGTGAATACTGTTGATATCCAAGAAAACTAATTCAGTACAAGACATCAATTTCAACTTAATGTAGTGCCTCCAAAATCTTGGTAGATTTAGGGTGGTTCCACTTTGTCTCAGATCATTGTGTGCACATGTGGCAGGGCTAGGAAACACCACTTTTCATTTTAAATGAGATGAACAAACTCTTATTCTGCCTTCACCAACAGGAATGTGTCACTCAGTCAAGTGTAACGACAGTGATAGTGTAATCAATCAACTAATGGTTTCTGTTTGTTTTATCAGATTTGCATATCCTAAGGATGCAAGTTCTTTAATTTTGGAACCCTTCTACTTATTTAGTTATGTATTGTATGTGTGCCACTGTCCCTTAAGGTAGCAATATTAGACATTGGTAAAATTTTTGTGCCTTCACTAATACAGTATTTGGAAATTGTCCCTACATTTTAAATTATACATGAGTAGCCTAGATCCATTTGGGCTCAAAATTTATTTGGCTGAATTCATATGTATTTGATTGGGAAATCATACCTGTGACTTTAATTGTATCATGATCTTTGTGCAAGCTTCTGAATTCACCGGAAGCATTGAGAGTTACAGTTACAGTTGTAGGATTATGTCCTATTTTCTGTCTGTGAGATTTGAGATCTGACTCGATTGTTTTCTTTCTAACTCGAACATAGTGTGAGTCTGCTGCTCTTTGGGCTGAAGCTGGCCCTGCCCTCAGTCAGTGCTGCAGGGAAGTTTAACTTCCACAGCATGATTTTAATCTTTTTTTTCTAATATAAGATCTTCATCTCTGCTTGTATATTCATTAAGCAACAACTTTTGCTGAGATGCAGTGCTGAATGTAAAGATATCGAGCTTTCTTAAATGTTAATTTTTGGGATTTAATGAGTGGATATTTACCAACTGCACTCATTTAGAAATCCACTTTAGACCCTTTATGGTGTTAGACTACACCATTGTGTACTAAAAATGTAACAAGTATAAAATAATTGCTTTATGCAATGTATGTAGCCACGAAATGCATTTACTATGTAACCACATGTATTGTGCTAATCATACGTTTGTATTTTAGGTAACCACATTTATTCAGTATACTAAAGCAGTTAGCTTGGACGATATGTTTAAACCCCACAGTTCACACTTTATTTGAGTTTTGTAGACATAGAAGAATCTAGCGTGTCTGGAAAAAGGCAAGCTACATTCCAAAAGAAATAAGGGGAACACCAAGTATCTTGTCATTGTCTAGGACACATTCCTGTTGTCGGCTTGATCTCCTCATCAAAATTGATGATGTTAAATCAGCATGCCACATGATCCTTAGCCATACCCTTACAGTTCGAACAAAGGTTCAAAGTAGAGGAACCCATGGACGGTGCAGACTAGATTTGTCCAGGCGGGCAAAAGTGCTGGCAGGAACCCAATGCCTGTTTAGTCTGAAGAAGTCTGCAGAAAGTAGGATCCGCGTGATCTAAGGGGCGGGGGCCAAGAGGCCAGCGAGAGGCAAAGGCCATGGCACAAGCTCTACCCAGCATGGAAGTGGATAATATATCTCCAGTTTCCATTCTGTAAACTACTGCTTAAATACTAAATGTATGTTCTTTGCAATAAAGTACTTTCCACTGTAACCAATTGGTATCAACTCGAATCATTCGAAACTGGGAAGTAGCGGAGCAGGGGATCCCTGAGAGGTCATAGACCCTATTCCCAATAATAGTAAGATCCTCAAGGATCAGAGGAATATTTACACCATTTATTCAGAGCCCGGTCACAGGCTGGAGTGAGGCTTAGCCTCGCAAAGGCTCAGTCTTGACCTAGTATCCTTCCTCAACTTCCAAGACAGAGTGCTCGAGGGGGAAGAGCAGTGGGACTTACTGGCAGGAACATAATCTGGCATGGATTGAGAATTGGTTGACAGACAAGAAACAGAGAGTAGGAATAAACGGGTCTTTTTCCAGGTGGCAGGCAGTGACTAGTGGGGTGCCGCAGGGATCAGTGCTTGGGCCCCAGCTATTCACAATATATATCAATGATTTGGATGAGGGAACAAAATGTAACATTTCCAAGTTTGCAGACGACACAAAGCTGGGGTGGAATGTGAGCTGTGAGGAGGATGCAAAGAGGCTCCAATGTGATTTAGACAAGTTGAGTGAGTGGGCAAGAACATGGCAGATGCAGTATAATGTGGATAAATGTGAGGTTATCCACATTGGTTGTAAAAACAGAAAGGCAGATTATTATCTGAATGGTGATAGATTGGGAAAAGGGGAGGGGCAACGAGACTTGGGTGTCCTTGTACACCAGTCGCTGAAAGCGAACATTCAGGTGCAGCAAGCAGTTAGGAAGGCGAATGGTATGTTGGCCTTCATTGCAAGAGGATTTGAGTACAGGAGCAGGGATGTCTTACTGCAGTTAAACAGGACCTTGGTGAGACCACATCTGGAGTACTGAGTGCAGTTTTGGTCTCCTTATCTGAGGAAGGATGTCCTTGCCATGGAGGGAGTGCAACGAAGGTTTACCAGATTGATTCCTGGGATGGCAGGACCGATATATGAGGAGAGATTGGGTCGACTAGGCCTATATTCACTAGAGTTTAGAAGAATGAGAGCTGATCTCATCGAAACATATAAAATTCTAACAGGACTAGACAGACTAGATGCAGGGAGGATGTTCCCAATGGCTGGGGAGTCCAGAACCAGGGGTAACAGTCTCAGGATACGGGGTATGCCATTTAGAACCGAGATGAGGAGAAATTTCTTCACTCAGAGAGTGGCGAACCTGTGGAATTCTCCACCACAGAAGGCAGTGGAGGCCAAGTCATCAGATGTATTCAAGAAGGAGATAGATATATTTCTTAATGCTAAAGGGATCAAGGGGTATGGGGAAAAAGCGGGAACAGGGTACTAAGTTAGACGATCAGCCATGATCATTTTGAATGGCGGAACAGGCCTGAAGGGCCAAATGGCCTACTCTTGCTCCTATTTTCTCCATTTCTATGTTTACTTCTGAAAGTAACTGCAAGCACTCTTGTCTCTGTTGTAAAACCCAACATGCTTGGGCATCATTTCTTTATAAAAACACAATCTATTGATACGAGTTGCTGTTCAAGCACTCGAGAAAGGTAAAAATTTACCTGAAGGGTTCCCATTTAAGAACAGAGGATAATCAAATTTTATTTTAAAAGAGTCCAGTCTAGGTGGTTCCTGCACAACAATGTATATAAAGTAAGATTAGGACAGAGGAAGATCATTTTTTTCATGCCAGACAGCTGAAATTGAAATTGATAAGGGAGGAAAACTTTTGGTTATACCAAAACTATTTAAAATAATGGCCCAGAATTTGCTGGGAAAATAACAGCGTGTTAAAGGCGCATGGTGTTATCAGTGTGTAAAAAATACAGCAATTTGTGGTGAGGAAGAGATATGGCGTGAGTTGCAAATCGCCACAAATTGCTGGACTATTTGCGTCACTCTGTGGTTAGCCTTGCAAAGACGGGATCTCGGCATCAATCGCCTTGACTTTGAGTGTGGCTGGTATTTAACGACATAAGGACCCTTTTAATGACAAGATTTATGTTCCTGCAATGCCACTCACCCTTAGAGGCCCAGAAAGGGAACAATTCAAACTGTGGAGTTTCACTCCAGTAGTTAGTAAATTGTTACTAGAGGTTTCTTACATTTTAAATTTCTTAATTTTTTTTCTAACCTTTCCTTTCTGTCTTTTTTCTCTCTCTTAATCTAATCTTTATTTCCCTCTTTGCTTCTCTTTCTGTTTCTAATTTGACTCTAATTCGCCCTATTTCCTTCTCCGTTGTGCCTGTTTCTTTCTCTATCCTTAAATTTTGGGAATAAAATTACTGACAGGAAAAAGATTAATTGGCTACAAATACTGAGCACTCTGGAACCTTTTGGGTGTCAGGTTCTGGGCAAGCTTTTCCTTTACCTATAAGCCTAGTCAAATAGGGGAAGACCTAATATCGTAAGATTCAGTACAGCTCCCTCCCACAATACAAGAATGTGCAGCCATCAATTTTGCCAGTATCACAAATTTCGGGCTTCACATTATTTAGTAGACATCTTTCATTCTCTTGTACACATCAATTTCAGTAATCCCTTATTGAATACTTGCATTACTCCTCACCTCGTCATCCTCCTCAGTTATGACATAAAAGGAGATGCTTTGACTGCCAACATTGAAATCAATCCAGAACTCTTCTAGTTTATCATCAGATGGCATCTGCAGCTAAAAAAATTAAAATGTCAAGACATTAATTGAACTTTACCTGTCATTATTTAACAAATCCTGGCTTTCCACATACAAAAATAACCCGACAAAAAACTAGACTTTAAAATTACCACGTAATAATTTCCTGCATCTGTATTAATCCTGGATGGCAAGAAGAAACCTGGCTCTGTAACCAAAAATGCTTGGCTGGAGGTGGCAGAAGAGGTGAGCAGCAGAAACATGGTGCCCAAGTCTTAGGTTCAGTGCAGGAAGCGATTTAATGACCTAACTAGGTCAGAAAAAGTGAGCACAGTTGCTGGTTCACCCACATCCTGTGTTGTTCAACGCCCGCACCCCACCCCGTCACTCTGTGTTGTACCCCATCACATAACTCCTCACACCCACCGAAGTGTCAGCAGCAGCAACCATCCTTCACTTTCTATGCACTTCATCAACTGCCCATTTATTCACTCACCACTGCCACTCACCCCAATCCTGATACAATGTGATGTAGCTGTCTGACGGTCACCCTCTGATGCATCTGTTTCACGATCAGCCTCACTCAAAGCAATGCATTCATAGGGTGAATACGTCATCTTCAGTCGCTCACGGGTCTGTTCTTTCTCCCCTTGTAAGAGAAGAGAGCGTAAAATACAAGGGACAGGAGCAGAACTGGAGTAGGCCCACCACACCAGTGGAGGTGACAGATGTGGAGGAGGTGGCTATGGAACCCGCAGATGGTTGGTGACAGAACTTTAACATCTTTCACACACATGCTGAATTGATTTTATCGACGACGTAGCTGTGCCAGACGTCAGTATGGACACTGGATTGTCACTTTTGCGATGAATTATTAATATCGCTTTCTGTTGTCTCCCAGGACCTTCACGCCTACATGAGGAATCAGCAGAAATGGAAGAAAACGACTCCCTGAGGACCTCATTTCTTCTGAGGGTGCACCTACAGCTATGCACCAGTGCCAATACTCACACTTCGGTGGGTCCTGTTAGGCAGATACTTGGGTTGTCACCTGGAGATTCACCACTCACAAGTGAGCACGAGCAGGTACTGGTGGCAGTACCAGCTGCGAAGAACGTGGGGGGGGCACATTCCTCTCCAAGCTCTGCTCAGCTGGAAACAGATGCTGAACCTCGGGGCCATCGTTGAGGAGAGTGATAAAGGTGTAGCAGCAACTTTGCGAGATAATGGAAAAAGTGCCACGCACACTCTCCACAATAGCGCAGAAGATGGAGGAGACCAAGTACACTGCTAGTGGCATGGTGGCACAGTGAGAATGTCTTTGATGGAAAGAGTGGCTGCCTCCATTGACCTTCAAGCACGGTTCTCAAATGAGTCCATTCAGGCCATGACAATGGCCGTGTGGACTCTAGATGCCAACATGTTTGCCATGTTAAACAGATAGACAGATACGTTAGCCATGGCCTTACAACGTGGCACATCTGCTCACCAATCTGCTGGCCTGCAGAGTGGTGGGAATGATGTTACGCCAGCCCGGGAGAGGGATGATGGCGAGAGGGGACGTGGAAGTGGGGACTCCACTCAAAGCGCTCCCATGTTTCACCCATTGCCCCCTTCTCAACCAGTACCTGCAATGCTGCCTCCTCATCCGATGGCCGAGTCTGCCCCTGCACAGGAGCAGCCTTTGGCAGGGGCCTCATGGGCTCCAAAAGCCAGAAATCGTAGGCCAAAAGCATCTCAGCAGTCAGGGCAGGGTTCTGAGCAACCTGCCAATACCTTTGCTGAAGTCACAGGGGATGCACCCCATAGAAGCAGTAGAAACAGAAAGGCTAAGCAATTGTAATTCACCCCAAGGGTATGCACAAGGGTGACTGATGAGTTGTCATGTTGTTAATTTATATATTTTTTGTTATGGCACATTAAATGTAATCATTATCACCAGCACTGCCACATATTGCCCATTATTGAGTCCCTTTTGTGAATTCGCCCTTTCACGTGCTTCATCATGAATGCCAAGACATTATGCCACCCATTGGGCGCGTGTGCAATGGGTGTATGCATGGTTGAAGGACTGTTTTGTGTAAAGGGAGGGTGGGAGGGTTTGTTGGTGGTGGTTGTTCCAGGCGGCCTGAGGATTTCAAAGTCTTCAATTTGCACATCTTGTTATGAGAACCTGTTAGAAATGAGGGAATCCCTGGCATAATGGGCAGCAATGTGCGTAGCTGCTCTGGTGTTTCATTTTCCACCTCCTCAGATGTACCACAGAATAGATCCATTGTGCCCCCCCATCCTGATTTTGTCAGTTTGACGGGTCCAAAACGTAGGTAAATTTGTCTGAACGCAAGATTCTCAGTCTCAACAAAGAAATCTCAGTCTAAACACAAAGAATTCCCAGACAAGCGTTTGAGGGAACGAAGTGCCCAGCTGCAAAACCTAACCTTTTATTGAGATGTGTCAATCATTGGTTTAAAGGGCCAAATGAGCTTTGGCTGCAACTCGCCTCTGTTTCAATGGTATTGCAGAAGCCACGGGAGACACATTCAGGAGTAGTTAAATCGATTTCTGTTGCAGAATCCACAAAAAGTCAAGTGCCTAAAGTGTTTCAACTACCTGAATCGGCCTTTTAAATATCGGCCCACCGGCTTTAAGTGGTGACAGGACTTCCGGGTTTCTGTTGCACGCATGCATCCTAACGCTCCTGGGTTAAACCCGGAAGTGGGCAAGCCAGGATGCAGTCCCACTCCAAAATGCTGCTACTTTAACCTCCTACCCATCCCCAACCGTTCTTGTGGGTTAAAATTACCCTCCTGGTCCCCGCTCGTGGCTAGTGCCCAACTTTTCTTGTTCTTTCTTTACTCATTCATTCGCTCATTCATTGAAGCCAAATCATAAAATGAAAATCAATTTGTTGTCTGTCTGTGCAGAGAGTGATCTGTGATGCAGTTGTCATGAAAGCCACGTCCCAACACTTGGCCCTCTACTTTTTTCTGTCAGTGTGTGGGTCTAGTGACTGGCTGAGCAAAACACAACTAAAAGTGCACCAACATTCATTTGAATCTTGCCAAGCACTAGCTCAGCAATATCAACTGTGAGAGATTTTAGACAGTGACTGTGAGTAGAGTGCACTGGGTAATACATAAATACAAGTGAGGAGGAGCAGGGGGCATTGACAAAGGAACTAGCTGGCTAGGAGAGCAGCTTGTCCATTCCCTGCTGACAACGGTATGGATACAGGCCTCAGGGGTTCAGCTTTTAAAAGGATGCATTCTGAGCATCACAGATTGCTGCAGCACTAAAGAATGTGCATCAGAGCTTTCAGTACATGGCAACTAGAGTGAAGATTTCACAACCTGCATGTGTGGGGTTCTGATGCATGGCACAGAAAGTCTGCAGTCTACCATGGAGCGTATGGTTGGCAGAGGACCCCTGTGACAGAGCCTATAACACCATCACAGCATCGCTAAGGAATGCTCATACATTGCCATGCAAGCCTTAGGCTCCACTATGTCCTTCTCCTCAGAGAGGCAAGGAGATCACAGCAGCTTCAGGGGGAAAACTCTCCAGTGGCTGGAGTCATACCGTGCACAAAGGAAGATGGTAGTGGTTGTTGGAGGCCAATCATCTCAGCCCCAGGACATTGCTGCAGGAGTTCCTCAGGGCAGTGTCTTAGGCCCAACCATCTTCAGCTGCTTCATCAATGACCTTCCCTCCATCATAAGGTCAGAAATGGGGATGTTCGCTGATGATTGCACAGTGTTCAGTTCCATTCGCAACCCCTCAAATAATGAAGCAGTCCGGGCCCACATGCAGCAAGACCTGGACAACATCCAGGCTTGGGCTCATAAGTGGCAAGTAACATTCGCGCCAGATAAGTGCCAGGCAATGACCATCTACAACAAGAGAGAGTCTAACCACCTCCCCTTGACATTCAACGGCATTACCATCGCCGAATCCCCCACCATCAACATCCTGGGGGTCACCATTGACCAGAAACTTAACTGGACCAGCCATATAAATACTGTGGCTACGAGAGCAGGTCAGAGGCTGAGTATTCTGCGGCGAGTGACTCACCTCCTGACTCCCCAAAGCCTTTCCACCATCTACAAGGCACAAATCAGGAGTGTGATGGAATACTCTCCACTTGCCTGGATGAGTGCAGCTCCAACAACACTCAAGAAGCTCGACACCATCCAAGATAAAGCAGCCCGCTTGATTGGCACCCCATCCACCACCCTAAACATTCACTCCCTTCACCACCGGCGCACTGTGGCTGCAGTGTGTACCATCCACAGGATGCACTGCAGCAACTTGCGAAGGCTTCTTCGACAGCACCTCCCAAACCCTCGACCTCTACCACCTAGAAGGACAAGAGCAGCAGGCACATGGGAACAACACCACCTGCACGTTCCCCTCCAAGTCACACACCATCCCGACTTGGAAATATATCGCCGTTCCTTCATTGTCGCTGGGTCAAAATCCTGGAACTCCCTTTCTAACAGCACTGTGGGAGAACCGTCACCATACGGACTGCAGCGGTTCAAGAAAGCGGCTCACCACCACCTTCTCGAGGGCAATTAGGGATGGGCAATAAATGCTGGCCTCGCCAGCGACGCCCACATCCCGTGAACGAATAAAAAAAAATGTCAATAGTCTCCTTGAGTCTGCTACCCTTGATGGTCGTCCATGTGTTACCCGCTCCTCTCAAATTCAGCAACCCAACAGCTCTAAGCACAAGTGTTCCACCCGCTAAGAGAAACTCCGAGAAGTATACATGTAGTGTAAAGGGCGTCTCAGATCTCTGCTTCCTTTCCATCTACTTTGCATTCCTGAAATAACATTGACGGGTGAAGCAGAGGATGATTGGCCCCATGGCATATAAGCATGACCTCGAAATAACACAAACGAATGTTCTTGAGATGATTGGTGAGGAAGAAAACGTGTAAATTAGTTTAATCTTTTCTTAAGTTAGAGTCTTTGGTTCTCACCATAAAAACACACTCACTCGCTTCATGGAATAAGCTGCATATTTGATACCTTAAATAAGCTTCCTGAATTTAATATCTCACTTTGTTAACCTCAGAAGGGTATTCTAACCTGTATTAAATTTGTATCTCGAGCTATACAAGAGGAACTATAGGTAGATTATTTGTCTATGGCTTTTGGTTTGCTGAGAAAATGGGGCCAATATTAACCCTACCTACCGAGAGGGAAATTGGGCTGGTGGGCTGTTAAATACGAGTATGTTAGTTACCCACTCAGATCCCGACCATTTCCCATTTCAACTTGTAGGGTTTTGCTGGCAAACGAGGCAGCGCCAAAAGCAGGGAGGAGCCTCAAAAATCTATGCAAATTGGGGTCGTCTTACGGCAATGGGAACGTTGGAATAGGAGTAGGCCATTCAGCCCCTCAAGCCTGTTCCGCCACTCAATAGGATCATGCCTGATCTGTATCTCAACTCTATTTACCCGCCTTTCATCCAAATCCCTTAATACCCTTACTCAACAAAAATCTATCAATCTCAGTTTTGAAATTTGCAATTGACCCCCAGCATCCACAGCCTTTTGGGGGAGAGAGTTCCAGATTTCCACTACCATTTGTGTGGAAAAATGTTTCCTGATTTCACTCCGAAATGACCTAGCTCTAATTTTAAGATTAGACTCCCCCCTTGTTCTGGATTTCCCCCAGCAGAGGAAATAGTTTCTCTCGATCGACCCTATCGAATCCCTTTATCATTTTAAACACCTCACTTAAATCACTCCTCAACCTTCTAAACTCAACCCAAGTTTATGCAATGTGTCCTCATAATTTAACCCTTACAGTATCACCGTTGGACCAGTGGCATTGAAATGAGGTGTGTAAAATTGTTGTGGGCTCCTGCTGCCTCTGCCGGGCAGGTTTCTCGCCAGAAACCCACCTCAAAGTCTATTTAGCTACAGTCTGTTTACTCGGTATCTGCCGTGTTGGCATGGCCTTGATTAAACTATCCCTGGGTATGTCCTGTCGCACCGGCAGGACAGACCCACCAGAGGTGGTGGTACAGTGATATACAGTGAGGAGGGAGTGGCCCTGAGAGTCCTCAAAACTGACTCCGGACCCCATGAAATCTCATGGCATCAGGTCAAACATGGGCAGGGAAACCTCCTGCTGATTACCACCTACCGTCCTCCCTCAGTGGATGAATCAGTCCTTCTCCATGTTGAGCACCACTTGGAGGAAGCACTGAGGGTAGCAAGGGCACAGAATGTACTTTGGGTGGGGACTTCAATGTCCATCACCAAGAGTGGCTCAGTAGCAACACTACTGACCAAGCTGGCCGAGCCCTGAAGGACATAGCTGCCAGACTGGGCCTGCGGCAGGTGGTGAGTGAACCAAGATGAAGGAAAAACCTACTTGACCTCATCCTCACCAATCTACCTGTCGCAGATGCATCTGTCCATGACAGTGTTGGTAGGAGTGACCACCGTACAGTCCTCATGGAGACGAAGTCCCATCTTCGCACTGAGGACACCATCCAACCTGTTGTGTGGCACTATCACCATGCTAAATGGGATAGATTCAGAACAGATCTAGCAGCTCAAAACTGGGCATCCATGAGGCGCTGTGAGCCATCAGCAGCAGCAGAATTGTATTCCAGCACAATCTGTAACCTCATGGCCTGGTATGTTCCTCATTCTACGATTACCAACAAGCCAGGGGATCAACCCTGGTTCAATGAGGAGTGTAGAAGAGCATGCCAGGAGCAGCACCAGGCGTACCTAAAAATGAGGTGCCAACCTGGTGAAGCTACCACTCAGGACTACATGCATGCTAAACAGCGGAAGCAACATGCTATAGACAGAGCTAAGCGATTCCACAACCAACGGATCAGATCAAAGCTCTGCAGTACTGCCACATCCAGTCATGAATGGTGGTGGACAATGAAACAACTAACGGGAGGAGAAGGCTCTGTAAACATCCCCATCCTCAATGATGGCAAAGTCCAGCAATGTGAGTGCAAAAGACAAGGCTGAAGTGTTTGCAACCATCTTCAGCCAGAAGTGCCGAGTGAATGATCCATCTCGGCCTCCTCCCGATATCCCCACCATCACAGAAGCCAGTCTTCAGCCAATTCGATTCACTCCACCTGATTTCAAGAAACGGCTGAGTGCACTGGATACAGCAAAGGCTATGGGCCCCAACAGCATCTCGGCTGTAGTGCTGAAGACTTGTGCTCAAGAACAAACTGCCCCTCCAGCCAAACTGTTCCAGTACAGCTGCAACACTGGCATCTACCCGACAATGTGGAAAATTGCCCAGGTATGTCCTGTCCACAAAAAGCAGGACAAATCCAATCCGGCCAACTACAGCCCCATCAGTCTACTCTCAATCATCAGCAAAGTGATGGAAGGTGTCATCCACAGTGCTATCAAGCGGCACTTACTCACCAATAACCTGCTCACCGATGCTCAGTTTGGGTTCCGCCAGGACCACTTGGCTCCAGACCTCATTACAGCCTTAGTCCAAACATGGACAAAAGAGTTGAATTCCAGAGGTGAGGTGAGAGTGACTGCCCTTGACATCAAGGCAGCATTTGACCAAGGAGCCCGAGTAAAATTGACATCAATGGGAATCAGAGGGAAAACTCTCCAGTGGCTGGAGTCATACCTAGCACAAAGGAAGATGGTAGTGGTTGTTGGAGTCCAATCATCTCAGCCCCAGGACATTGCAGCAGGAGTTCCTCAGGACAGTGTCCTAGGTCCAACCATCTTCAGCTGCTTCATCAATGACCTTCCCTCCATCATAAGGTCAGAAATGGGGATGTTCGCTGATGATTGCAAAGTGTTCAGTTCCATTCGCAACCCATCAGATAATGAAGCAGTCCGTCTCCGCATGCAGCAAGACCTGGACAACATCCAGGCTTCGGCTGATAAGTGGCAAGTAACATTTGCGCTAGACAAGTGCCAGGCAGTGGCCATCTCCAACAAGACAGAGTCTAACCACTTCCCCTTGACATTCAACAGCATTACCATCGCCGAATCCCCCACCATCAACATCCTGGGGGTCACCATTGACCAGATAACTGGACCAGCCACATAAATACTGTGGCTACAAGAGCAGGTCAGAGGCTGGGTATTCTGCGGTGAGTGACTCACTTTCTGACTCCCCAAAGCCTTTCCACCATCTCCAAGGCACATGTCAGGAGTGTGATGGAATACTCTCCACTTACCTGGAAGAGTGCAGCTCCAACAACACTCAAGAAGCTCGACACCATCCAGGACAAAGCAGCCCGCTTGATTGGCACCCCATCCACCACCCTAAACATTCACTCCCTTAGAGGATGAGATTGGGAAATTAATGGTGGGAAACATGGAGATGGCAAAAATGCTGAACAAATATTTTGTTTCAGTCTTTACAGTAGAGGACACTAAGAATATCCCAACACTCGACAAACAGGGGACTCTACGGGGGGAGGAGCTAAATACGATTAAAATCACTCAGGAGATGGTACTCAGTAAAATAATGGGACTCAAAGCGGATAAATCCCCTGGACCTGATGGCTTCCATCCTAGGGTCTTGAGGGAAGTGGCAGTAGGGATTGTGGATGCTTTGGTGATAGTTTTCCAAAATTCCCTGGACTCAGGAGAGGTCCCGGCAGATTGGAAAACTGCTAATGTAACACCGTTATTTAAAAAGGGTAGTAGGCAGAAGGCTGGAAATTATAGGCCAGTTAGCTTAACATCTGTGGTGGGTAAAATTTTGGAGTCTATTATTAAGGAGACAGTAACGGAAAATTTAGATAAGCATAATTTAATAGGACAAAGTCAGCATGGCTTTATGAAGGGGAAGTCATGTCTGACAAATTTGCTTGAGTTCTTTGAGGATATAACGTACAGGGTGGATAAAGGGGAACCAGTGGACATAGTGTATTTAGACTTCCAGAAGGCATTCGACAAGGTGCCACATAAAAGATTATTACTTAAGATAAAAAATCACGGGATTGGGGGTAATATTCTGGCATGGGTGGAGGATTGGTTATCGAACAGGAAGCAGAGAGTTGGGATAAATGGTTCATTTTCGGACTGGCAACCAGTAACCAGTGGTGTTCCACAGGGGTCGGTGCTGGGTCCCCAACTCTTTACAATCTATATTAACGATTTGGAGGAGGGGACCGAGTGCAACATATCAAAATTTGCAGATGATACAAAGATGGGAGGGAAAGTAGAGAATGAGGAGGACATAAAAAACCTACAAGGGGATATAGACAGGCTGGGTGAGTGGGCGGAGATTTGGCAGATGCAATATAATATTGGAAAATGTGAGGTTATGCACTTTGGCAGGAAAAATCAGAGAGCAAGTTATTTTCTTAATGGCGAGAGACTGGAAAGTACTGCAGTACAAAGGGATCTGGGGGTCCTAGTGCAAGAAAATCAAAAAGTTGGTATGCAGGTGCAGCAGGTGATCAAGAAAGCCAACGGAATGTTGGCTTTTATTGCTCGGGGGATAGAATATAAAAACAGGGAGGTATTGCTGCAGTTATATAGGGTATTGGTGAGACCGCACCTGGAATACTGCATACAGTTTTGGTCTCCATACTTAAGAAAATACATACTTGCTCTCGAGGCAGTACAAAGAAGGTTCACTCGGTTAATCCCGGGGATGAGGGGGCGGATATATGAGGAAAGGTTGAGTAGATTGGGACTCTACTCATTGGAGTTCAGAAGAATGAGAGGCGATCTTATTGAAACATATAAGATTGTGAAGGGGCTTGATCGGGTGGATGCAGTAAGGATGTTCCCAAAGATGGGTGAAACTAGAACTAGGGGGCATAATCTTAGAATAAGGGGCTGCTCTTTCAAAACTGAGATGAGGAGAAACTTCTTCACTCAGAGGGTGGTAGGTCTGTGGAATTTGCTGCCCCAGGAAGCTGTGGAAGCTACATCATTAGATAAATTTAAAACAGAAATAGACAGTTTTCTAGAAGTAAAGGGAATTAGGGGTTATGGGGAGCGGGCAGGAAATTGGACATGAAGCTGAGTTCGGATCGGTCAAGGCCCTGTGGGTGGCGCAGAGGGCCCAGGGGCTGTGTGGCCGGGTCCTGCTCCTACTTCTTGTGTTCTTTCGATTGTGGTTGGGATCAGATCAGCCATGATCTTATTGAATGGCGGAGCAGGCTCGAGGGGCTGATTGGCCTACTCCTGCTCCAATTTCTTATGTTCTTATGTGACATGTGGAAAAACCTTTTTGCACAGCGAGTGGTTAGGATCTGGAATGCACTGCCCGAGGGAACTGGATAAGTACTTGAAAGGAAAAAATTTGCAGGGCCACGGGGAAAGGGTGGAGGAGTGGGACTAGCTGGATTGCTCTTGCATACAGCCGACGTAGATTCGATGGGCCGAATGGCCTCCTTCCGTCCTGTAACCTTTCTATGATTCTATGGATCGAATGCTGCAGAACAATTTTTTGCTGAACAAATAAAATATTGAGTGGTCTCAAACATAACAATTTCATTGCCACAAAAAATTGCTATCATGGATTAACCTAGCAATGGGTAGAAGTAAAAACTTGACAATGTCCAGAAGAGGCATATCCTTTATACCACAGAAGGGAGATTAATGTCCTGACACTGAAAATATCTTAAGGGGCATCACATCTGCACTGGCAACTTGCAAACATCCTTACCATATATGCAGGAGGTTAAAGAATATTACACTAACATAGGCAGCTATGCTCATTACAATACATGACCAGCTTACCTCATGTTTACCAAGAAACACTTCCAAACAAGGGAATGTGGAAACACTGCAGATGAAAAGAAAAAAAATGACAATGTTAAAAGTTACAGCAGCTTATCACTAAGTCCAGATTCCTATTTGTGAGAGCAGTAAGAATCAGAATCTTACAGCACAGAAAGAGGACATTCACCCCATCATGCCTGTGCCAGCTCTTTGAAAGAGCTATTCCACTAGCCCCACTACCCCACCCCCTGGCAAATTTTTCCTTTCAAGTAGGGCCTAGAAATTGGATCGCGCCCGAAGCGTGATGCGATCCAGGTGCCAGCACACTCTATACGCGCCTAAAGAAGTCGGCAGCAGGACCAAGCAAGCTGGTCCACCAGCCTCACTGCAATGTTAACGGCAAGCTGCAGGCGCCAGTCATGGTCCCAGAGGCAGTTATCCAGTGGTGATGAGCAAGATCAACCGACAGAGATAAAAAAAACTTTTACCTCACCTTTTGGGTGGCAGCCTCCAGCAGTCGGCTTAAGGAATTCTAGTTTGGCTGCTGTGCACCTGAGAAACCTGATTGGGACCTTACTGAGCGCTGTGTGCTACAATTTCATGAAGTGGCCTGAAACAGGCATTAAGCCCAGGGTTTGCATAGGCAATGAGCCTATTTCAGGTCGGCGCCCTCAATGTCTGCAGAGCTCATTAACCAATATGGCGTAAAGTGTACGTCCAGTGCAAACTGAATGCATATTGAACCCTGCAGCATCCATTTTTTAACCCAAAAAATGTACGCTGAGCAATCAAATTTCTAGGCCTATATGCCACAGAATATTGTAGAAAGACCCCCTTTGCTCATTATGTGGTTCTGCATATTATCAATTGTGCACAGTGCAGCAATGCTTAAACAGATTTATGGTGCATTATGTAGTTAATAATATTCAGAGGAACACTTGTATCACACGAGCTTCAGCTCAGGAAGATTAATTGATTCCACAGCTGTTGCAAGTTTTCTGGGCTCTAGAAACTTTTTTTTCTGCTCCTTTAATGAAAATTACACTGCTCATGGACAAAGCTAAAAAAAAGTCTTCCTCTTCCTGTCATGCTAACTTCCTCAGCCTTCAACTTCCCACAAAAATGAGCAAATAATATCTGGTTGGAGCTGGAGTGAGAGCAGTGGAAGAAACAGGAAAATCTAGAAGATTTTCAGAAACAGGAAAACAAAAGCAAAGTCATTGGCCTGAAACATCAACTCTGCTTCCCTCTCCACAGATGCTGCCTGAGCTGCTGAGTATTTCCAGCATTTTCTATGGGAAAGCGGAAAAGGTGAAGCAAATAACTCAGGTTGCTTTGAAAGTATTCCACTAGTTATAAATGGATAATTGGCGCAAGTGTTATGTGAAACCCATGAGTTATGTTTCTGTCATACTGCATATCTTCACATGAGGAGGCAGAACTGAACAGTGATACCACACAATTCCATAAACATTAGTGTCAGCCGTGGCTCAGTGGACAGCACTTTCCTCTCTGAGTCAGATGGTCATAGGTTAAAGTCCCACTTCAGCACATAATCCAGGTTGAAGGATTTTGAAATTTTTAAGGATGAATTACCTGCTAACGGGCTGGGTTTAGTTAAAAGTATTAAGTCAATGAAGGAACTATTAAACTGACTGTTCAACGGCATGCTGGGAAGGTTGGCCACATTAGAAAAGTCTTACTCAGCAGATTGTCTAGAAGGTTAAAAATAAAACAGCTGTGAGGCCTTGAAAGTCTGTGAGAAGCTGTTGTAAACATCAGGGGCACAATTTTAAAAGGGAAAAACGAGTGAATTGGGATGGGGGGGGCATTCAAAATTACATCCATTTCGGACCCACCCCCAACCTGCCTACTTCCGATTTTCACCGGGGCTAGACGAGGGGCGGTCAACCAACCTGCTCGCAGGAGTTGGGTTGGTGATTATAATCTTTCAAGGAGGCTGCAGGCCTCCATTTTTCCAGAGTTTCCAATTTCAACCTCTGGGGGCCAGGGCTCCTGGGCCTTCTTTTTTATGCCACGTGAAAGGAGGCAAGAAGGCCCGAAACTAACAGGTAAGAGCCTGTGGGCCCGGAGAAGCATGAGTGCTTCCCCCAGGCCCAACAATCCTACCTGCAGCGACTCTCCAACGATCACGGACCCCCATGCCCCAATCTCCGCTCCCCCCCACCCCCCATGATTGCGGACCTCCACGATGACCACCCATCCCGATAAACCCCCCCATGACTGACTCCCAATCCCTCCCCCCGTGACCCCCATGCCCACCGGTACCCCTCCCCCTGCCAACCCACGCCACCCTCCCCCATCCATACAAACAAAGACTTACTTGAAGACTTACCTGAAGACGTTCTCTCCCAGGCTGCTCTCCTGTCCAACTGAGACCAGCCTGTCAATCAGGCCGGTCAGTCAGACGGCAAACCGACAAAAAAAAGGATGTCCTTACATCAAAATCGTATGGTCGTCCGGGAAACCCGTACTTCCGGGTTTCGAGTCAGCAATTTTATCCCCTTGCCCCCTTCCCGGCTCGGGGTCAAAATCATGGTCCAGCTGCTACAGTATCAACTTCTTTTAAACCATGGGAAAGAGAGGAGGAGGCAAAATTGGGATGTGTAGTGCCCGTTTTGTAGGTGCTATGCGGATGCCTAAGCCCTGAAAATGGCATCCGAGGTGCATACCTCCGATGTGAAGTGCGCCGGACACCATCTTGGTAAAGGGGTTTGCGCGCACGTACCTAACAACTGCCAGCAGTATGCAGGGTGGGGAGATTATGACGTTAATCAGTGTGCAACGCTGATTTGAAGCAGCCGGTGAAGCATTGCCTGTGGCTGTCAAGATAAACAGAGCGCTTAATTTTTACGATCCTTTCAGAGCGCCGCTGGCGATATCATAGAATCATCGAAAGGTTACAACACGGAAGGAGGCCATTCAGCCCATCGGGTCCATGCCGGCTCTATGCAAGAGCAATCCAGCTACTCCCACTCCCCCGCCCTATTATCCCTGTAGCCCTGCAAATTTTTTCCTTTCAAGTACTTATCCAGTTCCCTTTTGAAGGCCATGATTGAATCTGCCTCCACCACCCCCTCGGGCAGTGCATTCCAGATCCTAACCACTCGCTGTGTAAAAAAGTTTTTCCTCATGTCACCTTTGGTTCTTTTGCCAATCACCTTAAATCAATGTCCTCTGGTTCTTGACCTTCTGCCTTTAAGCAACATTTTGTTTTAAAATCATGAGGGTCTAGACAGGATAGAGAGAAACTGTTCCCATTGGCGGAAGGGTCAAGAACCAAAGGACTCGGCCATATTCATGAACAAAAAGGGATTCCACTCCCTCAATGTGCAGCTGGTGTGTGACCACATACAGGTCAATGCCCGCTACCCTGGCAGTCGTCATGATTCATTCATTCTGCGACTGTTCTCTGTTCCACCTGTATTTAAACCAGCACGGCAAGTCAAAGGCTAGCTACTGGGCAACATGGGTTACCCCCTCATGAAGTGGCTCATGACTCCAGTCAGGCATGCATGCACATGTGCCGAGTAGGCGGACAACGACAGCCAAGGAACATCACAGAGCACACCATAGGCGTCCTCAAGCAAAGCTTCCGCTGCCTGGATCGCTCTGGAGGAGCCCTGCAATACTCAGCTAAGCAGGTATCAAGATTTGTCGTTGTATGCTGCATGCTCCACATGGAGGAACAGCCCTTGCCAGGCAAGAACCTGAGTCAGAGGCAAAGGAAGAGGAGGAAGAGGCAGAGGAGGAGGAAGTGCAGCAGAAAGTGGAGGAAGAGGCAGGGAGGTTACAACATTAACATGCCCTTTCTGCCGGGGCTCTGCGTGATCAGATGATTAATGAACGATACCAGTAACCTCAAAGGCACCTCCCCATTCACCAATAGTCCCACACTCCTTGCCTTTACTCTCTCACATGACCATCAAATTGCCCTCCTTATGATTACACATTGCTTCCTCCCTCAGCTCACTGTAGAAATAAAAACCACCACCAAATACAAGTTCAAATCCACATTTATAAATTAACACGTGAAATGATGCAAACAAAATGAGACTATTCACCCTTGTGCATTCCCTCAGTGCCTGTTGTTCGTGTACCTTTACCTTTCCTAGTGCTCCTACAAGGTCCATCCCAGTGGCCGGAGCATGGGTGGTGGAAGGCTGCTGACCTTCAATTGGGGAGCGTACAGATGGCCTTGAAGGACGAGCTCGAGCAGCTCTAGGCTGGGAGGGCCCAACTTCAGGCCGCACCATCTCGGCCTGGGCTGCAGCAGTCTGGCCTGGCTGGCTGACAGGCAACTGAAGGAGTGGCAGGGTGGGAGCAGGAATGCTGTCGGAATGAGAGAGGACAGCAGGTTCGTCTTCCATGGTGCCACTACCACTCTCCCGGTGCGGCACCTCAGCAATCCTGGTGATCAGCTGTGATGCCCTGGAAGCCCCGTTCCACAGTGGTACCCAGAGTCACGATAGCAGCAGTCTGAGCCTGGAACGCAGCAGTCAGACCTTTGATTGAAGATGTTTGTGCTGCAATGGAAGCTGTTGATGGGTTCCACAGGTGTGCAGGTGGAACATAAAAACATAAGAAACAGGAGCAGGAGTAGGCCATACAACCCCTCGAGCCTACTCCACCATTCAACAGATCATGGCCGATCTTCAACCTCAATGCCATTTTCCTGCCTGATCCCCATATCCCGATTCTCCTAGAGTCCAAAAATCTATCCATCTCAGCCTTGAATATACTCAATGACTCAGCATCCACAGCCCTCTGGGGTAGAGAATTCCAAAGATTCACAATCCTCTGAGTGAAGAAATTCCTCCTCATCTCAGTCTTAAATGGCCGACCCCTTTTCCTGCTACTATGCTCTCTGGTTTGGGAGGTTGGAGGTGACCATCCATTCCACGTGGGAAAGGATGGGCTCTGCGCAAAGCCTTGTGCCAAGTTGGAGCTGGACTCCTCCATGCCCCTTGACATGCACAGGCTTTCTGGAAGGCTTCACAGTGCACTAAGCATTCGGTTGTGTACACCCATCAGCCTTCTTCTGTAGCCTGACCCATCAAAGTCATCATCTCACTCCTCGGCAGCAGAACAATTGTGTGACCTCGCCCTCCAGCAAGCTGGCACCTTAGGTATCCACTCCACCCCACCCTGGCTCCTGACCACTTGTCTCACCACGTGCATATCTCTCCTCTATCCCAGCCTTTAACTTATGCACTGTCAGTCTCTGAGCTGGTGGCTGCGAGCGTAAGATCGAGTTAGGGTGTCTCTTCATCATCATTGTCTTCTTGCTCTGCCTCCTCTGACTGTCTCCTCCCTGGGGGTGAGGCTGTGTAGGCGCGCCTGTCCTCCTCCAGTTCTTTCTTGCTGCCTCCTGTTATGCGCCACCTTCTCCTGCAAGAAAGAGGGAAGTGCGTCAGTAAGTGTCCTGCAAGATGCTTGGGTGATGTGCCTGTCATGTTTGAATAGCTGCCAGTGTGCGTGACCTGTGAGTTGTGGGTGTGCGACTTGCCACAGTGGTAATGTGTGAGGGTGAGATGAAACATAGAAACATAGAAAATAGGTGCAAGAGTAGGCCATTCGGCCCTTCGGGCCTGCTCCGCCATTCAAAATGATCATGGCTGATCGTCTAACTTAGTACCCTGTTCCCACTTTATCCCCATATCCCTTGATCCCTTTAGCATTAAGAAATATATCTATCTCCTTCTTGAATACATCTAATGACTTGGCCTCCACTGCCTACTGTGGTAGAGAATTCCACAGGTTCACCACCCTCTGAGTGAAGAAATTTCTCCTCATCTCGGTTCTAAATGGCATACCCCGTATCCTGAGACTGTGACCCCTGGTTCTGGACTCCCCAGCCATCGGAAACATCCTCCCTGCATCTAGTCTGTCTAGTCCTGTTAGAATTTTATGTTTCGATGAGATCACCTCTCATTCTTCTAAACTCTAATGAATATAGGCCTAGTCGACCCAATCTCTCCTCATATATCGGTCCTGCCATCCCTGCCATCATTAAGCAATGAACACGGCTAGTGGTGCAGTTGGTAGGAGACGCCTCTTGAAATTGACCTCATTCACCTTGACGACTCGTGTCAAATCATTGAACTTCCTCATATGCTGCATCCATGTTCTTGGCACTGTGCTCCTGGCATTGACCGTTCCATTACTTCTTCCCATTGCCTCGAGCAAATTAGAGGGCTTCCTACCCCCCTGTGGATACAGGATGCCCGTCCTTCTGTCCACCTCTTGCACCAAGGACTCTAACGCATCATCAGAGAACCTTGGTGCACACTCTCTCGCAGGAGCAGGCATTCTTCAAAGTTTTACAGCCCAGGAATCACTCCTCACACCAATCCCACCATTTCCTGCAACCACAGTGCACCTGCCTTTTAAGAGGTGCAGGCTGCCTTTAAGCAGCGCTAGCCAATCCTGATATCAGGGTCCTATGCTGATATGTGCAGCCAATCAACAACGCAGGTAGGGATGGCTTCACACAGCAATCATGTAAATCATCAGGCAGCACGAATGTTATGTGCTGCCTGCATCACAACCACCGCCCGTTTTCGGGAGTTATCCAATCTAACCCCGAGAGTGTTTTTGACAGCAAGAAGGGTATAAAACCAGCCATTTTAGTAAGATCAAGGAGACAGTCCTCAAGACCAATCAGAAGAACATCACGCAGGATGGTGATGGAAAATTAACCTCACAGTCTCACAACACAGAAGAATTGGCCATTCTGAATTTCGAGTTACACTTCTAAGAAAGGTTGTATGAATCTCTATCTGTAAAACTTCTTGTACTTTGATGTAAATAAAACCAAATCAGTTAGAAAAGTTTAATGCTTTCGTTGATCTTACCTCCAATTACCCTAAAAAGTTAAAAAAGAAACAAAAACCCTACAAGGCTGATACTCCAGTGTAATACTGAGGGATTGCTGCACTGTTGAAGGTGCTGTCTTTTGGATGAGACATTAAATCGAAGCCCAGTGTGCCCTCTCAGGTGGACATAAAAGATCTCATGGCACTATTCAAAGAATAGCAGGGGAGTTCTCCCCAATGCCCTGGCCAATATTCATTCCTCAACCAACATCGCCAGAACAGATTATCTGGTCATTTATCTTATGCTGTTTGTGGGATCTTTCCGTGTGCAAATTGGCCGCTGCGTTTCCTAAATTACAACAGTGACAACACTTCAAAAACGCTTCATTGGCTGTAATGCGCTTTGGGATGTCCCGAGGTCACAAAAGGCATTTTATAAATGCAATTTCTTGTTTCCTTCTCTTCCCCCCACCCCCCCAGCAGGCCAATATTTAAAAGGTTCAATTAACGCCGTTGAAGCAGTTAAGGGGATTACATTTTTGTGTATTCAGCCAGACAAACGATTTTAACTTTCCCTTAACGTGTCTCCCGTGGCTTCTGAAAGATGCCATGGAAACGGTGGCCAGTTGAAGCAGGCAGCCATTTGGACCTGTAAATCAGTGATTGAAACGTGTGAAGAAAAGGTGAGTTTTTGCAGCAGGGCAATCAGTTCTCTCAGACAAACCTTCAGCTGGGAGTTCTTCGTGTTCAGACTGAGATTTCTTTGTTCACACTCAGAATTCTTGTATTCAGACAGATTTACCTACATTGTGGACCCTCTCAAACTGATGGATCGGGGGCGGGGAGTGCAATGAATCTATTCCACAGGACATCTGAGGTGAACGTACATCACCATCCGCGGCAGGCACGGCGCGCAGTTCTGGGAGTTGCAGCTCCACAAGACGGAGGTGCGCAACAAAGACCTGCAGAATAGCAGAGAGGGGACCAACGGAGGGCCCAAGGTCGCAGGAGGCACTACCCACATGAGAGGGTCTACAGACAGAGGCTGAGCTTCCTGACCTCGCTGACAAAATTAGTCTCCACTTGGAGAAGCAAGGATTAATCAGGGATAGTCAACATGGCTTTGTCAAGGGAAGATCATGTCTGACTAATTTGATTGAATTTTTTGAGGGGGTGACTAGGCGTGTGGATGAGGGTAATGCAGTGGATGTGGTATACATGGATTTCAGTAAGGCCTTCGATAAAGTCCCCCACAGGAGACTGGTCAAGAAGGTACGAGCCCATGGAATCCAGGGTGCCTTGGCACTTTGGATACAAAACTGGCTTAGTGGCAGAAGGCAGAGGGTGATGGTCGAAGGTTGTTTTTGTGACTGGAAGCCTGTGGCCAGTGGGGTACCACAGGGATCGGTGCTGGGTCCCTTGCTGTTTGTGGTCTACATTAATGACTTGGATATGAATGTAAAAGGTATGATCAGTAAGTTCGCTGATGATACAAAGATTGGTAGGGTGGTAAATAGCGAGGAGGATAGCCTCAGTCTGCAGGACGATATAGATGGGTTGGTCAGATGGGCGGAACAGTGGCAAATGGAATTTAACCCGGAAAAGTGCGAGGTGATGCACTTTGGAGGGACTAACAAGGCAAGGGAATACACAATGAATGGGAGGACCCTAGGCAAGACAGAGGGTCAGAGGGATCTTGGTGTGCAAGTTCACAGATCCCTGAAGGCGGCGGAACAGGTAGATAAGGTGGTAAAGAAGGCATATGGGATACTTGCCTTTATTAGCCGAGGCATAGAATATAAGAGCAAGGAGGTTATGATGGAGCTGTATAAAACACTGGTTAGGCCACAGCTGGAGTACTGTGTGCAGTTCTGGTCGCCACACTACAGGAAGGATGTGATCGCTTTGGAGAGGGTGCAGAGGAGATTCACCAGGATGTTACCAGGGCTGGAGCGCTTCAGCTATGAAGAGAGACTGGGAAGATTGGGTTTGTTTTCCTTGGAGCAGAGGAGGCTGAGGGGGGACATGATTGAGGTGTACAAAATTATGAGGGGCACAGATAGGATGGATACTAAGGAGCTTTTTCCCTTCGTTGAGGGTTCTATAACAAGGGGACATAGATTCAAGGTAAAAGGCGGGAGGTTTAGAGGGGATTTGAGAAAGAACTTTTTCACCCAGAGGGTGCTTGGAGTCTGGAACTCACTGCCTGAAAGGGTTGTGGAGGCAGGAACCCTCACAACATTCAAGAAGCATTTGGATGAGCACTTGAAATGCCATAGCATACAAGGCTACGGACCAAATGCTGGAATATGGGATTAGAGTAGACAGGGCTGATGGCCGGCGCGGACACGATGGGCCGAAGGGCCTCTATCCGTGCTGTATAACTCTATGACTCTATGAGGAGCATTCTGAAGGCTCAGAATGAGTCGCCAGGTGGTTGCAGACATCTGCAGGCTCCTTCATGCAGAGCTGCTCCTGGCTGAGCCTGGTGGCCACGCATTGTCATCGCAATTAAAGTCACCACTGCCCTCAATTTCTACGCCTCCAGATCCTTCCAGGACGCCACCGGTGAGATCTCCACGGTCCCCCAGTTGTCTGCACACAAGTGTATACGACAGATGACGGATGGCTTGTTTGCCAGGGAAACATCCCCATCGGCATCAGCCAGACTGAGAGAACAGTAGGTTTCCACTCTCTGGCCAGCTTCCCAAGGGTACAGGGTGCAATTCATTGCACACACGTAGCAATCCAAGGACCTGCACATGAGCCAGGACTGTTCATCAACTGAAAGAGATATCATTCCATCAGTGCACAGCTGGTTTGCGACGGCCGGAACAGGCGTGTGCCAAATTCCCTGGCAGCTGCCATGATTCCTTCATTTTGCGCAAATCTAACATCCCAGCCCTCTTTTACACACAAAACAGACTTAAGGGCTGGCTCCTTGGAGACAAGTGAGACCCCCGCAGTCATGGCTCATAGAATCATAGTCATAGAAAGTTACGGCACAGAAGGAGGTCATTTGGCCGATCGTGTCTGTGACAGTCGAAAAAAGCTATCCAGCTTAATCCCACTTTCCAGCACTTCATCCATAGCCCTGTAGGTTACGGCACTTCAGGTGCACATCCATGAACTTTTTTAATGAGTTGAGGGTTTCTGCCTTGACCACCCTTTCAGGCAGTGAGTTCTAGATCCCACCACACGGGTGAAAAAAATTCTCCTCAGCTCCCCTCCAATCCTTCTACCAATCACTTTAAATCTATGCCCCCTTCTTATTGACCTCTGCTAAGGGAAATAGGTCCTTCCTATCCACTCTATCTAGACCCCTCATAATTTTATACACCTCAATTAAATCTCCCCTCAGCCTCCTTTGCTCCAAAGAGAACAACCACAGCCTATCCAATCTTATCTCATAGCTAAAATTCTCCAATCCTGGCAACATCCTCATAAATCTCCTCTGTACCCTCTCTAGTGCAATCACATATTTCCTGTAATGTGATGACCAGAACTGTACACAGTACTCAAGCTGTGGCCTAACTAGCATTTTATACAGTTCTAGCATAACCTCCCTGCTCTTATATTCTATGCCTCAGCTAAGAAAGAAAAATATCCCATATGCCTTCTTAACAACCTCATTTACCTGATCCGCTACCTTCAGGGATCTGTGGACTTGCACTCCAAGGCCCCTCTGTTCCTATACACCTCTCAGTATCCTCCCATTTACTGTGTATTCCCTTGCTTTGTTTGCCCTCGCCAAATGCATCACCTTACACTTCTCTGGACTGAATTCCATTTGCCACTTTTCTGCCCCTTGACCAGTCTATTGATATCTTCCTGCATTACAGCATTCCTCCTCACGCGGCCAATTTTTGTATCATCTGCAAACTTCTTAATCATGCCCCCTACATTTCAGTCCAAATCATTAATATATACCACAATAGCAAGGGACCTAGTACTGAGCCCTGCGGAACCCCATTGGAAACAGCCTTCCAGTCACCAAAACGCCCGTGGACCATTGGCCTTTGCTTCTTGCCTCTGAGCCAATATTGGATCCAACTTGCCACTTTCCCTTGGATCTCATGGGCGTTTACTTTTTTGACCAGTCTGCCATGTGGAACCTTGTTAAAGCCTTGCTAAAATCCATGTACACCACATCAAATGCGTTACCCTCATCTAACCTCCTTGTAACCGCCTCAAAAACTTCAATCAAGTTAGTCAAACACGACTTTCCCTTAACAAATCCATGGTGACTGTCCTTGATTAACCCGTGCCTTTCTAGATGACGATTTATGTTGTCCCCCAGAATTGATTCCAATAATTTGCCCATCACCGAGGTTAGACTGACTGGCCTGTAATTACTGTAGCCAGAGTGGATTGGAAAATGATGGTCAGAGCCTCTGCTATTTCCTCTTGTGCTTCTCTTAACAGCCTGGGATACTTTTCATCTGGGCCGAGCAATTTATCTACTTTCAAAGATGTTAAACCCCTTAATACTTCGATGTTTATGCCATCCAATATTTCGCACTTCTCCTCCTTCGCTACAATCTCTGCATCGTCTCCCTCTTTTGTGAAGACAGACGCAAAGTACTCATTAAGAACCGCACCCACCTCCACACGTTACCTTTTTGCTTTCTAATAGGCCCTACTCTTACTTTATTTATTCTCTTCTTCTTTGAGTATTTATAAAACATCTTTGGGTTTTCCTTGATTTTACTTGCCAGTACTTTTTCATACCCTCTCTTTGCTTTCCTAACTTCCTTTTTAATTTCATCCCTGCACTTTCTATACTCCTTTTGGCTTTCATGACACCTGTGAGGAACCCCACCAGCGAAGCTCTGCCACGGCACAACGACAATCATATCACCACCAGTCTGTCATTGAACAAGCCATAGGAATGCTGAAGATGTACTTCAGTTGCCTGGATTAATCTGGGGGAGCCCTTCAGTACTCACCGGCGAGGGTATGTAGAATAATAGTTGTGTTTTGCGTCCTGCGCAACATCGCTCAACAGAGAGGGTTACAGGTGGATGAGGGGATGAGGTCCCATGCGCCCATGAAGCAGCCGCCCACCTGCCATCAACATGATGATGGAGGAGGAGGATGACGATGGGTAACCCATCGGCAGAGCAGCAGCACACCTGGCTGCTTGTGATGCCAGGGAGTCAGTCACATATGATAGATTCTCACAAGGAAATCTGCAAAGTGAAGACAGTCAAGTACTCAGACCACCTGGTATGACCACTGCCACCACCAGCCCCAAACCACCACCCCCCCCCCGCCACCCTTGTGCGAAACGGTTCTACAAGCAGGCATACACCCGATGTAAATGCGCCCAATGGGTGGCATCAAGTATCGCCGTTCATGATGAGGGATATGCAAGGGTGTTTTCACAAAAGGGACTTAAGAATAGGCGGTGTGGTGAAAATTATAACATTTCATGTGCAGGTAAAAAAAAATTATAAATGAAAAACAGGACATTGCGCATTGCGTCAGACACCCTTGTGCATACCCTTGGTGATCACAAAATCTTTGCCTTCCTCTTCCTACCGCTTCTACGTGGTGCATCCCCTGTGGCTTCAGTAGTGGCAAGTTGCTCAGATCCCTGCCCTGACTGCTGAGATGCTCTCGGCCTACGCCCTCTGGGTTCTGGACCCTGTGAGGGCCCCGCCAAAAATTGCTTCACCTGCATCTGTGGAGGGGCAGACTCAGCCACCAGGAGAGGAGGCTGCTTTGTGAGCACTGGTTGAAGGGCGGGCAGCCTTGTGGGGGCGCTTTGAGTGGAGTCCCCACTTCCATGTCCCCTTTCGCAATCATTCCTCTCCTGGGTCAGGACCATATCACTCCTACCACTCCGCTGGACAACAGCTTGGAGGACATGAGTGATGCCTTGTAAGGCCAGTGCCAATGTATCTGTGTGCCTGTTTAAGGTGGCAGAATGTTGTTTACCCTGAGTCCATACGGCTGTTGCCAGGGCCTGAATGAACTCATTTGTGAGCCGTGCTTGAAGCACCATGGAGGCTAGCCAGTCTCTCCATCGCACACATTCCCACAGTTACCAGTTCACTAATGCTGGAGGTGGGCTCCTCCAGCCTCTGCGTCAACATGGAGACTGAGCGAGTCAAGTCTTCAAGTACGTCGCAAAGGTGCGTCTGTACCTCGATCATTCTCCTTTTCAACAATGGCCCCCGGGGTTCAGCGTCTGTGTCCAGCTGATCAGAGCCTGGAGAGGAGTGTGGCCACCGACGCGGACGCTCCACAGCTGCCCCTGCCACCAGAGTCTGCTCGTGCTCACTTGTGTGTGGTGAATCACCAGGCGACAACCCAACTAACTCTTTACTAGGACCAATCGAGGTGCGAGTATCTGCGCTGCTGCATGGCTCACTGACAGTGCGCCCTCAGAGGCCTGGAGGTCCTCTGAGGAATCGTCTTTGTTGACATCGTCGGCCTGTTCATCAATCCTTGGAAGAGAACATACAGCAATATTAAGAATCATCACAGAAGTGATGTTGCGATGAGCATCCTGAGGTGTGCAAGAGGTCAATCACTGATAACATCAATTCATGTTGTGTGTGAGGGATGTTAAAGTTCTGTTACCAGATGTTTGCGGGGTGCCAATCTCGGCATCTCCAACGGCCAGACATTCCTCCGCCCCTATCAGGGGCACTATTTGTATCGGCCCCCTCCAGTCCTACTCCTCTCCCGTGCATTTTGCGCTCTCTTCTCCTACAAGGGGACAAAGTACAGACGTGTCAGTGAGTGAGGGTGACGGGGTCGCCCAATGGATGCATTGCTCTGGGTGAGGCTGACCATGAAAGTGATGCATCAGAGGGTGAGTATCAGACAGATTCCTCACATTGTATCAGGATTGGGGTGAGTGGAAGTTGTCGGTTCACAAATGGGGAGGGTGAGGAAGTGCACAGAAAGTGAAGGTAAGTTGATAATGAGACTTAAAGTGTGGGAAGTGAAGTGATGGAGTAGGCTTGGCAGGACAGAGTGGGGGGGAGGGGGGGGTGTGCACCGCAGGATGTAGGTGAATCAGTAACTGTACTCACTTTTCCTGACGTAGTTAGGTCATTAAATCGCTTCCTGCACTGCACCCAAGACCTGGGTACCATGCTCCTGCTGCTGACCTGTTCTGCCACCTCCAGCCACGCCTTCTTGGTGGCAGAAGCAGGTTTCTTCCTCCTGTCACCTGGGTATAACAACTCCCTCCGCTTCTCACAACAGCCAATAGTATCTCAAGGGGGCCATCCGAGAACCTGGGTTCTGCCTTTCTTCTATGTTCTTCCTTTCTGCTTTCTACTCTTTTCTCCTTCAAAATCCATTGTTGCATTGGCCCATTAAATAGTGGGCTCTAAATTGTGTCATTCGTGTGCTCAGTAAGCCCACTGCGCAGCTTGGAGACGCGAAACCCAGAAGTAGAATTAATGCCTTCAATTGAGTCGCAATCACTTGAGAACATGCACGGAAATTTTTTTCCCGGTTTCCCACTCGCTTATTGAACCCCTGCTGAGATCCCGCCTCATTGTTAAAATTTACCCGCTGAAGTCAGCTTCCACGGGCACTGACGACATCTAGCCCGACTTCTCTACCATTTCTCGACCCTCCACTGCCTGGGTTATCAGACTGCTTATCCAACATCCAATCTTGGAATAGCCGTAATTTCCTCCAACTATACACAATCTCGATAATCATGCCAATAATTCCATCTTTCTCAGGCTGAACCAGACTGTTTGCAAATTCGGCATCGTATTCAACACCATACCCTCTCCATTACCAAGACCCCCTACTTCCACCCCTGCCTTAGCCCATCTGCTGCGGAAACCTTTATCCATGACTTTGTTAGCTCTAGATTCGATTATTCCAATGTACTTCTGGTTGGCCTCCCCTCCTCCACAAATGTATAAATAATGCAAGTTCAGATACGAGTGTAGGAATTAATAATATATCTGATGTAAATAAAACAGGAATGTTGAAAAATGAGAAAAAGTGTGATAAGTTAAAAACTGCGAAAAACCATGCGCAAAATATGGGTGTTAACCAAATCAGAGTTCTCTCCACAAATTCACATCGCATAAGGAATAAAACAAGCCAACTAGAAGCACAGATTCAGCTCAAAGGGTTCAATGTAGTGGCTATCACTGAGATCTGGCTACAATCTGGGCATGAATAGGTGATAAATATTCCAGGCTATAAGGTCCTTAGAGAGGACAGGAAATAGGGAAAGAAGCAGGAGTAGCAATATTGATAAAATACAGTATTACAGCAGTAGAAAGAAAGGTCATCAGTAAGGGTGAGTAGGCAGGTAGAATTAAGAAACCGCAAAGGGAGCAAGACTCTGGTGGGAGTTATCTATAGACCTCCTGACAGCAGTGTTGCAGTAGCGGGATGCATAAATATGGAGATCAGGGAAACATATAGCAAAGGCAAAGCAGTTATAATGGGTGATTTTAATTTTCACATAGACTGGGAGCTGCAAAACAGCTCAATTGTAAAGGCAATGAAATTCTAGAGTGTATCCTGGACAGTTTTCTGAAACAATAGCCCCGACGTTTACCGGGAGGCGGGATGGTGCAGGGGAGTGGGGGAAACCTGGCAAAGCCAGGGACGCGGAGGTCTTGCCGCATTTAATGGCAGGACCTCATTATAATTTATTTCTTCCATTTCCCGCCCAGCAGCCGGCCAATTTGACAGGCTCGCTGGAGGCCAGGCGGGAAAACCAGCAGCAGGAGGCCGCAGCCAGGGACCCTTGGGGACAGTCCCCGGCAATTGGGGGTGAGGGGGATTAGGGGAAGCCAGAGATCGAGGCTCGGGGTGTGGGTAGTCTGTGATTATGGCAAGGGGAGACGCCATGAGCATTCTTGCTCCTCCTGGCCCACAAGGAGTGCTGTAAAAGGCAGTTACCTTCTGGAGCTGGTAGCTCCCACCTCCCACTCGCTGCCAGGTTTCCTGGACCTGGGAAACCTGCACAGCAACTGCTAAATTGCACTGTGCAAACCTGATTTCAATTATGTTAATTATGTGTCCCACCGCTCCACGCGGGACACTCTCACGCCGCAAAGCCTGCCGCCGCTGCAGGCGCATACATGGCAAGTAGGGGTCGGATTCCCCGTTTTTTTCATTTTTAATTCCTCCCCCACCCCCCAACATCTCCGTCACGGGGGGATTAATATCGAAGACCAAATGTTTTAGAACCAACAAGGGAACAGGCAATACTAGATTTAGTAATGAATAACGAGCCAGAATTATTAATAATCTGACAGGAAGGGAGCATCTTGTAAACAATGACCGTAACATATTTGATATTTATTTCAAGAAGGAGAAAGATCACAAACCAAGGTTTGAAATTTCAGGTAGCCTGGCTTCAAAGGAATGAGATGTTAAACTAGGCTGAGCTGTTAACAGGTAAACCGACAGAAAAACAGTGGGAGGTATTCAAATAAGTATTTACTACAATACAAGACCAGTACATACCCATAAAGAGCAAAAGTTCCACTTGTACAGTCAAGCAACCATGGTAAACATATGCTGATATGAGGTAAGATGCAGTATAAAGCTAAAGAAAGTGAGCCACAAATGCCAAGAAAAGTGGTAATCCAGCAGACTAGGAGAAATATAGAAAACAATAAAGGGACACAAAGAAAATATTAAGAGCTGCAAAAAGAGAATACAAAAAAAAATTTCAAGGAATATAAAGGTTAAAAGTAAACGGTTACGTAAATATATTAAAAGAGAATGGCTAAGGGAGATGTGGGCCCATTAAAGACAGACACAGGCGATATCGTAATAGACAACAAGGTAATGGCAGATTTATTAAACAAGTATTTCGCATCCATTTTCAAAGTAGAAGAATAAAATACCTGTGATAGAAAGGAAAGGTGAGGAACTTATTAGATTCAATGTAAGTAACAAAATGGCAAAGGAGAAAATAATGGGACTTAGGAATGATAAATCTCCAGGACTCCATGGTTTCCACCCCAGGGTATTAAAAGGTGAGGAAATTGCAGAAGCGTTCGTCATGATCTTCCAAAGCTCTCTTGATTTGGGAATTGTGGCAACAGACTACAAATTTGCAAATGACACTCCATTATTTAAGAAGGGTGGGAGTGAGAAACCAGGGGCATGATCTTTACCTGAAGCCAGGAGCTCAGTGGGTGCGTAGATATTTGCGTGGGAGTAAAGTGAGTGCGTCAGAATCTGCAATCGCAACTCAAGGCACTTAATTTTACTTCCGGGTTTCGCGTCTCCAAGCTGCATAGCGGGCGTACTGCACGCCCACATGACGCGATCTGAAGTCCACTATTTAAAGGGCCAATGCAAAAATGGATTTTGGAGGAGAAAGGTAGAAATGAAGCAGTGGATGCACACAGAGAAAAGGCAGCACCCAGGTTCTCGGATGTGTCACTTGAAGTACTGCTAGGTGCTGTGAGAACCAGCAGGAAGGTCATCTACCCAAGTAAATCAGAGGAAGAATCATAGAATCATACAAAATTTACAGCACAGAAGGAGGCCATTCGGCCCATCACGTCCAGCCAGCCGAAAAAGAGCCACCCAGCCTAATCCCACTTTCCAGCATTTGGTCCGTAGTCCTGTAGGTTACGGTACATCAGGTGCACATCCAAGTACTTTTTAAATGAGTTGAGGGTTTCTGCCTCTTCCATCCTTTCAGGCAGTGAGTTCCAGACCCCCACCACACTCTGGGTGAAAATATTATTCCTCAGCTCCCCTCTAATCCTTCTACCAATCATTTTAAATCTATGCCCCCTGGTTATTGACCCCTCTGGTAAGGGAAATAGGTCCTTCCTAACCACCCTATCTAGGCCCCTCATAATTTTGTACACCTCAATTAAATCTCCCCGCAGCCTCCTCTGTTCCAAAGAGAACAACCCCAGCCTATCCAAACTTTCCTCATAGCTAAAATTCTCCAGTCCTGGCAACATTCTCATAAATCTCCTCTGTACCCTCTCCAGTGCAATCACATCTTTCCTGTAATGTGGTGACCAGAACTGTACACAGTACTCAAGCTGTGGCCTAACCAGTGTTTTATACAGTTCTAGCATAACCTCCCTGCTTTTATATTCTATGCCTCGGATAATAAACGAAAGTATTCCATATGCCTTTTTAACCACCTTATCTACCTGTCCTGCCACCGTCAGGGATCTGTGGACATGCACTCCAAGGTCCCTCACTTCCTCTACACCTCTCAGTATCCTCCCATTTATTGTGTATTCCCTTGCTTTGTTTGCCCTCCTTAAATGAATTACCTCACACTTCTCTGGATTGAATTCCATTTGCCACTTTTCTGCCCACCTGACCAGTCCATTGATATTTTCCTGCAGTCTACAGCTTTCCTCCTCACTATCAACTACGTGGCCAATTTTTGTATCACCTGCAAACTTCTTAATTATGCCCCCTACATTTAAGTCCAAATCATTAATATATACCACAAAAAGCAAGGGACCTAGTAGTGAGCCCTGCTTAACCCCACTGGAAACAACCTTCCAGTCACAAAAACACCAGTCAACCATTACCCTTTGCTTCCTGCCCCTGAGCCAATTTGGGATCCAACTTGCCACTTTCCCTTGGATCGCAAGGGTGTTTTTTTTTTGACCAGTCTGCCATTTGGGACCTTGTCAAAAGCCTTGCTAAAAAAACACTAAGAAACCTGGTTCTGCCACCAAGAAGGCCTGGCTGGAGGTGGCAGAAGAGGTGAGCAGCAGCAGCACAGTGCCCATGTTATGGCTGCAGTGCAGGAAATGCTTTAATGACCTCACTAGGCCAGAAAAAGTGAGTACAGTTGCTGGTTCACCCACATCCTGTGTTGTACAACAACCCCTCTCACTCTGTTTTGGCACGCCTACCCAATCACATCACTCCTCACAGTCAGTTAAGTTTCAGCATCAACCGTCCTTTACTTTCTATGCACTTCCTCACCTCCCCGTTTATGCACAACACTGCCATTCACCCCAATCCTGAGACAATCTGATGTATCTGTCTGATAGTTACCCTCACCCAATGCACATCCATTGGGTGAACACGACACCTTCAGTCACTCACAGGTCTGTTCTTTCTCCCCTTGTAGAAGAGAGTGCAAAATGCAAGGGAGAGATTGAGGACTGGAGGTGGACCAGGGCAGATAGTCCAGCTCACAGATGCGAAGGAGCAGGCCATGGAGATAAGTGGCACAGCTGTATCGGAGATGGAGAGACTGGGAACCCACAGATGCCTGGTGACAGAACTTATATATCTTTCACACAATGATGACTTTATTTCATCAATCACTGAACTCTGACAGACCTCAGCATGGTGATTGGCAAGACTGTCACTTTACCGATTAATAATTCTGACCTTTCTCCTGCCCCCCCCCCACCCCCGTACAGCTGATGGTGCTTATTAGAGACCTCTTCAAAAAATTCAATTCGATTAGCCAGACATGACTTGCCCTTAACAAAGCCATGTTAGCTCTCTCTGATCTGCTCATACTTGTTCAAGTACTCATTCATTCTATCCCCAATGACAGATTCCAGGAACTTCCCCAGAACTGACAGGCCTGTGGTTACCTTGAGGGTAATTTTAATCCTAACGAACAGATGGGTTGGGAGCAGGTCGGAGATCAAAATTAGAGCTTTTGGAACTGCGACTGCAACCCGGCTCCAACGCCCCTCCTTCCGGGTTTAATTCAGGTGCGTTTGCATGCGTGTGTGCGTCTGAAACCCAGAAGTCCCATCCCTATTTAATGCTTGCGGCCGGATTGTTAAAGTGGTAAACAAGGTTAAAGAGCTACAGGCGCAATTAACCACATGGGAATATGATGTTCTGGCGATAACAGAGACCTGGCTCAAAAAAGGGCAGGATTGGGTACTAAATATTCCTGGATACAAGGTGTTCAGGAAAGATAGGGAAGGAAAGAAAGGAGGGGGGGGGGCAGTATTGATTAAGGGGAATATTGCAGTGCTGGAGAGAGAGGATGTCCTGGAGGGGTCAAGGACAGAATCTATTTGGTTAGAGTTAAGAAACAATAGAGGTGCCATTACACTATGGGGTGTATTCTAAAGTCCGCCGACTAGTGGGAAGGAGACAGAGGAGCAAATTTGCAGGGAAATTACAGGGAGGAGCAAAGGCCATAGAGTAGTGATAACGGGGGACTTCAACTACCCTAATATAGACTAGGATAACAATAATATAAGGGGCAAAGAAAGGGAGGAATTTTTGAAATGTGTTCAGGAGAACTTTCTTGACCAGTACATTTCCGGCCCAACGAAGAAGGAGGCATTGCTGGACTTGGTTCTGGAGAATGAGGTGGGCCAAGTGGAGCAAGTGTCAGTGGGGGAACATTTAAAGAAGAGCGATCATAGCACCATAAGGTTTAGAATAGCTATGGAAAAGGACATGGACCACTCTAAAGTAAAAATACTCAATTGGAGGAGAGACAATTTCAATGGGATGAGAACAGATCTGGCCCAGGTAAATTGGAATCAAAGATTGGCAGGCAAAACTGTAATTGAACAACGGGCGACCTTGAAGGAGGAGATGGTTCAGGTACAGTCTAGGCACATTCCCACGCAGGAGAAAGGTAGGGCAACTAAAGCCAGAGCTCTCTGGATGACAAAAGAGATAGAGAGTAAGATGAAGCAGAAAAAAGGGGCATACGACAGATGTCAGGTCGATAACACAAGTGAGAACCAGGCTGAACACAGAAAGTTCAGAGGGGAAGTGAAAAAGGAAATAAGAGGGGCAAAGAGAGATTATGAGAATAGACTGGCGGCCAACATAAAAGGGAATCCAAAAGTCTTCTACAGCCATGTAAACAGTAAACAGGTAGTAAGAGGAGAGGTAGGACCGATCAGGGCCTAAAAAGGAGATCTACTCAAGGAGGCAGAGGGCATGGCCGAGGTACTAAATGAGTACTTTGCATCTGTCTTTACCAAGGAAGAAGGTGCTGCCAGGGTCTCAGTAAAGGAAGATGTAGTTGAGATACTGGATGGGCTAAAAATTGATAAAGAGGAGGTACTAGAAAGGCAAGCTATAGTTAAAGTAGATAAGTCACCCAGTCCGGATGGAATGCATCCTTGGTTGCTGATGGATGTAAGGGTGGAAATTGTGGAGGTACTGGCCATAATCTTCCAGACATCCTTAGATACGGGGATGGTGCCGGAGGACTGGAGAATTCCAAATGTTACACCGTTGTTCAAAAAAGGGTGCAAGGGTAAACCCAGCAACTACAGGTCAGTCAGTTTAACCTCGGTGGTGGGGTAACTTTTAGAAACGATAATCCGGGACAGAATTAGCAGTCACTTGGACAAGTATGGATTGATTAGGGAAAGTCAGCATAGATTTGTTAAAGGCAAATCGTGTTTAAGAGTTTTTTGATGAGGGCAATGCTGCTGATGTGGTGTATATCGACTTTCAAAAGGCGTTTGATAAAGTGCCACATAACAAGCTTGTCATCAAGATTGAAGCCCACAGAATAAAGGGGGCAGTAGGCAGCATGGATAGAGAATTGGCTAAGTAACAGGAAGCAGAGAGTAGTGATGAACGGTTGTTTTTCGGACTGGAGGGAGGTGTACAGTGGTGTTCCCCTGAGGTCGGTACTAGGACCACTGCTTTTCTTGATATATATTAATGACTTGGACTTGGGTGTACAGGACACAATTTCCAATTTTGCACATGTCACAAAACATGGAAGTGTAGTGAACAGTGAGGAGGATAGTGATAGACTTCAAGAGGATATAGACAGGCTGGTGGAATGGGCAGACACGTGGCAGATGAAATTTAATGCAGAAAAAATGCGAAGTGATATATTTCGGTTGGGAGAACAAGGAGAGGCAATATAAACTAGAGGGCACAATTCCAAAAGGGGTACAGGAACAGAGAGATCTGGGTGTAAATGTCCACAAATCGTTGAAGGTGGCAGGGCAGGTTGAGAAAGCAGTTAAAAAAGCATAAGGGATCCTGAGCTTTATAAACAGAGGCATAGAGTACAAAAGCAAGGAAGTCATGATGAACCTTGGTTACTGGTTCGGCCACAACTGGAGTATTGTCTCCAGTTCAGGGCACCGCACTTTAGGAAAGATGTGAAGGCCTTAGAGAGGGTGCAGAAAAGATTTACTAGAATGATTCCAGGGATGAGGGATTTAGTTACGTGGATAGATTGGACAAGCCGGGGTTGCTCTCCTTGGAATAGAGAACATCGAACCAAAGGCGACATGAGGAAAAACTTTTTTACACAGTGAGGGGTTTATGATCTGGAATGCACTGCCCGAGGGGGTGGTAGAGGCAGATTCAATCGTGGCTTTCAAAAGGGAGCTGGATAAGTACTTGAAAGGAAAAAATTTGCAGGGCTACGGGGATAGGGCGGGGGAGGACTAGTTGGATTCTCTTGCATAGAGCCAGCACGGACTCGATGGGCCGAATGGCCTCCTTCCCTGCTGTAACCTTTCTATGATTCTATGATAAGGTAGATAAGGAAGTGTCTATGGATGTTATCTATATGGACTTTCAGGAGGCATTCGCTAAGGTACCACACAAGGGATTATTAACAATAATGAGAGGACATGGAATTGGTGATAGCCTTCTGACTTGTGTTGGAAATTGTTTGGGTGGTAGGAGATAGAGAGTGGGGATAAATGGTAGGTTCTCTGATTGGCGAGATGTGTCAAGTGGTGTTTCCCAGGGATCTGAACTGGAGTCCCAACTTTGCACCTTATTAATTAATGGCTTAGATGAAGAAATAGAGAGTTTGTATATCCAGGTTTGCAGATGACACTATGTTACGAGGTACAGTAAATAGTACAGATGGGAGCATGAAGTTGTAAAGGGACAAATTTATAAATGAGCAAAACTGTGGCAGATGGGGAGTTCAATGTGGGGAAATGCGAGGTCATCCATTTTGGAACCAAGAAAGATAAATCGCAGTATTTTCTAAATGGTGAGATACTACAGAGTGCAGAGAAGCAAAGAGATTTGGAAGTCCAAATACATAAATCATTAAAAGCCAGTGGACAGGTACAAAAAGCAATCAAAAAAGCTAATGGAATGTTAGCCTTTATCTCAAAGGGGCTGGAATACAAAGGGATGGAAGTTATGATACAGCTGTACAGAGCTCTTGTTGGACCCCATCTGGAGTACTGCATTCAGTTCTGGGCACCTCACCTCAGGAAGCCTTGGAGGGGTTGCAGCGCACATTCACGAGAATGATACCAGGGCTTAGAGCGTTAAATTGTGAGGACAAGTTGCATAAATTTGGCTTGTATTCCCTTGAGTACAGGAGATTGGGGAGTGATCTGATCAAGGTGTTTAAAATGTTAAACGCCATGGGATTAAAGGGGCAGTGGCAGCGTGAAAACAAAATTGGCAAAGGGACAGAAAGCAGAGAGTAGTGGTGATCGGTTGTTTTTCAGACTGGAGGGAAGTATACAGTGTTGTTTCCCAGGGCCCACTGCTCTTTTTGATATATAAATGACCTGGACTTGGGTATACAGAGTATAATTGCTAAGTTTGCAGTTGACATGAAACTCGGAAATGTAGTAAACAATATGGAGGATAGTAACAGACTTCAGGAGGACGTAGGCATACTGGTGAAATGGGCAGACACATGGCAGATGAAAGTTAATGCAGAGAAGTGTGAAGTGAAGCATTTTGGTAGGAAGACTGAAAATCTCCTCTGCACTAGAGAGGGTGTAGAGGAGATTTACGAGGATGTTGTCAGGGCTGGAGAATTTTAGCTATGAGAAAAGATTGGATTAGCTGGGGTTATTTTCTTTGGAACAAAGGTGGGTGAGGGGAGAATGAATTGAGGTGTATAAAATTATGAGGGGCCTAGAGTGGATAGAAAGGCCCCAATACCCTTAGCAGAGGGGTCAGTGGCTAGGGGGCATAGATTTAAAGTGATTGGTAGAAGGATTAGAGGGGAGCTGAGGAGAATTTTTTTCACCCAGATGGTGGTGGGGGTCTGGAACTCACTACCTGAAAGGGTGGTAGAGGCAGAAACCCTCAACTCATTTAAAAAGTACTTGGATGTGCACTTGAAGTGCCGTAACCTACAGGTATACGGACCAAGTGCTGGAAAGTGGGATTAGGCTGGGTGGCTCTTTTTCAGCCAGCATGGACATGATGGGCCGAATGGCCTCCCTCTGTGCTGTACCTTTCTATGATTCTATGAAGGCTCAGTAACCAGAGGACACAGATTTAAGGTGATTGGCAAAAGAGCCAGAGGCGAAATGAGGAAACATTTTTTTACGCAGCGAGTTACGGCGATCTAGAATGCACTGCCTGAAAAGGTGGTGGAAGCAGATTCAACAGTAATGTTCAAAAGGGAATTGGATAAGCACCTGAGGGAAAAAATTTACAGGGCTATGGGGAAAGAGCAGGGGAATGAGGCTAATTGGATCGCCATTTCAAAGAGCCGGCACAGGCATGATGGGCCTAATGGCCTCCTCCTGTGCTGTATCTACTGTGACACTATGATTTGATAGGATAGGGCTTTACTTCATTGGCTGTAAAGCTCTTTGGGATGTCCTGAGGTCGTGAAACGAATATATGTAAAATTCTTTCTTTGTTTGACTGCAAATTTAATGCTACTTTTACTGGACATGGCACTCGATAACTCTGCAAGCCAGCACCCGAGTAGAGAGTGGTCCAAGATGGACAGGCAGTGGGAAGAAGTACTCCATGTTGTGCATTTTTAGCTGGTTAAACTCAGCACTATCCCTGTGCGCACTCAGGGGTTGTGAAGCATTGGCTGTTGCTTACATGGATCTGAGTTCCACGGACTTAGGTAAATGGAGTGTGTCTCTTCAGGGAAAGAACGTGCACTCTCTACTGGGTGGTGGAGAGGTCGGGCTAGATGTCATCAGTGCACTTGGAAGGTGACTTCATGGGGTCAATTTTAGGATGGCCAAGCAGGTGCGTTTGTGGCAGGGGGGTTCCTAAAATTGGGGAATCCTGGAGCGGTTCCAGAGCCCAGCTCCAACCCGCCCACTTCCGGGTTCCGCAATGACATGAATCGTTGCGTGCGCATCCCCCGCATGCACGGGACTCCAACTGACAATTAGAGCCGTCGGGATGACAGTTTAGGTAGTTAGGGAGGTACTTGAGGTCGTTGACAGACCTCATTGGGAAGAGATTTTAGCACGGATGTGATTTTGGACTCTCCTCAGCATGTTTCCCATGCTGTGGGAAACATTCTGTTGTTGCAGATGTGTTTCAGTCAGCAGCCATTGGGAGATGCAGAGGGTTCCTTCACAGTTGGGGGGAATACCTCATTCATTGCAGCAGGGCACTCTGTCACCTCTGACAAAGTTTTGCCTGCCACACCATTGTCTCCACACTCAAAATTATTACATCATACCCTGAACTCTGCTGTCCAAACACATTTACCTACTTTGCAGACCCCCTCACACTCACACCGTCAGGATGGGGGTGGGGGCGGTTCCATAGCTACATTCATCACTCCATTGGAGGATGAGCAACATCAACAGCCTCGCCAGTCACGCCGTCCACCTCCGCCACGTGGAGCTAAACAGGCACCTGCACAAAGTAGTCGTGCAACTACACATACACCCACTGTAGGGTGACGCAATGGGTGGCATCAAGGGTGTTCATGGAGAACCTCATGAAAGGGCCTTATTGCACAAGCCAGTCAAGAATGGCCAAGACGTGGCAGTAGTGGTGACAACATAATATGTAATGTGAGTTGATCAGAAATCAAACAGAAGTAAAAACCATGACAAACCCTCAAACACCCTTGTGCATCCCCTTCATGCTCACAACACGTTTGCCTTACACTTCCTACTGCACATACGTGATGCATGGCCTGTGGCTGCTGCACAGGTAGTGGCAGGTTGAGTGAGGCTGACTGTGAAAGAGATGCATCAGAGGAGGATTATGAGATAGAGCCATGAGACTGTATGAGGATTGGGTTGAGTGGTGGTGGTGGGATGAGTACTGGCGAGGTGAGGAAGTGCAGGTAAGATGAGGATGAGGGTTCAGTGGGTGTGAGGAGTGACGTGATAGAGTAGTGTTGGCAGTGCAGAAAGAGATGTGGGGTGGGGGCAGTGATGTGGCAGACGGAGTGTAGGGGAATGAGTAAGTGTACTCACTTTGGCTGACCTACTGAGGTCATTGAAGCGCCTCCTGCACTGTATGCAGGTGCGTGATATGTTGGTGGTGCTGGTTACCTCCTCTGCCACCTCGAGCCAGGCCTTCGTGGTGACAGAGGCAAGCCGCTTCCTCCCACCTGCCGGGTGGAAGATCTCCCTCCTCCTTCTCCTCCTCCTCACCCCTTCCAGTAAGACCTTGAGTGAGGCATCATTAAAACTGGGAGCAACCTTCCCCCTGAGCTGCTCCATGCTGTAATTTTACCTATTTTCTTCAGCATCAGTCAGTGGAGGACTGCCCCTTTAAATAAGGCTCCTCCAGCTGACAGCCTATGATGCAGGTGCACAGTCTGCCCACTGCACAGCTTTCCAGCGCGAAACCTGGAAGCCAAGGTAAGTGGCTTCAATTTACTTTAGATCGCGTGCCAAACCCACCGATTTCACTGGGCGCGTTACACACGCGCCCAGTCGACCCTCGCTGCCAACACGCCTCCCTCCTAATATCGGGCCCCATGTCTTTGAATAATGTCGCCAAGGGACAACATATAGATGACGAAGAGGAGGGGCTGTGGATAGATACTTTGGGGAGGAGGGGAGAGAAGAGAGAAAGTAGAAATAATTTGTATTTATATAGCGCCTTTGGTGACCTCAGTACATCCCAAAGCGCTTTACTTTCAATTAAGTACTTTTGAAGTGTAGTCACTGTTGTCCTTTGGGAAACACGGCAGCAAATTTGCGCACAGCAAGGTCCCACAAACAGTAATGTGATAATGACCAGACAATCTGTTTAAGTGATGTTGGTTGAGGGCTAAATATTGGCCAGTACACCAGGGAGAACTCGCCTGCTCTTCTTTTAAACAGTGCCATGGGATCTTTTACATCCATCTAAGAGGGCAGCGGGACCTCCAAAAAACGGTACCTCCGACAGTGCAATCCTCCATCAGTATTGCACTGAAGTGTCAGCCTGGATTATGTACTCAAGTCTCTAGAGTGGGGCGAGAGAGTGGACCTGAGAGGAAGGCCCAGGAACCACTCCCGATAAAAGCGTGAAATCAAAACAAAAAAAACAAATAAAAAAATAATCAAGGAGTGACGTCACAGGACAGCTGTTCGTTGATTGGTGGTGAGTATTAACATTTTTTTGCTCTCTAACCTAGGGCAGCGGTTTAAACTAAGAGGTGGAAACTATAACTTGCTATTACTTTATTAAATTAATAACTTAAACTAGATAAACTAAATAGTTAATAAAACTAAAAATATCAAGTGAATAAAAACTTTAACTAATTAAATATATCAAACAAGGTTAGATAGCGATGGCAGGGCAGGTGGTGTGCCACAACTGCAACATGTGAGAGTTGGTGGAGAGTAGTGTTATTACCAGCAACCACATCTGCAGCAAGTGTCTGCGGCTCGAGGAACTTTAGCTCAGAGTTGTTGAGCTGGAGTCTGAGCTGCAGACACTGCGATGCATCTGGGAGGGGGAGAGTTACCTGGACGCTTTGATCCAGGAGGCCGTCACACCCCTTAGATTAGGTAGTAGTTTAGATTTGTTCGGTGATCAGGGACAGGAGGATGTGACTGCGAGTTAGGCAGGTAAGGGGACCCAGGATGAAGTGATGGAGGAGCCTCAGCCTTTGACCTTGTCCAACAGGTACGAGGTACTTGCTACCTGTAGGGATGAGAACAAAGACTGCAGGGAGGATGGGCAATTTGACCACGGCACCGTGATACAGGAGGCCATTCAAGTGGGAGGAGTAAATAGGAATGTGGTGGTGTTAGGGGATAGTATTGTCAGGGGGATAGACACTGTTCTCTGCAGCCATGATTAGGAGTCCCAAGGGCTGTGTTGCCTGCTCGGTGCCAGGGTTAAGGATATCTCCTCATGGCTGGAGAAGAACTTGGAGCATGAGGGGGAGGATCCAGTTGTCATGGTCCACGTAAGAACCAACGGCATAGGTAGAACTAGGATTGAGGTTCTGCTGAGGGAGTTTGAGGATCTAGGGTCTAAATTAATAAGCAGAACCTCAAAGGTAATAATCTCTGGATTACTACCTGAGCCATCCACAAATTGGCATAGGGACAAACAGATCAGAGAGTTAAATGAGTGGCTCAATTAGTGGTGTGGGAGACAGGAGTTTCAATTCATGGGGCACTGGCACCACACCAGTAATGGGAAAAGAGGGAGCAGTTGCGTTGGGACGGGCTCCACTTAAACCGGGCTGGGTCCAGTGTCCTGGCGAATCGAATAACCAGGGCGGAGGTTTCAGGTAAGGATAAATTTATAAATCTAAAGAGAAAAGTCAAGGTCATACAGCAGTGTAGCAATTTGGGTAAATATAAACAGAGTGTGTCAGAAAGGCACAGAGAGTTTAATAGTAATAGTGCATCAGTGAATAAGGTCAAATCAGGGAAAAATCGTAAACAGTTAAAATTGAAGGCGCTTTATCTGAATGCACGAAGCATTTGTAACAAGATAGACGAATTAATGGCACAAATAGAGATAAATGGGTTTGATCTAGTAGCCATTACTGAGACGTGGTTGCAAGGTGACAAAGGTTGGGAACTAAATATATCAGGGTACTTGACTTTTCGAAAAGAAAGAAAGTAGCAAATGTAACCCCGCTATTCAAGAAAGGAGGGAACTACAGTTAGCCTGACATCAGTAGTCAGGAAAATGCTGGAATCTATTATTAAGGACGAGGTAAAGGGGCACATAGAAAATCATAATATGATTAGGCAGAGTCAACACGGTTTTATGAAAGGAAAATCATGTTTGACAAACCTATTAGACTTTTTTGAGAATGTAACCAGCAAGGTAGATAAAGGGGAACCAGTGGATGTAGTATATTTGGATTTTCAAAAGGCATTCAATAAGGTGCCACATAAAAGGTTGTTACACAAGATAAAGGCTCATGGGATTGGGGTAATATATTAGCATGGATAGAGAATTGGTTAATGGACAGAAAACAAAGAGTAGGATCATTTTCAGGTTGGCAGGCTGTAACTAGTGGGGTGACGCAAGGATCGGTGCTTGGGCCTCAGCTAATTACAATCTATATTAATGGCTTAGAGGAAGTGACTGAGTGTAATGTATCCAAGTTTTCTGACAATACAAAGCTAGGTGGGAAAGTAAGCTGTGAGGAGGACACAAAGAGTCTGCAAAGGGTTGTAGACAGGTTAAGTGAGTGGGCAAAAAGGTGGCAGATGGAGTATAATGTGGGGAAATGTGAGGTTATTCACTTTGGAAGAATAGAAATGCAGAATTTTTTTTAAATAGTGAGAAACGATTAAATATTGGTGTTCAGAGGGATTTGGGTGTCCTTGTACACGATCACAGAAAGTTAACATGCAGGTACAGCAAGCAATTAGGAAAGCAAATGGTACATTGGCCTTTATTGCAAGGGGGTTGGAGTACAAGAGTAAGGAAGTCTTGCTGCAATTGAACAGGGCTTTTGTGAGACCACACCTAGAGTAGTGTACAGTTTTGGTCTCCTTATCTAAGGAAGGTTATACTTGCCTTAGAGGCGGTGCAATGAAGGTTCACTAGATTCATTCCTGGGATGAGAGGGTTGTCCTATGAGGAGAGGTTGAGTAGAATGGGCCCATACCCTCTGGTGATCTCATTGAAACATAAGGTTCTGAGAAGGCTTGACAGGTTAGATGCTGAGAGGCTGTTTCCCCTGGCTGGAGAGTCTAGAACTAGGAGAAATAGTCTCAGGATAAGGGATCGGCCATTTAGGACTGAGATGAGGAAACATTTCTTTACTCAGAGGGTTGTGAATCTTTGGAATTCTCTATCTCAGAATGTTGTGGATGCTGAGTCGTTGAGCATATTCAAGACTGAGATCGACAGATTTTTGGACTCTAAGGGAATCAAGGGATATGGGGATCGGGTGGGAAAGTGGAGTTGAGGTCGAAGATCAGTCATGATCTTATAGAATGGCGGACCAGGCTCGAGGGGCCCTATGGCCTACTCATGTTCCAATTTCTTACGCTCTTAGAAATGCTGGGATAAATTAATCCACTTTTTAAAAAGCGAATCATCCTAATTAATAAAATGGACAATTGTTTTGTTCCAGTTTGATCTGGTACATTTTTGGTCTATATCAACTACTACCAAAAACTATTGCAAAAGTGAGAAGTTCTGCTGTAATTGAAGATCACTGATCATACGGTGCTCAGTGACTGGCAAACCTGCAGTGGACATGTCCTTGTAAGATACACCAGTTCGTCCCCGCAGCCAGTGGTGTGACTACATGATTTGGTACCACCACTAACAATATGCGTACCCATCTGTCACTGATCATAACTCACGCAAAGAATCTAAATACAAAATATATTTTACCTCGTCCTTTGTCCAAGCATTCCATTCACCTGGTTGAGGAATCTTCTACAGTCCTAGAAATAATAGTAAGGATCAAAATTTTGTCTCTTCCACTTTCAAAAAGTCATATTTAACTTATGGAACGTTTGGATGGAGTTGAATGGCCTTGTCTCACCCCACCTGCAGTTGAGGATGTGCACCTGAAGAGCCATAACCTACAAGGCTATGGGCCAAGTGCTGGAAAGTGGGATGAGGCTGAGTGGATCATCTTCGGCCGGTGCAAACAGGATGGGCCAAATGGCCTCCTTCTCTGCCGTGAATTTGCTATGATTCCGTGTTCATGAAACATTTTACATGGGCAGCATACAATTTTAAAAATGTTCATCCAACCAATCAAGAAAACTATTAGAAATGTGCAAAGTAAAATGAACATACAGTTTTATAAATTATCCTATTATTTGTACTTTTTAATGTAGAAATAGATTACTAAATGAATAACTGCTGTCAAAAATATTGGAACATTATTGTGCATCAAAATAAAGGCTATTACTTTGTGAAATGAGGGTAAAGATGTAGTGGAAACAACATACATTCCATTTCAAATAGTCCCATTTGTCTCAGTAAAATCAATACAATAATACTTCCTTTTATAAAAAATTAATCAGAGCAAGGATGCCAATTTTTAAAAATTTTTGTTTTCTTGCTTAGGGTAATATTTCTTTCTGTAAATTAATGTAAAACCAGCTTATAAATAAGGCGAGTGATCTATCAATGAGTAACACCCCATGAAAATGTGATTTTTCACTTCTATTTTATTTTGAAAATCACACCACATTTAGAGTCATTGAGCTCGATTTTGGCGTCGGGTTTCCGTCGGGTTTCCAGCGGGGGGGCCCCGAAAATCCCGATATCCGGTCACGTGACCGGATCGCGACGAAATCCCGGCCACTTCCGGGTACCGCGCTGGTGTGCGGGGCTGCGCGCGCAAGCCCCGCTGGTGGGAATCCCGCAGGCAATTAAAGCCAGCGGGGTTCCACTTGAGAGTACTTACCTTGCTTGTTGAGGTCATTTAATGATCTGAAGCAGCTGTCAAAAGAGGAAGTGTGGGATTTTAGGTTCAAGGCAGTGAGTTTCACACACTGGGGGAAACAGTCCCTCCTCAACCAGGCGTGTTGCAGCCAGCAGCCTGTGGCAGGTGCCAAGGTGCACTCCACGGGGGAGAGCCCTCACCCACGCAGGAGGCCACCGCGTCACATAGGGCAACCCCTGCCCTCCACCACCCCCCGCCAAGAGAGAGGACAGACCGACACGAAACCGCAGCCCCAGTCCGAGGAACCACCCACCTACCCTGCACAACCCCTCAGACCAACACCTGCCAGATGGGTGGTGCGTGGACACCCTCGGAGGACGAACAGCATGACCAGCCCCAGCAGCCTCGCAGTCCACGCCGTCCGCCGCAGAGACGTGGAGCCCCCCAACACGGTGTTGTTGCACGCCCACCTGCACAGCAGGAGGGAGGGCTACCGCAGAGAGAGATGCATCGCAGAGGGCACTACCCTTGCCACAGGGTCCACAGACCGAGGCGCAGCTCCCCGGACCTCTCCGAGCAGCAGTGCACAGGGAGGCGCAGATTCGCTCGACATGTAGTCGTGGAGATCTGCTCCTGGCTGTCCCCAGAACCAACTGCTTACCTGTCGCTGTCAAAGTCACCACTGCCCTCCACACCTTCCCCTCCGCATCCTTCCAGGGTGCAGCCGGCTACACCGCCGATGTCTCTCAGTCGTCTGCGCGGAAGAGCCTTGCAAATACACCTGCACCTACTCTGCAGTAACACGATGGGTGGCATCAGTGGTGGGTCCTCATAGTGATACCCATGAGCGGGCATTATTGGACACAACGGACAGGATTCGCGGAGACATGGCAGTGGTGGTGTCAATATAATGTGTGCTGTTTGTTGCTCTGAAATTCAATAGAGGTAACACCCATGACAAACCCTCAGACACCCTTGTGCACCCCCTTCATGCTCACGACACGTTTGCCTTACGCTGCCTACCGCACATATGTGATGCATGCCCAGTGGCTGCAGCACAGGTGGTGGCAGGTTGAGTGAGGCTGGCCGTGAGGGAGATGCACGAGAGGGTGAGTATGGGATGGAGCAATGAGATTGTATGAGGATTGGGTTGCGTGTTAGTGGCAGGATGAGTACTGGCGAGGTGAGTAGGTGGAGGTAAGATGAGGATGGGGTTTGAGTGGGTATGAAGGGTGATGTGACACAGTAGTGTTGGCGGTGCCGAAGGAGATGTGGGGTGGGGGCAGTGTTGTGGCAGACGGAGTGTAGGGGAAAGACTTCGTGTTCTCACTGTGGCGGACCTACTGCGGTCATTGCAGCGCCTCCTGCACTGTATGCAGGTGGGCCATATGTTGGTGGCGCAGGTGACCCCCTCTGCCACCTCGAGGCAGGCCTTCTTGGTGGCAGAGGCAGGCCGCTTCCTCCCGCCCGCCGGGGGTAAGATCTGTGTCCTCCCCCTCCTCCTCACCCCATCTGATGATACCTGGGGTGAGGCATCATTAAACTGGGAGCAGCCTTCCCCCTGGGCTGCTCCATGCTGCAATTTGTTCCTTTGGTTGCAGCATCTGTCAGTGGAGGACTGCCCCTTTAACGAGAGAGCCTCCAGCTGACAGATCGTACTGCGCATGCGCAGCCCGCCCGATGCGCAGGCCAGCGCCGCGGACCCCGGAGGATCAGGTAATTGATGCCTATTAGTGGGTTGCCTGCTACGATCGCGCGGGCAACCCACTCATTTCGCCGAGCGTGTTGACCACGCTCCCGAAACCCAACCCGCCGGAAACCCGCAGGCCTGGCAAAATCGAGCCCATAGAGTCATAGTGTTATACGGCACGGATAGAGGCCCTTCGGCCCATCGTGTCCGCACCGGCCATCAAGCCCTGTCTACTCTAATCCCATATTCCAGCATTTGGTCCGTAGCCTTGTATGCTATGGCATTTCAAGTGCTCATCCAAATGCTTCTTGAATGTTGTGAGGGTTCCTGCCTCCACAACCCTTTCAGACAGTGAGTTCCAGACTCCAACCACCCTCTGGGTGAAAAAGTTCTTTCTCAAATCCCCTCTAAACCTCCCGCCTTTTACCTTGAATCTATGTCCCCTTGTTATAGAACCCTCAACGAAGGGAAAAAGCTCCTTAGTATCCATCCTATCTGTGCCCCTCATAATTTTGTACACTAATTTGATGGAATCAAGGTGAGGAGCACATTGCCGACCTCAGAGTCAGGGAGTTGCTGCAGGAAGAGTTTGAAATTGCCACATAGATTTGCTCAGCGTTACAACTGCCATTTTATCTGATTTCCCAGGGATGATCCTGGAGGTCAACTCTTGCCTGGACAGAGGTGTTTCTCTGAACTACAACATCCTCGAGCAAACTACAGTGTTAATGCAAGCACTTCAGGTGCTCCAGCACTCAAGAGATTAGAGGAGAGAAGTTGGAGCTCTGTTGGAGGCAGCGACTGTCAGTCATGCCCCAGTTAGGTTTTAGGTTAAACTGAGGGGCTGGAAGCAAATTTTCCCAACACAACCCAAAAGTGCCCTGTGATAAACACTAGAAAATTGGGGGCTCCTTCGTTACAATCTTCCAAAGCTCACTGGATACAAGTATAATGTCAAAGGACTGGAAAGCAGTAAACATTACAAAAAATAGCGCCTCTTAAAGGGAGGTTACATTCACTGAATTTCAACACTGTTTCCATCTTTAATTATCATTGTGCTGCCTATTGGAGATGGCGAGGAGAGTAAAGCTTGCCCCATGGTTTTCTGATGCCTCCCCGGAGGAGTTGCCGGTAGTGGTCAGAGCCAAGAGGGATGTTCTTGTTCCATAAAGTGGGAAGGGGATGCCCAACAACCTCTCAAAAGAAAGCTTGGCTAGAGGTGCTAGAGGAGCGGAGTTGCAAAAGCCTCGCCCCAAGGACCTGGATGCAGTGTCACAAGAAGTTCATGAAGATGGGGGGAGGCCCACCCAACATCTTGGCCCTCACCCAGGTGGCGCAAGGAAGGTCTGGAAATAAGTGGCACAGCAAGATCTCACAGCATTAGAGTAAAAATACTCAATTGGAGGAGGGCCAATTTCAGTGGGATGAGATCAGATCTGGCCCGGGTAAACTGGAATCAAAGACTGGCAGGCAAAGCTGTAATCGAACAATGGGCAGCCTTTAAAGAAGTGATGGTTCAGTTACAGTCTAGGTACATTCCCACGACGGAGAAACATAGGGCAACTAAAGACAGAGTTCCCTGGATGACGAAAGAGACAGAGAGTAAAATGAAGCAGAAAAAAGGGCCTTATGACAGATGTCAGGTTGATAACACAAGTGAGAACCAGGCTGAATAAAGAAAGTTCAGAGGGGAAGTGAAAAAGGAAATAAGAGGGGCAAAGAGAGAGTATGAGAATAGACTGACTGCTAACATAAAAGGGAATCCAAAAGTCTTCTCTAGGCATGTAAACAGTAAACGGGTAGTAAGAGGAGGGGTGGGGCCGATTAGGGACCATAAAGGAGATCTACTCATGGAGGCAGAGGGCATGGTCGAAGTACTAAATGAGTACTTTGCATCTGTCGTTACCAAGGAACAAGATGCTGCCAGAGTCTCAATAAAAGAAAAGGTAGTTGAGTTGAGCGGGCAGGAAATTGGACATGAAGCTGAGTTCGGATCGGTCAATGCCCTGTGGGTGGCGGAGAGGGCCCAGGGGCTATGTGGCCGGGTCCTGCTCCGACTTCTTGTGTTCTTTAGATTTGTGGTTGGGATCAGATCAGCCATGATCTTATTGAATGGCGGAGCAGGCTCGAGGGGCCGATTGGCCTACTCCTGCTCCAATTTCTTATGTTCTTATGTTCTTATAATGGATGGGCAAAAAATTGATAAAAAGGAGGTATTAGAAAGGCTGGCTGTACTTAAAGTAGATAAATCACCCGGTCCAGATAGGATCCATCCTTGGTTGCTGAGGGAAGTAAGGGTGGAAATTGCAGAGGTACTGGCCATAATCTTCCAATCATCCTTAGATAGCGGGGTGGTGCCAGAGGATAAGAGAATTGTAAATGTTGCACCTTGTTCAAACAAGGGTGTAAGGATAAACCCAGCAACTACAGGCAAGTCAATTTAAACTTAATGGTGGGGAAACTTTTAGAAATGATAATCCAGGACAGAATTAACTATCACTTGGAAAAGTTGGAATTAATTAACAAAAGCCAGCACGGATTTGTTAAAAGCAAATCGTATTTGATTGAGTTTTTTGATGAGGTAACAGAGAGGGTCAATCCGGCAATGCAGTTGATGTGCTGCACAGGGACTTCCAAAACGCATTTTGATAAAGTGCTGCATACGAGGCTTATCATCAAAGTTGAAGCCCATGGAATAAAAGGGGCAGTGGCAGCATGGATATGCTGCAGCAAGTTAATTGGTTAGCTAGATTCAATTGGTACCTGAAGGTGGGGCAGGCCTGACTCATCTGAGTCTCAACTGTAGAAATACAGGGGCCTGTCAGTGCGGACTGCACGGTGTGCGGATATTACACAGTGTGCTGAGAGTTCGGTAAGTGTGGGAGTTTGGTGAAGTGGGGGAAGGAGGTGCTGCTTTGCCTTGCTTTTCCAAACTTTTCCTGCAGAGCGGTAGTGGACCTGAGAGTAGAAGACTGAGATTGTGGAATAAAAGCAGCAGCAGACCTGCACCAAAAGACAACTACTGTGCGACATCACAGGGACTTAACTCCTGGACCTAAGATAAATAAGAAGCAAAAAGTAATCCAAGTGGGACGTCACCAAGGAAGAGGTAAGTGATTGGCTGGTGAGTATTTTCCTGCTGAATTTGTCTAAGGTTAGAGTTTGTGGATTCTCTGGTCTCTGTTGTGTAGTGGGGGACTGCTGTTCAGCAAGGGCCCTTGAGTATACCTTTTAATTGAAGTGAAATTGGTGGGATTCATTTAATTTGAATTAATTAGTTAAAGGGTAAGTCATGTCAGGACAGCCCAGCCCCGTGTTATGCTCTTCCTGCTCTATGTGGGAAATCAGGGACCCTTCCGGTGTCCCTGACGACCATGTGTGCGGGAAATGTATCCAGCTGCAGCGACTGACAAACCGCATTGCGGCACTGGAGCTGCGGATGGATTCATTAAGGAGCATTCGCGATGCTGAGAACGTCGTGGATAGCACGTTGAGTGAGATGGTCACACCGCAGGTAAAGGTTGTACAGGCAGGAAGTAATTGGGTGACCACCAGGCAGAGTAAGAGGAGCAGGCAGGCAGTGCAGGGGTCCCCTGTGGCCGTCCCCCTCTCAAACAAATATACCGCTTTGGATATTGTTGAGGGGGATGACTTATCAGGGGAAGGCAGCAGCAGCCAACTTCCTGGCACCAGGGGTAGCTCTGCTGCACAGGCTGGGAGGGAAAAGAGTGGAAGAGCTATAGTGGTAGGGGATTCTATCGTAAGGGGAACAGACAGGCGTTTCTGTGGCCGTAAACGTGACTCCAGGATGGTTTGTTGCCTCCCTGGTGCCAGGGTCATGGATGTCACTGAGCGGCTACAGGGCATTCTCAAGGGGGAGGGTGAGCAGGCAGAGGTCGTGGTCCACATTGGGACCAACGACATAGGTAGGAAGGGAGATGCGGTCCTGCATCAAGAATTTAGGGAGCTAGGTAGCAGATTAAAGAGCAGGACCTCAAAGGTTGTAATCTCTGGATTACTCCCAGTGCCACGGGCTAGTGAGTATAGAAATAGGAGGATAGAACAGATGAATGCGTGGCTAAAGAGTTGGTGCAGGAGGGAGGGTTTCAGTTTCCTGGATCACTGGGCCTGCTTCTGGGGAAGGTGGGACTTGTACAAGTCGGACGGGTTGCACCTGAACCAGAGCGGGACAAATATCCTTGAGGGTAAGAGGATGACTAGGGAAAAAATAGGGCCCATTAGGGACAAAAATGGCAATCTGTGTGTGGAGCCGGCAGATGTAGGAGGGGTTCTAAATGAATTTTTTGCATCTGTTTTCACTATGGAGAAGGACGATGTGGACATGGAAATACGGCAGGGGGACTGTGATATACTCGAACATATTAACATCGAGCGGGAGGAGGTATTGGCAGTTTTAGCAGGCCTAAAAATGGATAAATCCCCAGGCCCGGACGAAATGTATCCCAGGCTACTGTGTGAGGCAAAGGAGGAGATTGCGGGGGCTCTAACACATATATTCAGAACCTCTCTGGCCACAGGGGATGTGCCAGAGGACTGGAGAAACGCTAATGTAGTACCATTATTCAAGAAGGGGAGTAGGGAAAAACCGGGGAACTACAGGCCAGTGAGCCTAACATCAGTGGTAGGAAAATTATTGGAAAAAATTCTGAAGGACAAAATTAGTCTCCACTTGGAGAAGCAAGGATTAATCAGGGATAGTCAACATGGCTTTGTCAAGGGAAGATCATGTCTGACTAATTTGATTGAATTTTTTGAGGGGGTGACTAGGCGTGTGGATGAGGGTAACGCAGTGGATGTGGTATACATGGATTTCAGTAAGGCCTTCGATAAAGTCCCCCACAGGAGACTGGTCAAGAAGGTACGAGCCCATGGAATCCAGGGTGCCTTGGCACTTTGGATACAAAACTGGCTTAGTGGCAGAAGGCAGAGGGTGATGGTCGAAGGTTGTTTTTGTGACTGGAAGCCTGTGGCCAGTGGGGTACCACAGGGATCGGTGCTGGGTCCCTTGCTGTTTGTGGTCTACATTAATGACTTGGATATGAATGTAAAAGGTATGATCAGTAAGTTCGCTGATGATACAAAAATTGGTAGGGTGGTAAATAGCGAGGAGGATAGCCTCAGTCTGCAGGACGATATAGATGGGTTGGTCAGATGGGCGGAACAGTGGCAAATGGAATTTAACCCGGAAAAGTGCGAGGTGATGCACTTTGGAGGGACTAACAAGGCAAGGGAATACACAATGAATGGGAGGACCCTAGGCAAGACAGAGGGTCAGAGGGATCTTGGTGTGCAAGTTCACAGATCCCTGAAGGCGGCGGAACAGGTAGATAAGGTGGTAAAGAAGGCATATGGGATACTTGCCTTTATTAGCCGAGGCATAGAATATAAGAGCAAGGAGGTTATGATGGAGCTGTATAAAACACTGGTTAGGCCACAGCTGGAGTACTGTGTGCAGTTCTGGTCGCCACACTACAGGAAGGATGTGATCGCTTTGGAGAGGGTGCAGAGGAGAATCACCAGGATGTTACCAGGGCTGGAGCACTTCAGCTATGAAGAGAGACTGGGAAGATTGGGTTTGTTTTCCTTGGAGCAGAGGAGGCTGAGGGGGGACATGATTGAGGTGTACAAAATTATGAGGGGCACAGATAGGATGGATACTAAGGAGCTTTTTCCCTTCGTTGAGGGTTCTATAACAAGGGGACATAGATTCAAGGTAAAAGGCGGGAGGTTTAGAGGGGATTTGAGAAAGAACTTTTTCACCCAGAGGGTGGTTGGAGTCTGGAACTCACTGCCTGAAAGGGTTGTGGAGGCAGGAACCCTCACAACATTCAAGAAGCATTTGGATGAGCACTTGAAATGCCATAGCATACAAGGCTACAGACCAAATGCTGGAATATGGGATTAGAGTAGACAGGGCTTGATGGCCGGCGCGGACACGATGGGCCGAAGGGCCTCTATCCGTGCTGTATAACTCTATGACTCTATGACTCTATGAAACAGAAAGTAGTGGTGAACAGTTGTTTTTCAGACTGGAAGGAGAGAGAGAATCACAGAAGCATAGAAAATTTACGGCACAGAAGGATGCCATTCAGCCCATCGTGACGGTGCTGGATGAAAATGAGCCACCCAGCCTAATCCCACTTTCCAGCAGTTGATCCGTAGCCCTGTAGGTTACGGCACCTCAGGTGCAAATCCAGGTACGTTTTAAATGAGTTGAGGGTTTCTGCCTCTACCACCATTTCAGGCAGTGACTTCCAGACCCCCACCACACGGGTGAAAGAATTTCTCCGCAGTTCCCCTCTAATCCTTCTACTTTAAATATATGACCCCTGGTTATTGACCTCTCTGTTACGGGTAATAGGTCCTTCCTATCCAGTCTATCTGGGCCCCTCATAATTTTGTACACCGCAATTAAATCTCTCCTCAGCCTCCTCTGTTCCAAGGAAAACAACCCCAGCCTATCCAAATTTACCTCATAGCTAAAATTCTCCAGCCCTGGCAACATCCTCGTAAATCTCCTCTGCACCCTCTCTAGTGCAATCACATCCTTCCTGTAATGTGGTGAACAGAACTTATGCAGTACAAGCTGTGGCCAAACTAGTGTTTTATACAGTTCCAGCACAACCTCACTGCTCCTATATGCTATGCCTCGGTTGATAAAGGAAAGTATTCCATATGCCTTCTTAACCACCTTATCTACCTGACCTGATACCTTCAGGGATCTGTGGACATGCACTCCAAGGTACCTCTGTTCCTCTACACCTCTCAGTATCCTCCCATTTATTGTGTATTCCCTTACCTTGTTTGCCCTCCCCAAATGCATTACCTCACACTTCTCTGGATTGAATTCCATTTGCCACTTTTCTGCCCACCTGACCAGTCCATTGACAACTTCCTGCAGTCTACAGCTTTCTTCCTCATTATCAACCACAAACTTCTTAATCATGACCCCAACGTTTAAGTCTGAATCATTAATACATATCACAAAAAGCAAGGGACCTGGTACTGAGCTCTGCGGAACCCCACTGGAAACATCCTTCCAGTCACAAAAACAACTGTCGACCATTACCCTTTGCTTCCTGCCACTGAGCCAATTTTGGATCCAAATTGCCACTTTCCCTTGGATCCCAAAGGTAGTACTTTTTTGACCAGTCTGCCATGAGAGACCTTGTCAAAAGCCTTGCTAAAATCCATGTAGACTACATCAAATGCACTACCCTCATCTACTCTCCTTGTTACCTCCTCAAAAATTTCGATCAATTTAGTCAGACACAACATTCCCTTAACAAATCCATGTTGATTGTCCTTGATTACTCCATGCCTTTCTAAGTGACGGTTTATCCTGTCCCTCAGAATTCATTGCAATAATTTGCCCACCACCGATGTTAGACTGACTGGCCTGTAATTACTTGGTCTATCTCTCGCTCCCTTTTTAAACAACGGTACAACGTTAGCAGTCCTCCAATCCTCCGGCACCACTCCTGTATCCAGTGAGGATTGGAAAATGATGGTCTGAGCCTCCGTTATTTCCTCCCTTGCTTCTTTTAACAGCCTGGGATACATTTCATCCGGCCCTGGTGATTTATCTACTTTCAAAGATGCTAATCCCCTTATACTTCCTCTCTCACTATGTTTAGCCCATCCAATATTTCACATTTCTCCTCAACTACAATGTCTGCATCATCCTCCTCTTTTGTGAAGACAGACGCCAAGTATTCATTAAGAACCATACCAACATCTTCCGCCTCCAAACATTTTTTGCTCTCTAATAGGCCCTACTCTTTCCTTAGTTATTCTCTTGCTCTTAAAGTATTTATAAAACAACTTTGGGTTTTCCTTGATTTTACTTGCCAATATTTTTTCATTCCCTCTCTTTGCTTTCCTAATTTCCTTTTTAATTTCACCCCTGCACTTTCTATACTCCTCCAGACTTTCTGCAGTATTGAGCTCTCGGTGTCTGATATTAGCTTTCCTTTTCAGCCTTATCTTGCCCTGTACGCTCCTCGACATGCAGGGGGCTCTAGAATTGGCACACCCCCAGATCTGTCTGTTCCTGCATCCACTTTAGAATTGTATACAGCAGTGTTCCCCAAGGATCGGTATTAGGCCCACTGCTTTTCTTGATATATTAATGACTTTGATTTGGGTGCACAATTTCAAAATTTGCAGATGACTCAAAACTTTTAAGTGTCGTGAACAGTGAGGAGCATAGTGATAGACTTCAAGAGGACATAGACAGGCAAGGTGGAATGGGCGGACACGTGGCGAATGAAATTTAAGGCAGAAAAGTGCCATGTGATACATTTTGGTAGGAAGAACGAGGAGAGGCAATAAAGGGTACCATTCTAAAAGGGGTGCAGGAGTAGAGAGATCCGGAGGTATATGTGCACAAATCCTTGAAGGTGGCAGGGCAGGTTGAGAAAGCGGTTAAAAAAGCAAAAGGGATCCTGGGCTTTATAAACAGAGGCACAGAGTGCAAAAGCAAGCATGATGAACCTTTATAAAACACAGGTTCGGCTACAACTGGAGTATTATGTCCAGTTCTGGGCACCGCACTTTAGGAAAGATGTGAAGGCCTTAGAGAGGTTGCAGAAGAGATTTACAAGAATGGTTCCAGGGATGAAGGGCTTCTGTTATGTGGATAGACTGGAGAAGCTGGGGTTGTTCTCCTTAGAGCAGAGAAGGTTGAGAGGAGATTTGATGGACGTATTCAAAATCATGAAGGGTCTTGACAGAGAGAAACTGTTCCCATTGGTGGAAGGGTCAAGGACCAGACGACACAGATTTAAGGTGATTGGCAAAAGATCCAAAGGCGGCATGAGGAAAAACTTTTTTACACAGCGAGTGGTTAAGATCTGGAATGCACTGCCCGAGGGGGTGGTAGAGGCAGATTTAATCATGGCCTTTAAAAGGGAACTGGATAAGTACTTGAAAGGAAAAAATTTGTGGGCTACGGGGATAGGGCGGGGGAGTGGGACTAGCTGGATTCCGCTTGCAGAGGGCCAGCACGGATTCAACGGGCCGGATGGCTTTCTTTATATTTATGACCTCTAGTTCTGGTCTCCCTCACAAGTGGAAACATTGGGCCCGATGTTACCAGGGCTGCGGGTTCTCGGCGGGGGGGCTATTACCCACGCGCCCGGCGATATCATTCAGCTCCCCGCGCGATCGTAGCCCAATTGGATCCACTTACCTTCTCCTCTGGGTTCCCCACTGCTGATCTGCGCGTCGGGCGGGCTGCGCATGTGCAGTAAGATCTGTCAGCTGGAGGAGCTCTATTTAAAGGGGCAGTCCTCCACTGACAGATGCTGCAACAAATAGAAAAGTTTACAGCATGGAGCAGCCCAGGGGGAAGGCTGCTCCCAGTTTAATGATGCCTCACTCCAGGTATCAATACACGGGGTGAGGAGGAGGGGGAGGACAGAGATCTTCCCCCCGGCGGGCGGGAGGAAGCGGCCTGCCTCTGCCACCAGGAAGGCCTGGCTTGAGGTGGCAGAGGAGGTCACCTGCACCACCAACATATTGCCCACCTGCATACAATGCAGGAAGCGCTGCAATGACCTCAGTAGGTCAGCCAAAGTGAGTACACTTACTCTTTCCCCAACACTCCATCTGCCACATCACCGCCCCCACCCCACATCTCCTTCTGCACTGCCAACACTACTCTGTCACATCACCCCTCATACCCACTCAAACCTCATCCTCATCTTACCTGCACTTACTCACCTCGCCAGTACTCATCCCGCCACTACCACTCAACCCAATCCTCATACAATCTCATGGCTCTATCTCATACTCACCCTCTCGTGCATCTCTTTCACGGCCAGCCTCACTCAACCTGCCACTACGTGTGCTGCAGCCACAGGGCATGCATCACATATGTGCAGTAGGCAGCGTAAGGCAAACGTGTCGTGAGCATGAAGGGGATGCACAAGGGTGTTTGAGGGTTTGTCATGGTTGTTACTTATATTGAATTTCTGACCAACTCACATTACATATTATATTGGCACCACTACTGCCATGACTTCGCGAATCTTGTCTGGTTTGTGCAATAATGCCCTTTCCTGAGGATCACTATGAAGACCCACAACTGATGCCACCCATTGTGTCACTGCAGAGTGGGTGTTGGTGTATTTGCAGGGCTCTTTTGTGCAGACGGCTGAGAGACATCGGCGATGTCCCTGGTTGCAGCCTGGAAGGATGCGGAGGAGAAGTTGTTGAGGGCAGTGGTGACTTTGACAGCGACAGGTAAGAAGATGGTGCTCGGGCCAGCCAGGAGCAGCTCGGCATGAAGGAGGCTGCAGATGTCCACGACTACATGTGGAGCTCCACGTGTCAGAGGTGGACGGCGTGGATGGCGAGGCTGGTGATGCTGTTCGCCCTCCGAGGAGGTCATGACTGCAGCTACGACGGCCCCCATCCGGAAGATGTACATCTGAGGGGGTCCGCAAGGTAGGTACATGTCTCTGGACCCCGGGGTAAGTGTGCAAGTTGGTGACTTTGATTGTCAGGAGGAGGGTGGTGGAGGCCAAACTTTGTCCCAAGTGACAGAGTGGCCTCCTGCAATGAGTGAGGGTCTCCCCTCACACCTGTCAAATGGATCTTTGCAGCTGCCACAGGCTGACAGCTGCAACAGGTCCATTTGAACTGGGAGTATTTCCCCCAGTGTGGGAAACAGTCCCAGTTTGCTTTAAAATCCCACCCCTCCTCACATAATCCCTTAATCAGGTCAGTTAATGACCTGAACAAGCAAAGTAAATAGCTTCAAGTGGCATCCCGCTGGCTTTAATTGCCTGCGGGATTCCCACCAGCGGGGGCTACGCGCGCACGCTGGCGCGTCAGTGGGGAACCCGGAAGTGGGCGGGTTGGAGTCGGGCTCCCGACCCACTCCGGGATTCTCCGATTTTCGGAGCCCCCCTGCCAGGAACGCACCCGATAGCGGGTGCTAAAATGATGCCCTTTTTCTCTAAGTCTACTCTATCAAACCCTTTCATTATCTTAAAGGCCTCTATCAGTCACCCCTCAGCCTTCTGTTTTCTAGAGAAAAGAGCCCCAACCTGTTCAGCCTTTCCTAATAAGGATATCCTCTCAGTTCTAGTATCATCCTTGTGAATCCTTTTTTGCACCCTCTCCAATGCCTCTATATCCCTTCTATAATATGGTGACCAGAACTGTGCACAGTACTCCAAGTGTGTTCTAACCAAGGTTCTCTACAAGCTTAACATAACTTCTCTATTTTTCAATTCTATCCCTCTAGAAATTAACTCCAGTGCTTGATTTGCCTTGTTTTATGGCTTTATTAACCGGCATCGCTACTTTTAGTAATTTGTGTATCTCCACTCCTAGATCCCTTTGCTCCTCCTCTATCCCATTCAGACTCTTATTATCGAAGCAGTATGTGACCTCCTTATTCTTCCTAACACAATTCACTGCCTCACACTTATCTATATTCATAGTAGGTACAGCACAGGAGGAGGCAATTCAGACCATCGTGCCAGTGCCAGCTTTTTGAGAGAGCTCTCCATTTCCCTGCCTTTTCCTCATAGCCCTGTAAATGTTTCCCTTCAAGCATTTATCCAATTTCCTTTTAAAAGTTATTATTGAATCTGCTTCCACCACCCTTTCAAGGCAGTGAATTCCAGATCATTACAACTTACTGTGTAATAATAAGTTTCCTCATGTTGCCTCTGGCTCTTTTGCCGATCACCTTAAATCTGTGACCTCTGGTTACTGACCCTTCTGCCACTGGCATTAGTTTCTTCTTATTTACTCTATCAAAACCATTCATGATTTTGAACACTTCTATCAAATCTCCCCTTCACCTTCTCTGCTCTAAGGAGAACAACCCCAGCTTCTCCAGTCTCTCCACATACCTGAAGTCCCTCACCGCTGGTACCATTCTTGTAAATCTCTTTTGCACCCTCTCTAAGGCCTTGACATTCTTCCTGAAGTGCAGTGCCTAGAATTGGACACAATACTCCAGCTGAGGCCTAACCAGTGTTTTATAAAGGTTTAGCATAAGATTGATGCGAAGTATTCATTTAGTACATCAGCCAAGCCCTCTGCCTCAAGTTCTCCTTTTTTGTCCGTAATTGGTCCCACCCTTCCTTCGACTACCCTTTTACTATTTATATGTTTATAAAAGACTTTTATGTCAGCCGCTAATCAATTCTCATTCTCTCTTTTTGCCCCTCTTATTCCCCTTTTTTAGATCTCCCCTGTACTTTCTGTATTCAGCCTGGTTCTCTACTGTATTATGAACCTTGCATTTATCATAAGCCTCCTTTTTCTGTTTCACTACCAATTTTTGATTCCAATCCACCTGGGCAAGATCCCTTTTTATCTCACTGAAATTAGCCCTCCTCCAGTTTAGTATTTTTAGGCTTGATTGTTCCTTGTCCTTTTAAGACTGAGATGAGGAATTTATTCACTCAGGGTTGTGAATCTTTGGAATTCTCTATCCCAGAGGACTGAGTCATTGAGTATATTCAAGGCAGAGATAGATAGATTTTTGGACTCTAGGGGAATCAAGGGATCGGGGGATCAAGCAGGAAAGTGAAGATTAGGTTGAAGATCAGTCATGATGTTACTGAATGGCGGACAGGCTCGAGGGACTGTATGGCCTACTCCTGTTCCTATTTCTTATGTTATGATGTTCTTATCCTCAAAAAACTAATAAATTTGTCAAACACAATTTCCCTTTCATAAACCATGTTGACTCTGCCTAATCGTATTATAATTTTCTAAGTGCTCCATTACCATGTCCTTAATAATGGATTCCTGCATTTTCCCAATCACTGATGTCAGGCTAACTGGCCTGTAGTTCCCTGTTTTCTCTCTCCCTCCTTTCTTGAATAGCGGAGTTACATTTGCTACCTTTCAATCCACTGGTACCGTTCCAGAATCTAGGGAATTTTGGAAGATCACAACCAATGAATCCACTATCTCTGCAGCCACCTAGGATGTAGGCCATCAGGTCCAGGGGATTTGCCAGCTTTTAGTCCCATTAATTTCTCCAGTACTTTTTCTTTACTAATCTTAACTACTTTAAGTTCCTCACTCTCATTAGGACCTTGGTTCCCTACTATTTCTGGTATGTTTTTTGTGTCTTCTATTGTGAAGACAGATACAAAATATTTGTTTAACGTCTCTGCCATTTCTTTATTCCCCATTATAATTTCTCCTGTCTCAGCCTCTAAGGCACCCACATTTACTTTCGCTAATCTCTTCCTTTTTACATACATGTAGAAGCTCTTACAATCTGTTTTCCTCAGGCTTACTACTCTTCTTGATAACATTAAAAGCCTCTTCTTTTAATCTAATACTATCCTTAATTTCTTTAGTTAGCCATAGTTGGATCACTTTTCACATGGCATTTTTATTTCTCAATGAAATGTATATTCATTGAGAATTATTAAATATTTCTTTGAACGTTCGCCATTGCTTATCTACCGTCATACCTTTTAATCTAATTTTCCAATCAACCGTAGTCAACTGGACCCTCATACCGATGTAATTGGCTTTAAGTTTAAGACTCTAGTTTCGGACTTACATATGTCATTCTCAAACTCAATGTGAAATTCATCATATTATGATCACTCCTCCCCAGCGGATCTCTTACTATGAGATTACTAATTAACCCGGTCTCATTACACAAGACAAGATCTAAAATGGCCTGTTCCCTGGTTGGTTCCACGACATATTGTTCTAGGAAACTGTCTCGAATATATTCCATGAACTCGTCCTCCAAACTACTTTTGCCAATTTGATTTGCCCAGTCTATATGAAGATTAAAGTCCCCACGATTATTGCATTATCTTTGTTACAACCTCCTTATTTCTTGATTAAAACTCTGTCCAACCGTATTACTACTATTAGGGGGCCTGTAAACTACTCTCCTTTTCCATTTTGTCTGTCTTTTCGAAACATCAAGTGCCCTGGAATTTAGTTCCCAACCTTTGTCACTTTGCAACCACGTCTCAGTAATGGTTACTAGATCAAATCCATTTATCTCTATTTGTGCCATTAATTCGTCTATTTTGTTACAAATGTTTTGTGCATTCAGATAAAGCGCCTTTAATTTTAACGTTTTAATATTTTCCCTGATTTGACCTTATTCACTGATGCATTATTACCGTTAAACTCTCTGTCCCTTCCTGTCACACTCTGTTTATCTTTACCCAAATCGCTACACTGCTCTATGGCCTTGACTTTTCTCTTTAGATTTATAAATTTCCCCTCACCTGAACCCTCCCCCTCCCCACCACTTTTTTAGTTTAAAGCCCTATGCACAGCCCTAGTTATTTGATTCGCCAGGACACTGGTCCCAGCCCGGTTTAAGTAGAGCCCGTCCCAGTGGAACAGCTCCCTCTTTTCCCACTACTGGTGCCAGTGCCCCATGAATTGAAACCCCTGTCTCCCACATCACCACGCACTTAATTCTCTGATCTGTCTGACCCTATGCCAATTTGCGGGTGGCTCAGGTAGTAATCCAGAAATTATTACCTTTGAGGTGTTTAATATATTGAAGAGAATGGACAAGGTAGAGAGGAAATGACTCTTCCCTCCAATAGGGAATTAAGAACATGGGGACATGATATTAAAATTAGATCTAAATGGTTAAGAGTGTACGCAGGAAATATTTCTTGATATGAGAGGGTGAAATTGGTCTTCAGTGAAAGTGCAAATCGGGCGATAGCGAATCGGCAGCCTACTGATTTACTTTTCCATTGAAGTCAAGACCAATTTCATCCCCAAGGGGTTGAGACAAGGTGTAATGCACTGGTCCAGAAGGGAGTTATTGGAGAATCAACTGATGTGTTTAAATGGGGAATAATAATTGCATTAAGAGTGTGAAGAAAGGGCAGGGAATTGGGATTTAAAAGATAGAGTTGCCATACTGACAAAATGTCTTGATGGTCCAGACGAGCTGCTCCTGTCCTTAGAAGATTGATATCCAATAAGTTTTACACATAGGCGGGCAGCAACAAAGGTTCATGTCTAAGTCATAGTGTTACTTCTGGTAACATATAGACTCTCTATACATAATTCATCTTGTTCTCCTAAGCAATTTGTACTGCTACAGCTATCAATGAACTATCTGTCAATGTCAATGGACTTAAATAAGATAAATGTGTGTCCTTACTGTTTCAAATTCTGAATCCTTAATTCGCCTAAATGCATCGGCAACGAACTCCATATGAAACCAACGGTCGGCCAGTTCTTGCCTCTGACTCTCGGATGTCATTCTACACAGACCTTCAGTTATAGCTACCTGTAAATTATAATCTGTAATACAGAATTAAGTTAATTCACAAAACTGGAGAAAACATGTCTCAAAACTCGAATATGGCACGATCACTTGTACAGAACGCTAACACAATGGTCTATATATCACTAGTTTCTAACTGGGTTAAGCTTTTTTAAAGATTTATGAGGATGTTAAATATGTAAATTGGGGAGAAAGTTTCTAAATTGAGCAATAACAGATCAGATTTTAATGGAAATGTAAATTGTTCACAATTCTGTACGGTTCTGTTTATTAATAAGGTTATATTTTGGCTATATTTCCATTGTTAAAGTTAGCGTCCGTGGAGTAATTAATTAAACGTGGTGAAAAACTGCCTGAATTGCAGCAACAGCCCCTGCTGTTGGTATTAAAGCTATTTCAATATTTCTGCCATTTCCAAACATTGAATACAAACTCGAAATGAAAATTCAGAACAAATGTAAACTTGTGAAGGCCGAGTAAAGTCTTGGTAATCAAGTCAGGAGAAAAGAGTAGATTGTCCCACCAAGGTAAGTGAATATGACCAGTCAGGAATTGGCTCATATCTGACCTGCAGTTAATGCAATGATGAGATGGCATTAGTAACAACTTTCATTTATATAGCAGCTTTAACGCTAGCAAACAAAATTTGACACCGTGACACATATTTGGACAGGTAAACAAAAGCTTGGCCAAAGAGGTAGGATTTAAGGAGCATCTTAAAGGAGGAGAGGTAGACATAGAGAAGTTTAGGGAGGGAATTCCAGAGCTTAGGGCCTAGACAGCTGAAGGCACAGCCGCCAATGGTGGGACGATGGATATGCAAGAGGCCAGAATGGAGGAGAGCAGAGATCTCAAAGGGTTGTAGGCTAGAGGAGGATACAGATAGAGAGGGGTGAGGCCATGGAGAGATTTGAACACAAGGATGAGAATTTTAAAATCGAGTTGTTCCCGCACTGGGAACCAATGTAGGTCAGCAAGCACAGGGGTGACGGGTGAACGGGACTTGGTGCAAGTCAGGAGACGAGCAGTAGAGTTTTGGATGAGCTCAAGTTTATGGAGGGTAGAAGATGGGAGGCCAGCCAGTAGAGCATTAGAATAGACAAGTCTACAGGTTACAACGGCATTAATGAGGGTTTCAGAAGCAGATGATCTGAGGCAAGGGCAGAAAATGGCAATGTTACGGAGGTGGAAGTAGGCAGTCTTGCTGATGGAGCGGATATGGGGTCAGAAGCTCAGTTCAGGGTCAAATATGGCTGGCGTTGCCAGGTTGGTAGGTTGCGAACGGTCTGGTTCAGTCTTAAACAGTAGCCAGGGAAAGCAATGGAGTCGGTGACTAGGGAACAAAGTTTTTGGCGGGGACCGAGGACAATGGCTTTGCTCTTCCCAATATTTAATTGGAGGAAATTTCTGCTCATCCATTACTGGATGTCAGACAAGCAGCATGACAAATCAGATACAGTGGAGGGGTCGAAAGGGTGGTGAGGTAGCGCTGGGTGTCATCAGCATACACATGGAACCTAACGTCGTATTTTTGGATGATGCCACCGAGGGACAGCGTGTAGATCAGAAATAGGAGGGAGCCAAGGATAGATCCTTGGGGGATTCCAGAAGTAACGATGCGGGAGCAGGACGATAAGCTATTGCAGGTAATTCTCCGGCTACAACTGGATAGATAGGTATAGAACCAGGCAGTCCCACCCAGCTGGACAATAGAGGAGAGACGTCGGAGGAGGATTGTGTGGTCAACCACATCAAAGGCTACAGACAGGTCGAGAAGGATGAGAAGGGATAGTTTACTATGGTCACAGTCACATAGGATGTCATTTGTGACTTTGGTAAAGGCCGTTTCAGTGCAGTGACAGAGGCGGAAATCTGATTGGGGGGTTTCAAACATCAGTAACAGATGTCAGCAGAGGATTCAGAGAATGATCGATGGACCCTGACAAAATTGGTTAACTATCACCAGCCACAGGGGAAAATGGCCCAAGAGTACAGGCTTCATAGAAGGCGAACCATAATGAAGGGTCGCATTACAACAGAATCAGATCAGCTACCTTCACAGAAACCAGAGACTGAAGGAGCGTTAGGCTCAAATTTCTAACTGGCTCATGCCATCTGGTACACACAGAATTGCAAGTGGTCACCAAACATTCACCAAGAATTTTACGTGAAGGTGAAGGTCGCTGCAGCCCTCAGCTTCCACACTACAGGGAACATGCCATCCAATGCTGAACTAAGGAGGAGAGAGAGAGAATGTCTGCAGCGTATGCCCGATCTCCCACTGAAACCCTGGATAAATGGCATTAACAGCCATTTTTTAGCTATTTGCTCCAGGGGTTCCACTGAAGTTAGAGCAATAGATTTGGAGGAAATTCAAGGGGAGAACATACATCAAGTTCAGGAACAACCACCATCATCAACTGAAAAGAGCCGTTTTTTTAAATTGCTGGCTGTGGAAGGTGTGCTGACCAACAATACTATGTTATACCTGAATAGGAAGGGCTGCTATTTCCATTAACACAAAAGGTACACACTTCTATGTGTGAAGGTTACATTCTAAGGCAGTCCAACACTGCCCAGCTCTGAAGGAGGAGAAAAATTGATGTCTTGCTACTTGTTCAAATGGGCCACACGGTGCTGCCAAAGCTCATGACACCGCCGCACAATCCCTATAATGGCCATAGAATAAATTCAACCACGCACATGGGTGAAAAGGGTGCTCAAGTAATCTTCTCAGTGCCTGGTGCTTTATTTCGAAATAAATAGAAATTTCAACATGGAAACAGGCCACTCAACCCAGCCAGTCTGTGTCGGTGTCCACGTAAGCCAACAGTCCTAATTAAATGTACCCACCCTGTTCCCATAAACCTTCAAACCATTTTCCTTCATCCACCTGTCCAATCCAATCTTATCTTGAATGTTGACATCATTTCTGTCTCAATCACTAACCCTGGGAGTGAATTCCACAGGCTTAAGCTGCTCTGTGAAAAGATGTTTCTCCTGTTCTAAATCTCTTACATTTAATCTTGATGGCCCCTCGCTCTTGACCCAACTACTGCTTCTATCTACCCTGTCCCATCCTTTCATAATTTTAAACATTTCCATCATAACCAATTTTTTCAATTCTTTCTTCCTATTTTCATTACAGGCGGCATCCCAGTGAACCTTTGTTGTACCCCTTCTAAAAGCTCAATATCTTTCCTATAGTGTGGAGCCCAATACTGCACACAGTACTCTAACTGAGGTCTTATTAAGGTTTTATATAGGTTCATCATTACCTCTTGGCCTTTATATTCTATATCCCATGATAAAATCTAGAATTCTATTAGCTTTTTCTCAACCTTATGAACCTGAGATACAGCCTTTAATGTCCTGTGAATCTATATTCCCAAATCCCAAGCCTACTTCCATTCACAATATTACTGCTGCTATTTTTACGAAAATGTATCACCTCACGATTACTGACATTGAATTCAATGTCATTTTTTAGCCCATTCTCCATCTTATCAATATCCCGTTGCAGCTTCCTTTGGTCTTCTAAAGAATTATCTGTACCCCTTAATTTGGCACCATCTGCAAATTTCAGTAGTTTCCTTCCATTTTAATGGAATATAGTTATTCTGTACCTTTGCAATCTCATTTCTAAAAACATCCCACTGTTGCCCTACAGTCCTGCATGCCAATTTCTCCTTCCACCTCCCCTCATTTCCTATCTTTCTAGAATCTGCCCTAGTCCAATCTGTGTTTCAGTTTTTGTACTGACTTTTCCCCTTTCTAGTTGGATCTTAAACCTTATCATACTGTGGTCACTACTCCCAAGGTGTTCACACATTTAGTTCATCTATCTGAACTATTTCATTTCTTATAACCTGATCTAGCAATATTTCCACCCTTGTAGGCAACAACTTGCATTTGTATAATGCTTTTAACGTAGAAAAATGTCCCAAGGGGATGCATGAGGCGTAATCAGAGAAAAATTGACACTGAAGCAGAGAGAGATATTTGGAGTGTCTAAAAGCTCAATGAAAGAGGTGGATTTTAAGCAGGGTCTTAAAGGAGAGAGATATGGAGAGTTTTAGGGAAGGAATGTCAGAGCTTAGGGGCTTGACGGCTGAAGGCACAGCTGCCAATGGTGCGGCAAAAGGAGTGGGGCTGCACAAGACACCAGAGTTGGACGAATGCAGAATTCTCAAAGGGCTGTAGGACTAGGAAAGGTTACGGAATTAGGACGAGGGCATGGAGGCATTTAAACACAAGGAAGAGAATTTAAAATTTGAGGCTTGGAAGCCTAAGCTTAAATAAAGAAGCAGTGACTCCGTGATATCTGAAATGTCAATCAACATGGACTCAGATAAGATATGCAATGATATTGTTTGTTTCATTATTTTGTACAAGTTTACGTGCATAGTTCCATACAGAGTTGTATAGGTTTCATAACACTTGCAAGTAAATCCAACCAAGAGTGATAACAGATTTATATAGTTCTATACTTTAAGGCGAGTGACCAGGCCTGGGGTTCAGCGAGCTTACGGGGAGAAAGGTGAAGTGCTGCAATAGGTCCCTGCCAGCACTGTACAGGATGCTGGGAACTGTCACCTCAGCAGGTAACCCAAGAAATGGGTTGGTCATGGGAACTTCGAGAAGGTGGAAGACTGGCACGCAGAAAAGTGCCTCACATCTGCTGGTGCTTCTCCAGCAACATGCAGAGCCTACGTATTTCTCACTGACCAGCAGATGTCCCACATGTTTGTCGTATGTTTGTTACATGTGGTGTTGGATTGTGCCACAATAGAAGGGTGCCTTTGACACAGTTGGCTACACCATCCTCTTCCAATGCCTCTCCTCCATTGTCCAGCTGGGTGGGACTGCGCTCACCAGGTTTCTTTCTTATCTATCCAGTCACAGCCAGAGAATCTCCTGCAATGGCTTCTCTCCCCACTCCCACACCGTTACCTCTGGAATCCCCCGAGGAGCTATCCTTGGTCCCCTCCTATTTCTCATCTATATGCTGCCCCTCAGTGACATCATTCAAAAACAGGTTCGATTCCACAAGTACACTGACAACACGCAGCTCTACCTCACCACTACCTCTCTTGACCCCTCCTTTGGATCTGATTTGTCACGCTGATTGTCTGACATCCAGTATTGGATAGGCAGAAATTTCCTCCAATTAAATATTGGGAAGACCGAAGCCATTGTCTTCGGTCCCCGCCCCAAATTCTGTTCCATAGCCACCGATTCCATATTCCATCCCCTTCATCGGCCACTGTTTGAACCAGGCCCTTTGCAAGCTTGGCATCCTATTTAGACCTTAGCAGAGTTTCCGACCCCATGTCCTCTCCATCACCAAGAGCGCCTACTTCCACCTCCGTAACAGCGCCCTTCTCTGCCCCTGCCTCAGCCCATTTGCTGCTGAAATCCTCAGCCATACTTTTGTTACCTCTAGACTCAACTATTCCAATGCTTTCCTGGCCAGCCACCCACTTATCAGCCTCCGTAAACTTGAGGTTATCCAAAACTCAAATGCACGCATCCTAACTCACACCAAGTTCCACTCACTCATCACCCCTGTGCTCGCTGACCTACATTGGCTCCCGGTCTGGCAACGCCTCAGTTTTAAAATTCTCATCCTTGTGTTCAGATCCCTCCATGGCCTCGTCCCTCCCTATCTCTGTAACCTCCTCTAGCCCTACAACTTCTCTTTGACCAAGCTTTTGGTCACCTGTCCTAATATCTCCTTATGTGACTTGGTGTCAAATGTTGTTTAATAACACTCTTGTGAAGGGCCTTGGGATGTTAAAGGCGCTGTATAAATGCAAGTTGTTGTTGATGTATCTTCTTGCTAAAAATGACATCTGTTTCAGCTTGTAAGAACTAGTCATCTTGTCCTGCCAGTAGCAGGCCGTGTATGCATAAGCTAGTGTTAAGAGGCATGCCAGATTTAAAAGCCTCCAGAACCTCTATCCTGAAAGGCTAAAAAGTCCAAGACAGCAATAAGTTCTGCAAATTCGTTCTTCAAAATTGTCTCGTTGTTCCCAAATGTAGCCATAGCAAATGTTACAAGTTTCAGATCTGCATCAGTTATTCTCTTGGATTCAATATCATCAGAAAATCCCATAAACAGATTCCCTGGCCTAAAAATTCATTCCCTGCACTGGAACGGGTAGGCCCAAAGCCCACCTGGTATCGGGCCTCGGGAATCATTAACGTCAGGGCATCTCCAGGCAGCTCGCTGGTGAAGACCTGTGGAATTTTGGACCGTGGCAGCGGCCCACATGAAGGCCGGGGTGGTGGTAGGGGGGTGGTGACCAGGAAAGGGAGGGTGGTGGCCAGCAGCAATCTGTGGTTAGAATCATAGAATCATAGAAGTTTACAACATGGAAACAGGCCCTTCAGCCCAACATGTCCATGTCACCCAGTTTATACCACTAAGCTAGTCCCAGTTGCCTGCACTTGGCCCATATCCCTCTATACCCATCTTACCCATGTAACTGTCCAAATGCTTTTTAAAAGACAAAATTGTACCCGCCTCTACTACTGCCTCTGGCAGCTCGTTCCAGACACTCACCACCCTTTGAGTGAAAAAATTCCCCTCTGGACCCTTTTGTATCTCTCCCCTCTCATCTTAAATCCATGCCCCCTCGTTATAGACTCTCCGACCTTTGGGAAAAGATTTTGACTATCTACCTTATCTATGCCCCTCATTATTTTATAGACTTCTATAAGATCACCCCTAAACCTCGTACTCTCCAGGGAAAAAAGTCTCAGTCTATCCAACCTCTCCCTATAAGTCAAACCATCAAGTCCCGGTAGCATCCTAGTAAATCTTTTCTGCACTCTTTCTAGTTTAATAATATCCTTTCGATAATAGGGTGACCAGAACTGTACACAGTTGGAATGTGGAGATCAACTTCCAGAGCTCTTTACCAGCAATTCATTAACCAATGCTTCAACTGATCTTCACCTTCCACCCACTCTGCATTAACACTCCTCAACACCATCTCGGGCATTAGTTGAGGGGTTGGGGAGGGAGGAGAGAGCAACATGTGCCACTCCTGTTACACTATCGCCACTCCCATGGGGCTGTGGCTCATCACTCCCACCTATCTGCAGGAGAGCAGTCAGTAGGCGATCTGAGATGTGATGAGGCTCCTATCAATGTGTTTTCCAAGTCTTTCGAATGCATTGCAAATGGTGGAGCACAGAGCCTTAACGGCAACAGTTTTATCCTCGATCAGAGTTGCATGTTAAAATTGCATCAGAGTTTTAATGACATCATACAAACTCAATTTGCATGTAGTAATTAGGCTCCCACCTGCCTCATAAATTAACAGAATGGGTAGTCAGGTGGCAGATGCAATTCAATGTGGATAAGTGTGAGGTAATATATTTTGGAAGAGAAAACAAGGAATAAGATTATACATTTAATTGAAAGGCAATCAGGACTGTGGATGAACAGAGACCTAGGGGTTCAAATGCATGAATCCCTGAAAGTGTGTGTGGAGGTAGATGAAGCCCAATAGAATTGATGTTTTATAAATAGGGGCATAGAGCACAAGAACAAAGAAGTAATGATGAATTTTTAAAAAATCATTGGTTGAGCCACATTTAGAGCACTGTGTGCAGTTTTAAGCACCCCATTATAGAAAGGACATTAAATCCATAGAGCATACAGTGTACTGATGCCAGGGATGGAAAAATATAGGTATGAGGACAGAATTGAGATACTGGGACTATATCCACTGCAGCAGAGAAGGCTAAAAGGTGCTTTAATAGAGGTTTTAAAAATTGTAAAGACTTTTGATAAGAGTGAATAGGGAAAGACTATTTCCTCTGGTTGGGGAATCAGTTGAGGTGTCATCAATTTAAAATAATCACCAAGAAAGTGAGGAGTGAGGTTAGGAGAAATTACTTTACAGAGGGTACTGGGGCAAGGTACATCTTGTCTCAGACTGCCTGAGGCAGGGACAATTGCATCTTTTAATGGTAAACTAGATAAATACTTGAAGCAGAGGAAGATACTATACCATATAAAGTAAGTGGTACAATTCTAAAGAGGGTGCAGGAACAGAGAGATCTGGGGATATATGTGAACAAATCTTTGAAGGTGGCAGGACAGGTTAAGAAAGCGGTTAAAAAAGCATACGGGGCATAGAGTACAAAAGCAAAGAAGTCATATTGAATCTTTATAAAACACTGGTTCGGCCACAACTGAAGTATTGTGTCCAATTCTGGGCATCGCACTTTAGGAAAGACGTGAAGGTCTTAGAAAGGGTGCAGAAAAGATTTACTGGAATGGTTCCAAGGATGGGGTACTTCAACTACATGGATAGACTGGAGAAGCTGGGATTGTTCCCCTTAGAGCAGAGAAGATTGAGAGGAGATTTGATAGAGGTATTCAAAATCATGAAGGGTTTAGATGAAGTAAATAAAGAGAAACTGTTCCCATTGGCAGAAGGGTCGAGAACCAGAAGATATAGATTTAAGGTGATTGGCAAAAGAACCAAAGGTGAAATGAGTAAAAACTTTTTTTTACAGCAGATTAAATCGTGGCTTTCAAAAAGGAGTTGGATAAATACTAGAAGGGAAAACATTTACCGGGTTACGGGAAAATAGTGGGGATTCGGACTAACTGGATTGCTCTTCAAAGAGCCGACATGGCCTCCTTCTGTGCTGTAACCATTCTATGATTCTATGAGGAAAGGGCAGAGCTATCGGATTAGTTTCGGATGGCTCTAACAAGGGCTGTCACAGGCATGATGGATCGAATAGCCTTTTTAGTGCAATGAACTTATATGGTTCCAAAGTGTAGGCATTCGCAACTTCTGCAGCTAACTTCTCATAATTCAGGTACCAAATCCTAGCTATCAATTTAGGTGCCCTTTGATGCACTCCAATGGTGACCAGAGTTGCACACAGTACTCCAGGCTCTGTACAAACTCAATTACTTGCCGAGAGTTCTGTTCTGTTCCTCTGGCTATACAGTGGAAGATCCTATTTACTTTCATTACTGCCACCAACACTGTGCCAATGTCTTCAGCGATCTATCCACCAGTACCCCAAATCCCATGGAAATGGCCTTTTGTGTAAGACACCTCAGGTTACAGTCATCTTTCATCTCTAAGCCGGGCTGTACTACATGCCTGTATTTCCTCCTGCAGACCCAGCAGACCGGGAGGAACGTTCAACTGGATACCCATAGGTCTTATTTAGTCAGTACTCAATTACAGTTCCTTTGGTTAATACTAAAAGATGACAGATGGGGTGCAGCTTTAAGGTGGTGTGAATAGCTATAGTAATGAAACCCAAGAACAGCATGAAATGAACAAAATGCTGGATTAACATGCAACTAATTAATGGAACTACCAAGTTTCAGGAAGCAACAACACTGCAAGGTCTAACTATGCAGTACCTGCTTTGCATGGATGCGGAGTTCCAGTGGCATTGTACAGGGGCCAGGACCACATTAATATTTTCTGAGACCTTAATAAGCTTTGCACACTCCTGTCACACAGGTCCTCAGCGCTTCCCCATTACATTATCCCTCACTATGTGCAACAGGCACACATGATTAAGATGAAGCATTTCCATCTAAATTCACGGTACTGGCTTCTTTAATTTGTCATTGCACATAACTGATTAAAAAACTTTACACACAGAAATCATAGACCCAATTTTAATTAACTGGCCGGGCCAAAACAGGGCGTCCGCTTTATACCTCACCCGATTTTATGCTCGGACCAGAACTCGCCCCGTTCCCGCCAGGCAGGTTAGGTTAAAAATCGAGGTTCATATTCCCGCTTTACTTTGTACATTTTTTGCAACAACTAGACAGCTTGTCTAAGACAAAGGTCCCAAGGACACGTCAAACCATTTCATTCAAATACAAGTATCTTTTAGACTTTGTTCAAGTATGTGTTTGATTGGCAATCCATAAGAACATAGGAAATAGGAGCAGGAGTAGGCCATACGGCCCCTCTAGCCTACTCTGCCATTCAATCAGATCATGGCTGATCTTCAACCTCAACTCCACTTTCCCGCCCGATCCCGATATTCCTTGATTCCCCTAGAGTCCAAAAATCTATCGCTCTCAGCCTGAATATACTCAACGACTCAGCATCCACAGTCCTCTGGGGTAGAGAATTCCAAATAATCACGACCCTCTGAGCGAAGAAATTCCTCCTCACCTCAGTCCTAAATGGCTGACCCCTTATCCTGAGACTATGCTCCCAAGTTCTAGACTCTCCAGCCAGGGGAAACAGCCTCTCACTATCTACCCTGTCAAGCACTTTTAGAATCTTATATGTTTCAATAAGATCACCTCTCATTCTTCTAATCTCCAGAGAGTATAGGCCCATTCTACTCAATCTCTCATCTGACCACCCTCTCATCCCAGGAATCAATCTAGTGAACCTTCGTTGCACCGCCTCTAAGGCAAGTATATCCTTCCTTAGGTAAAGAGACCAAAACTGCACACATTATTCCAGGTGTGGTTTCACGAAAACCCTGATACAGCCAAGATTTCCTTACTCTTGTACTCCAACCTCCTTGCAATAAAGGCTACCATACCATTTGCCTTCCTAACTGCTTGCTGTACCTGCATGTTAACTTTCTGTGATTTGTGTACATGGACACCCAAATCCCTCTGAACACCAATATTTAATAGTTTCTCACCATTTTCTATTTTTCCTACCAAAGTGAATAACCTCACATTTCCCCACATTACACTCCATTTGCCACCTTCTTTCCCACTCAATTGACCTGTCTATATTCTTTTGCAGACTCTTCCCGTCCTCCTCACAGCTTACTTTCCCACCTAGCTTTGTATCATCAGCAAACTTGGGTACATTACACTCGGTCCCTTCATCGAAGTTATTAATATAGATTGTAAATAGCTTACGCCCAAGCACTGATCCCTGCAGCACCCCACTAGTTACAACCTGCCAACCCAAAAATCACCCATTTATTCCTACTCTCTGTTTTCTGTCTGTTAACCAATCCTAAATCCATGCTAATATATTACCCCCAATCTTGTGTAACAACCTCATGTGCGGCATCTAATCGAATGCCTTTTGAAAATCGAAATATACTACATTCATTGGTCCCCCCTTATCTACCCCGCTAGTTACGCCCTCAAAAAACTCGAATAGATTTGTCAAACACATTTTCATAAAATTGTGTTGACTCTGCCTAATCATATTATGATTTTCTAAGTGCCCAGTTAATACATCATTAATAATAGATTGCAGCATTTTCCGTACTACTGATGTCAGACTAACTGGCCTATAGTTCCCTCCTTTCTTGAATAGCCATTTTCAAATTTAACAGACAATTATTTAAATTCCTTTTGACAATATTTACAAGCTTGTCTTGTTCAAATCAGAGTCTATCTGAAGCCTTTGAAGGCCAGATAGCTTCAGAAGAGAGAAAAAGAAAAGAACCACCATGCAAGAATATTAGTTACATTGTATTTAGCAAAGCAGTTGTGAATAATTTGTTACTTTCTAACACTCCACAAACAGCCGGCTAAGTTTACCAACTAGTGTAAAACATATGTCGCGTTACTACTGCTATTCACTCTGGGATGTATGGAGCCGTGACTCACCTACAAGAGTAGTTGGAGAAACAAGCCAAGAAATATATATCTAGATCTTTAAAAAGTGTAAGGAGACACCAAAAAGATAAGAAAGCTACTTGAGGTTTGCACAAGTCAATGACTGCAGTTGTGTCAGAACAGCCAAAGTTCTAGCATCAAGAGAAAAATCCTGTTCCTTTAGCTCACCCAGAAAAATAAGAGCAGAGGCACTATTTCACTATGTTGTAGCTCCTGTGGCAGGCAGCAAAAAATATAGCCAAAAGATCCGTGTATCGGTCCCACAGCACAATTTATATCCATATTCTCTTTGTCCTATTAAACATCTTCTTACATGGGCTGCTATCGCATTGGTATACGTCACCCAGAAGTGTCATTCTCAGAGATACTTGGCAGAACAGGATCTGGTAGCTAGCATCACGAATGTTAGTAGCACTGACCTATCCCGCTGCCAGCTTGTTCCATGGCATTATACTACCTAGCAACCAAAGTTGCCAGGTATACCTAAAGCAGTGCTGTCCAACACATTAGCCACATGTGGCTAATTGGGAATCCAGATGTGGCTAATTGCATTTCTAATAAGTAAATTTTAAAAATGAGTCATCGGCACCATCATTGGGCCTGTGATCTCAATACTCGTATTCGCACGGCGCATGCATTTGAACTTTAACCTTTTGTGCGTTTGTTGGTAAAATGATAAGACAAAAAGCAGAGACTGAGTGTTTTTTGATCATCGATAGTGCTTTACATCCTTGGTTACTGAATGGTGGTAGATGTTTTTTAAGTAAATATACACGTGAAGTCATTTACCTGTATTGTGTATGTATGTAAGGTGTTTTCTACTAAGATTAGTGGATGTGGATAAAACAGTGTCGCCATAGCCTCACCTGTGGCTAGTCAGTGATTTCTATTGGGCAACACTAAAGTTAAATAATTAACACCAGGCAAAATATATGCAACAAAAATTTGGGGCCATATGGTACATAAGTATAGATATGACTGATTGTCTGTTCAGAAGTATTTTAGCATTATAAAAACATTGATTACCTACCCTATATGATCTTTATCATTCTTCAAATTTCACACATTCTCCACAAACCAAAGGAGTTAATCTAGATCTGAACTGGTTCAGTGGAAACCATGAGCTAAGCATGTTCTCTTAATTGTGACATGCAATACGTGTTTGTAATGCTGCATAAGGCATCTTGCTCCATGTAGTATGTAAGTCTTTGTCGTGGGCCAGAGTGTCAGTTTGTTTTGACCTACAGATACTCTAAGCTCGTAAAGAAATGAAAAATGCTCAACCCAAACTTCCACTGCCTGCCAGGTCTGAGGAGGTGGACACAAGGGGCAGGGTGTGTGGAGGATGTATAGTATTCAAAGCTTGCAACCTAATTTCTTCTTCACTCAGCACTGCCCAAACACCAAAGACGACCAGCATAAGGAGAGAGGGTGCAGGCCTAAAGGGGACAGAAAGCCCTGATTTTAAATCGAGGTGGGAGTCGGGCTGACTGAGGCTGAAGGGAGTGGAAACTCGCCTAAGGCTTGGGAGATTTTAACTCCCGGTCCTTATCAGTATAGCCTCAATCAGACCCGTGCCCAAAACTGGTGGAAGCAGCAGCTGACCAGCGGGCAGGAGCACAATGTCGGATGGCACGAGGTCATCAGGGACTGAAGGAATGGTGAAATAAAAACAGAAAATGCTGGAAACACTCAGGTCAGGCAGCATCTGTGGAGAGAAAAATAGATTTTGCATTTTAAGTCAATGACCTTTCATGAGAACTGAAACGTTGGCCCCGATCTAAATGGGGAGGCGGAGAGGGTGTGGGGGAGCATGGAACGTGTCGAAAACCCGGCAAAGCTGGGGACGTGGAGGTCCTGCCGATATTAATGGCAAGGCATCATTTAAATAAAATGCTGCAGTTTCCTGCCCGATAGCCAGCCAGATTGACCACCTGCCCAGCAGGCAGGGGCACAAGCGAGTGGCAATGGCTGGAGGGGATGGTCCCCGGCAGTTAGTGGGGGAGAAAGCTCAGGGCCGCAGAGGGGGGCCTGGGGAGCAATTCTGCCCCTCAAGGAAACCTGAAATACAAATTTTAAACTTACCTTCTGGGTCTCTTCTGGCCCAGGATCCGGCTCCCGGCTGGTTTTGCCTGACAGGGGAGCCGACAGTGCCCACCCCACCATCCCCGCTCAGGCCTCTGTTGATATTGTAGATCGTGTCCTGTTGACATCAGACCCGAAGTGCATATTTAAAACAGGATCCCGCTTCCTTCCTGCGGGTGTTCTGCTCCAAACAGCGGGTTAATATGGGGACATGGCGGGAAGGAAGCAGGGTCGGTAGGGGGAGTTATTTTAACTGCCCCTCGCCCAGTCTCTGCCAGGTAGGGGCAGTTAAAAATCGGCGCTGCTTACTCTGTTTCTCTCTCCACAGATGCTGCCTGACCTGCTGAGTATTTCCAGCATTTTCTGTTTTTATTTCAGATGTCCAGCATCCGTAGTATTTTGCTTTTGTTTTACTGAAGGAAAGGTTTCCGGAACTGAGGTAAGTCATAGGGCGGGGGTTCGGGAGGGCCTAACAATCGTGGGAAGGGAAAGCCTGGGGCAGGGGAGGCCTAAACTTACCTTGTGGGGCCTGGAGGAGCCAAGAAGTAAAAACGCCTCTTCTGGCTCCGATTCCTCTTCTCACTAAGTTGGCCTAACATGTGGGATGTCAGCGAGCGAGTCCTGAGGATGATTTTAACTGCCCACCCGCCCAGTTTCCGCTGAGTGGACAGGGTTAAATGGCCCCTATTATTATTGACGGCTATCAAGTCTATATAAGAATGGTTACTAAATACAGGGGCTATTCCACATAGTAACTTTACAGATGCTGTTGATTGGCAGTGATAGTAATTGTGCTACTGCATTTAATACAATGTGTAAAGCCTTGACAGGGTTGTAAGTAAACATTTTAATGGTTCTTAGTCTGGTGTTTTTAGACTGGTTGACGATGCATTTAAGCACATGACTTATGCAGGGCTTACATACGACAGGATCAGCATGACACGTGTGGCAAAAACCAAAGTACTTGAGGCAAAACATCATTCAGAGAGCATTCCCAGAAACAATCTAATTTCTACTGCGTAGAGGATGCTGAATGAAGTATTGTTTGTCCGTCCCTCAACTTCAACTGCTAGTCAAAATAACTTAAACAAAGACTTTACTTCTTACCACCAGCATCTAAAATTCTTTTTCCAAAATCATTCCTGTAAAATAAGTAAAATAAAATTATTCAGAATACATTAAAGTCTCAAAACCAAATTTTACTGCTCTTTGCACATAAAGTAAATCTGGCAATGGGAGATAAGGCTCCTAGCTCAACAGCAGTGTGGAACCTAGCACTGTGACGGTCAGCGTGCCCGATTTGTGGCAGTCCTGATTTTCCAGGGATTAAAAGTACCAGTAGTCAGCACAGACAGGATTAAGCTGGGAGCACAGTGGGCTGGTCTCAACACAGTTTACAAGATCAGGCCTCCTGATAATTTTAATATGCTTCCTACATGTGTGCAAGAAGCACAGGCAGCCCAATGAGGTGCACAATGGACTGGGGAGGGTCAGAAATGCAGTGAGGCTGGGTCTTGAAGCACTGCTGCTGCCATTAAAGAGGAGATTTTTTTGATGTGGAAAAAGGGTTGTTTATTCTGCTTTGTAAAGAGTGTAAGAAGTTTGCAGAAGCGCATAGTACCAAATAATGTCTGCAAGGAGAGATGTAGAAAGAACGCCCTCTTTTGATGATGAAACAATAGAGGTCCTGCTGCAGGAGGTACAGTAAAGGAAGGTGCCCATCTCTGCATCTGTAGGGTTCTCTCCTGTGGAAGTAGAGGTATAAGCTGCCTGGATGGAGGTCACTGAGAGAGTGCTTACAGTCTTCCAGGACCATGTGACCTGCAACAAATATCCAAGAGCTTTCAGGTATCAGTTGTGCCAAGATAAGTGCACCCACATTCGGACAGACTATTATTATTGGTGCATGCATGACCAAACCAGAACCAGCACTCAGGGAGGTAGTATGTCAAGACAAAGAGACAACTGTTATTTCTTTTTTACACAAGCTTTCCTGGTAATAAAGCATAGGAGGTGACAGCACTAAAATAACTTGTACTGTTATACTAAATATGTGCTCTATACCAACACTACCACAAGAAGCTACATGCATGTGGCATTGTAGGACTCATACACAGGCTGGACACATGGGTGCCACCGACAACATCCTGCGATTCTGTGTCCTGCCCAGGTAATGCCTCCTTGCCACAAGGAATATGACAAAGGAGTCAATCTTTGCAAACACAGGGTCCATCACTTGCTCGATGCAATGATAGAGAGCAGATGAGATATTCTACTATATGTCCCCTGCAGTAGCTTGCAAGGATCTGATGCATAAAAGCTTAACACAGTGGTGATAACCTCCCTTGTGAAGTGACGGCTCTGGAGACAAATATCCTCTGGGATGCCAAGGTAAGGTTTGTTTGATACAGTACTGCATGAAAAATTAACGGCACATGTGTTAAAGAGAATGTGGCAGCATGGATAAAAAGTTGGCCAAAGAGCAGAATACAGAGAGTAGGGGATTAATGGATATTTCTCAGACTGGAAGAATGTAAAGGGTCATGTCCCCGAGGGTCAGTGTTAGGATTACTGCTCTTCTCCATGTGTAAATGACGTGCACAAAAATAAGAAGCGTGGTTCAGTGCGAAGAGCACGAAAAGCAACTTCCGTAGTACACAGCTTAGCAAATTAGTGTCAGATGAAATAGAATACAGAAAATCATGAGGTGATATATTTTGGGAGGAAGAAGAGGAGGAAATATACCCTAAACGGTAAACACCAAGAGGAGAGAAACTTGAGTTCAAATTTTTGAGAGGAAAAATTAAGTAGCTCTTAAAAAAAATGAAATGGTTTCCTACGTTGTATAAATAAGGGCCTAGAGTACAAATGGATAAGGTTTTGATGAGACTGCAGTGAGAATATTTTTTTTTATTATTCGTTCATGGGATGTGGGCATCGCTGGCTAGGCCAGCATTTATTGCCCATCACTAATTGCCCTTGAGAAGGTGGTGGTGAGCCGCCTTCTTGAACCGCTGCAGTCCGTGTGGTGACGGTTCTCCCACAGTGCTGTTAGGAAGGGAGTTCCAGGATTTTGACCCAGCGACGATGAAGGAACGGCGATATATTTCTAAGTCGGGATGGTGTGAGACTTGGAGGGGAACGTGAAGGTGGTGTTGTTCCCATGTGCCTGCTGCTCTTGTCCTTCTAGGTGGTAGAGGTTGCAGGTTTGGAGGTGCTGCAGTGCATCCTGTGGATGGTGCACACTGCAGCCACAGTGCGCCAGTGGTGAAGGGAGTGAATGTTTAGGGTGGTGGATGGGGTGCCAATCAAGCGGGCTGCTTTATCTTGGATGGTGTCGAGCTTCTTGAGTGTTGTTGGAGCTGCACTCATCCAAGCAAGTGGAGAGTATTCCATCACACTCCTGACTTGTGCCTTGTAGATGGTGGAAAGGCTTTGGGGAGTCAGGAGGTGAGTCACTCGCCGCAGAATACCCAGCCTCTGACCTGCTCTCGTAGCCACAGTATTTATATGGCTGGTCCAGTTAAGTTTCTGTCAATGTGACCACCAGGATGTTGATGGTGGGGGATTCAGCGATGGTAATGCCGTTGAGTGTCAAGGGGAGGTGGTTAGACTCTCTCTTGTTGGAGTTGGTCGTGCCTGGTACTTATCTGGCGCGAATGTTACTTGCCACTTATTAACCCAAGCCTGGATGTTGTCCAGGTCTTGCTGCATGCGGGCTCGGACTGCTTCATTATTTGAGGGGTAGCGAATGGAACTGAACACTGTGCAATCATCAGCGAACATCCCCATTTCTGACCTTATGATGGAGGGAAGGTCATTGATGAAGCAGCTGAAAATGGTTGGGCCAAGGACACTGCCCTGAGGAACTCCTGCAGCAATGTCCTGGGGCTGAGATGATTGGCCTCCAACAACCACTACCATCTTCCTTTGCGCTAGGTATGACTCCAGCCACTGGAGAGTTTTCCCCCTGATTCCCTTTGACTTCAATTTTACTGGGGCTCCTTGGTGCCACACTCGGTCAAATGCTGCCTTGATGTCAAGGGCAGTCACTCTCACCTCACCTCTGGAATTCAGCTCTTTTGTCCATGTTTGGACCAAGGCTGTAATGAGGTCTGGAGCCAAGTGGTCCTGGCGGAACCCAAACTGAGCGTCGGTGAGCAGGTTATTGGTGAGTAAGTGCCGCTTGATAGCACTGTCACTTTCCATCACTTTGCTGATGATTGAGAGTAGACTGATGGGATGGTAATTGGCTGGATTGGATTTGTCCTGCTTTTTGTGGACAGGACATACCTGGGCAATTTTCCACATTGTCGGGTAGATGCCAGTCTTGTAGCTGTACTGGAACAGCTTGGCTTGAGGCGCAGCTAGTTCTGGTGCACAAGACTTCAGCACTACAGCTCGGATGTTGTCGGGGCCCATAACCTTTGCTGTATCCAGTGCACTCAGCCGTTTCTTGATATCACGTGGAGTGAATCGAATTGGCCGAAGACTGGCTTCTGTGATGGTGGGGATATCGGGAGGAGGCCGAGATGGATCATCCGCTCGGCACTTCTGGCTGAAGATGGTTGCAAACGCTTCAGCCTTGTCATTTGCACTCACGTGCTGGACTCCGCCATCATTGAGGATGGGGATGTTTGCAGAGCCTCCTCCTCCCGTTAGTTGTTTAATTGTCCACCACCATTCACGACTGGATGTGGCAGGACTGCAGAGCTTTGATCTGATCCGTTGGTTGTGGAATCGCTTAGCTCTGTTTATAGCATGTTGCTTCCGCTGTTTAGCATGCATGTAGTCCTGAGTTGTAGCTTCACCAGGTTGGCACCTCATTTTTAGGTATGCCTGGTGCTGCTCCTGGCATGCTCTTCTACACTCCTCATTGAACCAGGGTTGATCTCCTGGTTTGTTGGTAATGGTGGAGTGAGGAATATGCCGGGCCATGAGGTTACAGATTGTGCTGGAATACAATTCTGCTGCTGCTGATGGCCCATAATGCCTCATGGATGTCCAGTTTTGAGCTGCTAGATCTGTTCTGAATCTATCCCGTTTAGCACGGTGGTAGTGCCACACAACACGTTGGATGGTGTCCTCAGTACGAAGTCGGGACTTCATCTCCACGAGGACTGTGCGGAGGTCACTCCTACCAACACTGTCGTGGACAGTTGCATTTGCGACAGGTAGATTGGTGAGGACGAGGTCAAGTAAGTTTTTCCCTCGTGTTGGTTCGCTCACCACCTGCCGCAGGCACAGTCTGGCAACTATGTCCTTCAGGACTCGGCCAGCTCCGTCAGTAGTGGTGCTACCGAGCCACTTTTGGTGATGGACATTGAAGTCCCCCACCCAGAGTATGTTTTGTGCCCTTGCTACCCTCAGTGCTTCCTCCAAGTTGTGCTCAACATGGAGGACAGTAGGTGGTAATCAGCAGGAGGTTTCCTTGCCCATGTATGACCTGATGCCATGAGATTTCATGGGGTCCAGAGTCGATGTTGAGGACTCCCAGGGCCACTCCCTCCTGACTGTATATCACTGTACCGCCACCTCTGGTGGGTTTGTCCAGCCGGTGGGACAGGACATACCCAGGGATGGTGATGGAAGAGTCTGGGACGTTGGCTGAAAGGTATGATTCTGTGAGTATGGCTATGTCAGGCTGTTGCTTGACTAGTCTGTGGGACAGCTCTCCCAATTTTGGCACAAGTCCCCAGATGTTAGTAAAGAGTTTAGTTAGTTTTGGGTATCTTACTTTAAGAAGGATGTCAAGGCCCTGGAGAGAGAACAGATTTAGACTCAGAGATAAGTGGCTCGAGAATGAAGGTCAAGAGGAGCCCTTGGAGGTGATCAAATTTATGAGAGAATTTGATTATGTAAATAGGGAAAAAACTATTTCCATCGGTCAGTGTGTCAGTAACTGGAGGACATAAAATTAAGATAATCACCAACAGCATGAAGGGAGAGATTAGCAGATTTTTTTATATAGAGGGGGTTCCTTGGACATGGAATTCCCCACCAGGATAAGCAGAATCTATAATAGGATTTAAAAGGAAAGTGGATAGATATTTTAAAAATAAACATTTAGAAGGATATGACAAAAGAGCAAAGGAGTTATCTGAATGCATAACTGTTCCATTAAGCCAGCACAGACGTCACAGGGTGAATGGCCCCCTTCTCCACCATAAAATTCCCATCATCTTGCTGCTCTTGTTGTTTTCATTGGTAAAGGTTGCAGGGCTGAAAGTTGCTGCAGTGCCCCCGATTGATACATATTGCAGCCAGGTTGCACTGGTAGGCAAGGGGGTAAATAATGGGATATAAAATCAGGCAGAGTGCAAAACTGCAAATTTGAGCACTTTGCATAGAGTTTCTGAGTCCAAGAAATTTCTATAAATGAGAAAGAGTAGTAGTCACAACAACAAGCCGTGTGCAACCCATTCGCAACTACCCCACCCCCTCCCCCCGCCACCAACCCTGACATAACTCCTGTAATGTACACTGTTTCTACCCTTCAGCCAATTTCTTACCATTCCAGGATTTTCCCCTGAATCCCTCAGCTTCAAGTGGAATTAATAGTTTTTCCTGTGGAACTCTGTCAAATGCCTTTTGGACAACAGCATGCCTGCTCCCCGCCCTTGTTAGTGCCACACAGCTAGCTGGGCCAGACTGCACCGGCCCACGCTGAGATGGTGCAGTCTATAGCCGAGCCCACAAGGCCCAGAGCTGCTCCAGGTCGCCCACTACGGTCATCTGAAGTGTCCTCAATGGAAGCTCAGCAGCCTCCCACCACCTAAGCTGTTGCCACCGGGGAAACATTTCGTAGGAGTACCAGGATAGGGAAAGGAGCATAGAAGGCAGGAACTAACAGCTGGCACAAGAGTGAGTCTTAATTATTTCTGTTACCTATTAGATATAGATGAAATAAGTTGTTGGATCATTTTTTTTCTTCCGCATTTGATAGTGTTTATATTTATAGTGAAGTGAGGGCAAGGTCCATAAGGCTGGACTAAAGGAAGCCAATTGGAAGGTGGTAGTAAGGAGCGTGGTGGTAAGAGTTGCTGGTCTATTCGTGTGTTGGGGATGGGAGGGATGGTTCACGTGAAGCGCTCTAGGATGAGCTGCTCTTTAAGAGCGCTGGTGGTCAATGCTGCACTTTCTCTTTCGCCTCTTCATGTTGCTCCTCTTCCTCCTGCATTCATGATGGCAAAGTTATGAGCATGCTGATGACCACAAATCTGGATACCTGCTCAGGCAAAGCTCCTACCGAACTGTCCAGACAGCTGAAGCGTTGCTTGAGTATGTACGAGGTCTGCTCAATGATATTCCTGGTGGCGGCATGGCTCTCATGGACGACATCTTCAGCTCTGCCTGGCTGCCTGACAGGAGTCATGAGCCATGTCTGAAGGGGATAGCCTTTATCTCCCAGTAGCCAGCCTATGACCTGACGGCCTGGTTGGAATAAAGGTGGCACAGAGGACTGACGCAGGATGAAAGAATCATGTCTGCTGTCAGGAAACCAGGCACAGAGCTGCGTGATGCGCTGCCTGTGGTCGCAAACAAACTCAATGGAATCCCTTTCCATTGATAAAGATGCCAGGATGGTGATGGGGAGCATGCAAGGCAATGTGGGTGCAGTCTATGGCACCTTGCATCCTGGGGAAGCCTGCCATGCAGGCAAAGCCTAGTGACTTCTCATCCTCTGTCCATAGGGAAAGAGAGGTAGGTGTTTCTACTGGTGTTGAGAGCCTCGGTGACCGCCCTGTTACAGCGGTGGACTGAAAACTGGTAAATTCACCTGCTGCAGCCTGGAAGGAACCTGTTGCATAAAAGTCAAGGGCCACGGTGACTGACAGCCACAGGCAGTGCTGTCCATGCCCTGGTTTTGTGGCTGTAGCAGGTGATATAGCTCAGTGACAGCCTCCTTAGTGAGGCGAAGGTGTTTGACATATTGCTCCCCAGTGAAGCTGAGGCATGTGTAGAGCTCCCTGAAGACCAGCTGTGGGTATGGCCTCCTGCGTAGTGCCCTCCTCCTCCCTCTTCTCCCAGCTGCTCCCACTCTCTCCTGCCTTATTCAATGCTCCCTCTCACTCTCCAGCCCCTAAGGCAGACCTGTCAGACCGCCCCTGACTGCAGTAAAACTGTTTTGAAGGCAGATAAAAGCAGTCCAGCACCAGAAAAATCTAAAGTTGTAGAAGTCAGAAAATAGGCCTATTAGCCCCACGAATTGCTGAGCACATTTATTACATGGCGTGTGAAGCACTGGGGCAGCCCAATTTCAGTGCAGAACCCTTATTTAAATATTATAATGAGCTCCATGAATTGTTTCATCATGACCCCTGGACGCCAACTCATGAACCAAATCCAATATCGCAGGATGCGCCACCTTCCATTTTGGTCGCTTGGGCACCCATTTCATGCCTGTAAAACTAGCGCGGCACCAACAAATTTCTAAACCAATCTGTTTGTGATGTTGGTTCAGGGATGAATATTGGCCAGGACATTGGGGTGAACTCCCCTGCTCTTCTTCGAATAATGCCATGAGGCCTGAGACGGCAGATGGGGGCTCATCCGAGAGACAGCACACAATCTAAGGAGACAGTTCTGCCTAGATTATGTTCTCAGGTCTCTGGACAAGCGGAGGCAGCAGCAGAGATAAGTGAGCGGCCTATAAAGGAGGTGAGAGTCAGAGGTAAGGGAGTGGCCTATAAAAGAAGCAGGAGTCAAAGGCCCGAGACCAGCGGAGGCAGCGGCAGAGAGAAGGAATGCAAGCATCAGGGAAAGAGGTTAAAAAAAACACCCAAAGTGACGTCAGCACAAGGGAAGGAGCTGATTGGTGAGTAGCTGGTGAGTGTTTTGGTTTTTTTGTCCAGATCAGGGACAAGCCTTAGGTTCATTTCTGGTAAAATTAGTTAGTAGTCTAATAAATCGAGGCATGGCAGGGCACCTCAGTCCCATCGAATGCATATCCTGCGCCGTGTGGAAACTCCAGGATGCTTCTCGTGTCCTGGACAACCGCAGGTGCAGGAAGTGTCGTCAGCTGGAGGAGCTCGAGCTCCGGATATCGGAGCTTGAGCAGCAGCTGGCGTCACTGCAGTGCATCCGCGAGGCTGCGAGCTACATGGATAGCATGTTTCAGGAGGTGGTCACCCCACAGCTTAAGAGTGCGCAGACAGAGAGGGACTGGGTAACCGCCAGACAAGGAGGACAAGGCAGGTAGTGCAGGGGTCCCCTGAATGCATCTCGCTCTCTAATCGGTATTCAGTTCTACTGGTGAGGGCGATGGCTCCTCTGGGGAGTGCAGCCAGAGCCAAGTCCACGGCACCATGGGTGGCTCAGCAGTACATGGGGAGAGGAGGATGGTAAGGAATGCAATAGTAATAAGGGATTCAATAGTTAGGGGAACAAATAGTTTTTTCTGCGGCCGTTGACGTGATTCCAGGATGGTATATTGCCTCCCTGGTGCCAGGATCAAGGATGTCACTGAGCAGCTGCAGAACATTCTGAGGGGGGAGGGTGAACAGCCAGAGGTCATGGTCCACATCTGAACCAATGACATAGGAAGAGGGTTGAGGTCCTGCAGGCAGATTTTAGGGAGCCAGGAAAGAGAATAAGCAGGACCTCAAAGGTAGTAATCTCCGGATTGCTCCCGATGCCATGTGCTAGTGAGTACAGAAATAGGAGGATAGAGCAGATGAATATGTGACTGGAGAGATGGTGTAGGAGGGAGGGCTTTAGATTCCTGGGGCATTGGGACCATTTCTTGGGGAGGTGGGATCTGTACAAGTCGGATGGGTGGCATCTCAACAGGGCCGGGAGATTTGCTAGTGCTGTTGGGATGCGTTTAAACTAGCTTGGCAGGGGGATGGGAACCTGAGTGTAGATTTGGAAGGGAGAAAAGCAGAGCTGGAAATGGAAGGCAGAGAATTAGTAAGCGAGTTTGGAAAACCGAGGAATCAAAGGCTAGAAAAGAAACAACAAAGGATTGTGGCAGTGCTTAATGGTATATACCTCAATGCAAGGAGTATAGTGAATAAGGCAGATGAGCTAAGGGCACAGATAGACACGTGGAAGTATGATATCATAGCTATTACAAAAACATGGCTTAAAAAAGGGCAGGAATGGCAGCTCAACATTCCTGGTACAGGGTTTTCAGATGAAATAGAGAGGGGGATTAAAAAAAAGGAGGGGGGGTCGCAATATTGGTTAAAGAAACAATTATGATTGTGAGGAGGGATATGTTAGAAGGATCATCAAATGAGGCCATATGGGTTGAACTGAAGAACAAAACAGGGGCAATCACACTGCTGGGAGTGTACTATAGACCCCCAATCAGTCAGAGGGAGATAGAAGAGAAAATATGTAGGCAAATTTCTGAGAAGTACAAAAACAATAGTGCAGTAATAGAAGGGGATTTCAACTAACCTAATATTAACTGGGATAAAATCAGTGTAAAAGGTATACAGGATGTAGAATTCTTAAAATGCATTCAGGAGAACTTTTTTAGTCAGTATGCAGCAAGCCCAACAAGACAGGGGACAGTTCTGGACTTAGTTTTAGGGAATGAGGCTGGGCAGGTGGAAGGAGTATCAGTAGGAGAACATTTTGTTGGTAGTGATCATAATTTAGTTAGATTTAGCGTAGTTATGGAAAAGGACAAAGATAGACCAGGAGTAAAAGTTCTCAATTGGGGAAAGGCCAATTTTACTAAGCTGAGATGAGATTTAGCAAAAATGGACTGGAAACAGCTACCTGAAGGTAAATCAGTGTCAGGGCAGTGGAAGGCATTCAAGAAGGAGATAGTGAGGGTTCAGAGCAAATGTGTTCCCACAAGGAAAAAGGATGGGACTCCCAAATCTAGAGTTCCTGGATGTCAAGGAGCACACAGGGTAAGATAAGGCAAAAAAGAGAAGCTTATGTCAGATACCGAGAGCTCAATTCCGCAGAAAGCCTGGAGGAGTATAGAAAGTGCAGGGGTGAAATTAAAAAGGAAATTAAGAAAGCAAAAAGAGGGCATGAAAAAATATTGGAAAATAAAATCAAGGATAATCCAAAGATGTTTTATGAATATGTTAAGTAACTGCACTTGACATCAAGGCAGCATTTGGCCGAGTGTGGCACCAAGGAGCCCTAGTAAAATTGAAGTCAATGGGAATCAGGGGTAAAACTCTCCAGTGGCTAGCACAAAGGAAGATGGTAGTGGTTGTTGGAGGCCAATCATCTCAGCCCCAGGGCATTGCTGCAGGAGTTCCTCAGGGCAGTGTCCTGGGCACTTCTCCGGATTGAATTCCATTTGCCAGTTTTCTGCCCACCTGACCAGTCCATTGATACCTTCCTGCAGTCTACAGCTTTCCACCTCACCATCAAGCACACAGCCAATTTTTGTATCATTTGCAAACTTCTTAATCATGCCCCCTACATTTAAGTCCAAATCATTAATATATATCACAATAATCAAGAGACCTAGTATTGAGCCCTGCGGAACCCCACTGGAAACAGCCTTCCAGTCACAAAAATACCCGTCGACCATTACCCTTTGCTTCCTGCCACTGAGCCAATTTTGGATCCAACTTGCCACTCTCCCTTTTTTTGACCAGTCTGGCATGTGGGACCTTGTCAAAAGCCTTGCTATTTTCAGTATAACTTACCTAGAATTCTAGATTAGTTAAACTCTCAGATATTGCTAGGGAATATAGCAGGGAACCAGTGAATTGACATCATATGCCATTTTGCATTCCCTGCATGCCTGGTTGCGCTGACCATAAAATCTATAGATTAGAAGACAAAAAGATGCTTAATTACTTACATCAGAAGTTGCATCTCTGCAGATAATAGGACCCTTTTCCTGTCCTCACGTGACATCTGATTAAGCATTGTGTTCAGCTTCCTAATAGCCTGTATTTGGAACAGAAACTCTCAGAAACAACAGTGGCATTCCTTAAGCTTGGATTTTCCTTTGATCAATATAAATCATGTGAAGCACAACATGGTATTTTAGAAATGTTCATCTTTCAAGAGATTTTTTCACAAAGCTTTCATAGGTACTGCACAGGATGTGGCCATTTGGCCCATCATGCCTCTGCCAGCTCTTTGAAAAAGCTATTTCCACCTAGTCATAATGCCTATCTCCACTCCTGCCTCAGCCCATCTGCTGCTGAAACCCTCATCCATACTTTTGTTACCTCCATACTCGACTTTCCAATGCTCTCCTGGCTAGCCTCCCACTTAACACCCTCAATAAACTAAAGCTCATCCAAAGCTTTGCTGCTCATATCCTAACTTGCACCAAGTTCTGTTCACCTATCACCCCTGCGTTCGCTGACCTACATTGGCTCCCGGTCCGACAACATCTCGATTTTAAAATTCTCATCCTTGTTTTCAAATCCCTCCATGGCCTCGCCCCTCCCTATCTCTGTAACCTCCTCCAGCCCTACAACCCTCCGAGATACTGCACTCCTCCAATTCTGGCCTCCTGCACATCCCCAATTTTCATCGGTCCACAATGGACACCCTAGGCTCTAAGCTCTGGAATTCTCTCTCTAAACCTCTCCGCCTCTCTACCTCTCTCTCCTCCTTAAAACCTACCTCTTTGACCAAGCTTTTGTCACCTGTCCTAATAGCTCTTTATGTGGCTCGGAGTCAAATTTTGTCTGATAACACTCCTGTGAAGCGCCTTGGGACGTTTTTACTACGTTAAAGTTGTTGTTGCTGTTATTACTGATCTCATTAACATAGAATGGTTACCACGCAGGAGGCCATTCGGCCCATCGAGCCCGTGCCGGATGTTTGTAAGAGCAATCCAGTTAGTCCCAATCCCCGCTCTTTCCCCATAGCCCTGCAAATTTTTTCCCTTCAAGTATTTATCCAATTCCTTTTTGAAAGCCCCGACTGAAACTGCTTCCATCACCCTTTCAGGCAGCATGTTCCAGGTTATAAGTATTCGTTGTGTAAAAACAGTTTTTCTTCATCTCGCTTTTGGTTCTTTTGCCAATCACCTTAAATCTGTGTCCTCTGGTTCTCGACCCTTCCGCCAATGGGAACAGTTTCTCTTTATTTACTTTATCTAAACCCTTCATGATTTTGAACACTTTTATCAAATCTTCACTCAACTTTCTCTGCTCCAAGGAGAACAACCCCAGCTTCTCCAGTCTCTCCACATAACTGAAGTCCCTCATCCCTGGAACCATTCTAGTAAATCTTTTCTGTGCCCTCTCTAAGGTCTTCACATCCTTCCTAAAGTGCAGTACCCAGAATTGAACATAATACTCTAGCTGTGGCCAAACTAGTGTTTTATAAATGTTCAACATAACTTCCTTGCTTTTGTACTCTATGCCACTATTTGTAAAGCCAAGGATCCCGCTGACCTACATTGGCTCCCGGTCCGGCAACACCTCAATTTTAAAATTCTCATCCTTGTTTTCAAATCCTTCCATGGCCTCGCCCCTCCCTATCTCTGCAATCTCCTCCAGTCCTACAATCCTCCGAGATCTCCGCGCTCCTCCAATTCTGGCCTCTTGCGCATCCCCGATTTTCATCGCTCCACCATTGGCAGCCATGCCTTCAGCTGCCTTTTTAACCACTTTCTGAACCTGTCCTGACATCTCCAAAGATTCGTGCAGATATACCCCCAGGTCTCGCTGTTCCTGACACCCTTTAGAATTGTACCATTTAGTTTATATTGCCTCTCCTCATTCTTCCTGCCAAAATGTATCACTTCGCACATCTCTGCTTTAAATTACATCTGCCACGTGTCCGCCCATTCCACCAGCCTGTCTATATCCTCTTGAAGTCTATCACTATCCTCCTCACTGTTTACTACACTTCCAAGTTTTGTGTCATCTGCAAATTTTGAAATTGTGCCCTGTACACCCAAGTCCAAGACATTAATATATATCAAAAAAAAACAGCGGTCCTCGTAGCGACCCCTGGGGAACACCACTGTACATCTCCCTCCAGTCCAAAAGACAACCGTTCACCACTACTTTCTGTTTCCTGTCACTAAGCGAATTTCATATCTATTATGCCTCCTACTGCCTCCTACTAATATCACTTCTACCATTTAACTATCTCAAGTTTTCCACTCAAGCATTTGAAAAGTCATTCACCGGTGTACACATGTCTGTGCGTGTATTTTCCCTCTTCCCTTTGTTCTGTTCCTTTTCAAATGCGGTTCATTTGTAACTGATTGAGGCATGTTTCAGTAGGTCGATATTAACACACAACAAAGAATGAGTCAAAACTGTTCTCTAATACTTAGTAAATTCTGCCTTAATGAGTACAACATTTTGTGTGTGTTTTGGCTTACCTCTTCTTGAATGTAAATATTGACACAATCATCAGTGACTACGGAGCCTATTCGATGGAGGAATGCATCAAGCACCTGACATCTCCCTGATGATATAAAAATTAACACTTTATATCCAAGCAAAAGCTACATCTATAGGAAAATACATTAAAGAAATCCTCCTAATGACTTACTGGATTCAGCAGAGCCATAGAGAACAGGAAGTTCAATCCCAGGTCTGTGCTGAGTTGGCAGATTCCCAACGGGAATAACTATAGGGGCATTACAAAATGTGTCAGGATCAGTGGTGAGCTAAACCAGCCAGGCTTCCAACTCCTGATCACTACCCAGGAACTCCTGACAGAAATGGACCTGAAAATTGGGTACGGATGGGTTTGGATTAAACCATGGTGCTCTCCATACTCGAATAATCTGCCAGTCCCCCCGACTAGGCCCACGCATGAAGAATGGCCAGGGTACCATAGGACCATAAAGGTTTACAGCACAGGAAGAGGTCATTCAGCCCATCATGTCTATCAGTTTCTTGCTGCAGTAATCCGAGACTAATCCCTGACATCCTGTCCCCATAACCTTGTATCTTTCTCTACTGGAAATATTTATCCAATTTCCAGGTGTCAGCTGTGGCTCAGTGGGTAGCACTCTCACCTGAGTCAGAAGATGGTAGATGCAAGTCCCACTCCAGAGACTTGAGCACAAAATCCAGGCTGACACTTTCAGTGCAGAACTGAGGGAGTGGAGTGCTGCACAGTCAGAGGTGCCATCTTTCAGATGAGACGTTAAACTGAGCCCCATCTGTCCTCTCAGGTGGATGTAAAAGATCCCATGACACTATTTGAAGAAGAGCAGGGGAGTTCTCCCCAGTGGCCTGACCAATATTTATTCTTCAACTATCAAAACAAATTGTCTGGTCATTAGCACATTGCTGTTTGTGGAACCTTGCTGTGCACAAATTGGCTTTGTAACAGTGACTACACTTCAAAAGTATTTAATTGGCTGTAAAGCACCTTGGGGCGTCAGAGGTCAAGAAAGGCGCTACATAAATGCAAGTCCTTTCCTTTCCCTTAAATTAAGCAGTGGCTTCTGCCTCAACTACGATGTAAAGAAATTTGTCTTAAGCCCTCTCCTGTCTCTCTTACTGATGATTTTAATTTGATGATCCTCAGCAAGAACACTCCTCAGCCAAAAGAAAGAGTCTTTTTCGATTTACTCTGCTCCTGTAGAAGTCCCAGTATGTAAGTCTCTCCTCATAACTATAGTTTCCCGCCCCTAGCATCATCCTAGTGAATCTACACTGTGAATCTTCAATAGAAATGTTCTTTCTATAATGGGATACCCAAAACTGCACACAATATTCTAACCGTGGTCTGATCAATATTTTGTATAAAATAGTTACTTCCTTATTTTTGTACTCTATTTCTCTAGTTATTAATCCCAAAATTCTATTGGTCTTTTTATAGCTTGATCCACCTGCAGTCTCACTTTCAGGGAATAATGTATTCAAACTCCTAGGACTCTTGTTAATTTACACTCTTCAGTGTCTTTCACAGGAACATAGGAAATGCTAGAAGAAAAAAATACCAAGATCCATCTAGTTCGCCTTCTACCATCCTGGTAGTCGCATGATACAATAATAATGGAATTGTTGACCAATCATAGCAATCAATCTCTATCAATTAGTTTACAATAGACCCAGACACAATGCGAGGAAACCCCCAGTGGGGGAGAGATTTGGGAACCATCGGTCCAAAGTCACCTGTCCCTCCCAAGCACATAGGGGCTCGTGTTTGTAGTGGGGAAACCCGGAAATGCCGGGGATGTGGTGGTCCTGCCGAATTTAACGGCAGGACCTCATTATCATTTATTTTACTCCGTCTCCCATCTGGCTAGTGGGAAAGTCAGCAGTCGAAAACCCCAGCCGGGAACAGGTTGGGGACTTGACGGACCGGGGGGGTGAAGCACTTCTGCTCCTCCTGGCCCACAAGCAGTGCTCTAAAAAGCACTTGGAAGGAGTGGAGCGCAGATTCACCAGAATATTACCAGGGCTCCAAGATTATGAGGAGAAATTACATAAACTAGGCTTGTATTCCCTGGGATATAGAAGTTTAAGGGGTGATTTGATGAGGTTTTAGGATTTTGAAAAGAAATTGAATAAATTCAAAGCAGAAATAAGACAGTTTCCTAGAAGTGAAGGGAATTAGGGGCTACGGGGAGCGGGCAGGAAATTGGACATGAATTTCGATTTGAGGTTAGGATCAGATCAGCCATGGTCTTATTAAATGGCAGAGCAGGCTCGAAGGGCCGATTGGCCTACTCCTGCTCCTATTTCTTATGTTCTTATGTAAACCCGCGGCCTCTACCACCGAGAAGGACAAGGGCAGCAGGCACATGGGAACAACACCATCTGCACGTTCCCCTCCAAGTCACACACCATCCCGACTTGGAAATATATCGCCATTCCTTCATCGTCACTGGGTCAAAATCCTGGAATTCCCTACCTAACAGCACTGTGGAAGAACCTTCACCACACGGACTGCAGCAGTTCAAGGTGGCTCACCACCACCTTCTCAAGGGCAATTAGGGATGGGCAATAAATGCTGGCCTTGCCAGCAACGTCCACATCCCATGAACGAATAAAAAAAAAGCCTCTACCTCCTTTTCCAGATCAAATAAGTCACCTGTCTCCTCCTTGGTAAAGACTCAGGCAAAAAAATTATCTAGCACTTTTGCAGCCTGTTGTCATTGGTCACTCGATCCCTCTTTCAGTGGCCCCACTCAATCACTCATTTTTCTTTTTCTCTTAATATAACTGAAAAATCATTTACTATTATACTTCACTTCTCTTCCCATATTCAATTCAAATTTTTCTTTGCCATTTTGATGGCCTTTTTACAGCCCAGGCAAGCCTATTTGTATTGAATCCATCTTAATTCTGTACCATTTTCCTTCATGGCCTTAAATGGCTTCCTCCCGCCCACCCCCCCCCCCCGCCCCCCCACCCACCCCGGCTTTATGAGTTGCTTGGTAGTCCCATTCAACCAGTCCTGTACCCAACTTCAAATCATCTATATCTACCAAGAACAAAAGTAGCCCAAGCACTGAACCCTGGGATACACCACTTCCAACTCGTCTCCAGTCCGAACAACACCCATTTACCGAATGCTTTGTTTCCTGAACATCAACCAACTTTATGTATATGCTGCTACATTTCTCCTATCATACAACTCAAGTTGTCTAACAAGCCTGTTGTGAGACACCTTCTGAAAAAACATATACATTACATTGACTGCATTCTTTCATTCTTTTCCTACAGTGACTGTACTTCAAAATTACTTCATTGGTTGTAAAGCGCTTTACGACCTCCTGAGGTTGTGAAAGGCGCTATATAAATCCAAGTCTTTCTTTTATCTATCCAATTGGTCACTTATACAACAAACTATTACATTTGTCAAACACAACACCTTCAACAAATCCATGCTGGCTGTCTATCATTAACCCATGCTCAATGCACAATAATTTTATCTTGAATTACAGATTTCCAAAACTAGCTGAGTTACCCTGCTTTAACAAGGGCATTACATTGGCTTCTCTACAGCCCTGCCAAACAATTTGCATATTTGAGGATTGAAAATTGTGGCCAAAGCTGCCAGCTGCTGCTGCTCTCTCCTCCTTGCATTATTTCAACAGCCTAGCATACATACCATCAGTACCCGGTGACTAATCCACCTTCAGTTCTGCTACTTTATTCAGAACCAATTCCCATTCTACAGATATCCATAATAACTGTTCCATTTCCTCTTCTAGTATTTGTACAGTTATGTATAACATAACTGTCAACATGTATAACATGTGTTCTGACAAAAGATCTTCAACTTGAAACATTAACTGTTTCTTTCTCCATAGATGCTGCCTGACTTGCTGAGCTTATCCAACAATTTCTGTTTTTATTTCAGATTTCCAGCATCCGCAGTATTTTGCTTTTGATTATTATGTCTAACAATTGTTCCATTTCCTCCTCTAATTATCTAGTAGTTCTATAATTATGAATAAGGATAGGTCCATTTCATCTACTAGTACTTGTACAGTTATTTATAACTTGTTATATTTCATTCTCTAGTACTTAGTTTCTATAACAATTGTTCCAATTCATTTTGTATACCTGTAGTTATCTATTATTTAATCCTCCAGAACTTGTACAGTAATCTAACAATTGTTCGCTTTCATCTAATAGTACTTGTACAGTTATGTATAACAATTCTTCCATTTCATCCACTAGTACTCGTAGAGTTATCTATAGTATTTGTTCCATTTCCTCCACTAGTACTTACACAGTTATCTCTAATAATTGTGCGATTACATCATCTGGTACTTGTACAATAAGCTATAACAAATGTTCCATTTCCTCCGCAAGTACATTTACACTTTTCTATAAAAATTGTTCCATTTCATCTTCTCGTACTCATACAGTTATCCTCTAGTACTTGTACAGTTACGTATAGCAATTGTTCCATTTCATTTTCCAATATTTGTTCCATTTCATCCTCTAGTACTTGTACAGTTATCTATCAACCAGCCCAATGTGGAAGGAAGCAGCGCTGGATCTAGTTCTGGGAAATGAAGTGGGGCAAGTGGAGCATGTTTCAGTGGGGGAGCATTTGGGGAAGAGTGATCATAACATTATTAGGTTTACAATAGTTATGCAAAATGACAAGGAACAATCAAGCATAAAAATACTAAACTGGAGGAGGGCTAATTTCAGTGAGTTAAAAACGGATCTTGCCCAGCTGGATTGGAATAAAAAATTGGCAGGCAAAGCAGTAACTGAACAATGGGAGGCCTTCAAGGAGATGGTTTACAGAGTCGACACATTCCAACGAGGAAGGGCATCCAAAGCTAGAGGTCCGAGGATGACTAAAGATATAGAGATCAAAATGAAATAGAAAAAAGAGGCTTATGACAAATGTATGTTTAGAATCATAGAATGGTTATAGCACAGGAGGCCACTTGGCCCGTTGAGCCGGTGCCAGGTCTTAGAATCATAGAAAGGTTACAGCATGGAAGGAGACCATTCGGCCCATTGAGAGTCCACGCCAGCTCTATGCAAGAGCAATCCAGCTAGTCCCACTCCCCCGCCCTATCCCCATATCCCTGCAAATTTTTTACTTTCAAGTACTTATCCAGTTCCCTTTTGAAGGCCATGATTGAATCTGCCTCCACCACCCCCTCGGGCAGTGCATTTCAGATCCTAACCACCCGCAGTGTAAGAAAGTTTTTCCTCATGTCACCTTTGGTTCTTTTGGTCAATCACCTTAGATCTATGTCCCCTGGTCCTTCCGCCAATGGGAACAGTTTCTCTCTATCTACTCTGTCTAGACCCTTCATGATTTTGAATACCTCGATCAAATTTCCTCACAACTGTCTCTGTTCCAGCTTCTCCAGTTTATCCACATAACTAAAGTCTCTCATTCCTGGAATCGGTCCAGTAAATCTCTTCTGCACCCTCTCTAAGGCCTTCACATCTTTCCTAAAGTGCGGTGCCCAGAACTGGACACAATACTCCAGTTGTGGCCGAACCAATGTTTTATAAAGGTTCATCATGATTTCCATTCTTTTGTGCTCTATGCCTCTATTTATAAAGCCCAGGATACCGTATGCTTTTTTAACCGCTTTCTCAACCTGCCCTGCTACCTTCAAGGATTTGTGTACACCTACCCCCAGATCTCTCTGTCTCTGTACCCCTTTTAGAATTGTGCCCTTTAGTTTATATTGCCTCTCCTCAGTCTTCCTACCGAAATGTATCACTTCACATTTTTTTGCGTTAAATTTCATTTGCCACGTGTCCGCCCATGCCATCAGCCTGTCTATATCTTCTTGAAGTCTATCACTATCCTCCTCACTGTTTGCTACCCTTCCAAGTTTTGTGTCATCTGCAAATTTTGAAACTGTGCCCTGTACACCCAAGTCCAAGTCATTAATATATATCAAGAAAAGCAGTGGTCCCAGCACCGACTCCTGCTCTTTATGAGAACAATCCAGTTAGTTCCATTCCTCAGCTCTTTCCCAGTAGTCCAGCAAATTTTTTCCCCTTCAAGTATTTATCTACTTCCTTTTTGAAAGCCGTGATTGAATCTGCTTCCACCACCCTTTCAGGCAGCACGTTCCAGATCATAACTACTCACAGCGTAAAAAGGTTTATCCTCAAAGCAAGGAAGTTATGCTAAACCTTTATTAAACACTGGTTAGGCCGCAGCTGGAGTATTGTGTTCAATTCTGGGCACCACACTTCAAGCCTTAGAAAGGGTGCAGAAGAGATTTACTGGAATGGTACCAGGGATGAGTTATGTGGAGAGACTGAAGAAACTGCCGTTGTTCTCCTTAGAGCAGAGATGGTTAAGAGGAGATTTGATAGAGGTGTTCAAAATCACAAACGGTTTTGATAGAATAAATAAGGATCAACTGGTTCCAGTGGCAGAAGTGTCAGTAACCAGAGGACACAGATTTAAGGTGCTTGGCAAAAGAACCGGAGGCGACATGAGGAAACATTGTTTTACGTACAGTGTTATGATCTGGAATGCACTACCTGAAAGGGCAGTGGAAGTAGGTTCAATACCAACTTTCAAAAGCGAATTGGATAAATACTTAAAGGCAAAAAATTTACAGGGCTATGGGAAAAGAGCAGGGGAGTGGACTAATTGGATAGCTCTTTGAAAGAACTGGTACAGGGATGATGGGCTGAATGGCCTCCTTCTGTGCTGTAACATACTATGATATGATACAAATGATCCATTTCCTCCTTCAGTACTTGTACACTTATCGACAATAATTGTTCCACATCACCATCTAGTTATCTATGTTTGTTCCATTTCATCCTCTAGTACTTGTAGTTATCTGTGACAATTCTTCCATTTCATCTGCTAGTACATGTAGTTATGTGTAACAATTGTTCTATTTCTCCTCTGGAGCTTCTACAGTTACTTATAACAATTGTTCCATTTCATCCAAAAGCATTTCTACTGTCACCGATAACAATTGTTCTATTTTCTCCTCTAGAACTTGTAGTTACCTATAACAATTATTCCATTTCATCTCCTCGTACTTGTACAGTTATCTCTAACAATTGTTTCATTTCCTGCTCTAGTACTTGAACAGTTACATAGTTACCTATAATGTTTGTTCCAGTTCATCCTCTAGTATTTGTACAGTTATCTATAACAATTGTTCCGTTCACCGATCACTCCTGTGCTACCTGACCTACACTGACTCCCAGCAACGCCTCGATTTTAAAATTATCATTGGCCTCTTGTGCATTCCCAATTTCCATCACTCCACCATTAGCGGCCGTGCCTTCAGCTGCCTAGGCTCAAAGCTCTGGAATTCCCTCCCTAAACCTTTCCGCCTCTCTCACCTGCTTTAAGTCGCTCCTTAATACCTACCTCATTGAACAAGCTTTTGGTCACCTGTCCTAATAGTTCCTTATATGGCTCGGTGTCAAATTTTGTTTGGTAACATAAGTACATAAGAAATAGAAGCAGGAGGTGGCCATATAGCCCCTAGAGCCTGCTCCATCATTCAATAAGAACCATGGCTTATCTTCTACCTCAACACCAAATCCCCATATCCCTTGATTCCCTTAGTGTCCAAAAACCTATCAATCTAAGTCTTGAATATACTCAACAACTGAGCATCCACAGTCTTCTGGGGTAGAGAATTCCAAAGATTCACAACCCTCTTGAGTGAAGAAATTTTTCCTCATCTCGGTCCTAAATCGCCGACCCCTTATCTTGAGACTATGACCCCAAATTCTAGACTCTCCAGCGAGGGGAAACAGCTTCTCAGCATCTACCCTATCAAGCCCTCTAAGAATTTTATACATTTCAATGAGATCACCTCATTCTTCTAAACTTCAGAGAATATAGGCCCATTCCACTCAGCCTTTCCTTATAGAAAAACCCTCTCATCCCATAACACTCCTGTAAAGCATCTTGGGATGATTTATTATGCTAAAGGCACGATATAAATGCAGCTGTTCCAGTACAGCTACAACACTGGCATCTACCTGACAATGTGGAAAATTGCCCAGGTATGTCCTGTCCACAAAAAAAGGACAAATCTAATCCGGCCAATGACCGCCCCATCAGTCTACTCTCAATCATCAGCAAAGTGATGGAAGGTGTTGTCGACAGTGCTATCAAGCAGCACTTACTCACCAATAACCTGCTCAACGATGCTCAGTTTGGGTTCCGCCAGGACCACTCGGCTCCAGACCTCATTACAGCCTTGGTCCAAACATGGACAAAAGAGCTGAATTCCAGAGGTGAGGTGAGAGTGACTGCCCTTGACATCAAGGCAGCATTTGACCGAGTGTGGCACCAAGGAGCCCGAGTAAAATTGAAGTCAATGGGAATCAGGGGGAAAACTCTCCAGTGGTTGGAGTCATACCTAGCACAAAGGAAGATGGTAGTGGTTGTTGGAGGCCAATCATCTCAGCCCCAGGACAGTGCTGCAGGAGTTCTTCAGGGCAGTGTCCTAGGCCCAACCATCTTCAGCTGCTTCATCAATGACCTTCCCTCCATCATAAGGTCAGAAATGGGGATGTTCGCTGATGATTGCACAGTGTTCAGTTCCATTCCCAACCCCTCAGAAAATGAAGCAGTCCGAGCCCACGTGCAGCAAGACCTGGACAACATCCAGGCTTGGGCTGATATGTGGCAGGTAACATTTGTGCCAGACAAGTACCAGGCAATGACCATCTCCAACAAGAGAGAGTCTAACCACTTCCCATTGACATTCAAGGGCATTACCATCGCCAAATTCCCAACCATCAACATCCTGGGGGTCACCATTGACCAGAAACTTAACTGGACCAGCAACATAAATACTGTGGCTACAAGAGCAGGTCAGAGGCTGGGTATTCTGCGGCGAGTGACTCACCTCCTGACTCCCCAAAGCCTTTCCACCATCTACAAGGCACAAGTCAGGAGTGTGATGGAGTACTCTTCATTTGCCTGGATGAGTGCAGCTCCAACAACACTCAAGAAGCTCGACACCATCCAGGACAAAGCAGCCCGCTTGACTGGCAACCCATCCACCATTCTAAACATTCAATCCCTTCACCACCAGCACACAGTGGCTGCAGTGTGTACCATCCACAGGATGCACTGCAGCTAATTGCCAAGGCTTCTTCGACAGCACCTCCCAAATCCGCGACCTCTACCACCTAAAAGGAGAAGGGCAGCAGGCACATGGGAACAACACCACCTGCACGTTCCCCTCCAAGTCACACACCATCCCGACTTGGAAATATATCGCCGTTCCTTCATCGTCACTGAGTCAAAATCCTGGAACTCCCTACCTAACAGCACTGTGGAAGAACCTTCACCACACGGACTGCAGCGGTTCAAGAAGGCAACTCATCACCACCTTCTCAAGGGCAATTAGGGATGGGCAATAAATGCCGGCCTTGCCAGCGACGCCCACATCCCATGAACGAATAATAAAAAGCTTCTTGTTGTTTATGCCTCGTTTCTTATTAGGATAAAGAGCCCATTTAATTAAATATTCAAGTTAAATCATGGAGATTAAAACAAGCATTTCCCCAAATTAAAGAATAAAATCACATTGCACCTTTGTTACAAACAGAGGTAAGGAATTTGATGTTTCATCTCCACCATGTACATTGCTGCCTGTTGAATGTTGTCTTTCTCTGCAAAAATACTGGTGTACATTGCAAAAGATGACATCTTAGAGAAAGGTGAAGGTTGCAACACATTGTATAGATTGCTAAATATAATGAAATACACTTTAAAATAGTTGAAGAAACTGAATCAATACTGCTTTCCGATAGCTGTTCTTTTAATATTTGTCAGTTTCAACTTGACGATGCAATTGTTCCACTTCATCCTCTTGTACTTGTAGTCATCTATAACAATTGTTCATTTCAATATCGTCAATGGGCCATAATTTGCTGTAGCATGGCATCTAATGATGCCTGCCATTAGTTCGACTTGCCGTTTAGGTTTTTAAATTTTCTACGTGGCAAGTTGCTAAAAGTGCAAGCTGATAGTCACAGGGGGTCGAACAGGGCATCTGGGACCTGATTGAACAGGGCAACCAACAGATTGCTTAACCAATCAGATTGAAGAATTGTGAAAAAACGGCACAAGGAAATGTAAATTAGAGTAGGTGAATTCAACGTGAAATTGGGTACAGAAAGAGAAATAAAGGGAGGGTCTTAAAGATTGGACTAAGATGAGAGGAAAAACAAAAGTAAAAAAATGTAATTTAAAAATCTCCAACAATTAAAACCTGAAGGAATGAGAGTCCACCCTTGTAATAGATAATTTTCAGTGCCAGAGAGGCTGATTGGCAGGCATTAACACTTAGCACATCGTTAAAAGAATCTCTGACAGTTAAAAATCTCCGTTTGTCTGAATCCAGGCTTAATTAAATATGCACAAACCTTAAATTGCTCCAAGACAGGCTCCTTGCGTCACATCAGACCAGCCCTAACTTTCTGCGGTGAGTTTAGTTTGTGTGTACCGCGCAAATACATCAACTTTATGCCATTCAATGCATTTCAATGGTGCGGCAGACAGCGAGACGCCGATTTTGCGAAGCTAACGAGGGGCGGCACACTCGAGTGCCATTAGCCTCACCGTTATTTTGACAGCAAAATCTGGGCCATGATCTTTTTTGTGCACTTTAGGGGTTAACAGTTTAATAAGACAGTGATGTTTGTTTTTTCAATCTTATATTGCAAATCAGACCTATGTATTGCTAACTCACGGAATTGTGACTCTCATCCATAAGCACTACTGTAAGATTACTATCATCCTTCACACTTACTTGGGCAGATTTCTTTAAACCTAAGACACTTATATCCAACTTTGTTCCCATGCACATCAAATGTGAGTCATAGTATTGACTGAGTGCTGAGACCGGCAAATGGTTTTATGTTTCTCTCTGACCCTACCACTAGGACTGCAGAACACAATTGCTGAATCTGGGCTTTCTAAGCTTTGTAGCCATAACTCCTCAAAATTATTCACTGCAATTAACTGTAGTTGTTACTGAGTAATGAAGCAAATTTACAACAGCTGTGATTTTAGTAAATATGGGACTCCAGATTAGTGCTAACACAAAGAACTCAAAACAGAGCAAGTTTGCGTGGATTTTCCAGTGGTCCAAAATAAAGGAGTTAAACGTAACTATGAGTAACTTGGAGTTTAGGGTTCAGCAGGTGAAAACAACACTTCCCTTCCAACTGGTGCAGTCACAGGTGAAACTTGTCGGGCCAAATACAATTGGAAAGCAACTTTTAGTAGGAACTCAGGTAAAATCTAAAGTTCACTAACTCTTCATGTCAAAACTATTGCTACCTCTTTCTGTACAAGAAATTTAATATCACAGGCTAGCAACATCAATTTGATTCTACATTTCTTAGCATATTCATATACATGTCTTAATAAGACCAGCACTGTTTTGTTGATGTTCATTTGATAGCCAATGCCAACATCCGATTCTGGGCTAAAAACCTGAAGGAAGAAAGCGCAGACGGGCCAATTTAGGAACAGAATACGCTTGCACACCATGAAAGATGGGTGTTACTATCTAATCTAACCTAGTCTTGCAGAAAGACTGAAGGCTTTATTCCAATTCAACAGTAATAAGTAGAGAACACAACCTTCTTAGTTGGTGAAAAATTAACTGGCACAATGGCACAGATCCTGAGGCTTTATAGAATCATACAGCACAGAAGGAGGCCATTTGCCCTAACGTGCCTCTGCCGGTTCTTTGAAAGATCAATCTAATTAGTCCCACTGCCCTGCGCTTTCCCCACAACCCTGCAAATTTTTCCTTTTCAAGTATATAAACAATTCTCTTTTGAAAGCCTTTTAGAAGCGTTGATACAGTTGACCACACCATCCTCCTCCAGCGCCTCTCCTCCGTTGTTCAGCTGGATGGGGCTGCGCTCTCGTGGATCTTAGCTATCCAGTTGTAGCCAGACAATCTCCTACAGTGACTTCTCTTCCCGCTCCCACATCGTTACCTCTGGACTCCCCCGAGGATCTATCCTATTTCTCATCTATATTCTGCCCCTTGGTGACATCATCCAAAAACACATCAGGTTCCACAAGTACACCGATGACACCCAGCTCTACCTCATCATCACCTGTCTCGACCCCTCCATTGCCTCGGATTTGTCAAGCTGCTTGTCCGACATCCAGTATTGGATGAGCAGAAATTTCCTCCAACTAAATATTGGGAAGACTGAAGCAATTGTCTTTGGGCCCCGTTACAAACTCCGTTCCCTAGCCACTGACTCCATCCACCACCCTGGCCACTGTCTGAGGCTGAACCAGACTGTTCACAACCTCGCCATCCTATTTGGCCCTGAGCTGAGCTTCCGATCCCATATCCTCTCCATCACCGAGACCTTGGGACATTTTATTACGTTAAAGGCACTATATAAATGCAAGTTATTGTTGAAAGTTACTATTGAATCTGCTCCTACCACCCTTTCAGGCAGTGCATTCCAGATCACCATAACTAGCTGCGTAAAAAAAATTCTCCTCATTCTCCACCCTGGTTCTTTTGCCATTCAATGTCATTATCATCACTGAATCATCATCACCAAATCCCCCACCAAGGGAGTCACCACTGACCAAAAACTGAACTGGACCAGCCACATAGGACGTAAGAAAAGAGACGCCTATCTACAACCTAATACTCCTGTGCATGCTAAGTACATGGTTTCACCAGAACCAAAGGAGGCTTTATCTTTACGGTATGTGCAAGATGGTAGAATGAAGAATAGTTTTAGACATTTCATAATTTGTGCTTCAAACTCTGAGCAAATTCAAACTCAAAATCAAATTATGCCTTTCCATAAGCAATGAACTGTCAAAACTTACTTACCACAGCACCAAACAAGAGTTTAAATAATGTTATACTTTTGATTTTAAACTGATAAATGCTGCATTCACTGATTGGCACTGTTTCAACACCAAAATGATTTGCAATCAATTGTGATAAAGGCTACTGAATATATTGCTGCCAATCATTTCTCCGTGTAAAGGAAGTAGAGCTCAATTAGGACTCAAAAATGAACATTTCTGTATCATATTTATTTTCAATCTATGATTTGAAAATACATGAATACAGTTTAAACCTGACTTCAATTAAATAAGGCTGTATCGGGGATAGTCAAGAAACCAGAAACAAAGCCATCAGGGAAAGCTGTTGGTTTTGTGGGGAGATGGGCAACTATTGTTTTGGTGTTACTGACTGATGAGGAATTATTCAGGTTAAATTTGTTTAGCTGGTTCATCATGCCTTTGAAATTTTAACATATGCAAATGCATATCAGACATTTAGAATGATTTCCGCAAGTCAACAGACAACCAAAAGACTGCAGGTACTTATGTACTTAGTAGTAGAAATAATTAATATTCTGACTACCTGACAATTGACAAAAACCCTCTTTAATCTTCAGAGGAAATTTTCCTTTTAGAGGCCCAAAACAACCATCTAAGAACAATGACCTAGAATTGGTGTAGGTAAAAAAGTCGCCCAGGGCCCGTGCCTGAAACAGGCATTAGATCCTTTACATATGCAAATAAGGAGCCTAAAGCTGGCTACGTTCATGAAAACCAGGTCGACATGCAATCCAACCAGTGGTCCTTAAAGGGACGCTGCACGCCACCACCAAAAAGGTAAGTTTTTAAAATATACTTAACTGAACATGAAGCAGGGAGAAGGATTGCTTCTCCCAGCTCCAATGCAGTTCCACAGCCCATTTCCGGTCCACGATAGCCTCCTCTCCCCCATTACGCACTTACCTGAGGCCATTGTTGGCAACGCAGCAGCTCAAAATTCCAAACTTCTTTGCTGGTGAGCTGCCTGGGATGCCCAGCAAGTATCTGCAGCTCACCGGTCTCATTTAAATGAGGCCCAAGGCCCAATATCGGGTGCGGCTCAGGCAGGCTGACACAATCAAATTTCTAGGCCAGTGTATTTTCCCTGTTTCCCCAGTTGCATGTTTCTGGTGTGAAGACAGATCAAAAGGGTTCCATGGAGGGTTTTGCCATAAAGCGATTTATCGGGGACACAGTTAAAAGATTCTGCAAGGACCTACAAAAATTTTCAGTTCTATGTGTTTCTGGAACATTTTAAGTATTGTGTATTTGCTGTGTGTTTTCTATTTCTTGTGTAACTATTTCATTTGTAAATAAATTCAATAAATGTGGTGGACAGCCAATGTATCTTCATTGTAAAATAACTTAGTAAAAAAGTTAATAGTTAGTCCTGTGGCACAATGTCCCATTCATAATATGCACACGGTTTCGAGCTTTAGCTCGTAGGAGACGTGGCTCTGCTGCAAATATTCAATGATGTCTGAACTGTACAATAAGTATGAGACTTACTCTATATCTGAAACATAAAGCTGTAGGTGCTAATCCCACAGTACATTTTTTCTTTTTGTCCTCTTCTGCCTTTGTCCATTTTTATTTCCAGAACTTGGCCCTCAGCTTAAGATTTGCTCGGCTCAATCATGGCCATGGATGGTTAAAGTGACAATACCACATTGTGTCATATGGTAGAGCAACCATCCCTTAAGCTAACACTAGCTATATCACTGACACAGTAACAACTTTAATCAGCTGTATACTCCTATCCATACAATGGTTCATCATTACAGCACGCACACAAGGAGTCAAGGCTTCAGATGAAGCACAGTTAGTGGGCGATAATCAAAACAGGGTGCACAGATGTAATTCACTCCTCATTTTAAAGTGATACATTCTATCCTTATTTTTATATTTTTTATGAATGACTATGTCCACATTTCTAATGGAAACTGACTGTAAATTTGTTATACTGTAATTACACCTCTTAGCAGTGGTGGCACTGTGGCACCTTCACTGGCAGGGGTGTAATTACAATGTGACATATTTACATTGGCAGTTTCCATTAGAAATGTGGACATGCGAATTTAAAATGAAGATAGGTGACTGGTTAGAACTGGTAATCTACAGTCTGCTGGGGCTGACTCAGGTGATTGGCATTCTAATTAGCATAAATTCAGAAGGGTTTTGCTAACGCACAGAGTAGCAGCTATCAACGGAGTCTGGTTTCGACAGAGTCTATAATCGGGATTTTGGTGAGTGAGGGGATTTTGCGCAGTAAGGGGTGAGGTGCATTTGTCACAGTAACAACAAAACAGAACTGCAGTGTGACGTCACAGGTAAGGCAGGTAGGTGGCTGGTGGTGAGTATCTCTTCTGTTTTCTTCTTTCTTAGGACTGTGGGCTAAGTAACTTATAGCATAAAACTAATATTTTTTTTAAAAATCTGAATTTAATTTAGTTATAGCAAGTAGCGTTTTTTAGTGAATCAAGATCCCTAGTGTAGCTCACATTCTCTAAATTAAGAGTAATTTAAAAGAGCAAACTCCTTAAAGGGAGTAACTAACGAGCTTAATCTAAGGCAAGTCATGGCAGCAGAGCTCGCGCCCGTGATATGCTCCTCCTGCGCTATGTGGAAAGTCATGGGCACTACCGGTGACCCTGGCGACCATGTGTGCAGGAAGTATGTCCAGCTGCAGCTACTGGCTAACCGCATTTCGGAGCTGGAGCTGCGGGTGCATTCACTGTGGAGCATTCGCGATGCTGAGATTATTGTGGCTAGCACATTCATGGAGGTGGTCACACTGCAGGTAAAGATTACGCAGGCAGAAAGGAAAAGGGTGACCGCCAGGCAGAGTAAAAGGACTAAGCAGGTAGAGCAGGAGTCCCCTGGAGCCATCTCCCTCTCATACAGATATTCCGCTTTGGATATTGTTGGGGGAGATGGCTTATCAGGGGAATGCAGCAAGAGCCAAGACCATGGCACCACGAGTGACTCAGCTGCACAGGAGGGAAGGAAAAAGAATGGGAGAGCAATAGTGATAGGGGATTCCATCGTAAGGGGAACAGATCGGTGTTTCTGTGGCTGCAGACGTGACTCCAGGATGGTGTGTTGCCTCCCTGGTGCTAGGGTCAAGGATGTCACGGGAGCGGCTGCAGGACATTCTGAAGGGGGAGGGTGAATAGCCAGAGGTCGTGGTCCATATCGGTACCAACGACATTGGTTAAAAAAAAGGATGAGGCCCTGCAAGCAGAATATAGGGAGTTAGGAAATAAATTAAAAAGCAGGACCTCTAAGGTAGTAATCTCAGGATTACTCCCAGTGCCACGTGCTGGCGAGAGCAGAAATAGGAGAATAGACCAGAGATGGTGGCTTGAGAGATGGTGTAGGAGGGAGGAGTTTAAATTTCTGAGGCATTGGGACCGATTCTGGGAAAGGCGGGACCTGTACAAGCTAGACAGGTTGCACCCAAGCAGAACCGGGACCAATATCCTCGCAGGGGCATTTGCTAGTTCTGTTGGGGAGGGTTTAAACTAGTATGGCAGGGGAATGGGAACTAAAGGGCAAGTACAGATAGGTCAAATTCAGACCAGAAAACAGGAAGTGGAAAAGCAGTTAGTGACGTAGTTAGTGACTCAGAAAGGCAAAAGAAGCAAAGGTTAAATAGTGTTCAGCACAGGAATTTGATGGGGTTAAAGGGTATATACTTCAATGCAAAGCAGATGAGCTAAGGGCACAGATAGACACATGGCAGCATGATATCATTGCTATAACGGAGACGTGGCTTAAAGAGGGGGTTAATTGGCAGCTCAATATCCCTGGATATGGAGTTTTCAGGCAGGATAGAGTGGGTGATAAAAAAGGAGGGAGGGTAGCATTATTGATTAAAGAATCAGTTACAGTTGTGAGAAGGGATGATATGCTAAATGGATCATCAATCGAGGCCATATGGGTTGAGCTAAGAAATAAAAAAGGGCAGTCACACTACTTGGAGTGTACAATAGACCCCCGAATAGCGAAAGGGAGATAGAACAACAAATATGGAGGCAAATTTCTGAGTGCAATAATAAGAAGGCAATAAGAGTAGGGGACTTCAACTACCCTAACATCAAATGAGATTCAAACAGTGTGAGGGGCACAGAGGGCTCAAAATTCTTGATCGGTGTCCAGGAGAACTTTTTTAGCCAGTACGTGACAAGCCCAACAAGAGGGGATGCAATTCTAGATTTAGTCCTGGGAAATGAAGATGGGCAAGTGGGTGAAGTGACAGTGGGTGACCATATTGGGGAAAGTGACCACAATTCACTTAGTTTTAGCATTATTATGGAAAAGGACAGAGTTAAATCAGGAGTAAACATTTTAAATTGGGGGAAGGCAAATATTACAGAATGAAGAGGTGATTTGGCAGAAGTGGACTGGACACAACTACTTGAGGAGAAATCAACGGCAAAAGTGAAATTCTACGGGTACAATGCAGACACGTCCCCTCAAAGAAAAAGGGTAGCACTGCCAAATTTAGAGCCCCCTGGTTGTCTAGAAGTACATGGGGCAAGATAGAGCAGAAAAAGAAAGCTTATGACTGTCACAGAAAACTAAATACTGCAGAAAGCCTAGAGGAGTATAGAAATTACAGGAATGACGTAAAAAAGGAAATAAGGAAAGCAGAGAGGGCATGAAAAAATATTAGCTAGTAAGATTAAAGAAAACCCAAAGATGTTTTATCAGTAAGAACAAGAGGATAGCTAAGGAAAAGATGGGACCTATCTGGGATGATAAGGGTAACTTGCGTGTAGAAGCAGAGGATGTGGGTGGGTTTTAAATGAACATTTTGTCTCCATATTCACAAAGGAAAGGGATGATCCGGACGTAGTCATTAAAGAGGAGAGGTGCGAAATATTGGATAAGGTAAACATAACGAGAGAGGAAGTACCAGAGGGACTGGAATCCTTGAAAGTTGATAAGTCACTAGGGCCAGATGGATTGTGAATAAGTCACCAGGGACTATTGAAGGAAGCCAGGGAGGAAATAGCGGATGCTCTGAGGATCATTTTCCAATCCTCACTAGATACTGGGGAGGTACCGGAAGACTGGAAGACTGCAAACGTAGTACCATTGTTTTAAAAGGGTACGAGGGAAAGGCCGAACAATTATAGGCTGGTCAGTCTTACCTCGGTGGTGGGCAAACTATTGGAATCAATACTGAGAGATAGGATAAACTGTCACTTGGAAAGGCATGGTATAATCAGGGATAGTCAGCGTGGAGTTGTTCAGGGAAGGCCATGCCTTACAAATCTGATTAAATTCTTTGAGGAAGTGACAACGAGGATTGATGAGGGTAATGCAGTGGATGTTGTCTACATGGATTTTAGTAAGGCATTTGACAAGGTCCCACATGGCAGACTGGTCAGAAAAGTAAAAGCCCATGGGATAGAGGGAAATGTGGCGAATTGGATCCAAAATTGGCTCAGTAACAGGAAACAAAGGATGGTCGATGGATGTCTTTGCAAATGGAAATCCGTTTCCAGTGGTGTGCCACGGGGCTCAGTGTTGGGTCCCTTGCTGTTTGTGTTATATACTAATGATTTGGACTTGAATGTCGGGGCATGATTGGTAAATTTGCAGACGACACAAAAATTGGCCGTGTAGTTGACAGTGAAGAGGATAGCTGTAGACTACAAGAAGATATCAATGGTTTGGTGGAGTGGGCGGAAAAGTGGCAAGTGGAGTTCAACCCGGAGAAGTGTGAGGTAATGCACTTAGGGAGGGCAAACAGTAAAAGGGAATATGCAGTAAACGGGAATATATTGAGAGGGGTGGAGGAAGTGAGACACCTTGGAGTGCATGTGCACAGGTCCCTGAAGGTGGCAGTACAGGTCGATAAGGTTGTGAAGAAGGCATACGGAATGCTCTCCGTTATTAGCCAAGGTATAGAATACAAAAGCAGGGATGTAATGATGGAACTGTATAAAATGCTGGTAAGGCCACAGCTGGAGTATTGTGTGCAGTTCTGGTCACCACATTACAGGAAGGACGCAATTACTCTGGAGAGAGTGCAGAGAAGATTTACAAGAATGTTGTCAAGGCTTGAAAATTGCAGCTATGAGGAGAGATTGGATCGGCTGGGGTTGTTTTCCTTGGAGCAGAGGAGGCTGAGGGGAGACTTGATTGAGGTGAACAAAATTATGAGGGGCCTCGATCGAGTAGACAGGAAGTACCTGTTTTCCCTAGCGGAGAGTTCAAGAACTAGAGGACATAGATTTAAGATGATTGGCAGAAGGATTAGAGGGGACATGAGGAAAAACTTTTTTACCCAGAGGGTGGTGGGTGTATGGAATTTGCTGCCCGAATTGGTGGTAGAGGCAGGGACCCTCAACTCTTTTAAAAAGTACCTGGACCTGCACCTAAAGTGTTGTAAGCTGCAGGGCTACGGACCGGGTGCTGGAAGGTGGGATTAGAATGGGCACCTGGTTGTCCTTCGAGCCGGCGTGGACTCGATGGGCCAAATGGCCCCCTTCTGTGCTGTATCTTTTCAATGGTTCTATGGTGACAGAAAATGTGCACAGGTGCAAGATCTTTAATACATTACATATGCTTTAGTCAATTTTAAGATGTATACCTATTCTATTTACATACCTTCTTTGTTGGTATTGAAAACAGCCTAAAAAGATAAGGGACAGTAATTAATATTCAGATGGATTAAAACTTTCTTTCTAACACTGTGGTGCAACAGGCACACATATTGTTCTCTATATATCTGATAGTCCAGAAACACAAAACACTATTTCAAACAGTTGTCTTTTAATCTGTTCACACCTGAACTTGAACAAGGTACTAGACAGTCACCACTACTTGTGGAACTTTAACCCAGCATGAGACACAGCCTTCAGGACATACTACCGCCTCCCCCACCTCCCAATCTTTGCTACCACCTCCCAATCTTTGCTACCGTCTCCCCCCACTCCTGATTGCAGCCAGAGGCTTCCCCAAATTCCTGTTGCTGCAAATTCTCGCTCCCACCCGTATTTTATTTAAACGAGGCTCTGCCGTTAAGACTGGCGAGGCCTCCACGTCCCCGGCCTTGCCAGGTTCGCCACCCACTACCAGGCTCCCCCGCACCATTCCCGTAAAAAATCAAGGCCCTTATCTCTCAGTCTCTCATGGTTCCCCCCACCCCATAGCCCCTCTCTGTGGCTGCCCCCCTAGACCCCAAATGGCTCGCCCCATTTTCCCTTTCACCAGTGGACTTCCATTTGATCTTTAAAGTGCTTACAACATTATAAATAAAATATAGCAGCTGAAATACAAATGTCTAGAAGCAGGTGAAGTGGATCAGCAAAATGAGTTTCAGTGAACGAGCACATCCCAAGCCCGACTCCCAAATGGGGCCAAAACATGCGGGAGTCAAAATGGCAGAAGTCATCTGAATTTAGACTGTCAAATGGTGCCAAGAGCAGCAGTGCGAGCAGCAGCAGGAGCATGGCATGCATCCCAGGTCCATGGCAGCCAACGGAGGCAAGAGCAATACTCGGGTCACAACCACAGGTGTGGGGGTGGGTTCCAGATTCAAACCAGGCAACAATGGGCCCAAGACCAAGCCAGGCGACAGCAGTGACAAAATCCCATACACTAATAATAAATTGATCTAAAATTAATAAACCTCAAATGTAAAAATTAAAATAAAGTTCAGCATTCCCTCACCCAAGGGAAAAGTCTCGGAAAAGCACACAGTGGCGGAGCTGGGAGAAACCGGTTCCACAGACCACCTCGCGACTAAAATGTGCAATTACACAGCAAGACCAGTTTACATGGCAATTAGAAATGTTGACTTAGCAAACTATAAGAACATAAGAAATAGGAGCAAGTGTAGGCCATGTGGCTCCTCGAGCCTGCTCCACCATTCAATAAGATCATGGCCGATCTTCGACCTCAACTTCACTTTCCCGCCCAATCCCTATATCCCATGATTCCCTTTGTGTCCAAGTATCCATCGATCTCAGTCTTGAACATACTCAACAACTGAGCATCCACAGCCCTCTGAGGTAGAGAATTCCAAAGATTCACAACCCTCTGAGTGAAGAAATTTCTCCTCATCTCGGTCCTAATGGCTGACCCCTTATCTTGAGACTATGGCCCCCGTTCTAGACTCTCCAGGCAGGGGAAACAGCCTCTCAGAATCGACCCTGTCAAGCCCCCTCAGAATTTTATACATTTCAATGAGATCACCTCTCATTCTTCTAAACTCCAGAAGGTATAGACTCATTCTACTCAATCTCTCCTCATAGGACAACCCTCTCATCCCAGGAATTAATCTAGTGAACCTTTGTTGCACCACCTCTAAGGCAAATATATCCTTCCTTAGATAAGGAGACCAAAACTGTACACAGTACTCCAGGTGTAGTCTCATCAGAGCCCAATATAATTGCAGAAAGACCTCCTTACTCTTATACTCCAGCCCCCTTGCAATAATGGCTAACATACCATTTGCCTTCCTAATTGCTTGCTGTACCTGCATGTTAACTTTCTGTGATTCATGTACAAGGACACCAAAATACTAGAACACCAACATTTAATAGTCTCACCTTTTAAAAAATATTCTGCTTTGCTATTCTTCCTGCCAAATATGATATCCTCATATTTCCGCACATTATACCCCATCTCCCACCTTCTTGCCCACTCACTTAACCTGTCATCCTGGTAAATCTTTTCTGCACCCCCTCTAAGGCCTTCACATCTTTCCTAAAGTTAGGTGCCCAGAACTCGACACAATACTCCAGTTGTAGTCGAAACAGTGTTTATAAATTTCTCCAGTACTTTTTCTTTACTATTCTTAATTAGATTAAGTTCCTCACTCTCATTAGACCCTTGGCTTCTACTGTGAAGATAGATACAAAATATTTGTTTAATGTCTCTGCCATTTCCTAATTCCCCATTATAATTTCTCCTGTCTCTACCTCTAAGAGACACACATTTATTTTTGCTACTCTCTTCCTTTTTACATACTTGTGGAAGCTCTTACAATCTTGTTTTTATATTTCTTGCTCGTTTACTCTCATATTCTATTTTCTCCCTCTATCAATTTTTTGGTCATCCTTTGCTGGTTGCTGGCCTCAGGCTTACTACTCTTTTTGACAACATTATAAGCTTCTTCTTTTAATCTAATACTATCCTTAACTTCTTTAGTTAGCCATGGTTGGATCACTTTTCCTGTGAAGATTTTATTCCTCGAAGGAATGTATATTCGTTGAGAAATAAGAAATATTTTTTTTAATGTTCGCCATTGCTTATCTACCGTCATATCTTTTAATCTAATTTCCCAATCTACCTTAGCTAACTTGCCCCTTATACCTACATAATTGGCTTTGTTTAAATTTAAGATCCTAATTTCGAACTGAACGACATCACTCTCAAACTCAATATGAAATTCTACCATATAATCGCTCTGCCCCAGAGGATTCTTAACAATAAGATTACTAATTAACTCTGTCTTGTTACAAAATACTTGCTCTAAAATAGCCTGTTCTCTCGTTGGTTCCTCGACATATTGTTCTAGAAAACTGTCTCAAATGCATTCCATGAACTCATCCTTCAAACTACTTTTTGCCAATTTGGTTTGCCCAGTCTATATGAAGATTAAAGTTCCCCACAATTATTGCATTACCCTTGTTATACGCTTCTCTAATTTCCTGATGTATACTCTGTCCAACACGATAACTAGTGTTAGGGGGCCTATAAACCATGCGCCAGTGCTTTCTGCCCCTTGTTATTTCTTAGCTCCACCCATACTGATTCTACATCCTGATTTTCTGAACTAAGATTTATAGGCGGAAAAAGTTGACAAAAAATGTTACAGAAACGTAACAGGAAGTCAAGTGATGGAGAGAGGAATTTCACGCAGATGTATGATTTTTTAAAATTATATAGATAGCACATTAATAACTATTGATTTAAGTGCAAAAAAATCCCCTTTTGCTATCTATCTTATTCCATGCTTGTTTAGTGAAATAGTTCTTAAAGTTTTAAATTCTGCTCATAAAAGATATCTAAAAACTTTCAAAAATGATTGTTCAAGAAAGAATATACTGTGATTTCTTCCACTCTACCACTTTGATTAATTCCTTGGTAAATGCTGCGACTATGAATAGGAAGGAATAGGTGTGCAGCAACTGAAGATCCTCCAAAAACAACGCTTACCATTAAAGCATCAAAAAAGTCTTCAGCAAAGTTTGTCAGTGCATCATTTTTATCTTTTCCTCCATTTGCCCAGATCTTTCTGGCTTTTTCAAACCAAGGGACCATGTAAAGAAAGCAAACAATACGAATTATGTACTTGTCTGATTAGTTTATATAAAAATTATTCTTTTCAATCCATTCTCTTGATTTATTGGATTGACAGAGTTTTAAATGATAAAAATCACCTAGCTTGTACTGTCTTCATTCTTCCAAATACGACTGGAATCTGGAGCATGCTCCTTAGGAGGGACAACTTCCCTTTAAGGAGTTTTGTGACCTTGTGACTGCTTTCATCCAATGAGGCTTGTAATTATATTTTTCCAAATCTCTCATTGCACTGTCCACGGTAAGGCAGAGGGTGCATTGTTTTAAAAAACAGGAACATTAGGGTAATTTCACTGACCCTGCGTTCCCAACGAACAGTTCAGCTCAAGGGGCTCAGGTGGGAGAATCAGCCCTAGTGTTGTAATCCTAACACCATCTCTCGCACCCTTCAAGCACAGCTCCTTCGTTGGAACACACTAATGTACCATGTAAAACACAGTTTTTTCTGAAAGAGGCGCAGTTTACGTCCAAATGACTTGAACAGGTATTACTGCACCAAATTTCCATTGTCAGCTCATCATAATTATGCATAGCTTCAGATTGCAGATCTGGACGTCACTAGTTGTTACAAGTAGCAGGCCCATACGAACATACCAATTAAGAGCAGGAGCAGGCCATTCGGCCCCTCGAGCCTGCTCTGCCATTTGATGAGATCATGGCTGATCTGATCGTAACCGCAAACCTAATTTCCCATCGACCTACCAAAACTTTGACTCCCTTGTTAATCAGGAATCTGTCCATCTCAGTCTTAAAAATATTCAATGACCCTGCCTCCAACGCTCTCAGGGGAAGGGAGTTCCACAGACTCGTCACCCTCTGAGAGAAAACATTTCTCCTCATCTCCATCTTAAGGCGGGAGACCCCTTATTTTTAAACTGTGGCACCTATTTCTAGTCTCTCCCACAAAGAGAAACATCCCCTCAGCATCGACCCTTCAAGTCCCCTCAGCATCTTATATGTTTCAATAAGATCACCTCTCATTCTTCCAAACTCAAATGGAAACAAACCCAACTTGTCCAGCCTTTCCTCATAAGATAACCCCCTCATCCCAGGAATCAGTCAAGTGAACCTTCTCTGAACCGCCTCCAAAGCAATTATGTCCTTTCTTAAAAAAGATCAAAACTGCACACAGTATTCTAGATGTCGTCTCATCAATGCCCTGTACAACTGTAGCAAAACATCTCTACTTTTATATTCCATTCCCCTTGCAATAAATGACAACATTCCATTTGCCTTCCTAATCAATTGCTGTACCTGCATACCAACTTTTTGTGATTCATGTACTAGGACACCCAGATCCCTCTGTACCTCAGAGTTCTGCAATCTCTCTCCATTTAAATAATATATTGCTTTTCTATTCATCCTGCCAAAGTGGACAAGTTCACATTTTCCCACATTATACTCCATCTGCCAAATTTTTGCCCACTCACTTAACCTATCTATATCCCTTTGCAGACTCATTACGTGCTCTTCACAACTTACTTTCCTACCTACCTTTGTGTCATCAGCAAATTTAGCAACCACACATTCGGTCCCTTCATCCAAGTCATTGATATGGATTGTAAATAGTTGAGGCCCAAGCACTGATCCCTGTGGCATTCCACTCGTTACATCTTGCCAATCTGAAAATGACCCATTTATGCCTACTATCTGTTTCCTGTTAGCTAACCATTTCTTTATCCATGCTAATATGTTACCCCTACACCATGAGCTCTTATTTTGTGTAGTAGCCTTTGATGTGGCACCTTGTCAAAAGCCTTCTGGAAATCCAAGCACACCACATCTACAGGATCCCCTTTATCCATGTTGCTTGTTACTACCTCAAAGAACTCTAATAAATTAGTCAAACACGATTTCCCTTTCACAAAGCCATGTTGACTCTGCCTGATTGCACTGAGATTTTCTAAGTGCCCTGCGATAACCTCCTTAATAATGGATTCTAGCACTTTCCCTATGACAGGTGTTAAGCCAACTGGTCTGTAGTTTCCTGCTTTCTGTCTCCCTCCTTTCTTGAATAGAGGAGTTACCTTTGCTATTTTCCAATCTGATGGGACCATTCCAGAATCTGGGAATTTTGGACAATTAATACCAATGCATCTACTATCTCTGCAGCCACTTCTTTTAAGACCTTAGGATGAAGTCCGTCAGGACCTAGGAACTTGTCAGCTTTTAGTTCTAATATTTTTTTCAGAACCCTGTCCCTGGTGATTGTAAATGTTTTAAGTTCTTCTCCCCCTTTCGCCTCTTGATTTACAATTATTTCTGGAATGTTATTTGTATCCTCAACAGTGAAGAAGGATGCAAAATATATGTTCAATTCATCCACCATTTCCTTATTCTCAATTATTAATTCCCCAGACTCACTCTCCAGAGGACCAACGTTCACTTTACTTACTCTTTTCCTTTTTAAATACCTGTAGAAACTCTTACTATCGGTTTTTATATTTCCAGCTAGCTTTCTCTTGTACTCTAATTTCTCCCTCCTTATTATTCTTTCAGTCATTCTTTGCTGTTTTTTATATTCTGTCCAATCTTCTGACCTACCACTAATCTTCGCGGAATTGTGTGCTTTTTCTTTTAAATTGATACTATCTTTAACTGCCTGGGAACTACAGACATCTGTAGTGGGTAAGTTGTTAGAGGGTATTCTGAGAGACAGGATCTACAGGCATTTGGAGAGGCAGGGACTGATTAGGAACAGTCAGCATGATTTTGTGAGTGGAAAATCATGTCTCACGAATTTGATTGAGTTTTTTGAAGGGGTAACCAAGATGATAGATGAGGGCTGTGCAGTAGACGTGGTCTACATGGACTTTAGCAAAGCCTTTGACAAGGTACCGCATGGTAGGTTGTTACATAAGGTTAAATCTCACGGGATCCAAGGTGAGGTAGCCAATTGGATACAAAATTGGATTGACGACAGAAGACAGAGGGTGGTTGTAGAGGGTTGTTTTTCAAACTGGAGGCCTGTGACCAGCGGTGTGCCTCAGGGATCGGTGCTGGGTCCGCTGTTATTTGTTATTTATATTAATGATTTGGATGAGAATTTAGGAGGCATGGTTAGTAAGTTTGCAGATGACACCAAGATTGGTGGCATTGTGGACAGTGAAGAAGGTTATCTAGGATTGCAACGGGATCTTGATAAATTGGGCCAGTGGGTCGATGAATGGCAAATGGAGTTTAATTTAGATAAATGTGAGGTGATGCATTTTGGTAGATCGAATCGGGCCAGGACCTATTCCGTGAATGGTAGGGCATTGGGGAGAGTTATAGAACAAAGAGATCTAGGAGTACAGGTTCATAGCTCCTTGAAAGTGGAGTCACAGGTGGATAGGGTGGTGAAGAAGGCATTCAGCATGCTTGGTTTCATTGGTCAGAACATTGAATACAGGAGTTGGGATGTCTTGTTGAAGTTGTACAAGACATTAGTAAGGCCACACTTGGAGTACTGTGTACAGTTCTGGTCACCCTATTATAGAAAGGATATTATTAAACTAGAAAGAGTGCAGAAAAGATTTACTAGGATGCTACCGGGACTTGATGGTTTGACTTATAGGGAGAGGTTGGATAGACTGAGACTTTTTTCCCTGGAGAGTAGGAGGTTAAGGGGTGATCTTATAGAAGTTTATAAAATAATGAGGGGCATAGATAAGGTAGATAGTCAAAATCTTTTCCCAAAGGTAGGGGAGTCTATAACGAGGGGGCATAGATTTAAGGTGAGAGGGGAGAGATACAAAAGGGTACAGAGGGGCAATTTTTTCACTCAAAGGGTGGTGAGTGTCTGGAACGAGCTGCCAGAGGCAGTAGTGGAGGCGGGTACAATTTTGTCTTTTAAAAAGCATTTAGACAGTTACATGGGTAAGATGGGTATAGAGTGATATGGGCCAAGTGCAGGAAATTGGGACTAGCTTAGTGGTATAAACAGGGTGACATGGACATGTTGGGCCGAAGGGCCTGTTTCCATGTTGTAAACTTCTATGATTCTATGATTCCTTAGTTAGCCATGGATGTTACATCTTTCCTCTGGAGTCTTTCTTTCTCACTGGAATGTATCTTTGCTGAGTGTTATGAAATATCTCATTAAATGTCTGCCACTGTATCTCTACTACCTATCCGTTAACCTAATATTCCAGTTCACTTTAGCCAGCTCTGTCTTCATGCCCTCACAATTGCCCTTATTCAAGGTTAAAACACTGGTCTTAGACTTACTTTTCTCTCCCTCAAACTGAATGCGAAATTCAGTCATATTGTGATCACTACTGCCGAGAGGCTCCTTTGCAATGAGGTCATTAATTATTCCTGTCTCATTGCACATTACCAGATCAAAAATAGCCTACTCTGGTTGGCTCTAGAACGTGCTGCTCTAAGAAAATGTCCCGAAAGCACTCTACGAACTCATCTTCAAGGCTACCTTTGCCAATCAGATTCTTCCAATCTGTATGTAGATTAAAATCACCCATGATTATCACAGTTCCTTTCTCACAAGCCCCCCAATATTTCGTCGTGCATACCCTGTCCTACAGTGTGGTTACTGTGAGGGGGCCTAGAAACTATTCCCACAAGTGACTTCTTGCCTTTACTATTTCTTATCTCTACCCAAACTAATTCTACATCTTGGTCTTTAGAACTAAGGTCATTTCTCTCTATTATACTCATGTCATCCTTAATTAACAGAGCTACCCCCCACCTTTTCCTCGCTTCCTGTCCTTCCAAAATGTTAAGTACCCTTGAATATTCAGGTTCCAGCCTTTGCCATCTTGCAGTAATGTCTCTGTAATGGCTATCAGATCGTACATATTTATTTCTACTTGAGCCGTCAATTCATCCATTTTGTTACGAATGCTACGTGCATTCAGACACAAAGCCTTTAGTGCTGTCTTCTTACTATTTTTGCAAACTGTAGTCTTATCTGCTGGCGCATGCTCTGTCCCTTCCTGCCACTCTCTGATTATCATTTCCCTTAATAGCTACCTTGCTCTCTTGCCTTGTCTTCTTTCTTTAATTTATCACATCTTCCCGTACTTAAACCTCGCCCCCACTATTTAGTTGAAAGCCCTCTCTACCGCCCTAGTTATACGATTCCTCAGAACACTGGCCCAAGCACGGTTCAGATGAAGACCGTCCCAACAGTACAGCTCCCACTTTCCCCAGTATTGATGCCAGTGCCCCATGAATTGAAACCCATTTCTCCGACACCAATCTTTGAGCCACGAATTTAACTCTCTAATCTTATTTACCCTGTGCCAATTTGCTCGTAGCTCACGTAATAATCCAGAGATTATTACATTTGAGGATCTGCTTTATAATTTAGCCCAAAGCTGCTCATACTCCCCAAGCAGAAACTCTTCCCTCGTCCTACCTAAGTTGTTCGTACCTGCGTGGACTGCAACAATTGGTTCCTCCACCTCCCACTGCAAGTTCCTCTCCAGCCCAGAGCACATGTCCCGAACCCTGGCACCGGGCAGACAACATAGCCTTCTGGACACTCGTTCTCGGCTGCAGAGAACTGTGTCTATCCCACTGACTATACTTTTTTTTTCATTCATGGGATGTGGGCGTCGCTGGCAAGGCCAGCATTTATTGCCCATCCCTAATTGCCCTTGAGAAGGTGGTGGTGAGCCGCCTTCTTGAACTGCTGCAATCCGTGTGGTGAAGGTTCTCCCACATGCTGTTAGGTAGGGAGTTCCAGGATTTTGACCCAGCGACAATGAACGAATGGTGATATATTTCCAAGTCAGGATGGTGTGTGACTTGGAGAGGAACGTGCAGCTGGTGTTGTACCCATGTGCCTGCTGCCCTTGTCCTTCTAAGTGGTAGAGGTCACGGGTTTGGGAGGTGCTGTCGAAGAAGCCTTGGCGAGTTGCTGCAGTGCATCCTGTGGATGGTACACACTGCAGCCACGGTGTGCCGGTGGTGAAGGGAGTGAATGTTTAGGGTAGTGGATGGGGTGCCAATCAAGCAGGCTGCTTTGTCCTGGATGGTGTCGAGCTTCTTGAGTGTTGTTGGAGCTGCACTCATCCAGGCAGGTGGAGCGCATTCCATCACACTCTTGACTTGTGCCTTGTAGATGGTGGAAAGGCTTTGGGGAGTCAGGAGGTGAGTCACTTGCCGCAGAATACCCAGCCTCTGACCTGCTCTTGTAGCCACAGTATTTATGTGGCTGGTCCAGTTAACTTTCTGGTCAATGGTGATCCCAGGATGTTGATGATGGGGGATTCGGCGATGGTAATGCCATTGAATGTCAAGAGGAGGCGGTTAGACTCTCTTTTGTTGGAAATGGTTGTTGCCTGGCACTTGTCTGGCGTAAATGTTACTTGCCACGTATCAGCCCAAGCCTGGATGTTGTCCAGGTCTTGCTGCACGCGGGCACGGACTGCTTCATTATTTGAGGGGTTGCGAATGGAACAGAACACTGTGCAATCATCAGCGAACATCCCCATTTCTGACCTTATGATGGAGGGAAGGTCATTGATGAAGCAGCTGACGATGGTTGGCCCTGAGGAACTCCTGCAGCAATGTCCTGGGGCTGAGATGATTGGCCTCCAACAACCACTACCAGCTTCCTTTGTGCTAGGTACGACTCCAGCCGCTGGAGAGTTTTCCCCCTGATTCGTACTGACCTCAATTTTACTAGGGCTCCTTGGTGCCACAATCAGTCAAATGCTGCCTTGATGTCAAGTGCAGTCACTCTCACCTCACCTCTGGAATTCAGCTCTTTTGTCCATGTTTGGACAAAGGCTATAATGAGGTCTGGAGCCGAGTGGTCCTGGCGGAACCCAAACTGAGCATCGTTGAGCAGGTTTTGGTGAGTGATTGCCGCTTGATAGCACCATCGACGACACCTTCCTTCACCTTGCTGGTGATTGAGAGTAGACTGATGGGGCGGTAATTGGCCGGATTGGATTTGTCCTGCTTTGTGGACAGGACATACCTGGGCAATTTTCCACATTGTTGGGTAGATGCCAGTGTTGTCGCTGTACTGGCTGGAGGCACGGCTAGTTCTGGAGCACAAGTCTTCAGCACTACAGCCAGGATATTATCGGGGCCCATAGCCTTTGTTGTATCCAGTGCAGTGGAGTGGAGTGAATCAAATTGGCTGAAGACTGGCTTCTGTGATGGTGGGGGTATCAGAAGGAGGCCAAGATGGATCATCTACTCGGCACTCCTGGCTGAAGATGGTTGCAAACGCTTCAGCCTTGTCTTTTGCACTCACGTGCTGGACTCTGCCATCATTGAGGATGGGGCGTTTACAGAGCCTTCTCCTCCCTTTAGTTGTTTAATTGTCCACCACCATTCACGACTGGATGTGGCAGGACTGCAGAGCTTTAATCTGATCCGTTGGTTGTGGAATCGCTTAGCTCTGTCGATAGCATGTTGCTTCCGCTGTTTAGCATGCATGTAGTCCTGTGTTGTAGCTTCACCAGGTTGGCACCTCATTTTTAGGTACGCCTGGTGCTGCTCCTGGCATGCTTTTCTACATTCCTCATTGAACCAGGGTTGATCCCCTGGCTTGTTGGTAATGGTAGAGTGAGGAATATGCCGAGCCATGAGGTTACAGAATGCGCTGGAATACAAATCTGCTGCTGCTGCTAATGGCCCACAGCGCCTCATGGATGTCCAGTTTTGAGCTGCTAGATTTGTTCTGAATCTATCCCATTTAACACGGTGGTACTGCCACACAACACGTTGGATGGTGTCCTCAGTGTGAAGACGGGACTTCGTCTCCACAAGGACTGTGCGGTGGTCACTCCTACCAATACTGTCATGGACAGATGCATCTGCGACAGGTAGATTGGTGAGGACGAGGTCAAGTAGGTTTTTCCCTCGTATTGGTTCGCTCACCACCTGCCGCAGGCCCAGTCTGGCAGCTATGTCCTTCAGGACTCGGCCAGCTCCGTCAGTAGTGGTGCTACCGAGCCACGCTTGGTGATGGACATTGAAGTCCCCCACCCAGAGTACATTCTGTGCCCTTGCTACCCTCAGTGCTTCCTCCAAGTGGTGCTCAACATTGAGGAGGACTGATTCATCAGCTGAGGGAGGGCGGTAGGTGGTAATCAGCAGGAGGCTTCCTTGCCCATGTTTGACCTGATGCCATGAGATTCCATGGGGTCCGGAGTCAATGTTGTGGACTCCCAGGGCCACTCCCTCCTGACTGTATATCACTGTACCGCCACCTCTGGTGGGTCTGTCCTGCTGGTGGGACAGGACATACCCAGGGATGGTGATGGAAGAGTCTGGGACATTGGCTGAAAGGTATGATTCTGTGAGTATGGCTATGTCAGGCTGTTGCTTGACTAGTCTGTGGGATAGCTCTCCCAATTTTGGCACAAGTAGCCAGATGTTAGTGAGGAGGGCTTTGCAGGGCTTTTTCTTTTTGCCTTTAGTCGTGTCCGGTGCCTGCTGGTCCGATGCCAGGTGGTCCGTCCGGTTTTATTCTTATTATGAATTTTCGTAGCGAGATTGTACAACTGAGTGGCTTGCTGGGCCATTTCAGATGGCAATTAAGAATCAACCACATTGCTGTGGGTCTGGAGGCCAGACCGGGTAAGTACGGCAGGTTTCCTTCCCTAAAGGACATTAGTGAACCAGATAGGTTTTCACCACAATCCAGTACTTTCATGGCCACCGTTACTGATACTCGCTTTTTATTCCAGATTTTATTTAATTAATTGAATTTAAATTCCCCAGTTGCCGTAGAACGATTTGAATTCATGACTCTGGATTATTAGTCCAGACCTCTGGATTACTCGTCCAGTAAGATAACCACTATGCTACCGTACCCGTACTGTCCCCTATTACCACTACATTCCTGCTAACTCCCCCGCTTGAATGGCTTCCTGTACCACGGTGCCAAAGTCAGTTTGCTCATCCACCCTGCAGCCCCCGCTTTCGTCCATACAGGCTGCTAGCACCTCAAATCTGTTGGACAATTGCAAAGGCTGAGGCTCCTCCACTTCTACCTTCTCGATCCCCTTACCTGCCTCATTCATAGTCATACCCTCCTGTCCCTGACCACTGAGCAATTTAGACGACTTTATCCTAAGGGGTGTGACCGCCTCCTGGAACCGAATGTCCAGGTATTTCTCCCCCTCCCTGATGTGTCGCAGTGTCTGCAGCTCGACCTCCAGTTCAATGCCTGAGCCAAAGCTCCTCAAACCTTCTACTACTACTAAAACCTTACAAGTTACACTTGTGTTGAAAGTTAAACAAGTCAATTACTCACCAACCAATCACTTATGTGCTTCCCTGTGACGTCATTCTTGGATTTTTCTCAGAACGTGGTTGGTGGGTTCTGACTGGCAGCGACTGAACTCCCGCTTTCTCTGCGCTGTTTATATCCCCGCTCTGGTCTCACTCTTACCCACCGACTGAACTCCCGCTTTCTCTGCGCTGTTTATATCCCCGCTCTGGTCTCACTCTTACCCACCGACTGAACTCCCGCTTTCTCTGCGCTGTTTATATCCCCGCTCTGGTCTCACTCTTACCCACCGACTGAACTCCCACTTTCTCTGCGCTGTTTATATCCCCGCTCTGGTCTCATTCTTACCCACCGACTGAACTCCCGCTTTCTCTGCGCTGTTTATATCACCGCTCTGGTCTCGCTCTTTCCCACCGCTCGCCGACCGAACTCCTGCTTTCTCTGCACTGTTTATATCCCTGCTCTGGTCTCACTCTTTCCCACTGCTCGCCGACCGAACTCCCGCTTTCTCTGCACTGTTTATATCCCTGCTCTGGTCTCTCTCTTTCCCGCCACTCGCCAACCATCATGACCTTGTCAGAGCAGATAGGGTTGGACAATAAAATGCAGCCTTACCAACATTGTTAAAGAGAGAAAGAAAGAGAGAAAGCGAGATATAAATGAGTGAGAGAAGGCAATAGAGAAAGACAGCGAAAATGAGAAACAGACGACAGTACTCTTCCTCATTGTAACTTGACTTATTTTTTAAAAAATGAACAAGTTGAATCTTTAAAGCAAAAAAAAAGCCTCCTTAAGGAAAACAGATGGAAGTAGGAGAGGGGAGGAGGAATGGGTCGAGGCCGAGGGCAAGGTGGCCACTGACCTCTCGCCACCCAGCCTGGCCTTCAAAAGGGGAGTGAGTAGCTCGTCAGTCTCCAATCTATGTCATCTAAAGAATCTGAGGCAGGATAATAATCTTTAAATTGTCCTTTAGAGTGAAGATATTCACCACTCAGAGTGGTGGAAAACCCACCATTGTGTTGTGTATATGGACTTTCAAAAGGCACTTGATAAAGTACCACGTAATAGACTTGTTAACAAAATTGAAGCCCATGGGATTAAAGGAACAGTGGCAGCATGGGTACGAAATCGGCTAAGGGACATAAAGCAGAAAGCAATGGTGAACGGTTGTTTTTCAGACTGGGGGAAAGTATCCAGTGGTGTTCCTCAGGGGTCGGTATTAGGACCACCGCTCTTTGATATATATTAATGACCTGGACTTGGGTATAGAGGGTATAATTTCAAAGCTTGCTGTTGATAGGAAAGTCGAAAATGTAGTAAACAATGTGGAGGATAGTAACAGACTTCAGGAGGACATAGACAGACTGGTGAAATGGGCAGCACATGGCAGATGAAATTTAATGCAGAGAAGTGTGAAGTGAAACATTTTGGTAGGAAGAATGAGGAGAGGCAATATAAACTAAATGGTACAATTTTAAAGGGGGTGCAGGAGCAGGGAGACCTGGGGGAGCACATATACAAATCTTTGAAGGTGCCAGGACAAGTTGAGAAGGCTTTTAAAAAGCATATGTATTCCTGGGCTTTATTAATAGAGGCACAGAATACAAAAGCAAGGAAGTTATGCTATACCTTTATAAAACACTGGTTAGGCTTCAGCCTATTGTGTTCAATTCTGGGCACCACTGTTTAGGAAGGATGTCAAGGCCTTAGAGTGGGTGCAGAAGAGATTTACTAAAATGGTACCAAAGATGAGGGACTTCAGTTATGTGGAGAGATTGGAGAAGTTGGGGTTGAGCAGAGAACGTAAAGGGGAGATTTGATAGAGGTGTTCAAAATCATGAACGGTTTTGATAGAGTAAATAAGGAGAAACTGTTTCCAGTGGCAGAAGGGTCAGTAACCAGAAAACACAGGTTTAAGTTGATCGGCAAAAGAGCCAGAGGCGACATGAGGAAACATTTTTTTTTACACAGTGAACTGTAATGATCTCATTTGCACTGCCTGAAAGTGCGGTGGAAGCAGATTCAATAGTAACCTTCGGTGGGCTGAATGGCTTCTTCCTGTGCTGTACCTACTATGCTATATGATATCCTGACAGAGCTCTTGCTGAGGAAGCCCATCGTGTGAGTGATATCTGACTACCAGAGAGAACTTCCATGAATTGTAAAATGGAAGCCTTCAATAATGCAATCTCCAAGGAGAATCTGTTCTCAACATAGAAGGCCGAATAATTCTTGGCTTGAGGGCAGGCAGGGGCCTGGTCTGGTGCTATATTTGCTTGGACAGACCTTGTAACGACATACTTGGGAATAGCCTACAGGCATTGCTAATAGTTCTTAAAGCATTTAAAAGCCTGCTCATTGTAGTTCCTGAAGACACTGCCACCCAGAAAGGAATGTTCCATCAACTTGTTCTGCATTTGTGTGGAAAAGATGGATAGAGCTGCCATACTTAGACCAGGCAATAAGCACAGGACAACACTGTCCAGGCCCTGCATGTACGATGGACATTATGTCTGCCCCAGGGTTTTTCTCCACAAGTCTAATCTCCCTCTCCCACTCACTGCCCATATCTTTTCATGGTCCTCTTTTTCCAGCAAACATCTGATTCTTCTTTAAAAAAGTATATGGATTCTGCTTCAACAATTCTGGCTATTAAAGAAGCTTTGCCAGCTGGCTTATGTTATCCACATTTGCCTATGCTCAATTTCTGCCTATAATAGAAATTTGGGTCATGAGATCAATTTAGGTCAACCTGATTTTCACCATATTTAATCTGTTAAGACGCCATAGTTATCTGCAGGGTTGCTGCATATAAAGCCCGCTGCTCTAATACTCCATTTGTTTTGCCGCTTCTCTGGAGGAACAGATGCTTACCCAAGAGCAAGAGACTTGCTGGGCCTGCAACACAATTTATGGGTCAGCAGGTATCTGCCCATAACGCCACTGCAGCTTTCTGCAACAACGTTTCCAATAAAAATGTCATAGAACTGTAGCCAACAAACATTTACTGTATTAACTATGGTGTCATTGGTTGCCCAATATATCTATGCTGCCGGACTCCCAAATGAGAGGCGGTACATCCTTATGTTACAACAGCGACTACACCTCAAAAGTACTTCATTGGTTGTAATGCACTTTTAGGTCATGAAAGGCACTGTATAAATGCAAGTTCTTTCTTCTCTTTCTTTCTATTCCTAAAAAGATATGTGAACAGTCAAAACACTCTCCAGGATCTCCAGTTGAGTGTTGAGTGAATTCCCAAAACAGAAGGCTTTCCCCATGTCTCCATTTCCCTCCCTTCTTGCTCGGAGAAGATAGAAAGCTCTGCCTGGCCTCAGACAACACAGTTCAAGATCTGAGGCTCCCTCCATCCAACAATAATGAAACTACCAGACATAGGTAGAAACAGGGATGAGGTCCTGCAGGAAGATCTTAAGGAGCTAAAAAAGAGATTAAGAAGCAGGACCTCAAAGGTAGTAATTTCCAGATTACTCCCGGCGCCACGCGCTCGTGAGTATAGAAATAGGAGGATAGAGCAGATGAATGCGTGGCTGGAGAGATGATGCAGGAGGGAGGGCGTTAGATTCCTGGGGCATTGGGAACAGTTCTGGGAGAAGGTGGGACCTGTACAGGCCGGACGAGTTGCACCTCAACGGAGCTGGGGCCAATGTCCTAGCGGGGAGATTCGCCAGTGCTGTTTTAACTAATTTGTCAGAGGGGTGGGCACCAGGATGTAGCATTGGAAAGGAGAAACAAGGGGCGCAAAGGATCGGGGGGGGGAATGATAGCACCAGAGCAAGTAATAGTACAATATTAGGTGGGATCAGACTAAGAGAGAGTACAAGAAAGTCTAAGACTGGTTTGCAGTGCATTTGTGTGAACACACGAAGCATGGTAAACAAGGATGGTAAGCTGCAGTTGCAAATAGCCACATGGGAATACGATGTTGTGGCAATAACGGAGACCTTGCTCAAAAAAGGGTAGGATTGGTTACTAAATATTCCTGGATACAAGGTGTTCAGGAAAGATAGGGAATGAAAGAAAGGAGGGGGGTTGGCATTATTGATTAAGGAGAATATTGAAGTGCTGGAGAGACAGGATGTCCTGCAGGGGTCAAGGACAGAATCTATCTGGTTAGAGTTAAGAAATAAAAGAGGTGCCATTACACTACTGGGTGGATTCTATAGGCCACCAACTAGTGGGAACGATATAGAGGAGCAAATTTGCAGGAAAATTACAGAGAGATGCAAAAGCCATGGAGTAGTGATAATGGGGCCTTCAACTATCCTAATATAGACTGGGATAGTAATAATATAAAGGGCAAAGAGGGGGAGGAATTTTTTTAATGTGTTCAGGAGAGCTTTCTTGACCAGTACGTTTCCGGCCCAACGAGGAAGGAGGCATTGCTAGACTTGGTTCGAGGGAATGACCCAGGCCAAGTGGAACAAGTGTCAGTGGGGGAACATTTAGGGAGCAGCGACCATAGTATCATAAGGTTTAGAATAGATATGGAAAAGGACACGGACCACTCTAAAGTAAAAATATTCAAATGGAGGAGGGACAATTTCAATGGGATGAGAACAGATCTGGCCCGGGTAAATTGGAATCAAAGATTGGCAGGCAAAACTGGAATTGAACAATTCGGGTATAGTCTAGGCACGTTCCCACGAGGCAGAGTTCCCTGGATGACAAAAGAGATAGAGAGTAAGATGAAATGGAAAAAAAGGGGCGTATGACAGATGTGAGGTTGATAAAAGAAGTGAGAACCAGGCAGAATATAGGAAGTTCAGAGGGGAAGTGAAAAAGGGAATAAGGGGGGCAAAGGGAGTCCAAAATTCTTCTATAGGCATGTAAACAGCAAATGGGTGGTAAGAGGAGGGGTGGGGCCGATAAGGGACCATAAAGGAGATCTACTCATGGAGGCAGAGGGGATGGCTGAGGTACTATTTAGGCTGGGTGGCTCATTTCTCAGCCGGCGCAGACATAATGGGCCGAATGGCCTCCTTCTGTGCCGTAAATTTTCTATGATTCTACTAAATGAGTACTTTGCATCTGTCTTTACCGAGGAAGAAGATGCTGCAAGAGTCTCAGTAAAGGAAGATACAGTTGAGATACTAGATGGGCTATAATTGATAAAGTAGAGGGACTTGAAAGGCTAGCTCTACTTAAAGTAGATAAGTCAACCGGTCCAGATGGGATGCATCCTAGGTTGCTGAGGGAAGTAAGGGTAGAAATTGCAAAGGTACTGGCCATAATCTTCCAAATATCTGTAGATACGGGGGTGGTACCAGATGACTTGTTCAAAAAAGGGTGTAAGGATAAACCCAGCAATTATAGGCCAGTCAGTTTAACGTCAGTGGTGAGGAAACTTTTAGAAACGATAATCCGGGACAGAATTAACAATCACTTGGACGAGTGTGGATTGATTAGGGAAAGCTAACACGGATTTGTTAAAGGCAAATCGTGTTTAACTAACCTGATAGAGTTTTTTGATGAGGTAACAGGGAGGGTAGATGTGGGCAATGCAGTTGATGTGGTGTATATGGACTTTCAAAAGGTGTTTTATAAAGTGCCGCACGGTAGGCTTATCATTAAGGCTGCGGCCCATATAATAAAGGGGGCAGTAGCAACATGGATACAGAATTGACTAAGTGACAGGAAACAGAGAGCAGTGGTGAACGGTTGTTTTTCGGACTGGAGGGAGGTGTACTGGTGTTTCCCAGGGGTCGGTGCTGAGACTACTGCTTTTCTTGATGTATATTAATGACTTGACTTGGGTGTCCAGGGCACAATTTCAAAATTTGCAGATTACACAAAACTTGGAAGTGTAGTAAACAGTAAGGAGGATAGTGATAGACTTCAAGAGGATATAGATGTGGCAGATAAAATTTAACACTGAAAAATGCAGAGTGATACATTTTGGTAGAAAAAACGAGGAGAGGCAATATAAACTAGAGGGCACAATTCTAAAAGGGGGACAGCAACAGAGAGATCCGGGGGTATATGTGCACAAATCCTTGAAGGTGGCAGGGCAGGTTGAGGAAGCAGTTAAAAAATCATACGGGATCCTGGGCTTTATAAACAGAGGCATAGGGTACAAAAGTATGGAAGTCATGATGAACCTTTATAAAACACTAGTTTGGCCACAACTGGAGTACTGTGTCCAGTTCTGGGCACCGCACTTTAGGAAAGATATGAAGGCCTTACAGAGGGTGCAGAAGAGATTTACTAGAGTAATTCCAGGGATGAGGGGCTTTAGTTACGTGGATAGACTGGAGAAGCTGGGGTTGTTCTCCTTGGAACAGAGAAGGTTGACAGGAGATTTGATAGAGGTATTCAAAATCATGAAGGGCCTAGACAGAGTAGATAGAGAGAAACTGTTCACATTGGCGGAAGGGTCAACGGCCAGAGGACATAGATTTAAGGTGATTGGCAAAAGAACCAAAGGTGACATGAGGAAAAACTTTTTTACATAGCGAGTGGTTACGATCTGGAATGAACTGCTCGAGGGGGTGGTGGAGGCAAATTCAATCATGGCTTTCAAAAGGGAACTGGATAAGTACTTGAAAGGAAAAAAATTGCAGGGCTACAGCGAAAGGGTGGGGGAGTGGGACTAGCTGGATTGCTTTTGCATAGAGCCAGCGCAGACTGGATGGGCCGAATGGCCTCCTTCTGTTCTGTAACCTTTCTATGATTCTATTGACTGGTAGCAGGGACAATATATAGAGGTCACAAAATGACTCTGCTTGAAATGGTGATGGCAGCAGGCTCTTTTAACCATATCAAAAGCAAAATACTGCGGATGCTGGAAATCCAAAATAAAAACAGAAAATGCTGGAAATACTCAGCAAGTCAGGCAGCATCTGCAGAGAAAGAAACAGAGTTAACGTTTCAGGTCAATGACCTTTCGTCAGAACTGGAAGAAGTTGAAGAGTTCACAGTTTTCAAGCAAGTACAGACCCAGGCAAAAGTGCGGGGGGTGGGAAGAAGAAAGAACAAAAGGGAAGGTCCCTGATAGGATGAAGGGCAGGAGTGATAAAGTGACAAAAGGGATGATGGTGCAAAGCAAGGAGGGTGGTAATGGGACAAGTAAAGAAACAAAAGTTGGGTCTACAGGAGCTGTAAATGGCAACAGCAGAACCAATGCCAGCACTTGCTGTCCGAAAAAATGGGAGCAGTCGTTATGATCTGATGTTATTGAAATCAATGTTGTGTCCGGAAGGTTGTAAAGTGCCTAAACGAAAGATGAGGCGCTGCTCCTCGAGCTTCCATTAAGCTTCGTTGGAACAGTATAAGAGGCCGAGGACAGTGAGGACAGGGAATTAAAATGGCAAGTGACCGGAAGTTCAGGGTCACGCTCGCGGACTGAGCGGAGGTGTTCAGCAAAGCGATCACCCAATCTGTATTTGGTCTCCCCAATGTGGAGGAGACAGCATTGTGAGCAGCGAATACAGTATAGTAAATTGAAAGAAGTACAAGTGAATCGCAGTTTCACCTAGAAGGAGTGTTTGGGACTCTGGACGGTGGGAAGGGAGGAGGTGAAAAGGGAGGTGTTGCATCTGCTGTGCAGAAGGGGAGTAGAGAGGAAGATGTGTTTGGAGGTGGTAGCACGCTGGAGGTGGCAGAATTGGCTGAGGATGATACGTTGAATGTGGAGGCTGGTGGGTGAAAGGTGAGGACAAAGGGGACCCTATTATGGTTCTGGGAGGGAGGGGAAGGGGTGAGGCCAGAAGTGTGGGAAATGGGAGAGGCACGGTTGAGGGCCCTGTAAACTACAGTGGAAGGGAATCCTCGGTTGAGGAAAACGGAAGACATGTCGGAAGCACTGGTGTGGAAGGTGCAATCGTCAGAGCAGATGCGACAGAGACGGAGATGGAGAAACTGGGATAAGGGAATAGAGTCCTTACAAGAAACAAGGTGGGCGGAAATGTAATCAAGGTAGCTTTGGGAGTCGGTGGGCTTATTGGTTGACAGCCTATCCGCAGAAATGGAGATAGAGAAATCGAGGAAGGGAAGTGTCGGAGATGGACCACATGAAGACCTTGTTCACCTTCATTGCTTTCTGTTTCCTGTCTCATGTTTGATCAGGTGTCCAATAAAACTCTCTTTCACAGTCACATCTGTTTCATCAGTGACTGTCTCCGGCTCCGACTTATTCCAGGTGGTTTCCAACTTAAATTCCACCCTCATGTTTTGGATCCACCCATGATTACAGATATCGCCATGATATTCAGCGTTCCTCGAACCACTGCTCTCGCTGCTTCCTGAGATCCATACTCAACACCATGCACACTCTCGACCTCTCTCTCCAGCAGCACCGACTCACTCTATTTCAGAGTTGTCCTGGTCTGCGGTTCCATTTCATCCTTTGCCTCAAGCGGCCCTTTAACAAAAAATGTTTTTTCTTCCTTTCAGAGGTCAAAGACCACAATCTTCAACAACTCTTAGATACCAACACCCCTCCTGATCCATCTTGCCCTTCACTTTCCTCTGACCCCATCCCTCCCTCCAATCTCATCCTTTGTCGTGTTTTCGCAAAAGCCTCTTCTGACCTTCCCCTCTCTGACCCCAAAAGATCAGACCTCAGCATAGGTCTCAGCTTCATCCCCTTACACCTCAATGAATTTCGAGCTCGACACGACACTAAGCTCTTCTTCCATCACCTTCGCCTCCGCGCCCACTTCTTTGGCCAGGAGTCTTCCCTCCACACAGCAGACTCTTTCTCCCGCCTTCAGAATCCTCGTTCTACCTGGACCCCTCCCTCTGACCTCTTACCCTCTCTTGATCTTTCCATTGGGAACTGCCGGTGTGACATCGGCCGTTTCAATTTTTCTACTTCCCTCGCTGACTCTAACCTACCTCCCTCCAAACTATAGAATCATAGAAAGGTTACAGCACAGAAGGATGCCATTCGGCCCATCAAGTCCACGCTAGCTCTGTGCAAGAGCAATCCAGCTAGTCCCACTCCCCCGCCCTTTCCCCGTGCAGCATTCCGTTCTCTCAAGTCCAAGCCTGACATTGTCATTAAACCTGCTGACAAGGGTGGCACTGTTGTTGTTTGGCAAACAGACCTCTACCTTGCGGAAGCTGATCAGCAACTGTCCAACACCTCCTCCGACCTCCCCCGGAACATGACCCCACCGTCGAACATCAAGCCATAGTTTCCCAGACCGTCACTGTCCTCACCTCCTCTGGAGATCTTTCCCCCCCACAGCCTCCAACCTCATAGTCCCCCAACCCTGCTTCTACCTCCTTCCCAAGACCCATGAACAAGACTGACTCGGTGGAACCATCATTGCAGCCTGTGCTTGCCCCACGGAACTTATTTTTTCCTATCTCAACTTCTTCCCTTGTCCAATCTCTTCCAGCTTACATCCACAACTCTTCTGTCACCCTCCGCCACTTTAACAGTTTCCAGTTCCCCGGCTCTAACCGTCTCCTTTTCACCATGGACGTCCAGTCCCTCTACACTTCCAACCCCCACCAGGACGGCCTGCAGGCTCTCCGCTTCTTCCTTGAGTGGAGGCCCAACCAGTCCCCATCCACCACCACCCTCCTCCGCCTGGCTGAACTTTATCTTACGTTGAACAACTTCTCCTTTGACTCCACTCACTTCCTCCAAATAAAAGTTGTCGCTATGGGAACCCATATGGGTCCCAGCTCTTCCTGCCTTTTTGTGGGATACATGGAACATTCCTTGTTCCCGTCTTACTCAGGTCCCCTCCCTCACCTTTTCCGGTACATTGATGACTGTATCGGTGCCATTTCCTGCTGTTGCCCCGAACTGGAAAATTTCATCAACTTTTCTTCCAATTTCCACCCTTTCCTCGCCTTCACATGGTCCGACTCCGACTTTTCCCTTCCTCGACTCCTCTATCTCCATTTCTGGGGATAGATGGTCAATCAATATTTACTAGAGCCAAAGAACCAAAGGCAACACGAGGGAAAACTTTTTTACACAGCAAGTGGTTATGATCTGGAATGCACTGCCTGAGGGGGTGGTGGAGGCAGATTTAATTGTGGCTTTCAAAAGGGAATTAGATAAGTATTTGACGGAAAAAAATTTGTAGGACTACGGGGAAAGGGCGGAGAAGTGGACTAGCTGGATTGCTCTTGCAGAGAGCAGGCACGGGCTCGATGGGCTGAATGGTATCCTTCTGTGCTGTAACCATTCTATGATTCTATAAGCCCACCAACTCCCACAGCTACCTTGATTACACTTCCTCCCACCCTACTTCCTGTAAGGACTCTATTCCTTTCTACCAGTTTCTCCGTCTCCGACGCATCTGTTCTGACGATGTCACCTTCCACACCAGTGCTTCCGATACATCTTCCTTTTTCCTCAACTGAGGATTCCCCTCCACAGTAGTTGACAGGGCCCACGATGGTGTCCCTCTCCTTTCCCGCACTTCTGCCCTCACACCTTTCCTCCTCTCCCAGAACCATGATAGAGTCCCCTTTGTCCTCACCTTCCACCCCACCAGCCTCCACATTCAACGTATCATCCTCCGCATTTCTGCCACCTCCAGCGCGATCCCACCACTCAACACATCTTCCCCTCCCTTCCCCTTTCAGCATTCCAAAAGGACCGGTCCCTCTGCAACACCCTGGTCCACTCTTCCATTACCCCCAACAACTGCTCTCCTCCCCAAGGCACCTTCCTGTGCGAGCGCAGGAGATGCAACATCTGCCCTTTCACCTCCTCCCTTCCCACCTTCCAGGGCCCCAAACACTCCTTCCAGGTAAAACAGCAATTTACTTGTACTTCTTTCAATTTACTATTCTGTATTCGCTGCTCATGATGCAGCCTCCTCTACATTGGGGAGACCAAACGCAGATTGGGTGATCGCTTTGCTGAACACCTCAGTTCAGTCCGCAAGCGTGACCCTGAGCTTCCGGTCGCTTGCCATTTTAATTCTCCGTCCCATTCCCACTCTGACCTTGGCCTCCTACACTATTCCAATGAAACTCAACGGGTACCTCATCTTTCGATTAGGCACTTTACAACCTTCTGGACTCAACATTGATTTCAATAACTTCAGATCATAACGACTGCTCCCATTTTTTCGGACAGCAAGTGCTGGTATTGGTTCTGCTGTTGCCATTTACAGCTCCTCTAGACCCAACTTTTGTTTCTTTACTTGTCCCATTACCACCCTCCTTGCCTTGCACCATCATCCCTTTTGTCACTTAATCACTCCTGCCCTCCATCCTATCAGGGACCTTCCCTTTTGTTATTTCCTCCCTTCCCCCCTTTGCCTGAGTCTGTATTTGCTTAAAAACTGTTAAATCTACAACATTGATTTATGCAGAGTTGTTCTGATCTGGAATGCACTGCCTGAAAGGGTGGTGGAAGCAGATTCAATAGTAACTTTCAAAAGGGAATTTAGATACATACTTGAAAAGGAAAAAATTGCAGGGCTATGGGGAAAGAGCAGGGGAGTGGGGCTAACTGGAGAGCTCTTTCAAAGAGCTGGCACAGGCACGATAGGCCGAATGGCCTCCTCCTGTGCTGTAAGATTCTATATATAAATGAACAGGACTTCAGTGCGACAAAAGTTCCATTTGCAATTTACAGCTGAAAAATAAGTATGCCCTCTGCAGAATAGGAATGCAAGTTATGTAATCAAAGAGTTGTAAAGTTGGATGGAAAATGGTATGGGGAAACAGATGAACAGTGTAAATTCAACCCCAAGGAGGGCCTAAATTCAGTGCAAAGTAGGGCTGAACCACCTCCTAATGTGCTAAAAAATTTTCAATGCAGTCGCAGGCTACTTGTATCACGTTAAGAGGAAACACTTCGCAGAATACATAACTTGACTCATCAAATTATAAAATAGAAATTTTGGACAGCCTTACCTTGGCAGATGTTTTGATGCCTGAAACCATTTTACACATTGTCTTCATGTTTCTGCATGATGCTGTTGGAATTCACTGTTGCCATCACCTCCTCCCAGGCATTCTGCACTCATGTGGGGATAGTTTCCTGACATGCTGAACAGGATAATCTTTTTTTCCCCACTCACCTCATGCATAATTGTCTAAACTGCAGAGTCTGATAGGCACGCTGCTCCATAACTACTACAGAAAAACGACCATGCTGCTAAGTTTGGCAAAAGTGCACTTTCCTTTGAATAGCCTCTGTCGTCCTGCAAGGACAGGAAATTGTGCCTCACTATTCAAGCTCCCAGCAGTGAGCTGATTTCACACTAGGAGCTTGCTGTGCATACAAAATAAGGTCTATGTCATGCAAACAGCCAAATGCAAAGCCCGTTCCAGAGCACTTCCCACCTCTGCACCAAAAATAGAAAATCTACCATAGGAACTGTCTATAATCAAAGTGAACAGAAACCAGAGTTAGTCCAACAGGATGAGACTTAGCAAGCTGCTACTCCAAACTGTATCAGTGGGATTAAAAAGCATGTCATCTTAAAAAAGCTGAAAAAATACAAATTAAACTTTTCAAAAAAGCAAGAACTAAGTGTCACAAAACATATTTGAAAGTTCTTTATCTGAATGCACGTAGCATTCGTAACAAAATGGATGAGTTAACGGCACAAGTAACTACGTATGGGTATGATCTTGTGGCCATTACAGAAACATGGCTGCAGGGTGACAACGACTGGGAATTAAATATGCCAGGGTATTTAACAATCAGGAAGGACAGGCAGGAAGGAAGGGGAGGTGGGGTGGCTATGTTAATAAAGGAAGGAATCACTGTAATACAGAGAAATGATATTGGGACAAAGGATCAGGATAATGAAACAGTTTGGGTAGAGATAAGGAATAATAAGGGGAAAAAAACACGAGTGGGCGTAGTATATAGGCCTCCTAATAGTTGCAATTCTGCTGGAAGAAGTATTAATCAGGAAATAGTCGGGGCATGTAATAAGGGAACAGCTATAATTATGGGGGATTTTAACTATCATATTAACTGGACAAATCAAATTGGGCAGGGCAGCCTTGAGGAAGAGTTTATTGAGTGTATTAGGGATGGATTTCTTGAGCAGTATGTAACTGATCCTACAAGGGGGCAAGCAACCTTGGACCTGGTCCTGTGTAATGAGCCAGGATTAATTAATAATGTCCTAGTTAAGGATCCCCTTGGAATGAGTGACCATAACATGGTTACATTCCATATCCAATTAGAGGGTGAGAAGGTTGGTTCTCAAACAAGCGTACTGAGCTTGAATAAAGGAGACTATGATGGTATGAGAGCGGAATTGATTCAAGTGGACTGGGAAAATAGATTAAAGGGTAAGACGGTACATGAGCAGTGGTGTTCATTTAAGGAGTTATTTTACAAATTTCAAAAAAAATATATTCCACTGAGGAAAAAAGGGTGTAAAAGAAATGACAGCCATCCGTGGCTAAGTAAAGAAATTAAGGATAGTATCAGATGAAAAACAAGGACATATAAGGTAGCCAAACTTAGTGGGAGGATAGAAGATTGGGAAGTCTTCAAAAGACAGCAAAAAGTAACTAAAGGATTGATTAAGAAAGGGAAGATAGATTATGAAAATAAATTAGCAAAAAATATAAAAACAGATAGTAAGAGTTTCTATAGTTATATAAAAAGAAAAAGGGTGGCTAAGGCAAACGTAGGTCCTTTAGAGGATGAGACCAGGAAATTAATGGTGGGAAACATAGAGATGGCAAAAATGCTGAACAAATATTTTGTTTCAGTCTTTATGGTAGAGGACACTAAGAATATCCCAACACTGGACAAACAGGGGGCTCTGGGGGGGGAGGAGCTAAATACGATTAAAATCACTAAGGAATTGGTACTCAGTAAATTAATGGGACTCAAGGCGGATAAATCCCCTGGACCTGATGGCTTACATCCTCGGGTCTTGAGGGAAGTGGCAGTAGGGATTGTGGATGCTTTGGTAATAATTTTCCAAAATTCTCTGGACTCGGCAAAGGTCCCGGCAGATCGGAAAACTGCTAATGTAACACCCTTATTTAAAAAGGGTAGTAGGCAGAAGGCTGGAAATTATAGACCAGTTAGCCTAACATCTGTGGTGGGTAAAATTTTGGAGTCTATTATTAAGGAGACAGTAGCAGAACATTTGGATAAACATAATTTAATTGGACAAAGTCAGCATGGCGTTACAAAGGGGAAGACATGTCTGACAAATTTGCTTGAGTTCTTTGAGGACATAACGTACAGGGTGGATAAAGGGGAACCAGTGGACGTAGTGTATTTAGACTTCCAGAAGGCATTCGACAAGGTGCCACATAAAAGATTATTGCTCAAGATAAAGAATCACTGGATTGGGGGTCATATTCTGGCATGGGTGGAGGATTGGTTATCGAACAGGAAGCAGAGAGTTGGGATAAATGGTACATTCTCGGACTGGCAACCAGTTGCCAGTGGTGTTCCGCAGGGGTCGGTGCTGGGTCCCCAACTCTTTACAATCTATATTAACGATTTGGAGGAGGGGACCGAGTGTAACATATCAAAGTTTGCAGATGATACAAAGATGGGAGGGAAAGTAGAGAGTGAGGAGGACATAAAAAACCTAAAAGGGGATATAGACAGGCTGGGTGAGTGGGCGGAGATTTGGCAGATGAAATACAATATTGGAAAATGTGAGGTTATGCACTTTGGCAGGAAAAATCAGAGAGCAAGTTATTATCTTAATGGCGAGAAACTGGAAAGTACTGCAGTACAAAGGGATCTGGGGGTCCTCGTGCAAGAAAATCAAAAGGTTAGTTTGCAGGTGCAGCAGGTGATCAAGAAGGCCAACGGAATGTTGGCTTTTATTGCTAGGGGGATAGAATATAAAAACAGGGAGATATTGCTGCAGTTATATAAGGTATTGGTGAGACCGCACCTGGAATACTGCATACAGTTTTGGTCTCCATACTTAAGAAAAGACATACTTGCTCTCAAGGTAGTACAAAGAAGGTTCACTCGGTTAATCCCGAGGATGAGGGGGCGGACATATGAGGAGAGGCTGAGTAGATTGGGACTCTACTCATTGGAGTTCAGAAGAATGAGAGGCGATCTTATTGAAACATATAAGATTGTGAAGGGGCTTGATCGGGTGGATGCGGTAAGGATGTTCCCAAGGATGGGTGAAACTAGAACTAGGGGGCATAATCTTAGAATAAGGGGCTGCTCTTTCAAAACTGAGATGAGGAGTAACTTCTTCACTCAGAGGGTAGTAGATCTGTGGAATTTGCTGCCACAGGAAGCTGTGGAAGCTACATCATTGAATAAATTTAAAACAGAAATAGACAGTTTCCTAGAAGTAAAGGGAATTAGGGGTTACAGGGAGCGGGCAGGAAATTGGACATGAATTTAGATTTGAGGTTCGGATCAGATCAGCCATGATCTTATTGAATGGCGGAGCAGGCTCGAGGGGCCGATTGGCCTACTCCTGCTCCTATTTCTTATGTTCTTATGTTCAAATCTGAAAGAAATCTGCAGAAAGTGAGTCCTGTTACCATAGTGGGGTGATTTAAGATATTTTACAATGTAAAGAAAGAAAACACCAAACCTGAAACTAATATCACAGAGCTGAGCAGCAAAGACTAAGAAGGGAAATTAACCACAGTTACCACACATGATTTCTATCCAGTGACCTCACCCTAGCTAAGGACAGGATTCGGCTTGGCTACAATGCCCTCCATCGTCTGCACTCACTATCAAGGCTCACATATGATTAATGGCTGCTTGGTGAGCAGCCATATCCAACAGCAAGAAGAAATATTGGCAACATTATTTTTTAAACTTTGCCTGATGTCAAAGATCATTTGATCATTCTTAAAATCCAAATAAAAAATAACTTGTATAGAACAGCATTAATAGTTTAAACATGAAAATATTCCAGCTGGTACATTTTTAAAGAACAAAGGCTGCCAATTGCTTAAAGTGAGGCAAAATGTTTGCATCAACCTAAAGCAAATCAACTATCATAGTAGGTACAGCATAGGAGGCAGCCATTCGGCCCATCGTGCCTGTGCCAACAATTTGAAAGAGCTATCCAAATAGTCCCATTCCCCTCTTCTTTCCCCATAGCCCTGTAATTTTTTTCCCTTCAAGTATTTATCCAATTCCCTTTTGAAACTTACAATTGAATCTGCTTCCACCGCCCTTTCAGGCAGTGCATTCCAGATCATTACAACTCGCTGCATAAGAGCCTCTGGCTCTTTTGCCGTTCACCTTCAATCTGTGTCCTCTGGTTACCGACCCTTCTGCCACTGGAAATAGTTTCTCCTTATTTACTCTATCAAAACCATTCATGATTTTGAACACCTCTATCAAATCTCCCCTTCACCTTCTCTGTTCCAAGGAGAACCCTAGCCTCTCCAATCTCTCCACTTAACTGATGTCAATCATCCCTGGTACCATTCTAGTGCACCCTAAGGCCTTGACATCCTTCCAAAAGCGTAGTGCCCAGAATTGAACACAATACTCCAGCAGAGGCCTTAGCAGTGTTTTATGAAGGTTTACCATAACTTCCTTGCTTTTGAACTCTATGCCTCTATTAATAAAGCCTAGGATCCCAAATGCTTTTTTTTTTAAACAGCCTTCTCAACTTTTCCTGCCACCTTCAAAGATTTGTGTATGTGCACCTCCAGGTCTCTGTTCCTGCACCCCCTTTAAAATTGTGCCAGTTAGTTTGTATTGCCTCTGCTCAGTCTTCACACTTCTCTGCATTAAATTTCATCTGCTATGTGTCTGCCAATTTCACCAGTCTGTTTATGTCCTCTGGAAGTCTGTTACTATCCTCCACATTGTTTACTACATTTCTGAGTTTCGCGTCATCGGCAAACTTTGAAATTATACCCTCTGTACCCAAGTCCAGGTCATTAATATATCTCAAAAAGAGCAGTGCTCCCAATACTAACCCCTGGAGAACACCACTGTATACTTCCCTCCAGTCTGAAAAACAACCATTCACCACTACTCTCTGCTTTCTGTCCCTTAGTCAATTTTGTATCCACGCTGCCACTGTCCCTTTAATCCCGCGGGCTTTAATTTTGCTAACAAGTCTATTATGTGGTATTTTATCAAACGCTTTTTGAAAGAACATATACAACTCATCATAAGTTTGTCAACATAAAGGAACAACATATAAATAATACATCACTTATCTTCTGAACAAGCCCTTGTTTTATCATCGCTGTCAAGCCATCTTCTCCTTGTATGGTCATGTTTTTCCCATATTTATGAATGCAATTTAACAATAAAGCAGTGTTCCTAACTTCATTTTTACTTAGTTCCTAGAAGAGAAAAACAAATTTAAAGTTAATGTTGCAATAACTATGTGGCAGGAAGTGAGGATGCTTTCTATGTGACGATTGACACACATTCAAAGAATATGGAATACCACACTTACATCAAGCAATTTACCATTCTTTCCCATTCACTCAACCTCAAATAGAACAGAACTGTCTCAAAGTAGTGCAAAAATAGGGGACAGAAGCCTAGATTTTCTGAGTGGGTACAATCTCTGCATGGAATGGTGTTGCCCATCTGACGTTGAGCCCATCTGACGTTGAACCCACTGTCATTTTCAGGGCTTGTTTGTAACTAGGGTGAGCTCCTGGCATTGGAAACACCTTCAATTAAAAAGCTTGCTTATTTGGGGGCAGTTTGTTTCAAGATTTAAAGGCCTGCAACAGCTGAAACAGGAATCCTTTACATCTTTTTGGTTGCAAATAAGCCATTCATTTTTGTCTAAATGTCGGAAAGATCTGCTGCAGAGCAGAGCACTTCGTAGATTCCGTTACTGAGGTGCTGCTACAGGAGGTTAGGCCAAGGAGGCAGTGAATGCCAATTCAACCACCTCACACACAGCCACTGACAAAAAAAGGTTTAATTACCTTATCAAGCCACGGTAATAGGAATAAGCCACACCTTCCAAGAATGCACTGTACTAAAAGCATGTCAGCCACGTACAATGGCCTTCCCCCTCAGAGTTAAAGCGCTTGAATTGCTTACAGTCACTGCCCATCAGGTAGCCCTTAAGACAAAATCACAAGATACTTACAGATTAGGAACGCCATTCAGCCCATCTTCGAATCACCTCACCATCAATCCTAAAGTTAACTTTTACTAGTGCTAACCTGTGTCCCTCGTCCTACTCCCACAGTTTAAAGTTGCATTCCCGATTTATCTTTTGCATACTATTTAACTGACATATACTTTTCACCTCAGTCACCACCTATTGAAGTTGTTGATTACTGCTCTGCATTGGCTGGATATGTTGAGCGTTGAGTCTACCAAGACTCCCAGCTCTCTTAACTTCATTATTAGTTATTTCAATCCTATGGGATGGCACCAGGGTGCAGAAAATCACCTAACTACAGTCCTGGTGGGAGGTTCCTGAGGTGATCAGCACCCACAGCATAACCCCAAGGACCTGGTTTCGAAGCAAGAAGAAGTTTAATGATTTGACCAGGACAGCAAAGGTGAGATGCAGATCTTCCTGTCACCATTTAGATGAGTCACACCTTTCCATAGCAGTTTTGGACCACCCCATCCCACCCGCAGAAACACCGAAAACAGGAGCAGGAATAGGCCATTTGGCCCTTTGAGCTTGCTCCGCCATTTAATATGATCATGGCTGATCCTCTATCTCAATACCATATTCCCACTCTCTCCCCATACCCCTTGATGCCTTTTGTTACCCCTTGATGCCCCACCCCTGTCCACACGTCACTCTTCTCCCCCCATACTATGCATGATTCCTTTCCAATCACAGCAGCAGCTCTCCTTCTCCTCACAAATAGCCACACAACTGCTGTTCACAACAATCACAAACAGCACTCTGGCTCCACCTGCTCACAACTGGAAGGCCATTCAGTCTTCTGCCAATTCCTTCCACTTTTTCTCCCTGCAGCCACTCTCTTGCACAAGAGAACCTCCCCATCCTTCTCCAAACTTGCTGCTTCTCTCTCTTGGTGTTTTCTCCAGATGAAGAAACCTCACACAGCTGAACGGCAAGTTACAACAAAGAAAAAATAACTTTTTGCAACTCTTTCTGCAGAAGAATATGGTCCACGAGAAGGAGATGACACGAATCAGAGGAGTGTGTCAGCAGCCGTCCACCCTATCAGGTGGAAGAGCAAGCCATGCAAATAGTAGGCAAGGAATCCGCAAGAAGCATTTTGTGATGGCAAGGCTGGTGCAAGACTACAGCAGGGTGTCTGCTTTTAGTACTGTCTCTCTTCCCCTCTCACTAACTTGCATTTAGATTGGGTGGCACGTTAATTTTATGCAACAATGAAAATCCTCAACTGCTTTGTTAACTTCACCTCCATAGTAACCTTTCTCCCTTCTTCACTTCTCCGGGTTCTTCTCATCCTTTGGAACAGGAAGCTGAAGAGTTAGAGGACGACAACCCTCCCGAAGCACCATCATTCACTCAATCCTTCAGGCACCCCGGTTGGGATAGAGAGTGAGATAGAGGCAGATGCACAGGAGGAATCACACAGCACTCGTGAACTCGAGAAGGTGGCAGTGGAAAGGGAAGCCCTGGACATGGCTTTCCAGAGGGCAAGCCTGGTACCTAGCTCTGCCACAGAGGATCGAAATATAGCCGAGATACAGACCTCGGAGGCCCAGCCTACAGAAGAAGACTCCTTCACATGCACCAGGAGTTGTTGGGGTATTGGACAGCCTGCCTCGGTGTTGCCGCAGCAGATCAAAGTTTGTAGGAGTGCTGGGACCACTGTTGCTCACCATTTACATAAATGGACTTGGGAATCGTAAGTATAATTGGGGGGTATAGTTAATACCAAGAAGGACGGCGACAAAGTACAAACTTGAAGAACCGGCATGTAAATGGCAAATGAATTTCAATATAGATAATTGAGAGAAGGTGCATTTTGGTACGAAGAATAATGAGGCCTCCTACTTCTTGAAAAATAAGAGTCTAAATGGGGTAGAGAAGCAAAGGGATCTCGGGGTACAGATTCATAAATCATTAAAAGTAACAACACAGGTTAATAAGGCCATAAAATGCAATCAAAGCACGAGTTCATTTCTAGAGGAATAAAATTGAAAAGCAGAGAAGTTATGTTAAACTTATATAGAATCTTGGATAGATCACACTTGCATAGTTCTGGTCTCCGTTTTACTAAAAGGATATAGAGGTGCTGGAGAAGGTGCAAAAAAGATTTACAAGGATGATACCAGAACTGAGAGGTTATACCTATCAGGAAAGACTGAACAGTCATAGAGTCATAGAGTTATACAGCACGGATAGAGGCCCTTCGGCCCATCGTGTCCGCGCCGGCCATCAGCCCTGTCTACTCTAATCCCATATTCCAGCATTTGGTCCGTAGCCTTGTATGCTATGGCATTTCAAGTGCTCGTCCAAATGCTTCTTGAATGTTGTGAGGGTTCCTGCCTCCACAACCCTTTCAGGCAGTGAGTTCCAGACTCCAACCACCCTCTGGGTGAAAAAGTTCTTTCTCAAATCCCCTCTAAACCTCCCGCCTTTTACCTTGAATCTATGTCCCCTTGTTATAGAACCCTCAACGAAGGGAAAAAGCTCCTTAGTATCCATCCTATCTGTGCCCCTCATAATTTTGTACACCTCAATCATGTCCCCCCTCAGCCTCCTCTGCTCCAAGGAAAACAAACCCAATCTTCCCAGTCTCTCTTCATAGCTGAAGCGCTCCAGCCCTGGTAACATCCTGGTGAATCTCCTCTGCACCCTCTCCAAAGCGATCACATCCTTCCTGTAGTGTGGCGACCAGAACTGCACACAGTACTCCAGCTGTGGCCTAACCAGTGTTTTATACAGCTCCATCATAACCCCCTTGCTCTTATATTCTATGCCTCGGCTAATAAAGGCAAGTATCCCATATGCCTTCTTTACCACCTTATCTACCTGTTCCGCCACCTTCAGGGATCTGTGAACTTGCACACCAAGATCCCTCTGACCCTCTGTCTTGCCAAGGGTCCTCCCATTCATTGTGTATTCCCTTGCCTTGTTAGTCCCTCCAAAGTGCATCACCTCGCACTTTTCCGGGTTAAATTCCATTTGCCACTGTTCCGCCCATCTGACCAACCCATCTATATCGTCCTGCAGACTGAGGCTATCCTCCTCGCTATTTACCACCCTACCAATTTTTGTATAATCAGCGAACTTACTGATCATACCTTTTACATTCATATCCAAGTCATTAATGTAGACCACAAACAGCAAGGGACCCAGCACCGATCCCTGTGGTACCCCACTGGCCACAGGCTTCCAGTCACAAAAACAACCTTCGACCATCACCCTCTGCCTTCTGCCACTAAGCCAGTTTTGTATCCAAAGTGCCAAGGCACCCTGGATTCCATGGGCTCGTACCTTCTTGACCAGTCTCCTGTGGGGGACTTTATCGAAGGCCTTACTGAAATCCATGTATACCACATCCACTGCGTTACCCTCATCCACACGCCTAGTCACCCCCTCAAAAAATTCAATCAAATTAGTCAGACATGATCTTCCCTTGACAAAGCCATGTTGACTATCCCTGATTAATCCTTGCTTCTCCAAGTGGAGACTAATTTTGTCCTTCAGAATTTTTTCCAATAATTTTCCTACCACTGATGTTAGGCTCACTGGCCTGTAGTTCCCCGGTTTTTCCCTACTCCCCTTCTTGAATAATGGTGCTACATTAGCGTTTCTCCAGTCCTCTGGCACATCCCCTGTGGCCAGAGAGGTTCTGAATATATGTGTTAGAGCCCCCGCAATCTCCTCCTTTGCCTCACACAGTAGCCTGGGATACATTTCGTCCGGGCCTGGGGATTTATCCATTTTTAGGCCTGCTAAAACCGCCAATACCTCCTCCCGCTCGATGTTAATATGTTCGAGTATATCACAGTCCCCCTGCCGTATTTCCATGTCTACATCGTCCTTCTCCATAGTGAAAACAGATGCAAAAAATTCATTTAGAACCCCTCCTACATCTGCCGGCTCCACACACAGATTGCCATTTTTGTCCCTAATGGGCCCTATTTTTTCCCTAGTCATCCTCTTACCCTTAATATACTTATAAAACATCTTAGGATTTTCCTTTATTTTGCTCGCCAGTGTTATTTCATGGCCCCTCCTTGATCTCCTGATTTCTTTTTTAAGTATCCCCCTGCACTTTTTGTACTCCTCTAGGGCTTCCTTCCTCTTTTCTAGAGAAAAGAGCCCAACAGGCTTGGGCTCTTTTCTCTAGAAAAGAGAAGGCTGAGGTGTGAGGTGAAGATTGAGGTCTTATGACAGGGTTTGATAGGATAGACGTAGAGAAGATGTTTCCACATGTGGGGAGTCCAAAACTAGGAGCCATAAATATAAGATAGTCACCAATAAATTCAATAAGGAATTCAGGAGAAACCTCTTTACCAGAGTGGTCAGAATGTAGAACTTGCTACCATGTGGAGTGGTTGAAGTGAGTAGCATAGATGCTTTAAAGGGTAGCTAGGTAAGTACATGAGAGAAAGGAATAGAAGGATGTGCTGATAGGATGAGATGAAGTAAGGTGGGAGGAGGCTCATGTGGAGCATAAACAGCAGCTTAGATCTGTTGGGCCGAATGACCCATTTCGGTGCGGTAAGTTCGATGTAATTCTATGTCATTCCATCAAAGCATGTGCGGCATTCAGGCCAGTGACATGAACATAAGAACATAAGAAATAGGAGTCGGCCACACAGCCCCTCGAGCCTGCTCCGCCATTTAATAAGATCATAGCTGATCTTCGACCTCAGCTCCACTTTCCTGCCCGATCCCCATACCCCCTAGATATCCCTTGATTCGCCTAGCAGTCTGCTGTCTACCCTGGAGTGTGTGATCATCTCTGTGGATCCTGCAGTCAGGATTTGTGCACAGACTGTGTCACCAGCTCTGGCAGCTTTGATCAAAACTCAAACTGCTGCTCCTCAGTATCAGTTGGCTTCAAAATGCTGGTGGAATACATGGATATGGGTTAGTTGTGGCCCTATGAGGCAGCTGGACCAGATAGCCCCAGCACCAACCACGGTGCATGAATGGCAGCTAGACCATACTGCCCCGGCACCAATCTGCCAGTCGCCAGCTGGCCCCTCAAAGGCCAGAGATGCTAGCGGTTGCCAACCATGAGCATCTCAAGGATCCTCATCTGAGCATCAGCAGACTTCCACCAGCCTTGATGAAGCCACTGGGAAGCACCTCATAGAAGCACTTGGGCACATAAGAAAACACTTGAGAAGAGTACGATCGGGTAACACCAGAGTGAAATTGTTTTGTCATGCCATTGCATGAAGGCATTAAAGATTATAACAGCTGAACAGGGGAAGTTTTTCTGTTGCAAGAGTTATACTGAGGTATTCAGCCATCAATGACAGGTAGCATCTGTGGAAATGGCAGCCAGGATCTGGAGGGTTTTCTTGCAATTTGGAGGGTTTCATGGATTGGTGCTAAAGGACTATAATTGCAAAAGTGATGTGAAGGGGTTGATTCTGAATTTTATTTCACTGGAAGCAGTTGTCCAGGTACAGGTTATGCTGCAGCTTCTTCTGCTTCCTCTTGTTTCTCAGCCTCTCTTTCCTCCAATGATGACCCCCTCCTCAGCTGCTGCTGGCTCCATGTCTATCCCCCGTTGCAAAGCAAGGAGCGAAGGATGCAGCAGTCGATGACAATATAGGAGACACAATGGGGCCAGTACTGAAGGAAACCCCTAGATTTATCGAGGTACCTGAAACACTGTTTGAGCACTTCAACTGCTTGCTCGATAATTGCCCTAGTCCTTCCATGGCTATCATTATAGCACCTTTCAGCCGTGGTTCATGAGTGCCGAATGGGTGTCTTCAGCCAGGGAAACAGCTAGTGGCCTTTGTCCCCTAGTAGCCTCCCTTGAGCCTACTGCTCTCATGACAGGTTCATCATATATTTCATGTATCATGGCTATTCCCCGGGTACCTTGACAGACTGCATGCTTCTTAGATGTTGGTCACACATCAGCTGGATATTGAGAGTGTGGAACTCTTTACTATTAATGAAAAATGCTGGCTCATGTGGCGGTGCCTTAATGAGTACAGTCAAGAGCAACCGGGACATGTAACGCAGCAATTGCAGAATGTCACATTGCTCTGTCATGTTGACATGCAGCGTCCACGAAGAAGTTGATGTACTGATTTGCCTTCTCAAACATAGAATTTATCACTCCTTTATCAGGCATGTGCTGTTGCCTGGGAGTATCCCGCTGCATACAAACTGAGGGCATTTTGACTGCCACAGGGAAAAAGAGCAACCAGATGGCACGGAAGGCCACAGCTTCTCCTCCAGGAGGCTACACAGGTCAGTAACTCTGGCAGGAGAACCGGAGCCTCCTTACACATCATTCCTTGGTGAGCACCTAGCAACTGGTTCTGGATCTACAGACCCTGTGCAGAGGGTAGGATCACCTGCGGGCAGCCCCCCTCCTACATGGTGATCCAACAGCAACTATTGCAGTTCATTTTTCGCTTTCGTTTGCCTGCCCAAAATTGCATCAGGGGTCCTAATCGCAACATAGGATCCCGATTTGAATATCATGATGTGGCTATCGCTGCGTCCAGGTGGCCACCAAACTTAAAGACCCCAGAAAAATGGCACCAGCAGCACTAATGGAAACGGGGCTGCAAGTCTTCAATCACAATTATTGGGTCCCTCCCTTGCTGCCCCGTTACTGCCAGACAGGACCCTTGAAATTCAACCCTTGGAGTGTCTCAGCACAGAAACAGGATATTTGGCCCATTAAAGTCTGTGCTGGTGTTTTTCTCCACAGTGTCTAATCCAAGTCTCCTGCTTGCTCTACATAACCTTTACTATCCCTCTTTTCCAAACAACTAACTCCGCTTAAAAGAATTTATGGACTATTACAACAATGGTTTGTGACAAATAATTCCATATTCTAATCTCTCCTATAACAACTTGCATTTAAGCAGCGCCTTAATGTAGAAAACTGTCCCACGGTGTTTCACAGAAAAGAAAAGCAACGGATGCCAAGCCTTTGTAGGTTACAAGAAGAGACCGAAAGCTTGTTTTTTTGAGAGGGCTTTTAAACATGGGGAGGGAGGTAGAAAAGGGAATGAGTTTGGGGAGCGAGTTGCAAGATGGCTGAAAGCTCTGCCATTGAAGATGGAGTGGAGTTAGCTGCACAAGGGGCCAGAGTCAGAGGACTAGGAGATGCAAGGCTGCAGGAAGAGACAGTGGAGGTCTTGGAGGGATATGTATACAAGGATGAAGATTTCAAATTCGATCATTTGGGAGAGGTGAGAACGCAGATGGGAGGCAATGACATGAAGGGGAGAATAAAAATTCAGCAATAGTTGGAGGATCAGGAACTGGGTGGGAAGGGGATCAAGGATGCAAGAACTAGAAGAGATAAGCTTCAATTTGGGGGGGGGGGGGGAAGGAACATCATGAGAGAGAACCTAACAAGGGTTAGGATGAGTATGGGGTAAGAGGTGGGTGGCGGTGTTGATAGGTGGCACTTAAGGCAGCTGTGTAGATGTTTGCAATATTTGAGATGAAGAAATCCATGAGCTCCTATCACTTGGTATCAGAGGTGAGGGTTTGAGGAGGCACTTTGTCAGAGATAAGGAGTTGTGGGATGTTCTTGCCCCCCAGGTTGATCCTGAAGTACTAGAAATATATTGGCCATGGAGAAAGAAATGCAGCAATGTTTGACATAGTGCAGCCAAATTTGGCAGTGGAAAAAAAGGACGGTGATGTGCCAGGTGCGCTCATAGCGACAACCATCAAACTGTTGTAGTGGGGAATGTCCAGGTGGGAGCTGGCAGAATGATTTGGTGGGTGAGGAGCTGATGTGAACGGTGAGCTTGAGAGTGGTGAAATGAGAGGAAAGGGAGAATAAGAAATTAAGGGTTAAAAACACAGAATTAGTAGTTGCTTGATGCACAGGCTGAGGGTGGAAGGATGAGAAGAGATCTCAGCAAGGAAATAACATGGAACTTGGGGGAGCGGTGGACCACAAGAACTTTAAATGAAAAGTGGGATGGATGAAAGAGAGCCAAGTGCTCAAAGAGTAGGGGAGACTACAAGGTCAAACACGACAATGAAAGACATGCAGCCACCACCATTTGATGAAACATGTAATCTGGTAGGGAGGCTCCCATGAGGGGCAAGGAGTAAGCAAGGCTCTCATCATTGTCAAGATATCAACAGATTAGCTCATAGAGATTGTAAATGGCGAGAGTCTTGTTCGTGATCAAATAAAGTCTCTGGAGGATGATATGGAGGGGCTGACAGTTGATGATCCAGTGAGGCTTGGGAGGGAGACAATGGGAGGATGGGAAGGAAGGTTAATCCCCAGAAAATGAGCTGTGCAGGGATACGGCAGTTGGGACTGCTACTCTGGGAATGGCACCAACTCTATCTGCAGCAGAGAACACCAAGATTGTAGCAGAGGGTCAAACCTGGAGTGGTGGTAGGAGAAAACATAGATAGGGAAAGACAACTGGATGGAGTGGGGCCAAGAGGGACCTGTTAAAAGAAAAAAGGGGATGAAGCGGTAAAGAAAGTTAGAGGCAGAAGGAAGGGGGACAGGAAGAGAGAACAAAGCACCGCTGAGGCAAGCCGAATGAGAAGGGCTCAACTCTGGTCAGCAAGCAGTCTGCATACACAAGTGGATATGGGGGGAAACCTTAGATTAAATAAAGAGGCAGTTAAACATTGGAGGCAGTCTGGGCTGATGAGTGCAGGTAACCAGAGAGATCAAGACTCTACAAGAAGGACAAGAAGACTGGAAGGCTGTTTCCAGTGGGGTCCCACAAGGCTCAGTACTAAGTCCCTAGCTTTTTGTGGTATATATTAATGATCTGGACTTGAACGTGGGGGTCGTGATCAAGAAGTTTGCAGATGATACAAAAATTGGCCACGTGGTTGATAGTGAGGAGGAAAGCTGTAGACTGCAGGAAGATATCAATGGAATGGTCAAGTGGGCAAAAAAGTGGCAAATGGAATTCAATCCAGAGATGCCTGAAGGTAGCAGGACAGTTAGATAAGGTGGTTAAGGCGGCATACGGGATACTTTCCTTTATTAGCCGAGGCACAGAATATAAGAGCAGGGAGGTTATGCTAGAACTGTATAAAACACTAGTTAGGTCACAGCTTGAGTACAGTGTACAGTTCTGATCACCACATTACAGGAAGGATGTAATTGCACCAGAGAGATTACAGAAGAGATTTACAAGGAGACTGGACTGGACTGGACTGGTTGCCAGGACTGGAGAATTTTAGCTATGAGGAAAGATTGGATAGGCTGGGGTTGTTCCCTTTGGAATGGAGGAGGCTGAGGGGTGATTTGATTGAGGTGTACAAAATTATGAGGGGCCGAGATAGAGTGGATAGGAAAGACCTACTGCCCTTAGCAGAGAGGTCAATAACCAGGGGGCATAGATTTAAAGTGATTGCTAGAAGGATTAGAGCTGAGGAAAATTTTTTTCACCCAGAGGGTGTTGGGGTCTGGAACTCATGCCTGAAAGGTGTTAGAGGCAGAAACCCTCAACTCATTTAAAAAGTATCTGGATGTGCACCTGAAGTGCCGTGACTTACAAGGCGACAGACCAAATGCTGGAAAGTGGGATTATGCTGGGTGGCTCATTTTCGGCCGACGCGGATACAATGGGCCGAATGGCTTCCTTCTTAGCCATAAATTTTCTACGATTCTATAAGTGTGAGGTAATGCATTTGGGGAGGGCAAACAATGGGAATACACAATAAATGGGAGGATATTGAGACGGGTAGAGGAAAAAATGAACCTTGGAGGACGTGTCCACAGATCCCTGAAGGTAGCAGGACAGGTAGATAAGGTGGTTAAAAAGGCATACAGGATACTTTCCTTTATTAGCCAAGGCATAGACTATAAGAGCAGAGAGGTTATGCTAGATTTGTATAATTTTGGTTAGGCAAGAGCTAGAGTACTGGGTACAGTTCTGGTCACATTACAAGAAAGATGTGATTGCACTAGAGAGGGTGGAGAGGAAATTTATGAGGATGTTACCAGGGCTGGAGAATTTTAGCGATGAAAATCATAGTATCATAGAAAATTTACAGCACGGAAGGAGGCCATTCGGCCCATCGTGTCCGTACCGGAAAAGAAAAGATTGGATAGGCTGGGGATGTTTTCTTTGGAACAAAGGAGGTGGAGGGGAGATTTAATTAAGGTATATAAAATTATGATGCAACAAGATAGAGTGAATAGGGAGGACCTATTTCCCTTAGCAGATGGGTCAGTGCCCAAAAGGCATAGATTTAAAGTAATTGGTAGAAGGATTAGAGGAGAGCTGAGGAGAAATTTTTTCACTCAGAGGGTGGTGGGGGTCTGGAACTCGCTGCCTGAAAGAGTGGGAGAGGCAGGAACCCTCAACTCATTTAAAAAGTATTTGGATGTGCACTTGAAGTGCCGTAACCTACAGGGCTACGGACCAAGTGCTGGAAAGTGGGATTCAGCTGCAAAGCTCTTTTTCGGCCAGCATGGACGTGATGGACCGAATGGCCTCCTTCTGTGCCATAAATTTCCATTTTTTTTATTATTCGCTCATAGGATGTGGGCGTCGCTGGCAAGACCAGCATTTATTGCCCATCCCTAATTGCCCTTGAGAAGGTGGTGGTGAGCTGCCTTCTTGAACCGCTGCAGTCCATGTGGTGAAGTTTCTCCCACAGTGCTGTTAGGAAGGGAGTTTCAGGATTTTGACCCAGTGACGATGGAGGAACAGTGATATATTTCCAACTCGGGATAATGTGTGATTTGGACTGGAATGAGCAGGTGGTGTTGTTCCCATGTGCTTGCTGCCCTTGTCCTTCCAGGTGGTAGAGGTCGCGGGTTTGGGAGGTGCTGTCGAAGAAGCCTTGGCGAGTTGCTGCAGTGCATCCTGTGGATGGTACACACTGCAGCCACAGTGTGCCGGTGGTGAAGGGAGTGAATGTTTAGGGTGGTGGATGGGGTGCCAATCAAGCGGACTGCTTTGTCCTGGATGGTGTCGAGCTTCTTGTGTTGTTGGAGCTACACTCATCCAGGCAAGTGGAGAGTATTCCATCACACTCCTGACTTGTGACTTGTAGATGGTAGAAAGGTTTTGGGGAGTCAGGAGGTGAATCACTTGCCGCAGAATACCCAGCCTCTGACCTGCTCTTGCAGATACAGTATTTATGTGGCTGGTCCAGTTAAGTTTCTGGTCAATGGTGATCCCAGGATGTTGATGATGGGGGATTCGGCGATGGTAATGCCATTGAATGTCAAGAGCAGGTGGTTAGACTCTGTTTTGTTGGAAATGGTTGTTGCCTGGCACTTATCTGGCGCGAATGTTACTTGCCACTTATCAGCCCAAGCCTGGATGTTGACCAAGTCTTGCTGCATGCAGGCACAGACTGCTTCATTATCTGAGGGGTTGTGAATGGAACTGAGCACTGTGCAATCATCAGCGAACATCCCCATTTCTGAACTTATGATGGAGAAGTCATTGATGAAGCAGCTCAAGATGGTTGGGCCGAGGACACTGTCCTGAGGAACTCCTGCAGCAATGTCCTGGGGCTGAGATAGGAACATAGGAACAGGAGTAGGCCATTCAGCCCCATTTGATAAGATCATGGCTGATCTGTGATCCAACTCCATATACCCACCTTTGGCCCATATCCCTTAATACCTTTGATTGCCAAAAAGCTATCTATTTCACATTTAAATTTAGCAATTGAGCTAGTATCAATTGCCGTTTGCGGAAGAGAGTTCCAAACTTCTACCACTCTTTCTGCGTAGAAATGTTTTCTAATCTTGCTCCTGAAAGGTCTGGCTCTAATTTTTAGACTGTGCCCCCGACTCCTAGAATCCCCAACCAGCGGAAATAGTTTCTCTCTATCCACCCTATCCATTCCCCTTAATATCTTATAAACTTCGATCAGATCACCCCTTAACCTTCGAAACTCCAGAGAACACAACCCCAATTTGTGTAATCTCGCCTTGTAACTTAACCCTTGAAGTCCGGGTATCATTTTAGTAAACCGACACTGCACTCCCTCCAAGGCCAATATGTCCTTCCGAAGATGCGGTGCCCAGAACTGCTCACAGTATTCCAGGTGTGGTCTAACCAGGGTTTTGTACAGCTGCAGCATAACTTCTGCCCCCTTGTACTCCAGTCTTCCAGATAAAAAGGCCAGCATTCCATTAGCCTTACTGATTATTTTCTGCACCTTTTTTTTATTTATTCGTTAATGGGATGTGGGCGTCGTTGGCGAGGCCGGAATTTATTGCCCATCCCTAATTGTCCTTCAGAAGGTGGTGGTGAGCCGCCTTCTTGAACCACTGCAGTACGTGTGGTGAAGGTTCTCCAACAGTGCTGTTAGGAAGGGAGTTCCAGGATTTTGACCCAGCGACAATGAAGGAACGGCGATATATTTCCAAGTCGGGATGGTGTGTGACTTGGAGGGGAATGAGCAGGTGGTGTTGTTCCCATGTGCCTGCTGCTCTTGTCCTTCTAGGTGGCAGAGGTCGCGGGTTTGGGAGGTGCTGTCGAAGAAGCCTTGGCGAGTTGCTGCAGTGCATCCTGTGGATGGTACACACTGCAGCCACAGTGCGCCGGTGGTGAAGGGAGTGAATGTTTAGGGTGGTGGATGGGGTGCCAATCAAGCGGGCTGCTTTATCTTGGATGGTGTCGAGCTTCTTGAGTGTTGCTGGAGCTGCACTCATCCAAGCAAGTGGAGAGTATTCCATCACACTCCTGACTTGTGCCTTGTAGATGGTGGAAAGGCTTTGGGGAGTCAGGAGGTGAGTCACTCGCCGCAGAATACCCAGCCTCTGACCTGCTCTCGTAGCCACAGTATTTATATGGCTGGTCCAGTTAAGTTTCTGGTCAATGGTGATCCCACGATGTTGATGGTGGGGGATTTGGCGATGGTAATGCCGTTGAATGTCAAGGGGAGGTGGTTAGACTCTCTCTTGTTGGAGATGATCATTGCCTGGCACTTATCTGGGCGCGAATGTTACTTGCCGCTTAAGAGCCCAAGCCTGAATGTTGTCCAGGTCTTGCTGCACGCGGGCTCGGACTGCTTCATTATTTGAGGGGTTGCGGATGAACTGAACACTGTGCAATCATCAGTGAACATCCCCATTTCTGACCTTATGATGGAGGGAAGGTCATTGATGAAGCAGCTGAAGATGGTTGGGCCTAGGACACTGCCCTGAGGAACCCCTGCAGCAATGTCCTGGGGCGGAGATGATTGGCCTCCAACAACCACTACCATCTTCCTTTGTGCTAGGTATGACTCCAGCCACTGGAGAGTTTACCCCTGATTCCCATTGACTTCAATTTTACTCATTGGGGCCACACTCAGTCAAATGTTGCCTTGATGTCAAGGGCAGTCACTCTCACCTCACCTCTGGAATTCAGCTCTTTTGTCCATGTTTGGACCAAGGCTGTAATGAGGTCTGGAGCCAAGTGGTCCTGGCGGAACCCAAACTGAGCATCGGTGAGCAGGTTATTGGTGAGTAAGTGCCGCTTGATAGCACTGTCGACGACACCTTCCATCACTTTGCTGATGATTGAGAGTAGACTGATGGGGCGACAATTGGCCGGATTGGATTTGTCCTGCTTTTTGTGGACAGGACATACCTGGGCAATTTTCCACATTGTCGGGTAGATGCCAGTCTTGTAGCTGTACTGGAACAGCTTGGCTGGAGGCGCAGCTCGTTCTGGAGCACAAGTCTTCAGCACTACAGCTGGGATGTTGTCGGGGCCCATAGCCTTTGCTGTATCCAGTGCACTCAGTCGTTTCTTGACATCACGTGGAGTGAATCGAATTGGCTGAAGACTGGCTTCTGCGATGGTGGGGATATAGGGAGGTGGCCGAGATGGATCATCCACTCGGCACTTCTGGCTGAAGATGGTTGTAAACGCTTCAGCCTTGTCTTTTGCACTCACGTGCTGGACTCCGCCATCATTGAGGATGGGATGTTCACAGAGCCTCCTCCTCCCGTTAGTTGTTTAATTGTCCACCCCCATTCACAACTGGATGTGGCAGGACTGCAGAGCTTTGATCTGATCTGTCGGTTGTGGAATCGCTTAGCTCTGTCTGTAGCATGCTTCTTCCGCTGTTTAGCATGCATGTAGTCCTGAGTTGTAGCTTCACCAAATTGGCACCTCATTTTTAGGTACGCCTGGTGCTGCTCCTGGCATGCTCTTCTACACTCCTCATTACACCAGGGTTGATCCCCTGGCTTGTTGGTAATCGTAGAATGAGAACATGCCAGGCCATGAAGTTACAGATTGTGCTGGAATACAATTCTGCTGCTGCTGATGGCCCACAGTGCCTCATGGATGCCCAGTTTTCAGCTGCTAAATCTATCCCATTTAGCATGGTGGTCGTGCCACACAACACGTTGGATGGTGTCCTCAGTGCGAAGACGGGACCTCGTCTCCACAAGGACTGTGCGGTGGTCACTCCTACCAATACTGTCATGGACAGATGCATTGGTGAGGACGAGGTCAAGTAAGTTTTTTCCTTGTGTTGGTTCGCTCACCACCTGCCGCAAGCCCATTCTGGCAGCTATGTCCTTCAGGACCCGGCCAGCTCCGTCAGTCGTGGTCATTCCGAGCCACTCTTGGTGATGGACATTGAAGTCCCCCACCCAGAGTACATTTTGTGCCCTTGCACAACATGGAGGAGGACTGATTCATCAGCTGAGGGAGGACGGTAGGTGGTAATCAGCAGGAGGTTTCCTTGCCCATGTTTGACCTGATGCCATGAGATTTCATGGGGTCCAGAGTCAATGTTAAGGACTCCCAGGGCCACTCCCTCCTGACTGTATATCACTGTACCGCCACCTCTGGTGGGTCTGTCCTGCCAGTGGGACAGGACATACCCAGGGATGGTGATGGAAGAGTCTAGGACTGTTGGCTGAAAGGTATGATTCTGAGAGTATGGCTATATCAGGCTGTTGCTTGACGAGTCTGTGGGACAGCTCTCCCAATTTTGGCACAAGACCCCAGATGCTCGTGAGGAGGACTTTGCAGGGTCGACTGGGCTCGGTTTGCCTTTGTCGTGTCCGGTGCCTAGTGGTCCGTCCAGTTTTATTCTTGTTGTGACTTTTCGTAGCTAGATTTTACAACTGAGTGGCTTGCTCGGCCATTTCAGAGAGCAATTCAGAATCACATTTCGGCCAGACCGGGTAAGGACGGCAGGTTTCCTTCCCTAAAGGGCATTAGTGAACCAAATGGTTTTTTTGCGACAATCCGGTAGTTTCATGGCCACCATTGCTGGTACTAGTATTTTAATTCCAGATTTTTTATTTAATTAATTGAATTTAAATTCGCCAGCTGCCGTGGCAGGATTTGAGCTCATGACTCCGGATTTTAATCCAGGCCTCTGGATTATTAGTCCAGTAACATAACCACTATGCTACCGTATCCGATTAGCTGTTCATGACACTTCAATGATCTATGTACCTGAACCCCTCGGTCCCTTTGGACATCCACTGTTTTTAACTTTTTACCATTTAGAAAGGACCCTGTTCTGTCCTTTTTTGATCCAAAGTGGATGACCTCACATTTGCCTACACTGAATTCCATTTGCCACAGTTTTGCCCATTCACCTAATCTATCAATATCGCTTTGTAATTTTATGTTTTCATCTACACTGCTTACAATGTCACCAATCTTTGTGTCATCGGCAAACTTAGATATGAGACTTTCTATGCCTTCATCTAAGTCGTTAATAAATATTGTGAATAATTGAGGCCCCAAGGCAGATCCCTGCGGGACTCCACTAGTCACATCCTGCCAATGTGAGTACCTACCCATTATCCCTATTCTCTGTCGCCTTTGACTCAGCCAACTTCCTAACCAAGTCCGTACTTTTCCCTCGAATCCATGGGCTCCTATCTTCGCCTACAGTCTCTTATGTGGGACCTCATTAAATGCCTTCTGGAAGACCATATAAATAACATCAATTGACATTCCCCTACTTTAGTCACCTCTTCAAAAAATTCAATCAGGTTTGTCAGGCACGACCTACCTTTCACAAATCCATGCTGGCTCTCCCTGATTAACTGAAAATTCTCGAGGTGTTCAGTCACCCTATCCTTAATTATAGACTCCAGCATTTTCCCCACAACAGATGTTAGGCTAACTGGTCTATAATTCCCTGGTTTCCCTCTCTCTCCTGGCCTCTAACAACCACTACCATCTTCCTTTGTGCTCGGTATGACTCCAGCCACTGGAGAGTTTTCCCCGATTCCATGATTTCGATGATTCTATGACAAAGTCGTCAAGGGACTGCGGGAGAGTTAGAGTATCCCACAGTCTACGAGGTGAGGTGTCAGAGAAGGTCAGAGTCAAAGAAGAGACTGAGCAAATCTGGGTTCTGCAAACATCAGAGAAGTCTGGGATTTCTTTGGGTGTTCCAGCAGCAGAATGTAGTCTCCACAGCAGGTGAACCCTAGGTGATCCAGTAGAGCAGTGGAGTTGTCCAGAAAATCAAATAAGAGTAGATTATTAACAGTAGCAGCAGCAAATAAGTGAAGCACAGAGCAGCAAAGTTGGAGATGCGTAAAAATCTCTGGAGCAGGTAGCTTTAAGGTAAGATATCGTAGATTAAGGTAAGATATACCCAATACTGAGGGGCGCAGGGCCTCAAGTAGAGAGAGAGAGAGCAGGCAGATGGAGAGCAAGAGAGGCAGGGCCACAGATAGCAACGCAAAGCAGCTCAATACACATCTGCCAACCCATGTGCCACCTTTAGTAAATTCTTTTTCTGACCATTTTAAATTTGTGTCCTCTAGTTATGTTGTTGCCAACTAATGCAAACAGTCCATCAGTATTTACTACTACAGTAAGTACATAAAGCAAGCATGGTAAAAGAGGAGGCATACAACATAATCCAGCAGAGAACCAATCTGAATACAGAAAGTACCGAGGAGATCTAAAAAAGGAAATAAGAGGGGCAAATAGGGAATATGCGAGGCGAATAGGGAATATGCAAATAGATTAGCGGCTGACATAAAAGGGAAACCTAAAGTTTTTTTATAAACGTATAAATAGTAAAAGGGTAGTCAAAGGAAGGGTGGGGCTGATTAGGGATGTAAGGATGGACATTTGCAATCTTCCAATCCTTAGATATGCAGGCAGCGCCAGAGGACTGGAGGATTGCAAATGTTCAAAAAAGGGGAGAGGGATAAACCTGGCAATTGCAGGCCAGTCAACCTAACATCGGTAGTGGAGAAACTTTTAGAGACAATAATCCGGGACAAAATTAATTGGCACTTGCAAACGTATGGGCTAATAAATCAAAGTCAGCACGTATTTGTTAAAGGGAAATCGTGTTTCACTAACTTGATTGAGTTCTTTCATGAAGTAACAAAAAGGGTTGTGTAGTTCATGTGTTTATGGCCTTTCAGAAGACAATCGATAAAGTATCACATAATAGACTTGTTAGCAAAATTAAAGCCCATGGGATTAAAGGGACAGTGGCAGCGTGGATACAAAATTGGCTAAGGGTCAGAAAGCAGAAAGTAATGGTGAACAGTTGTTTTTCAGACTGGAGGGAAGTATACAGTGGTATCCCCCAGGGGTCAGTATTAGGACCACTACTCTTTTTGGAGATATATTAATGGCCTGGACTTCAGTATACAAGATATAATTTCAAAGTTTGCAGATGACACGAGACTCGGAAATGAAGTAAACAATGTGGAGGATAGTAACAGACTGGTGAAATGGACAGATACATGGCAGATGAAATTTAACGCAGGGAAGTGTGAAGTGACACATTTTGGTAGGAAGATTGACGAGAAGCAATATAAACTAAAGGTTACAATTTTAAAGGGGGTGCAGGAACAGAAAGACCTGGGGTGTATGTACACAAATCTTTGAAGGTAGCAGGACAAGTTGAGAAGGCTTTAACAAAAACATATGAGATCCTTGACTTTATTAATAGAGGCGGAGAGCACAAAAGCAAGGAAGTTATGCTAAACCTTTATAAAACACTGGTTAGGCCGCAGCTGGAGTATTATGTTCAATTCTGGGCACCACACTTTAGGAAGGATGTCAAGGTCTTAGAGAAGGTGCAGAAGAGATTTACTCAAAAATTGCCAGGGATGAGGGACTTCAGTTATGTGGAGAGACTGGAGAAGCTGGGGCACAAAGGATCAGCTGAGAAGGATAGCCTTAAGTGAAAAATAGTAAGGTGTTAGATGGGGTCAGACCAAGAGAGATTACAAGAAGGTCTAAGACGGGTTTGCGGTGCATGTGTGTAAACGCACAAAGCATGGTAAACAAGGTTGGTGAGCTGCAGGCACAAATAGCCACATCGGAATACGATGTTGTGGCAATAACAGAGACCTGGCTCAAAAAAGGGTAGGATTGGGTGCTAAATATTCCTGGATATAAGGTAAACAATTTTACAATACCAAGTTATAGTTCAACAATTTTATTTGAAATTCACAAGCTTTTGGAGGCTTCCTCCTTCCTCAAGTGAATGTGGAAATGAAATCCTCGAACCCTTCACATTTATAAATCAATGAACAATACCTGGTGATTACAGATAGTCTTTCCAACTGCCCGTTGCCAAGGCAATCACAGTGTGCAGACAGAGAGGTGTTACCTACAAGGCAACCGAAAATACAAACAACCAAAAAAAAGAGGCATAAACATAGAAACATCCGGAAGGAAAAGAAAGACAGCAAATGACACGTTATATTAAAAACAGATAACATTTGTTCGCTGGTGGGGTTACGTGTAGCGTGACATGAACCCAAGATCCCGGTTGAGGCCGTCCTCATGGGTGCGGAACTTGGCTATCAATTTCTGCTCGACGATTTTGCGTTGTCGTGTGTCTCGAAGGCCGCCTTGGAGTATGCTTACCCGAAGGACGGTGGCTGAATGTCCTTGACTGCTGAAGTGTTCCCCGACTGGGAGGGAACCCTCCTGTCTGGCGATTGTTGCGCGGTGTCCGTTCATCCGTTGTCTGCATGGTCTCGCCAATGTACCATGCTCTGGGGCATCCTTTCCTGCAACGTATGAGGTAGACAACGTTGGCCGAGTCACAGGAGTATGAACCATGCACCTGGTGGGTGGTGTCCTCTCGTGTGATGGTGGTATCTGTGTCGATGATCTGGCATGTCTTGCAGAGGTTACCGTGGCAGGGTTGTGTGGTGTCGTGGACGCTGTTCTCCTGAAAGCTGGGTAATTTGCTGCGAACGATGGTCTGTTTGAGGTTGGGTGGCTGTTTAAAGGCGAGTAGTGGAGGTGTGGGGATGGCCATAGCGAGGTGTTCGTCGTCATTGATGACATGTTGAAGGCTGCGGAGTACATGGCGTAGTTTCTCCGCTCCGGGGAAGTACTGGACGACAAAGGGTACTCTGTTGGTTGCGTCCCGTGTTAGTCTTCTGAGGAGGTCTATGCGATTTTTCGCTGTGGCCCGTCGGAACTGTCGATCGATGAGTCAAGCGTCATATTCCATTCTTACTAGGGCGTCTTTCAGCGTCTGTAGGTGTCCATCGCGTTCCTCCTCGTCTGAGCAGACCCTGTGTATTCGCAGGGCCTGTCCATAGGGGATGGCCTCTTTGACGTGGTTAGGGTGGAAGCTGGAAAAGTGGAGCATCGTGAGGTTGTCTGTGGGCTTGCGGTAGAGTGAGGTGCTGAGGTGCCCGTCTTTGATGGAGATTCGTGTGTCCAAGAAAGAAACTGATTCTGAGGAGTAGTCCATGGTGAGCTTGATGGTGGGATGGAACTTGTTGATGTTATCGTGTAGTCTCTTTAGTGATTCCTCGCCGTGGGTCCATAGAAAGAAAATGTCGTCGATGTATCTGGTGTATAGTGTTGGTTGGAGGTCCTGTGCAGTGAAGAAGTCCTGCTCGAACTTGTGCATGAAAATGAAGAACGGGATCTGACGCTCGACTCATCGATCGACAGTTCCGACAGGCCACAGCGAAAAATCGCATAGACCTCCTCAGAAGACTAACACGGGACGCAACCAACAGAGTACCCTTTGTCGTCCAGTACTTCCCCGGAGCGGAGAAACTACGCCATGTTCTCCGTAGCCTTCAGCATGTCATCAATGACGACGAACACCTCGCTATGGCCATCCCCACACCTCCACTACTCGCCTTTAAACAGCCACCCAACCTCAAACAGACCATCGTTCGCAGCAAATTACCCAGCTTTCAGGAGAACAGCGTCCACGACACCACACAACCCTGCCACGGTAACCTCTGCAAGACATGCCAGATCATCGACACAGATACCACCATCACACGAGAGGACACCACCCACCAGGTGCATGGTTCATACTCCTGTGACTCGGCCAACGTTGTCTACCTCATACGATGCAGGAAAGGATGCCCCGGAGCATGGTACATTGGCGAGACCATGCAGACGCTGCGACAACGGATGAACGGGCACCGCGCAACAATCGCCAGACAGGAGGGTTCCCTCCCAGTCGGGGAACACTTCAGCAGTCAAGGACATTCAGCCACCGACCTTCGGGTAAGCGTACTCCAAGGCGGCCTTCGAGACACACGACAACGCAAAATCGTCGAGCAGAAATTGATAGCCAAGTTCCGCACCCATGAGGACGGCCTCAACCGGGATCTTGGATTCATGTCACGCTACACGTAACCCCACCAGCGAACAAATGTTATATGTTTTTAATATAATGGGTCATTTGCTGTCTTTCTCTTCCTTCCGGATGTTTCTATGTTTCTGCCTCTCTCTCTCTTTTTTTTTGGGTGTTTGTATATTCGGTTGCCTTGTAGGTAACACCTCTCTGTCTGCACACTGTGATTGCCTTGGCAACGGGCAGTTGGAAAGACTATCTGTAATCACCAGCTTTGTTCTGTGATTTATAAATGCGAAGGGTTCGAGGATTTCATTTCCACATTCACCTGAGGAAGGAGGAAGCCTCCAAAAGCTTGTGAATTTCAAATAAAATTGTTGGACTATAACTTGGTATTGTAAAATTGTTTACAATTGTCAACCCCAGTCCATCACCGGCATCTCCACATCATGGATATAAGGTGTTCAGGAAAGATAGGGAAGGAAAGATAGGAAGGGGGGTGGCAGTATTGATTAGGGAGAATATTGCAGTGCTGTAGAGAGAGAATGTCCTGGAGGGGTCAACAAAAGAATCTATTTAGCTAGAGTTAAGGAACAATAGAGGTGCCATTACACTACAGGGAGTATTCTATAGGCCACCATCTAGTGGGAAGGAAATAGAGGAGCAAATTTGCAGGGAAATTACAAAGATGTGAAAAAGCTATAGAGTAGTGATAACAGGGGATTTCAACAATCCTAATATAGACTGGGTTAGTAATAATATAAGGGGCAAAGAGGGGAAGGAATTTTTGAAATGTGTTCAGGTTAACTTTCTCGACCAGTACATTTCCGGCCTAACGAGGAAGGACGCTTTGCTCGATCTGGTTCTAGGGAATGAGACGGGCCAAGTGGAACAAGTGTCAGTGGGAGAGCATTTAGGGAGCAGGTTTAGAATAGCTATGGAAAAGGACGTGGACCACTCTAAAGTAAAAATACTCAATTGGAGGAGGGCCAATTTCAGTGGGATGAGAACAGATCTGGCCCGGGCAAGCAAAACTGCAATTGAACAGTGGGCGGCTTTTAAAGAGATGATTCGAGTACAGACAAGGTACATTCCAAGGAGGGAGAAAGGTAGGGCAACTAAAGCCAGAGCTCCCTGGATGACAAAGGAGATAGAGAATAAGATGAAGTGGAAAAAAGGGGCATATGACAGGTGTCAGGTTGATAACACAAGTGAGAACCAGGCAGAATATAGAAAGTTCAGAGGGGAAGTGAAAAAGGAAATAAGAGGGGCAAAGAGAGAGTATGAGACTAGACTAGCGACCAACATAAAAGGGAATCCAAAAGTCTTCTGCAGACATGTTAAAAGTAAACGGGTAGTAAGAGGAGGGGTGGGGCCGATTAGGGACCATAAAGGGGATCTGCTCATGGATGCAGTGAGCATGCCTGAGGTATTAAATGAGTACTTTGCATCAGTCTTTACCAAGGAAGAAGATGCTGCCAGACTCTTGGTAAAGGAAGATATAGTTAAGATACCAGATGGACTTAAAATTGAAAAAGAGGAGGTACTAGAAAGGCTAGTTGTACTTAAAATAGATAAGTCGCCTGGTCTGGATGGGATGCACCCTAGGACGCTGAGGGAAGTAAGGGTGGAAATTGTGGAAGTACTGGCCACAATCTTCCAGACATCCTTAGATACGGGAGTGGTGCCAGAGGACTGGAGAATTGCAAATGTTACACCCTTGTTCAAAAAAGGGTATAAAGATAAACCCAGCAACTATAGGCCAGTCAGTTTAACCTCGGTGGTGGGGAAACTATTGGAAACGATAATCCAAGACAGAATTAACAGTCACTTGGACGAGTGTGGAATGATTAGGGAAAGCCAGCACGGATTTGTTAAAGGCAAATTGTGTTTAACCAACTTAATCGAGTTTTTTGATGAAGTAACAGAGAGGGTAGATGAAGGCAATGCAGTTGATGTGGTGTATATGGATTTTCAAAAAGCGTTTGATAAAGTGCCACATGTTAGGCTTGATATTAAGATTGCGGCCCATGGAATAAAGTGGGCAATAGCAACATGGATACAGAATTGGCTAAATGACAGGAAACAGAGAGTAGTGATGAATGGTTGTTTTTCGGACTGGAGGGAAATGTACCGTGGTGTTCCCCATGGGTCGGTGCTGGGTCCACTGCTTTTCTTGATATATATTAATGACTTGGGCTTGGGAGTACAGGGCACAATTTCAAAATTTGCGGATGACACAAAACTTGGAAGTGTAGTGAACAGTGAGGAGGATAGCGATAGATTTCAAGAGGATATGAGATGGGTGAGATCCTGAATGAATATTTCACATCGGTATTTACGGTTGAGAAAGGCATGGATGTTAGGGAACTTGGGGAAATAAATAGTGATGTCTTGAGGAGTGTACATATTACAGAGAGGGAGGTGCTGGAAGTCTTAACGCGCATCAAGGTAGATAAATCTCCGGGACCTGATGAAATGTATCCCAGGACGTTATGGGAGGTTAGGGAGGAAATTGCGGGTCCCCTAGCAGAGATATTTGAATCATCCACCGCTGCAGGTGAGGTGCCTGAAGATTGGAGGGTAGCAAATGTTGTGCCTTTGTTTAAGAAGGGCGGCAGGGAAAAGCCTGGGAACTACAGACCAGTGAGCCTGACATCTGTAGTGGGTAAGTTGTTAGAGGGTATTCTGAGGGACAGGATCTACAGGCATTTGGAGAGGCAGGGACTAATTAGGAACAGTCAGCATGGTTTTGTGAGAGGAAAATCATGTCTCACGAATTTGATTGAATTTTTTTAAAGGGGTAACCAAGAAGATAGATGAGGGCTGTGCAGTCGACGTGGTCTACATGGACTTCAGCAAAGCCTTTGACAAGGTACCGCATGGTAGGTTGTTACATAAGGTTAAATCTCATGGGATCCAAGGTGAGGTAGCCAACTGGATACAAAATTGGCTTGACGACAGAAGACAGAGGGTGGTTGTAGAGGGTTGTTTTTCAAACTGGATGCCTGTGTCCAGCGGTGTGCCTCAGGGATCGGTGCTGGGTCCGCTGTTATTTGTTATTTATATTAATGATTTGGATGAGAATTTAGGAGGCATGGTTAGTAAGTTTGCAGATGACACCAAGATTGGTGGCATTGTGGACAGTGAAGAAGGTTATCTAGGATTGCAACGGGATCTTGATAAATTGGGCCAGTGGGCCGATGAATGGCAGATGGAGTTTAATTTAGATAAATGTGAGGTGATGCATTTTGGTAGATCGAATCGGGCCAGGACCTACTCCGTTAATGGTAGGGCGTTGGGGAGAGTTATAGAACAAAGAGATCTGGGAGTACAGATTCATAGCTCCTTGAAAGTGGAGTCACAGGTGGATAGGGTGGTGAAGAAGGCATTCAGCATGCTTGGTTTCATTGGTCAGAACATTGAATGCAGGAGTTGGGATATCTTGTTGAAGTTGCACAGGGCATTGGTGAGGCCACACTTGGAGTACTGTGTACAGTTCTGGTCACCCTATTATAGAAAGGATATTATTAAACTAGAAAGAGTGCAGAAAAGATTTACTAGGATGCTACCGGGACTTGATGGTTTGACTTATAGGGAGAGGTTAGACAGACTGGGACTTTTTTCCCTGGAAAGTAGGAGGTTAAGGGGTGATCTTATAGAAGTCTATAAAATAATGAGGGGCATAGATAAGGTCGATAGTCAAAATCTTTTCCCAAAGGTAGGGGAGTCTTTTACGAGGGGGCACAGATTTAAGGTGAGAGGGGAGAGATGCAAAAGGGTCCAGAGGGGCAATTTTTTCACTCAAAGGGTGGTGAGTGTCTGGAACGAGCTGCCAGAGGCAGTAGTAGAGGCGGGTACAATTTTGTCTTTTAAAAAGCATTTGGACAGTTACATGGGTAAGATGGGTATAGAGGGATATGGGCCAAGTGCAGGCAATTGGGACTAGCTTAGTGGTATAAACTGGGCGACATGGACATGTTGGGCCGAAGGGCCTGTTTCCATGTTGTAACTTCTATGATTCTATATAGACAGGCTGGTGGCCTGGGCGGACATGTGGCAGATGAAGCTTAAGACAGAAAAATGCAAGGTGATGCATTTCGGTAGGAAAAATGAGGTGAGACAATATAAACTAGAGGGCACAATTCTAAAAGGGGTGAAAGAACTGAGGGATCTGGGGGTGTATGTTGAAGGTGGCAGGGCAGGTTGAGAAAGCGGTTAAAAAAGCATACGGGGTCCGGGGCTTCATAAATAGAGGCATAGAGTACAAAAGCAAGAAAGTCATGATCAACCTTTACAAGGTCCGGCTACAACCGGAGTATTGTGTCCAGTTCTGGGCACCGCGCTTTAGGAAGCATATGAAGGCCTTGGAGAGGGTGTAGAGGAGATTTACTAGAATGATTCCAGGGATCAGGGACTTAGATTACATGGATAGACTGGAGAGGCTGGGATTGTTCTCCTTGGAACAGAGAAGCATCAGAGGAGATTTGATAGAGGTGTTCAAAATCATGAATGGTCTGGACAGAGTGGTTAGAGAGAAACTGTTCCCACTGGCGGACAGGTCAAGAACTAGAGGGCATAAATTTAAGGTGATTGGCAAAAGAACCAAAGGTGACATGAGGAAAAACTTTTTTACACAGCGAGCGGTTCGGATCTGGAATGCACTGCCCGAGGGGGTGGTGGAGGCAGATTCAATCATGGCCTTCAAAAGGGAACTGGATATGTACTTGAAATGAAAAAATATACAGGGCTATGGGGATAGGGCGGGGCAGTGGAACTAGCTAGATTGCTCATGCAATCGATGGGCCGAATGGACTCCTTCCATGCTGTAACCTTTTATGATTCTATGATTCTAAGCTGGGTCTCCTTGTTCTCCTTAGAACAGAGACGGTCAAGGGGAGATTTGATAGGTGTTCAAAATCATGAACGGTTTTAATAAAGTAATTGAGAAACTGTTTCCAGTGGCAGAAGTGTCGGAAACCAGAGGACACAGATTTAAGGTGATCAGCGAGAACCAGAGGCGACATGAGGAAACATTTTTTTTTACGTAGCAAGTTGTAATGATCTGGAATGTACTGCGTGAAAGGGTGGTGGAAGCAGATTCAATAATAACTTTCAAAAGGGAATTAGATAAATACCTGAAAGGAAAAAATTTACAGGAGTATGGGGAAAGGGCAGGGGATTGGGACTAATTGAATAGCTCTCTCAAAGAGCCGGCACAGACACAATGGGCTGATTTTCCTCCTCCTATCCTGTACCTATGATATGATGATGTTATAAAGCGGGAGTGGCGAGAGAGGAAACCCAGAACATAAAGCGGGAACGAAATTTTAAAAAATCGAAAAGTGACATCACAAAGGAGCCTTGAGGATAAGTCAGTGTAAATATTTAGTTTCACTGGTCAGGGTGAGGAGTGCGGTTGAGCACTTGGTACGGAGTGGTTCAATATTGTTTTGTCTGGTTCGATACTGTTTCCCACTAAGTGGAATCTTGAGAATTTTGTGAGAGTGGGACTCTGGTAAAGTAGTGGGTGAATTGAAATTAAAATTTCGTTTAAAATTTAACTTCAAACTTTAAAAGAAACTGCAAGTTAGTTAATGGTTAACAGAAACTGCAAGTCAGTGGCAGTTAACTGTTAACTGTCAATTAGCAGTTGTAACTGGTGTTCTCAAAAGGTGTATAAAGTTGAAGGTCATCTGTTGAAGCTGAAGCACTGAGTGGGCATCACAGTCAGAGTGGATCATGAACCGAGTGGAAACTTAAGAGTTTGGTGAGAGTGGGAATTAGATGTCAAGGGGGAAGGAGGTGCTAAAATTTTTTTTTAAATGTGGGATAAAAAAGCAAGTAATTATTTATCAATAAATATAGACTTAAGATATAGCAGAGCAGGTTGCGTGTGGGAGTTTACAGACATCGAGAATGTCCTGAGTGAACACAGCTGCAGCAGATGTCTCCGCCTGGAATCTCTCCAGCTCAGAATCATTGAGCTGAAGTGAGAGTTGGAGACATTCCAACACATAAGGGAGGGGAGGAGTATCTGGACAGTTTGCTCCAAACTTCGGTCACACTTTGCAGAGAGGTACAGGATCAGAACAATAGCGTACAAAGTAAAGGGAACTCAGGTCAGGTAAAGAACGAGAATCCGGAGAAACTGATCCTATCCAACAGGTACAATGTACTTGCTACCTGTGAGGATAAGGATAAAGACTATAGGAAGCGCAGCTAGAATGCTGACCAGTGCACCCTGGAGCAGGAGACTGTCCAAAGAGAAGCGTGATGTGGCAGTTGTTAGGGATTCAATAATTAATGGGACAAATGGCATCTTTGTAAGCAGGATGGAGAGTCCCATATCATATGTTGCCGACCTGGTGCCGGGGTGAAGGACATCTCGAACTGGCTTAAAAGAATATATAAGAGGGAGGGAGAGGATCCAGTTGTTGTGGTCCATGTTGGAACTAACAACATAGGAAACAGCAGGCAAGAGGTCTTGTTCAGAGAGTACCAGGAGCTAGGAGCTAAATTTTAAAAAAAGGGCCTCAAGGGTTATAATCTCTGGATTATTACCCAAGCCACGTGAACACGTGGCTGAAGGAGTGGTGTGGGAAAGAGGGGTTGCATTTCATGGGACACTAACACCAGTACTGGGACAGGAAGGAACTGTACCATTCGGACGGGCTCCACTTGAAACAGCTAGGACCAGGGTCCTAGCGGAAAGGATAAATAGGGCAGTCACAAGGACTTTAAACTAGTAAATGGCTGGGGGGGGTGGAGGGGGCAGGGGGGCCCCTCAGGTGTAAACAGTAGTATAAATAATAATTCTAAAACAAACAAAAAGGAAGAGAGTAGTGATAGTTAGAAATAATGCTGTAGGCACTACGGATAAAGGGGAAACTAAAAGATATAAAATAATTAAATTAGGAGACAGAAATAAGAAATGTATGAGAAAAACATTGGAGCAGAAGGACAGGTTAGGGTGTGTGGCCCAAATAAGCATTCTTTATACAAACACACGGAGTGTAAGGAACAAATTGAAAGAATTGCAGGCACAAATTCAACTTAGAGAGTACGATATTTCTGAGACATGGCTGCAAGACAGTCAGGACCGGGAACTAATTGTATCAGGTTATAAGGTCTATCGGAAGGATAGGAAAACTGGTAGAGGGGAAGGAGCAGCCTTAGTGATTAAGGATGAAACTACTTCAATGATGAGAGGATATAACGAGAGGCAAACAGGCAGCGGTGACTTTATGGGTGGAATTAAGAAATTAAGACGGTAGTGGGAGTTGTCTATAGGTCCCCTGGTAGCAGCTGTGAATGGCAGAATGTATAATTGCAGAGATTAGACAAGCATTTAGCAACAGCAGCATGGTTTTAATGGGGGATTTTAAATTTCATAAAGATTCGGATAAGCAGACATGCTCATGTCAGAAAGGTAGCAAATTTCGTTAAACATAGAAAATAGGAGCAAGAGTAGGCCATTCAGCCCTTCAAGCCTGTTCCCCCATCCAATATGATCATGGCTGATCCTCTATCTCAATACAATATTCTCACTCTCTCCCCACACTCCTCGACGCCTTCTGTGTCTAGAAATCTATCTAGCTCCATCTTAAACATATTCAGTGACTTGGCAGAGAATTCCAAAGATTCACCACCCTCTGAATGAAGAAATTTCTCCTCATCTCAGTCTTCAGTGTCCTACCCCTTATCCGGAGACTGTGACCCCTCGTTCTGGACCCCCCAGCCAGGGGAAACATCCTCCCTGCATCCAGTCTGTCTAGCCCTGTCAGAATTTTATGTTTCAAGGAGATCCCCTCTCATTCTTCTAAACTCAAGTGAATACAGGCCGAGTCGACCCAATCTCCCCTCATACAACAGTCCTGCCATCCCAGGAATCAGTTTGGTGAACCTTCGTTGCACTCCCTCTAAGGCAAGTATATCCTTTCTGAGGTAAGGAGACCAAAACTGCACACAATACTGCAGGTGTGGTCTCACCAAGGCCCTGTATAACTGCAGTAAGACATCCTTGCTCCTCTACTCAAATCCTCTTGCAATGAAGGCCAACATACCATTTGCCTTCCTAACTACTTGCTGCACCTGTATGTTTGCTTTCAGTGACTAGTGTACAAGGACACCCAGGTCCCTTTGTACATCAACATTTCCTAATCTATCACCATTTAAATAATACTCTGCCTTTCTGTTTTTCCTTCCAAAGTGGATAACTTCACATTTATCCACAATATTCTGCATCTGCCATGTATTTGCCCACTCACTCAACTTGTCTAAATCGCCTTGAAGCCTCTTTGCATCCTCCTCACAACTCACAATCCCACCTAGTTTTGTGTCGTCATTTATTCCTGCTCTCTGTTTCCTGTCTGTTAACCAATTTTCAATCCATACCAGTATATTACCCCCAATCCCACATGCTTTAATTTTGCACACTAACCTCTTATGTGGGACTTTATCAAAGGTCTTCTGAAAATCCAAATACACCATATCCATTGGTTCTCCCTCACCTATTCTACGAGTTACATCCTCAAAAAACTCCAGTTGGTTTTTTTATTATTCGTTCATGGGATGTGGGCGTCGCTGGCAAGACCAGCATTTATTGCCCATCCCTAATTGCTCTTGAGAAGGTGGTGGTGAGCCGCCGTCTTGAACCGCTGCAGTCCGTGTGGTGAAGGTTCTCCCACAGTGCTGTTAGGAAGGGAGTTCCAGGATTTTAACCCAGCGACAATGAAGGAACAGCGATATATTTCCAAGTCGGGATGGTGTGTGATTTGGAGGGGAATGTGCAGCCATGTGCTTGCTGCTCTTGTCCTTCTAGGTGGTAGAGGTCGCGGGTTTGGGAGGTGCTGTCGAAGAAGCCTTGGCGAGTTGCTGCAGTGCATCCTGTGGGTGGTACACACTGCAGCCACAGTGCGCCGGTGGTGAAGGGAGTGAACGTTTAGGGTGGTGGATGGGGTACAATCAAGTGGGCTGCTTTGTCCTGGATGGTGTCGAGCTTCTTAAGTGTTGTTGGAGCTGCACTCATCCAGGCAAGTGGAGAGTCTTCCATCACACTCCTGACTTGTGCCTTGGCTTTGGGGAGTCAGGCGGTGAGTCATTCGCCGCAAAATACCCAGCCTCTGACCTGCTCTTGTAGCCACAGTATTTATATGGCTGGTCCAGTTAAATTTCTGGTCAATGGTGACCCCCAGGATGTTGATGGTGGGGAATTCGGCGATGGTAATGCCGTTGAATGTCAAGGGGAGGTGGTTAGACTCTCTCTTGTTGGAGATGGTCATTGCCTGGCACTTGACTGGCGCGAATTTTACTTGCCACTTATCAGCCCAAGCCTGGATGTTCTCCAGGTCTTGCGGCATGCAGGCTCGGACTGCTTCATTATTTGAGGGGTTGCGAATGGAACGGAACGGAACACTGTGCAATCAACAGCGAACATCCCCATTTCTGACCTTATGATGGAGGGAAGGTCATTAATGAAGCAGCTGAAGATGGTTGGGCCGAGGACACTGCCCTGAGGAACTCCAGCTGCAATATCCTGGGGCTGACATGATTGGCCTCCAACAACCACTACCATCTTCCTTTGTGCTCGGTATGACTCCAGCCAGGGAGAGTTTTCCCCCTGATTCCCACTGACTTCAATTTAACTAGGCTCCTTGGTGCCACACTCGGTCAAATGCTGCCTTGATGTCAAGGGCAGTCACTCTCACCTCACTTCTGGAATTCAGCTCTTTTGTCCATGTTTGGACCAAGGCTGTAATGAGGTCTGGAGCCGAGTGGTCCTGGCGGAACCCAAACTGAGCATCGGTGAGTAGGTTATTGGTGAGTAAGTGCCACTTGATAACACTGTCGACGACACCATCCATCACTTTGCTGATGATTGAGAGTAGACTGATGGGGCAGTAATTGGCTGGATTGGATTGGTCCTGCTTTTTGTGGACAGGACATACCTGGGCAATTTTCCACATTGTCAGGTAGATGCCAGTCTTGTCGCTGTACTGGAACAGCTTGGCTAGAGGCGCAGCTAGTTCTGGAGCACAAGTCTTCAGCACTACAGCTGGGATGTTGTCGGGGCCCATCGTCTTTACTGTATCCAGTGCACTCAGCAGTTTCTTGATATCACGTCGAGTGAATCGAATTGACTGCAGACTGGCTTCTGTGATGGTGGGGATATCGGGAGGAGGCTGAGATGGATCATCCACTCGGCGCTTCTGGTTGAAGATGGTTGCAAACGCTTCAGCCTTGTCTTTTGCACTCACATGCTGGACTCCACCATCATTGAGGATGGGGATGGTTACAGAGCCTCCTCCTCCCGTTAGTTGTTTAATTGTCCACCACCATTCACGACTGGATATGCAGGACTACAGAGCTTTGATCTGATCCGTTGGTTCTGGAATCGCTTAGCTCTATCTGTAGCATGTTGCTACCACTGTTTAGCATGCATGTAGTCCTGAGTTGTAGCTTCACCAGGTTGGCACCTCATTTTTAGGTACGCCTGGTGCTGCTCCTGGCATGCTCTTCTGCACTCCTCATTGAACCAGGGTGATCCCCTGGCTTGTTGATAATATGCCGGGCCATGAGGTTACAGATTGTGCTGGAATACAATTCTGCTGCTGCTGATGGCCCACAGCACCTCATGGATGCCCAGTTTTGAGCTGCCAGATCTGTTCTCAATCTATCCCATTTAGCACAGTGGTAGTGCCACACAACACGTTGGATGGTATCCTCAGTGTGAAGACGGGACTTGGTCTCCACGAGGACTGTGCAGTGGTCACTCCTACCAATACTGTCATGGACAGATGCATTTGCGACAGGTAGATTGTTGAGGACTAGGTCAAGTAAGTATTTCCCTCGTGTTGGTTCGCTCACCACCTGCCGCAGTCCCAGTCTGGCAGCTGTGTCCTTCAGGACTCGGCCAGTCATGGTGCTACCGAGCCACGCTTGGTGATGGACATTGAAGTCCCCCACCCAGAGTACATTCTGTGCCCTTGCTACCCTCAGTGCTTCCTCCAAGTGGTGTTCAACATGGAGGAGGACTGATTGATCAGCTGAGAGAGGGCGGTTGGTGGTAATCAGCAGGAGGTTTCCTTGTCCATGTTTGACCTGATGAGATTTCATGGGGTCTGGAGTCAATGTTGAGGACTCCCAGGACCACTCCTTCCTGACTGTGTACCACTGTACCGGCACCTCTGGTCGGTCTGTCCTGCCGGTGGGACAGGACATACCCAGGGATGTTGATGGAAGAAGGTTGTCAAACATGATTTCCCTTTCGTAAATCCATGTTGACTTTGTCTAATCCTGTTGTTATTTTCTAAGTGTCCTGTTATCACATTCTTTATAATAGACTATCGCATTTTCCCTACTACTGATGTTATGCTAACCGGTCTGTAGTTTCCTGTTTTCTCTTTCCCTCCTTTTTTAAATAGTTGGGTTACATTTGCCACCCTCCAATCTGCAGGAACTGTTCCATAATCTGTAGTATTTTGGAAAATGACAACTAACGCATCCACTATTTCCATGGCTACCTCTTTTAGTTCTCTGGGATGCAGATTATCAGGCCCTGGGGATTTATCAGCTTTCAGTCCCATTAATTTCTCCAGCACTATTTTTTTTACTGATACTAATTTCCTTTAATTCCTCCTTCTCACTAGTCCCTTGGTTCCCTAGCATTTCTGGGAAGTTATTCGTATCCTCTTCCAAAGAATTTGTTTAATTGCTCTGCCATTTCCTTGTTCCCCATTATCAATTCTCCCATTTCTGACTGTAAGGGCCATACTTGTAGAAGCTTTTACAGTGTGTTCAGCTTTTAGTGTGTTCAGGACAGCTTTCTGCAACAATGTGTCCTAGAACCAACAAGGGAGCAGGCCATATTAGATTTAATAATGAGTAATGAGCCAGATTTAGTTAACAGGCTAAGGGCATGTGAACATTTATCTAATAGCGATCGCATTCAACGAAGGAAGAAACCTGTAGCAGCTACTAAGATTTTAAACTTAGATAAGGTCAACTTTAACGGGATGAGACAGAGACTGTCCACAATAAACTGGGCAAATCTGTTAATGGGTAAAAGATGGTCAGTGGGAGGTGTTCCAAAAAGAATTCAACGTGATACAGAACCAGTTTATACCCCTAAAGGGCAAGAGCTCTACTTGCCAAAAAAACAGCCATGGATGACAACAGAGGTAAGGGACAACATAAAACTAAAAGAAAAAGCATACAAAAATGTAAAAAATAGCACAGATTCTGGCAACTGGGAGAGATACAAAGAACAGCATAGGGTGACAAAACAAACAGTAAGAGTACTAAAAGGGAGTATGAAAAGAAACTTGCAAGGGATATCAAAATCAACACAAAAATTTTTACAATTATATTAGTAAAAAGAGGGTGGTCAAGAGCAATGAGGGCCCCTTAAAAACTGAAAATGGTGATACTGTAAATGAAAATAAGGAAATGGCAGACATGTTAAATAATTACTTTGCATCAGTACTTACAGTAGAGGGAGAGGATAGCATGCCAAGGAAACTAATTTTGAATCAGGGATGGGGACTCACCATAATTAACATAAGCAAATTAACAGTAATTAAGAAAATAATGGCACTAAAGAGTGACAAATCCCGAGGAACAGATAGTTTCCATCTCAGGATTTTAAAGGAAGTAGGTGAGAACATTGCACCTTAAGGATATATTGGCCTTGGAAGGAGTGCAGCGCAGATTTACTAGAATGATACCTGGACTCCAAGGGTTAATTTACGAGGAGAGATTACACAAACTAGGGTTATATTCCCCGGAATTTAGAAGATTAAGGGGTGATTTGATTGAAGTTTTCAACATATTAAGGGGAACTGATAGGGTAAATAGAGAGAATCTTTTTCTGCTGGTTGGGGAGTCTAGGACATAGCCTAAAACTTAGAGCCAGGACTTTCAAGAGTGAAGTTAAGAAACACTTCTACACACAAAGGGTGGTAGAAGTTTGGAACGCTCTTCCGCAAACAGCAGTTGATGCTAGCTCAACAAGGGTATTAAGGGATATGGGGGTAAGGCAGGTATGTGGAGTTGGGTCACAGATCAACCACGATCTCATTGAATGGCGGAACAGGCTTGAAGGGCTAAATGGCCTACTCCTGTTCCTATGTTTAGTGGTTCGACACTGATTTTAACGGTTCATTACTGTTTTTAGTGATTAGTGTGTTAGTGTTAGCTAAACAGTTAAATAGCCTTAAAGCAAGGAAGATGCTGCCAAATGCACAGTAATAGAAGAGGTAGTTGAGATACTGGATGGGCTAAAAATTGAAAAAGAGGTGGTACTAGAAAGGCTGACTGTACTTAAAGTAGATAAATCACCCGGTCCGGATGGGATGCATCCTAGGTCGCTGAGGGAAGTGAGGGTGGAAATTGCGGAGGTACTGTCCATAATCTTCCAATCATCCTTAGATACGGGGGTGTTGCCAGAGGACTAGAGAATTGCAAATGTTACACCCTTGTTCAAAAGAAGTGTATGGATAAACCCAGCAACTACAGGCCAGTCCGTTTAACCTCAGTGGTGGGGAAACTTTTAGAAACGATAATCCGGGACAAAATTAACAGTCACTTGGACAAGCGGAGATGAATTAAGGAAAGCCAGCACAGATTTGTAAAAGGCAAATCGTGTTTAACTAACCTGATAAGAGTTTTTTGATGAGGTAACAGAGAGGGTTGATGAGGGCAATGCAGTTGATATGGAGTATATGGACTTTCAAAAGATATTTGATAAAGTGCCACATAACAGACTTGTCATCAAAACTGAAGCCCATGGAATAAAGGGGGAGTGGCAGCATGGATATGAAACTGGCTAACTGACAGGAAACAGAGAGTAGTGGTGAACGGTTGTTTTTCAGACTGGAAGGAAGTGTACAGTGGTGTTCCCCAGGGGTCAGTACGAGGACTACTGCTTTTTTTGATATATATTAATGACTTGGACTTGGGCAGGAGAAGCGGCTGAGAGGAGCACATAAAGAGCGGGAGAAGCGGCTGAGAGGAGACATAAAGCGCGGGAGAAGCGGCTGAGAGGAGCACATAAAGAGCGGGAGAAGCGGCTGAGAGGTGCACATAAAGAGCGGGAGAAGCGGCTGAGAGGAGCACATAAAGAGCGGGAGAAGCGGCTGAGAGGAGCACATAAAGAGCGGGAGAAGCGGCTGAGAGGAGCACATAAAGAGCGGGAGAAGCGGCTGAGAGGAGCACAGAAAGAGCGGGAGAAGCGGCTGAGAGGAGCACATAAAGAGCGGGAGAAGCGGCTGAGAGGAGCACATAAAGAGCGGGACCGACACTCTGAGACCAGCGGCAGAGCTCGGGGTGACGTCACCAGTCAGAAAGTGATGCGGCACAGGGGAGGCAGCTGATTGGTGAGTAGGTTCAGGTGAGTATTTCTACCATTTTACTGTAAGTAAAGTAATAAGAAAGGGAAGATCTGCAGGTTTTATAGCAGATAGTGTTTTTTTTAGTGAACCTAGGTCCCTAGTATAGTTAACATTTTCTAATTTCAACGTAATTTAAAAGGGGCAACTAAGCTAAGGCAAGTCATGGCAGCAGACCTCCTGCAAGATGTGGGAAGTCATGGACACTACCAGTGTCCCTGCCGACCATGTGTGCAGGAAGTGTGTCCACCTGCAGCTACTGACCGATCGTACCTCGGAGCTGGAGCTGCGGGTGGATTCACTGTGGAGCATCCGCGATGCGGAGAAACTCGTGGATAGCACGTTTAGCGAGTTGGTCACACCGCAGGTAAAGGGTGTACAGGCAGGAAGTGAATGGGTGACCACCAGGCAGAGTAAGAGGTGCAGGCAGGTAGTGCAGGGGTCCCCTGTGGCCATCCCCCTCTCAAACAGGTATACCGTTTTGGATACTGTTGGGGGAGATGGCTCACCAGGGGAAGGTGACAGCGGCCAGGTTCATGGCATCGTGGCTGGCTCTGCTGCACAAGAGGGCAGGAAAAAGAGTGGCAGAGCTATAGTGATAGGGGACTCGACTGTAAGGGGAATAGACAGGCGTTTCTGCGGACGCAACCGAGACTCCAGGATGGTATGTTGCCTCCCTGATGCAAGGGTCAAGGATGTCTCGGAGCGGCTGCAGGACATTCTGGAGGGGGAGGGTGAACAGCCAGTTGTCTTGGTGCATATAGGTACCAACGATATAGGTAAAAAACGGGATGAGGTCCTACAAGCTGAATTTAGGGAGTTAGGAGTTAAACTAAAAAGTAGGACCTCAAAGGTAGTAATCTCAGGATTGCTACCAGTGCCACGGGCTAGTCAGAGTAGGAATGACAGGATAGCTAGGATGAATACGTGGCTTCAGAGATGGTGCAAGAGGGAGGGATTCAAATTCCTGGGCCATTGGAACCGGTTCTGGGGGAGGTGGGACCAGTACAAATTGGACGGTCTGCATCTGGGCAGGACTGGAACCAATGTCCTAGGGGGAGTGTTTGCTAGTGCAGTTGGGGAGGGTTTAAACTAATGTGGCAGGGGGATGGGAACCGATGCAGGAAGTCAGTGGGAAGTAAAGTGGTGACAGAAACAAAAGGCAGTAAGGGAGAGTACACAAAACATGACCGGACAGATGGTCTGAGAAAGCAGGGCAAAGACGAAGGGAAGTCTGGATTAAACTGCATTTATTTCAATGCAAGAAGTCTGATGGGCAAGGTAGATGAACTCAGGGCATGGATGGGTACATGGGACTGGGATGTTATAGCTATTACTGAAACATGGCTAAGGGAGGGGCAGGACTGGCAGCTCAATGTTCCAGGGTACAGATGCTATAGGAAAGATAGAGCAGGAGGTAAGAGAGGAGGGGGAGTTGCGTTCTTGATTAGGGAGAACATCGTGGCAGTAGTGAGTGGAGATATATCTGAGGGTTCGCCCACGGAGTCTATATGGGTAGAACTGAAAAATAAGAAGGGAGAGATCACTTTGATAGGATTGTACTACAGACCCCCAAATAGTCAACGGGAAATTGAGGAGCAAATATGTAAGGAGATTACAGACAGCTGCAAGAAAAATAGGGTGGTAATAGTAGGGGACTTTAACTTTCCCAACATTGACTGGGACAGCCATAGCATTAGGGGCTTGGATGGAGAGAAATTTGTTGAGTGTATTCAGGAGGAATTTCTCATTCAGTACGTGGATGGCCCGACTAGAGAGGGGGCAAAACTTGACCTCCTCTTGGGAAATAAGGAAGGGCAAGTGACAGAAGTGTTCGTGAGGGATCACTTTGGGACCAGTGATTATAATTCCATTAGTTTTAAGATAGCTATGGAGAATGATAGGTCTGGCCCAAAAGTTAAAATTCTAAATTGGGGAAAGGCCAATTTTGATGGTATTCGACAGGAACTTTCAGAAGTTGATTGGGAGAGTCTGTTGGCAGGCAAAGGGACGTCTGGTAAGTGGGAGGCTTTCAAAAGTGTGTTAACCAGGGTTCAGGGTAAGCACATTCCTTATAAAGTGAAGGGCAAGGCTGGTAGAAGTAGGGAACCTTGGATGACTCGGGAGATTGAGGCCCTAGTCAAAAAGAAGAAGGAGGCATATGACATGCATAGGCAGCTGGGATCAAGTGGATCCCTTGAAGAGTATAGAGATTGCCGGAGTAGAGTTAAGAGAGAAATCAGGAGGGCCAAAAGGGGACATGAGATTGCTTTGGCAGATAAGGCAAAGGAGAATCCAAAGAGCTTCGACAAATACATAAAGGGCAAAAGAGTAATTAGGGAGAGAGTAGGGCCTCTTAAGGATCAACAAGGTCATGTATGTGCGGAACCACAAGAGATGGGTGAGATCCTGAATGAATATTTCACATCGATATTTACGGTTGAGAAAGGCATGGATGTTAGGGAACTTGGGGAAATAAAGAGTGATATCTTGAGGAGTGTACATATTACAGAGAAGGAGGTGCTGGAAGTCTTAACACGCATCAAGGTAGATAAATCTCCGGGACCTGATGAAATGTATCCCAGGAGGTTGGGGAGGAAATTGCGGGTCCCCTAGCAGAGATATTTGAATCATCGACAGCTACAGGTGAGGTGCCTGAAGATTGGAGGGTAGCAAATGTTGTGACTTTGTTTAAGAAGGGCGGCAGGGAAAAGCCTGGGAACTACAGACCGGTGAGCCTGACATCTGTAGTGGGTAAGTTGTTCGAGGGTATTCTGAGAGACAGGATCTACAGGCATTTGGAGAGGCAGGGACTGATTAGGAACAGTCAGCATGGTTTTGTGAGTGGAAAATCATGTCTCACGAATTTGATTGAGTTTTTTGAAGGGGTAACCAAGAAGATAGATGAGGGCTGTGCAGTCGACGTGGTCTACATGGACTTTAGCAAAGTCTTTGACAAGGTACCGCATGGTAGGTTGTTACATAAGGTTAAATCTCACGGGATCCAAGGTGAGGTAGCCAATTGGATACAAAATTGGATTGACGGCAGAAGACAGAGGGTGGTTGTGGAGGGTTGTTTTTCAAACTGGAGGCCTGTGACCAGCGGTGTGCCTCAGGGATCGGTGCTGGGTCCGCTGTTATTTGTTATTTATATTAATGATTTGGATGAGAATTTAGGAGGCATGGTTAGTAAGTTTGCAGATGACACCAAGATTGGTGGCATTGTGGACAGTGAAGAAGGTTATCTAGGATTGCAACGGGATCTTGATAAATTGGGCCAGTGGGCCGATGAATGGCAGATGGAGTTTAATTTAGATAAATGTGAGGTGATGCATTTTGGTAGATCGAATCGGGCCAGGACCTACTCCGTTAATGGTAGGGCGTTGGGGAGAGTTATAGAACAAAGAGATCTGGGAGTACAGATTCATAGCTCCTTGAAAGTGGAGTCACAGGTGGATAGGGTGGTGAAGAAGGCATTCAGCATGCTTGGTTTCATTGGTCAGAACATTGAATGCAGGAGTTGGGATATCTTGTTGAAGTTGTACAGGGCATTGGTGAGGCCACACTTGGAGTACTGTGTACAGTTCTGGTCACCCTATTATAGAAAGGATATTATTAAACTAGAAAGAGTGCAGAAAAGATTTACTGGGATGCTACCGGGACTTGATGGTTTGACTTATAGGGAGAGGTTGGATAGACTGGGACTTTTTTCCCTGGAGAGTAGGAGGTTTAGGGGTGATCTTATAGAAGTCTATAAAATAATGAGGGGCATAGATAAGGTAGATAGTCAAAATCTTTTCCCAAAGGTAGGGGAGTCTATAACGAGGGGGCATAGATTTAAGGTGAGAGGGGAGAGATACAAAAGGGTCCAGAGGGGCAATTTTTTCACTCAAAGGGTGGTGAGCGTCTGGAACGAGCTGCCAGAGGCAGTAGTAGAGGCGGGTACAATTTTGGCTTTTAAAAAGCATTTGGACAGTTACATGGGTATAGAGGGATATGGGCCAAGTGCAGGCAATTGGGACTAGCTTAGTGGTATAAACTGGGCGACATGGACATGTTGGGCCGAAGGGCCTGTTTCCATGTTGTAAACTTCTATGATTCTATGATTTCCAAATTTGCTGATGACACAAAACTTGGAAGTGTAGTGAACAGTGAGGAGGATAGTGATAGACTTCAGGAGGACATAAACAGGCTGGTGGAATGGGCGGACATGTGGCAGGTGAAATTTAACGCAGAAAAGTGCGAAGAAAGGCAACATAAACTAAAGGGTACAGTTCTATAAGGGGTTCAGGAACAAAGAGATCTGGGGGCACATATGCACAAATCGTTGAAGGTTGAGAAGCGGTTAAAAAAGCATTTGGGATCCTGGGCTTTCTAAACAGAGGCTTCGTGTACAAAAGCAAGGAAGTCATGATGAATCTTTCGAAAACACCGTACTTTAGAAAGGATGTGAAGGCCTTATGGGGTGCAGAAGAGGTTTACTAGAATGGTTCCAGGGATGAAGGACTTCAGTTACATGGATGGACTGGAGAAGTTGGGGTTGCTCTCCTTCGAGCAGGGAAGGTTGAGACGAGATTTGATAGAGGTATTCACAATCATGAAGAGTCTTGACAGAGTACATAGAGAGAAACTGTTCCCATTGGCAGAAGGGTCAAAAACCAGAGAACATAGATTTAAGGTGATTGGCAAAAGAACCAAAGGCGACAGGAGGATAAACTTTTTTACACAGCGAGTGTTTAGGGTCTGTAATGAACTGCTCGAGGGGGTGGTGGAGGCAGATTCAATCGCGGCTTCCAAAAGGGAACTGGATAAGTACTTGAAGGGAAAAAATTGCAGGGCTATGGGGAAAGGGCGGGGGAGTGGAACTGGCTGGATTGCTCATGCATCGAGCTGGCATGGACTCGATGGGCCGAATGGCTTCCTTCCGTGCTGTAGCCATTCTGTGAACAATTAAAAAGAGCTGGAAACCAGAGCAGTTAAACAAACCCTGGGAAAAACCTCAAAAGGTGAAGGCATAGTCAGGAGAGGGGGGAAGCGGTGGAACCCGCGGAAATGAAACTAAGTCTTTAATTTACTAAAGACACTATTGTTTCCTGTAAATAAAGTTAAATATTTAATATAATGACTAATTAATTTAAAATCAAGCTAAAATCCATCGACTAAATATAATCTTGACCTGAAGTGTTTATATTAGTTCTAGAATTAAATGAATACGGACAAATAAATTAATAAATACTTGAAATGGCTGTGCATGTTGTGTGTCGGGACTGTCATATGCACCAATCCGCGGACAGCGAGACTGTCCCGGATTGGCGCATCTGCAGGAAATGTCTCTGGCTTGAGACACTCCGGCTCAGAGTCTTTGAGCTAGAGTGTGGGTCAGAGAGACTCCAACACATAAGGGAGGGGGAGGTAGAGAAGGAGGTTCCGCAGACACTGGTCCTGTCCAACAGGTATAAATGTACTTTCCACCTGTGAGGACAAGGACGTAGACTGCAGCGAGGACAGCCAGAATGCTAACCATAGCACTGTAGAGGAGGAGGAGCAGAATAGAACGGTTGTAGACATAGGGGATTCGACAATTAGGGGGATAGTTGGCGTTCTCTGCAGTCACAACCAAGAGTCCAGGAGGGTGTGTTGCCTACCTGGCGCAAGGGTAAAGGATATCTCAGAGCAACTGGAAAGAATTGGAAAGGGAGGAGGAAGATCCAGTTGTCGTGGTCAATCTTGGGACCAATGACATAGGAAAGAAAAGTGAGGAAGTCCTGCTAAGAGAATATCAGAAGTTAGGAACTAAATTAAAAAACAGGACCTCAGGGGTGATAATCTCTGGATTATTACGTGAGCCACGAGCCAATTCGCATAGGGATAAACAGATCAGGAAGGTGAATGCGTGGCTGAAAGACTGGTATGGGAAGGAGAGGTTCCATTTCTTGGGACACTGGCACCAGTATTTGGACTGGAAAGAGCTGTACCATTGGGACAGGCTCCACCTGAACCGGAATGGGACCAGTGTCCTAGCGGAAAGGATAAATAGGGCTATCGATCGGACTTTAAACTAGTAAGACGGGGTCGGGGGTGGGATCTGGGGAGTTAATATAAGTCTGAAGAAAAATGAAATAGGAAATGAGAGTAAAGGTCAGAACAAGATAAGGAATAAGGGTAACATAAATGGTCAGGGAGCAAACACAATTATAGAACATAAGTACAAAATGGCTTAAACGTTGTATGCGGAAATCCTAAAAACAAGATAAAGTGCCAATGTGCACAGCATTCAAAATAAAACGTGGAAACCGAAGACAATAATTCATAGCGAGGAGCCAGATGTGATAGGGGTAATTGAAACATGGCTACATAAGGAACAGGACTAGCAGTTAAATATTGCAGTATTTAGAAAGGAGAGGAAAGGAGAGGAGAGGGTGGGGTAAGTGTACTAATTAGAGACAACATAATGGCAATAGAAAAAAGGGACATAAGTGACATTAAGATAGGAACAGAATCTATATGGATTGAGTGTTGTTGGAGCTGCACTCATCCAAGCAAGTGGAGAGTATTCCATCACACTCCTGACTTGTGCCTTGTAGATGGCTCCAGAACTAGCTGCGCCTCTAGCCAAGCTGTTCCAGTACAGCTACAACACTGGCATCTCCCCGACAATGTGGAAAATTGCCCAGGTATGTCCTGTCCACAAAAAGCAGGACAAATCCAATCCGGCCAATTACCGCCCCATCAGTCTACTCTCAATCATCAGCAAAGTGATGGAAGGTGTTGTCGACAGAGCTATCAAGCGGCACTTACTCACCAATAACCTACTCACCGATGCTCAGTTTGGGTTCCGCCAGGACCACTCTGCTCCAGACCTCATTACAGCCTTGGTCCAAACATGGACAAAAGAGCTGAATTCCAGAGGTGAGGTGAGAGTGACTGCCCTTGACATCAAGGCAGCATTTGACCGAGTGTGGCACCAAGGAGCCCTAGTAAAATTGAAGTCAATGGGAATCAGGGGGAAAACTCTCCAGTGGCTGGAGTCATTCCTAGCACAAAGGAAGATGGTAGTGGTTGTTGGAGGACAATCATCTCAGCCCCAGGACACTGCTGCAGGAGTTCCTCAGGGCAGTGTCCTCGGCCCAACCATCTTCAGCTGCTTCATCAATGACCTTCCCTCCATCATAAGGTCAGAAATGGGGATGTTTGCTGATGATTGCACAGTGTTCAGTTCCATTCGTAACCCCTCAAATAATGAAGCAGTCCGAGCCCGCATGCAGCAAGACCTGGACAACATCCAGGCTTGGGCTCATAAGTGGCAAGTAACATTCGCGCCATATAAGTGCCAGGCAATGACCATCTCCAACAAGAGAGAGTCTAACCACCTCCCCTTGACATTCAACGGCATTACCATCACCGAATCCCCCACCATCAACATCCTGGGGGTCACCATTGACCAGAAACTTAACTGGACCAGCCATATAAATACTGTGGCTACAAGAGCAGGTCAGAGGCTGGGTATTCTGCGGCGAGTGACTCACCTCCTGACTCCCCAAAGCCTTTCCACCATCTACAAGGCACAAGTCAGGAGTGTGATGGAATACTCTCCACTTGCTTGGATGAGTGCAGCTCCAACAACACTCAAGAAGCTCGACACCATCCAAGATAAAGCAGCCCGCTTGATTGGCACGCCATCCACCACCCTAAACATTCACTCCCTTCACCACCGGCGCACTGTGGCTGCAGTGTGTACCATCCACAGGATGCACTGCAGCAACTCGCCAAGGCTTCTTCGACAGCACCTCCCAAACCCTCGACCTCTACCACCTAGAAGGACAAGAGCAGCAGGCACATGGGAACAACACCACCTGCACGTTCCCCTCCAAGTCACACACCATCCCGACTTGGAAATATATCGCCGTTCCTTCATTGTCGCTGGGTCAAAATCCTGGAACTCCCTTCCTAACAGCAGTGTGGGAGAACAGTCACCACACGGACTGCAGCGGTTCAAGAAGGCGGCTCACCACCACCTTCTCGAGGGCAATTAGGGATGGGCAATAAATGCCGGCCTCACCAGCGACGCCCACATCCCATGAACGAATAAAAAAAAACAAAGGATCAGAAGGGATCGATCACGTTAATAGATATATTCTACAGACCACCGAATGGTGAAAGAGAAGTGGAGGGTGAAATATCTGGACAAATCTATGAAATGACTAAAAACAACCGAATAATAATCATGGGAGATTTCAACTTCCCCCAAATAAACTGGCAAGAGGTAGGGAAAGTAGAAAAGGTAATGGAGTTTTTACAGTGTACAGGACTCCTTTCTTACCCAGTATGTGAGAAGCCCAACAAGAGAGGAATCACTGCTGGAACAAGTAATGGGAAATGGACCAGAGCAGATCAGAGAAGTAAGCGTAGGAGAACATCTAAGCAATAGTGATCATAACATAATATGGTTTAAAATAATGATTGAGAAAGACGAATGCAAGGCAAAGACCAAAGTAATAGATGGGGAAAAAGCTAATTGAGGGACTACAAATGGAACTAGGGAAGGTAAACTGGAAGAAAATTTTGACAGTCAGAGATGAACAGCTGTGGGAAATATTTAAAACAGTAATAGAGTTCAGGAGAAATATATTCCTCTAAACAGCAAGAACAAACTAGCCAATAATGAAATACCATGGATTAATAAAGAGATAAGGGTAAAATTGAAACTATATAAATGCAAGTCGTTCATTCTTTATTTTACAGACACAAATAAGAAAAATCAGGATAGGGATAGGGCCACTAAGGGATGCACGGGATAAACTCACAGTAATGACAGCAAAATGGCAGAAATATTGAATAGTTACTTTGCCTCAGTATTTAACAGGGTATTTAATAAGGTGGGCGTGACATTAGAAGAGATCAAAAAAGATATAAAAACATTTAAGACAGAAAGGTTGCGGGGGGGGGGGGGAAAGAGATAATTGATAAACTAATCAATCTTAGAGAGGTCCAAATTCACGTGAAAAAACAGGTTGTATTGATTGTGTATCATTTAATGTAATCTGAAGACAGTAGTATTAGACTGTTGTGAGTCATTGAATCATAGAATGGTTACAACACAGGAGGCCATTTGGCCCGTCGAGTCCGTACCAGCTCTCTTCAGGAGCAATCCAGCTAATCCCACTCCCCTGCCCTTTCCCCGTAGCCCTGCAAATGTTTTCTTTCAAGTATTTATCCAATTCCCTTTTAAAAGCCACGATTGAATCTGCCTCCACCACCCTTTCAGGCAGTGCATTCCAGATCTTAACCACTCGCTGCGTAAAAAAGTTTTTCCTCACGTAGCCTTTGGTTCTTTTGCTAATCACCTCAGTCAATCTATTAAAGCTTTTTATTTATAACCACTTGGGCTTGTATCACACAGCAGTTATTGTTGAAGGACAACTCTTTGTAGCCAACAGTAATGGGAAAATCCGCTAACAGTGCCTGTGCTGGCTCTTTGAAAGAGCTAGTGAATTAGTCCCATTCCCTGGTCTTTCCCCAAAACCCTGCATTCTTCCCCCCCCCTTCAATTATTTATCCAATTCCCTTTTGAAAGTTACTATTGAATCTGCCTCCACCATCCTTACAGGCCGTGCATTCCAGATCATAACTTGTTGCATAAAAACAACTCTCGTCACCTCCACCCTGGTTGTTTTGCCAATTATCTTAAATCAATGTCCTATGGTTTTCTGCCAGTGGAAAGTGTCTCATTTGCTCTATCAAAACAGTTCATGATTTTGAACAACTCTACCAAATCTCCCCTTAACCGTCTCTGCTCTGAGAGTCTCTCCACATAACTGAAGCCCCTCATCCCTGGTACTATTCTGGCAAATCTCCTCGGCACCCTCTCCAAGGCCTGATGTCCTTCCTGAAGTGTAGCACCCAGAATTGAACACAATACTCCAGCTAAGGCCTAGCCAGTGATTTATAAAGGTTTACCTTGCTTTTGTACTCTATTTATGTCTCTATTTATAAAGCCTAGTATCTTGTATGCTGTTTTTTTTAAAAACAGTCTTACCAACTTGTCCTGCCACCTTCAAAGATTTGTGTATGTGAGCCCCCAAGTCTCTCTATTCCTGCACTCCCTTTAAAATTGTGCCATTTAGTTTATATTGCCTCTTCTCATTCTTCCTTCCAAAATGCATAAGAACATAAGAGATAGAAGCAGGAGTAGGCCATACGGCCCCTCAAGCCTGCTCCGCCATTCAATCAGATCATGGCTGATCTTCAACTTCAATTCCACTTTCCTGCCTGATCCCCATATCCCTAGAGTTCAAAAATCTATCTTGGCCTTGAATATACTCAACTCACTTCACAGTCCACTGCATTAAATCTCATTTGCCATGTGTATGCCCATTTCACCAGTCTATGTCCTCCAGAAGTCTGTGACTATCCCTTCATAATTATAAACATACCACTGATCTGCATTGTTCTAATGAAGACCTCATTTTTCATGTCTTTCTTCGTATTTATATTTTCTCATACCAGGCAGCATCCCAGTAAATCTGCACTGCGCCCTTTCTAAAGCCTCAGCATCTTTCCCATAGTGTGGAGCCCAATAACGCACAGTGGTTTTATATAGCCTCCTAATTAGCTCTTGCTTTCATATTCTATACCTCATGAGAAACCCAGAATAGCCTTTATCAACCTGAGGTACACCCTTTAATGTCCTGTGAACCTATACTCTCAATTCCCTCTGCTCTTCCACAGCACCAAGCCCACTTCCATTCAAAGTAAAATTACTGTTTTTTTAAAAAACTAAAATGTACGGCCTCACACTTGCTGACACTGAATTCCATCTGCCATATTTTAAGCCTATTCAACATCTTATCAATATCAACATCTTGCACTTATATAGCACCTTTAACGTAGTAAAATGTCCCAAGGCGCTTCACGGGATACTGAGACACATAAGGAGATATTAGGACAGGGTTTGGTCAAAGAGGTAGGTTTTATGGAGCGTCTTAAAGGAGGAGAGAGAGTTGGAGAGGCGGAGAGGTTGAGGGAGGGAATTCCAGAGCTTAGGGCCTAGGCAACTGAAGGCACAGCCAGCAATGGTAGAGCGATGAAAATTGGGGATGCGCAAAAGGCCAGAATTGGAGGAGCGCAGAGATCATGGAGGGTTGAGGGGCTGGAGGAGATTACAGAGATAGGAAGTGGCGAGGCCATGGAGGGATTTGAACACAAGGATGAGAATTTTAAATCGAGGCGTTCCCCGACCGGGAGCCATTGTAGGTCAGCGAGCACAGGGGTGATGGGTGAACGGGACTTGGTGCGAGTTAAGATACGGGCAACAAAGTTTTGGATGAGCTCAAGTTTATGGAAGACGGTGGAAGACGGAAGACCGGCCAGGGGAGCATTGGAATAGTCAAGTCTAGAAGTAACAAAGGCATGGATGAGGGTTTCAGCAGCAGATTAGCTATCCCATTGCGGCTTCCATGGCTCCTACACCAAGGGAGCAGGGTAAGATTTCTCATTCAAGGTAGTAGTTTTTATCAACAGTTTGTCAAGTCAATCCTTGACAGAGAGGGGTAGGCTTTTGGCTTCCTCTACCTCAAAGGAGAAAGGCAGTCTGCAGCATATTTGTATCTGAAACAGAGAACGGCAGAGGGGTCTTGCTTTCTAAATTAACAAGTTCAGCAATACTGATTTATAAAGTGAGAAAGATTCATATCAAGGGGACAGTTTGTGTAAATTATTATTTTTAACGCTACGAGAAGTGACAGGAAATAGATAAAATTTGATGCAAAAACTATATTCTGTTCATTCACATATTACATGTAGAATTAATCATTTTATTGCTTTACAAGTTCCCTCGTCTCACTACAGTGCTTTTTTCCTTCTGAAAGATTGGAGAAACACAGCATGTGCAGGTTCACAGTATCAGGTATGCATAATGGTGCAGCTTACTGTTACAGCCTCACCCCAAGTCATACTATCAGTAAAGGTTCATCTCCAGATTCATATACAGAACAGAACAGACTATTGCAAAGAAGCATACCGACAACTGGACAACCAGGAACACTACAGACGGTTACCCGCAGATCCGACCAAAGAACACACCCACCAGCTCAACAAACTGATCAAGACCTTCGATCCAGACCTTCAAAGCATCCTACGCATTCTCATCCCACGTAATCCCCGCGTGGGAGACTTCTACTGCCTCCCAAAGATACACAAAGCCAACACACCCGGACGTCCCATCGTATCAGGCAACGGAACCCTGTGTGAGAACCTCTCTGGATACATCGAGGGCATCCTGAAACCCATCGTACAGGGAACCCCCAGCTTCTGTCGTGACACTACAGACTTCCTACAAAAACTCAGTACCCACGGACCAGTTGAACCAGGAACACTTCTCACCACGATGGACGTCTCGGCACTATACACCAGTATCCCCCACGATGACGGCATCGCTGCGACAGCATCAATACTCAACACCAACAACAGCCAATCTCCGGAAGCCATCCTACAACTCATCCGCTTCATCCTGGATCACAATGTCTTCACCTTCGATAACCAGTTCTTTACCCAAACACACGGAACAGCCATGGGGACCAAATTCGCACCCCAATACGCCAACATTTTCATGCACAAGTTCGAGCAGGACTTCTTCACTGCACAAGACCTCCAACCAACACTATACACCAGATACATCGACGACATTTTCTTTCTATGGACCCACGGCAAGGAATCACTAAAGAGACTACACGATAACATCAACAAGTTCCATCCCACCATCAAGCTCACCATGGACTACTCCTCAGAATCAGTTTCTTTCTTGGACACACGAATCTCCATCAAAGACGGGCACCTCAGCACCTCACTCTACCGCAAGCCCACGGACAACCTCACGATGCTCCACTTTTCCAGCTTCCACCCTAACCACGTCAAAGAGGCCATCCCCTATGGACAGGCCCTGCGAATACACAGGGTCTGCTCAGACGAGGAGGAACGCGATGGACACCTACAGACGCTGAAAGACGCCCTAGTAAGAACGGGATATGACGCTCGACTCATCGATCGACAGTTCCGACGGGCCACAGCAAAAAATCGCATAGACCTCCTCAGGAGACTAACACGGGACGCAACCAACAGAGTACCCTTTGTCGTCCAGTACTTCCCCGGAGCGGAGAAACTACGCCATGTTCTCCGCAGCCTTCAACATGTCATCAATGAGGACAAACACCTCGCTATGGCCATCCCCACACCTCCACTACTCGCCTTTAAACAGCCACCCAACCTCAAACAGACCATCGTTCGCAGCAAACTACCTAGCTTTCAAGAGAACAGCGTCCACGACGCCACACAACCCTGCCACGGTAACCTCTGCAAGACATGCCAGATCATCGACACAGATACCACCATCACACGAGATGACACCACCCACCAGGTGCATGGTTCATACTCCTGTGACTCAGCCAACGTTGTCTACCTCATACGTTGCAGGAAAGGATGCCCCAGAGCATGGTACATTGGCGAGACCATGCAGACGCTGCGACAACGGATGAACGGACACCGCGCAACAATCGCCAAACAGGAGGGTTCCCTCCCAGTCGGGGAACACTTCAGCAGTCATGGACATTCATCCACCGACCTTCGGGTAAGCGTACTCCAAGGCGGCCTTCGAGACACACGACAACGCAAAATCGTCGAGCAGAAATTGATAGCCAAGTTCCGCACCCATGAGGACGGCCTCAACCGGGATCTTGGGTTCATGTCACGCTACACGTTACCCCACCAGCGAACAAATGTTATCTGTTTTTAATATAATGGGTCATTTGCTGGCTCTCTCTGCCTTCCGGATGTTTCTGCCTCTCTCTGTGTTTTTTTTTTCTCTGTTTTTTTTCCCTGTTTGTTTTTTTATTGAATGTGTATTCGGAGGTTCTGCAGGTAACACCTCTCTGTCTGAACACGGTGATTGCCTTGGCAACGGGCAGTTGCAGGGGCAGTCTGTAAACACCATGTATTATTGTTCAATATGTATAAATGCGTAGGCTTCAAGGAGATCTTGAAACATTTGCCTGAGGAAGGAGAAAATCTCCGAAAGCTTGTGAATTTAAAATAAAATTGCTGGACTATAACTTGGTGTTGTAAAATTGTTTACAATTGTCATCTCCAGATTGTACGGGGCACGGGGACCCTTACAGAGAATTCTCTCGTAATCATACTGTTTCTACCATATCTACTTATCTTTACATTTCTATCCATTATTGAAACTTCACGATAAGATTAATCTTGAAAATATTTCTTACCCTCTGGATGAGTTTGTTCAGTTTGTTTGTCATCTGTTTGCTGCATTTGCAATACAGAATCTCACCACTTTCTTCTTGTAATTCTTCCAGTGACTTAAAAGTACTTCTTTTAATAGCATCATCTATTAATCTTTCCAGCTATAATACAAAGAAACAACTTTCATAAAAATCAAGATTAATTATTCCAACTACTAATATAATTTCAATAATTCTATACGGAATCATAGAAAATTTACGGCACAGAAGGTGGCCATTCGGCCCATCGTGTCCGCGCTAGCCAAAAATGAACCACCCAGTCTAATACCACTTCCCAGCACTTGGTCCGTAGTCCTGTAGGTTACGGCACTTCAGGTGCACATCCAGATACTTTTTAAATGAGTTGAGGGTTTCTGCCTCTACAACCCTTTCAGGCAGTGAGTTCATGACCCCCACCACACTCTGGGTGAAAAATTTTTTCCTCAGCTCCCCCCTAATCCTTCTACCAATCACTTTAAATCTATGCCTCTTGCTTATTGACCTCTCCACTAAGAGAAATAGGTCCTTCCTATCCACTCTATCTGGACCCCTCATAATTTTGTACACCTCAATTAAATCTCCCCTCAGCCTCCTCTGTTCCAAAGAGAACAACCCCAGCCTATCCAATCTTTCCTCATAGCTAAAATTCTCCAGTCCTGGCAACATTCTCGTAAATCTCCTCTGTACCCTCTCTAGTATTACATCCTTCCTATAAGGTGGTGATCAGAACTGTACACAGTACTCAAGCTGTGGCCTAACCAATGTTTTAAACAGTTCCAGCATAACCTCTCTGCTTTTATATTCTATGCCTCGGCTGATAAAGGAAAGTATTCCATGTCTTCTTAACCATCTTATCTACCTGTCCCGCTACCTTCAGCGATCTGTGGACATACACTCCAAGGTCCCTCACTTCCTCTACACCTTTCAGTATCCTCCCATTTATTGTGTACTCCCTTGGCTTGTTTGCTCTCCCCAAATGCATTACCTCACACTTCTCCGGATTGAATTCCATTTGCCACTTTCCTGCCCACCTGATCAATCCATTGATATCTTCCTGCACGGAGATATCATGGTAAGTAGCAGGCAGCATGAATTTCATGGGCTGCCTTCGTAGGGGCCATCAGGCGCGACATAGACAGGTTAAGTGAGTGGGCAAGAAGTTGGCAGATGGAGTGTAATGTGAGGAAATAAATGCGAGGTTATTCACTTCGATAGGAAAAATAGAAAAAGTGAATACTTTTTAAATGATAAGAAACTATTACATATTGGTGTTCAGAGGTATTTGGGTATCTTTTAAACAGAAAGTTAGCATGCAGGTACAAGCAAAGCAATTAAGAAGGCAAATTGTACGTTGGCCTTTATTGCAAGGGGGTTGGAGTACAAGAGTAAGGAAGTATTGCTGCAATTGCATAGAGCTTTGGTGAGACCACACCTGGAGTACTGTGGCAATTTTGGACTCCTTATCTAAGGAAAGCTATACTTGCCTTGGAGGTGGTGTAACGAAGCTTCACCAGATTGATTGTCCTATGAGGAGAGATTGAGTAGAATGGGCCTATACTCTCTGGAGTTTAGAAGAAAGGGAGGTGATCTCATTGGAACATAAGAGTTTGAGAGGGCTTGACAGGTTAGATTCTGAGAGGCTGTTTCCCCTGGCTGGAGAGTCTAGAACTAGGGGACATAGTTTCAGGATAAGAGGTCGGCCATTTAGAGTCAGATGAGGAGAAATTTCTTCACTCAGAGGGTTGTGAATCTTTGGAATTCTCTACCCCAGAGGGCTGTGGATGCTCAATCGTTGAGTATATTCATGACTGAGAGCGATATTTAGGGAAAAGTGATCATAGTATCATAAGGTTTAGATTAGCTATGGAAAAGGACAAGGAGCACTCTAGAGTAAAATACTCAATTGGAGACAATCCAATTTCAGTGGGATGAGAAAGGATCTGGCACGGGTAAATTGGAATCAAAGATTGACAGGAAAAACTGTAATTGAACAATGGGCAGCCTTTAAGGAAGTGATGGTTCAGGTACAGTCTAGGTACACTCCCATGAGGGGAAAGGTAGGGCAACCAGGATGATGAAAGAGATAGAGAGTAAGATAAAGCAGAAAAAAGGGGCGTATGACAGATGTCAGGTTGATAACATAAGTGAGAACCACACTGAACATAGGAAGTTCAGAGGAGAAGTGAAAAAGGAAATAAGAGGGACAAAGAGAGAGTATGAGAATAGACTGACTGCTAACATAAAAGGGAATCCAAAAGTCTTCTATAGGCATATAAATAGTAAACAGGTAGTGAGAGGAGGGGTGGGACCGATTAGGGACCAAAAAGGAGATTTACATGGGGGCAGAGGGCATGGCTGAGGTACTAAATGAGTACTTTGCATCTGTCGTTACGTGGAACCTCCAAGGGATACTTGACTATATTAACTCACTTAACTCACATAATAGACTTAGTCATAAGTAAACATAGAAGCACAATTGTGCAATTACTTTTGAGTTTCTCACGTTGATAATTAATTTAGAAAGAGCAAGTCGCTGAGCACAGCCTGTGCAGCCTGTCCTCCCCCGAGATAAGGGATGTAGCTAACTACAGGAATAAATGGCCATATAGCCTTGAGACTAGCTGCAGCCCTACTGATAATGAGAGACAGGAATGTAGGGAGAAAGCAGATGACTAACACTTTCTCAGGCCTACGTGCAAGGTAGCAAGATGGCTATGGGTGTTCGAGGGCGGGCTCACTATTTGATTGACCAACTACCTGAGCCAATAAAGAATGTACGTGTACGGCCATATTCTGTAACAGGTGGGCGTTGTTTACTGAATTGTATAAACGTGAGCTGTTTCTTTAACTCGGCGAAGATGTACCCTCAACCTTTGCTTGAGGTGCTCTTCCATTTGTATACAAGTTGGGATTCAATAAAGTTTCTCTTTGTACTACTTGTTTGGGTGTTAATGCATTTGTATAGTAATAAGTAATATTAAGTTTCGACAGTTTCTTGGAGGTCCCACCGAGATCGCTTGTGATCCCCGGTAAGTACGGACACAGGTTGTTATTACAACTAGGTGTTCTGTGCAAGCCGCGGACGCACTGCGATTAGTAAGTATATGCATTAACTGACGTGACTAATTCTTCTGTTTGCCTTTAGGAATTGGAAGGCGATCATAGGAAATGTGATTCATTAAGACAAGGAGAAAACGGAGGGGAAAAGGAACTTGTCAGATTACTCGATATTGTCAGCTGCGGTGTTGTAGTAACAGGCTGAGAGACAACAATAGCAAAGTAGATCTGTGAAACCGGTAAAGTAACTAGAGTGACGTTGAGGCTGCTGTATAGAGCTAACAGACGGGCACTACTAGAGAGGTGCTAGAGAAAAAGGTAACAAGGTTACAGACGATTAAAGTAAAATTAATATTCGGAACTGAGTGAAATTGTAATTTGAACAAGTCTGTAGTGGTGACAAACGCAGACTGGTGTTAATGTCGCGTAGTGTTAAAGTATACAAGAATCTTGTGTAAGTCAGCTGATCCAACCAATTGCAGACGTTTCTCTCACGCACCTAGCCTGAGCTGGTTATTAGGAGGTTTTTAACCCCATGTGAAGGCCAGGACCCTAAAGTAGGTGTAGAGAACACATGACGTCTTGTCCGATCAGCTGAATTATCAAGTATAGAATTGCAACAGTTAAGCTAGGCCTTGATTGTTGTGTAATTACAGTGTGAAGGATTGTATAAACTATAAGCCATGGGCGCGAGCGCAAGCAAAATCCCTCCAAAGGGAACACTGCTGCTTACATGTACAAAAACTTTGGGAAAGAAACGACTGACGAGTCGATCGTTTGGTCAAAATGGACCAAAACTTGGAAATATCCCTTTCCCGAAGACAGTACATTTAATATGGATAGAATTAAGTGTTTAGAAGAATGTTTAGAGGACAGAGACCTGAGAAAGAAAGGTGAAAAAGGGGTAAAGTGGACAGCATTCTCAGATTGGAAGAAAGAAGCCGAATCAAGGCACGAACAAAGTAAGGCAGCCAGTAAAGCCAATACGAAACAAGATATAAAAATTAAACAAATGTTAATGAAGAAACAGCCGCCGTTAGCTGTGCCATTATATCCTGCCATACCCAATGCCCCAGACGAAGATGACGATTGTTTCGTAGGACAGATGCAAGACCCACGAAACCCTCTGGCTTATCAGGAGCAGGCTCCCGCACTGCCTGAGAATGAAGGGGACCCCGTAAACCCTTCAAATCCCCCACCTCCACTTAATCTTGAGGGCGGCGCTACTGGTGGGACAGCTGCCCACACACCCTCCCAGACTGCGGACCCAAGTCAGGGTACCCGGGGTGCCAGAAGTCGCAGAGAGGCGAAGGAGGGAGACGAAGGGGAACCTAAGCCCACCCCAGCCGTAACACAACTGCCCTTAAGACGTTTCCCCAATGTCCATGCTGCAGACGGAGGCCCAGTTTCCGTCCACCATCCATGGACAGCCACCGAATTGAAAGGAATCATTCAGGACTTACCGGACCCCTCCAAAGACTTAGAAAAATCTATTGACCAATTGAAAACGATAGTCATTTGTCACCAACCAACCATAGTAGATATGGATCAGTTATTACGTGCATGGTTGAAAGATAATAAATATAAAAGACTGTGTGAGGGCAATGAAAGTTTTGCCCTTATCCGAGACCATAAGGCAGCTAACAGGCCGGACGAGGCAGGGGCAGATAATGCTTTCTGCCAAAATTCGTATGATGTAATGCACGTAAAATTCCCCAAGAAAACAAATTGGACTAAGATTACAGAAACCAGTCAAAGGAAAGATGAGGATGTTGAGGATTATATAGAAAGAATGGAGAATATTTTTGACCAGTGTTCTGGTATGACCAAAGGTGCATACCAAGTGCCACTCGTTAACGCCCTCATTAATGGACTCAGACCAGAATTAAAAGACCCACTGACTTTGATATGCCTAGATTGGAGACACAAAACTATGCTCCAATTGACGTCCATTCTAAAGAATGTCCAGGATCTTAGTAGAGAAAGCAAAGAAAATAAAAGTAAAACTTTAATGTACGCAGAAACAAAAATGACTCCAAATGACCCGCTCACCTTGTATTATATGGGACATAATAGAGGGAGGGGACGCCCACAACGCAGACGCGGATCAGACCCACCTCAATCAGGAGGTTTTGGGCATCCCAGTGTTGGAAATCCTCAAAAACCTTTTTACGGTCTGTGTTTTAATTGTGGGAAAAGTGGACATTGGCGATCGAATTGTCCTCAGCCTGACAGAAGGTCTGCCAATGGTCCACCGCAAAATTATGCTGATCAACCCACCACTTGACCCCAAGCTCAATTTACGACTGGAAATCCATGGGGTAATTCAAATCGTAATGATCCTGGAAATTATCCCGCATGAAGCCCTCGAACCCCCCTGTGTCAGAAACCTGATTGTCAAATGCCGATAGTCTCTGTGAACGCTGGTCAAGAACCATGCCTCTATCTACACATGGGGGGAAAACAAGTGCCCTTCCTTGTCGATACGGGTGCTACTAACTCTTTATTGTCCAAAGAAATGGCAAAAGAAACCCCCAAAACGGATAAAAGTGTACAATGTGTTGGCCTGTCAGGAGTTACACAAACCATGCAATGGTCAGAACCATTAGACATAAAATCAGAAGTATTCCATGGACAACATGCATTCCTACTATCAGAGGACGCACCCGTTAATTTACTCGGACGTGATCTCTTATGCAAAATGAGAGCCACCATCATATGTAGAAGTGTCTATCCCAGAAGAAACTTATGGAATGTACTCCCTTCGAGAATTTGAGTCACCCGTCATTTATAAATGGTTAATGAACAACAGTGGCTCTCTGGCCACAAAACTTCGAAGATTGGTGGGGTCCCTGCAGTACGTATCTAGGGCGGCATCTGACTACCTAGCATTCCTTAATTTAACCTCCTGGAAATACAATTTACACTGTATAGCCTACTTCGATATACGATCCTGATAGGACCGGCTGGCATAGCTGTGTCAATTATACTACCCAGCGAGGTAAAACCCTTATTTAAAGTAGCCGATAGTGCGCCCCACTGCACTCTGGCAGTTGCAGAAGGCCACAGTCAAAAGGCAGGCTACGCGATTGTTGATGACCATTCTGCTATAGAAGCCTATTCACTACCACCCACCTTTTCAGCGCAACAGGCAGAACTATTCGCCCTCACACGAGCCTGTATTGTTGCTACTGGAAAAACAGCCACCATTTACACAGACTCACGATATGCATTCGGCATTGCACATGATTATGGACAGATTTGGAAATTGCGTGGATTCCTGACATCAAATGGAACAACTATTAAAAATGCTGAACAGATCGACAATCTCTTGCTAGCACTAATGGAACCTGTTTTGGTGGCTGTGGTAAAATGTAAAGCCCATACCGGAGGACGAGACCAAGTCTCCTTGGGCAATGAAAGAGCTGATCCAGCAGCAAAACAAGGCTCTCGCTCAAATTAGCGACCAATGTACCGTCTGTCACCGAATGAATCCTGGAAAAACTGAAAAGACAGTACGTTCTGTGCATCCGGCTCCTGAAGGACCCATTACACACTTGCAAATGGATTTTATTGAATTATCCCCATGTATGGGATATAAATATGTTAGTAATAATTGACATGTTTTCTAGATGGATTGAAGCTTTTCCATGTAGAAAGAATGATACTACTACAGTTGCTAAATGTCTGCTTAGAGAAGTTATACCGCTCTTTGGTATACCCCATAAGTTGTCGAGCGACAACGGGGCACATTTTACAGGAATCGTTGTAAAGGAACTGTGTAAAGGACTACAGATCGATCAACACTTTCACTGGAGTTATCACCCACAGTCATCAGGCACAGTTGAGCGATACAACGGCATGTTAAAAAACAAATTGTCTAAACTTTGTGAGGAAACAGGGCTTAAGTGGGTAGATGCATTGCCTTTAGCCCTCATGGTCATGAGGTCCTCAACCAGCAGTGTGACGGGACTGTCACCACATGAGATTGTAATGGGACGGCCACAGCGTCTGCCATTCTCAACAGATGGATATACATACAATGGAGGAGGACACACTACAGTATTGTGTCACGTTAACTAACTGTATTTCTAGTTTTCACCGGCAGGTCAAACAAGCACAACTCGAACCCACGGGAGAGAAGTGTCACAGTATCGAGCCAGGAGATACTGTCTACATAAAGATCTTTAAGCGAAAGAACGGACTCCAGCCCCAGTTTGAAGGACCCGATCAAGTGCTCCTCACAACGAACACTGCCGTGAAAGTGAAGGAACGACCCACGTGGGTACACGCGTCCCACTGTAAGAAATCCCCATACAAGGACCCCGGCGGCGGCAAACCAGCCGAACCGAAGGAAAAGACTGATTAATCAAACTATCATAAGAGCCTGTTGCAGCATGTCATGTCCTAAACTGTTAAATCATTTGGGAATGATTGGCTGAGCATGCCTGATCCTATGGGTGGGAATTAACATAGGACCTGCTACAACCCCCACTGCAAGTAGAACCAATCGCATTTCAAGGGAACTGCACGTCAATACTTTCCTATACATGTCCTATATTTATGCAAAACGTCAAGGTATCTCTAGTTGCTGGGTGTGCTCCCATATCCCCATCCACTCCAAGGGAGGCATTCCCTTCAGACCAGTCCCCTTAACTTCCCCAGAAATAGCGGAATGGGTAATAAATCAAAATGAAACTGACAGAAACGGAATGCGAGATAACGGCTGGGTGAACGCGGAGACAAGTAAGGCAATACCTGTGGGAGTATACAAACACAACAAAATGTGAAACCAAATTTCAGGGGTGGTACCAACCCAATTCTAATCAGACCCATAAACCCCCGTTTTTAATCCTCACAAATACATCAAGACCTAATGGAACAATATGTTTGAGTAAGAACTCAACAGGGGGAGATACGGTAGGATGGAGCAATTGCATTCAGTATATAAATATGACAGAAACCAGCGACGGTAGTACCATCAGATGGAAGCCTTGCACAGGCGGCCAAATTTACATGGACAGAATACATGTAGAAAGTTTTCCTCCAATAACTGCGTAAAATGAAACTTACTTTATTTGTGGCCACAAGGCATACCCGTGGTTGCCTCAAAATTGGACAGGATCACGTTACTTGGGATATGTAATACCGTATGTCCGACACTCATCGTCCCCGCCCCAATGTCCCACTGGGCAACGAGTGAAAAGGGTAATTACTGAGACCGACCGGTTCTGGGCCATTGCTTTCCCTTGGTGGAGAGCGGGTAAGACCACCAGAGAAATCTTTAATTTGGCCAAAATCTGGGAAGTAGTTGCTAATGATACGGCAGAAGCATTAAAGGAAATGAGCGCAGAGATGATAGCCATTCGTACGGTCACTTTACAGAACCGTATGGCCCTTGACTACCTATTGGCAGAGAAAGGGGGAACATGCACACTAATTGGATCTGAATGTTGTACCTACATACCTGATAGTTCAGAGAAGATTACTAATTTGGCCGATCGCATCCAAAAGGAAAATGAGACACACAAGCAGCCCCCTTTGTTCACTCTTTGGGGCTGGGCAACAGGATGGCTGGGTTCTATTGGGACTTCTCTAGTTCAAGGGTTAGTCATATTTGTTGTTATAGTTCTTATAGCTTATTGCTTACTCAAATGTTGCTGTGTTATGATGTCTAATTTGGGTACAAATATAGCGCCCACAAATTTAATGGTGCAAGTAGAGATGGAAGGAGATGAGGTGCAGGAAGAGTTTGAACGCCTAGCTAGGGTAATGCTCCACTAGGATATTGTCCTTTATGAAGGACAAAAGAGGGGAATGTGGAAGTGCATGAAGGGATACTTGACCATATTAACTCTTTATTAATTCACTTATCTCACATAATAGACTTAGTAATATTCACATAGAAGCACAATTGTGTAATTACTTTTGAGTTTCTCACATTGATAATTAATTTAGAAAGAGCAAGTCGCTGAGCACAGCCTGTGCAGCCTGTCCTCCCCCGAGATAGGGATGTAGCTAACTACAGGAATAAATGGCCATATAGCCTTGAGACTAGCTGCAGCCCTACTGATGAGACAGGAATGTAGGGAGAAAGCAGATGACGAACACTTTCTCAGGCCTACGTGCAAGGTAACAAAATGGCTATGGGTGTTCGAGGGCGGGCTCACTATTTGATTGACCAACTACCTGAGCCAATAAAGAATGTACGTGTACGCCCATATTCTGTAACAGGTGGGCGTTGTTTACTGAATTGTATAAACGTGAGCTGTTTCTTTAACTCGGCAAAGTTGCACCCTCAACCTTTGTTTGAGGTGCTCTTCCACTTGTATACAAGTTAAGGTTCAATAAAGTTTCTCTTTGTACGACTTGTTTGGGTGTTAATATTACTTATTACTATACAAATGCATTAAGTTTCGATAGTTACCAAGGAAGAAGATGTTGCCAGAGTCTCAGGAAAGGAAGATGCAGTTGAGATACTCGATGGGCTAAAAATTGATAAAGAGGAGGTAATAGAAAGGCGCGCTGTACTTAAAAGTAAATAAGTCACCTGGTCCGGATGGGATGCATCCCAGGTTGCTGAGGGAAGTAAGGGTGGAAATTGCGGAGGTATTGGCCATAATCTTCCAAACATCCATAAATACAGGGGTGGTGCCAGACTGGAGAATTGCAAATGTTACACCTTGTTCAAAAAAGGGTGTAAGGATAAACCCAGCAACTACAGGCCAGTCAGTTTAACCTCAGTGATGGGGAAACTTTTAGAAACGATAATCTGGGACAAAATTAATAGTCACTTGGACAAGTGTGGATTAATTAAGGAAAGCCAGCACGGATGTTGAAGGCAAATCGTGTTTAACTAACTTGATTGAGTTTTTTGATGGGGTAACAGAGAGGGTCGATGAGGGCAATGCAGTTCATCAACTGCATTGCCCTCATGGTGCATATGAACTTCCAAAAAGCTTTTGATAAAGAGCTGCACAATAGGCTTGTCATCATGGTTGAAGCCCATGGAATAAAAGGGGCAGTGGCACCATGGATACGAAATTGGCTAAGTAACAGGAAGCAGAGAGTAGTGTTGAATGGTTGTATTTCAGACTGGAGGGAAATGCACAGTGGTGTTCCCCAGGGGTTGGTACTCGGACCACTGCTTTTATTGATATATAACTTGGACTTGGGTGTACAGGGTACAATTTCAAAATTTTCAGTTGACCCAAAACTTGGCAAGGTAGTGAACAGTGAGTAAGATAGTGATAGACTTCAAGAGGATATAGACAGGCTGGTGGAATGGGCGGACACGTGGTAGATTAAATTTAATGCAGAAAAGTGTGAAATGACACATTTTGGTAGGAAGATCGAGGAGAGGCAATATAAATTAAAAGGTACAATTCTAAAAGGGGTGCAGGAAAGAGAGATCTGGGGGTATATGTGCACAAATCTTTGACAGTGGCAGGGCTGGTTGAGAATGCCATTAAAAAAGCATACTGGGCTTTATAAACAGAGGCAAGGATGTTGGAGTGAACCTTTATAAAACACTGGTTCGGCCACAACCGGAGTATTGTGTCCAGTTCTGGGCACTGCACTTTAGGAAAGATGTGAAGGCCTTAGAGAGGGTGCAGAAGAGATTTACTAGAATGGTTCCAGGGACGAAGGACTTCTGTTACGTGGATAGACTGGAGAAGCTGGGGTTGTTCTCCTTGGAACAGAGAAGGTTGAGAGGAGATTTGATAGAGGTGTTCAAAATCATGAAGAGTTTAGACAGAGAGAAACTGTTCCCATTGGCGGAAGGGTCAAGAACCAGAGGACATAGATTTAAGGTGATTGGCAAAAGAACCAAAGGCGACATGTGGAAAATCTTTTTTATGCAGCGAGCGGTTAAGATCTGGAATTGGATAAGTACTTGAAGGGAAAAAATTTGAAGGGCTTCAGAGAATGGGCGGGGGTGTGGGACTAGCTGGACTGCTCTTGCATTGGGCCGGCGCAGACTCAACGGGCCAAATAGCCTCCTTCCATGCTGTAAGCTTTCTATGATTCTATGATAGATTTTTGGACTCTAAGAGAATCAAGGAATATTGGGATCGGGCAGGAAAGTGGAGTTGAGGTCGAAGATCAGAAATGATCTTATTGAATCAGACTGTTTGCTATTTGACCCCATGCTGAGCTTCTGACCCCACATGCTCTCCATCACAAAAACCACCTACTTCCATCTCCATAACATCGTCCGTCTCCACCCCTGCCCATATGCTGCTGAAATCGTCATCCATGCCTTTGCTACCTCCACTCAACTGTTCCAATACTCTCCTGGCTGGTCTCCTATCATCCACCTTCCATAAACTTCAATTCATCCAAAACTCTGCTGCCCATATCCTATCCCATACCAAGTCCTGTTCACCCATCACCCTCGTCCCTGCTGACGTAAATTGCCTCCCAGTCAACATAACCTCCAAATTAAAATTCTCAACCTTCTGTTTAAATCCCTCCATGGCCTCTCCCATCCCAATTTCTGCAACCTCCTCCAAGCCCTACAACCCTCCAGGCACTCTGAATTCCTCTGACTCTGGCCTTCTGTGCATCCCCCACTCCATTAGCCCCACCAACAATCATACCTTCAACCGTCTATTTCCTAAGCTATGAAATTCCCTCCCAGAAGCTCTCCAACTTCCTCTCCTCTTTTAAGATCTTCCTTAAAACCCACCTCTGACACAGAATTACATAGAACGTACAGTACCGATACAGGCCATTCAGCCCAACAGGTTCCTGCTGGTATTTATAGTCCACACGAGCCTGCTCCCTCCCTACTTCATCTAACCCGATCAGCATATCCTTCTATTCCTTTCTCTCTTGTGTTTTTTTATTCCTTCATGGGATGTGGGTATCGCTGGCAAGGCCAGCATTTATTGCCCATCCCTAATTGCCCTTGAGAAGGCGGTGATGAGCTGCCTTCTTGAACTGCTGCAGTCCATTTGGTGAAGGGTCTCCCACAGCACTGTTAGGTAGGGAGTTCCAGGATTTTGACCCAGAGACGATGAGGGAACGACGATATATTTCCAAGTCGGGATGGTGTGTGACTTGGAGGGGAACATGCAGGTGGTGTTGTTCCCATGTGCCTGCTGCCATTATCCTTCTAGGTGGTAGAGGTCACGAGTTTGGGAGGTGCTGTCGAGGAAGCCTTGGCAAGTTGCTGCAATGTATCCTGGAGATGGTACACACTGCAGCCACGGTGCGCCAGTGGTGAAGGGAGTGAATGTTTAGGACTAGGGGACATAGCATAAAAATTAGAGCCAGGTTTTGCAGGAGTGAAGTTAGGGAACGCTTCTACATGCAAAGGGTGGTAGAGGTTTGGAACAGTCTTCTGCAAATGGCATTTGATGTTAGCTCAATTATTAATTTTAAATCTGAGATTGATAGATTTTTGTTAACTAAAGGTATTAAGGTATAGGGGGCTAAGGCGGGTATATGGAGTTAGGTCACAGATCAACCATGGTCTCACTGAATGGTGCAACAGGCTCGAGGGGCTAAACGGCCTACTCCTGTTCCCATCTTCCTATAATAAAGTTTCAATACTCTACAGGGATTGGGCTGACTCGCTGACAAGCAACAAGGGCACTTGCAGAGTGGCAGGGGTGGGACAGGAATGCTGTCATCCTGAGAGAGGACAGCAGGTTCATGTTCCATGGAGCCACTACCACTTGCTGCCTCCTGCTATGCGCCACCTCCTCCTGCAAGAAAGCGGGAAGTGTGTTGGTGAATGTCCTGCAAGATGTTTGGGTGATGTGCCTGTTGTGGTTGAATAGCTGCCAGTATGTGTGAGGCTTGCAAAGGTGATAATGTGTGAGGGTGAGAAGAAGAATCTGATTGGAAGAGTTGAGTACTGATGGAAAGAGCTTGTTGGCAGGTGGGTGATGAGGGGTGTAGTGCGTGAAGCAGTGGATGCGGCTCGTGGTGCAGTCGGTAGGAGATGCCACTTGACAGTTGACCTCACTCACCTTGACCACTTGTGTCAAAGCATTGAACTTCTTCATGCACTACATCCATGTTCATGGTAAAGTGCGCCTGGCATTGACTTCATCCCCTACTGCCTCTCTCTGCCTCGGGAGCATATGTCTGGAGGGCCCCCCTTGCGGATATAGGATGCCCCTACTTCTGTCCACCTCCTGCACCAAGGTCTCCAGTGCATCATCAGAGAACCTTAGTGCACACTCTCTCGCAGGCCCGGTACAAACTCAGATCGACAGATTGGTGAGGTCTGGCGTGCAGATTGGAGGACGTGGGATTTAATTTTGTGAAACCTTTATTCAATGTTTTAACATAATTCAACAGTTTGTAAACATACGGACGGGACCCACATCTGTGTTTTACGTGTGCGATGTCTGATCTCCGTTCAGAATCCGTGCGGACCCGTATCTTATATTTTGAAAATATCAGCGTCCCGCAAACATTGAGCAGCCAAGTTGTTCCTCGTTAAAAATTCCAGAGTTCCCATCATCACCACTCTTCACTATAGTCCAGCACAGATTCACTTCCCAATGGACTTTAAGCACTTCCTGCAGCCACCGTGCACCTTCCCTTTAAGAGGTGCAGGTTGCCTTCATGTAGTGCCAGCCACTGGGGCCATCGTGCAAATGTTACGTGCTGCCTGCATCACAACAACCGGGCACGGGTTAATCACACAGCGCGACCCCCACGCCCGGTTTCGGGGGTTAACCTCACTCACCTTGACCACTTGTGTCAAAGTTCAATGCTTTGACATCAAGGCAGCATTTGACCGAGTGTGGCACCAAGGAGAGCCCGAGTAAAATTGAAGTCAATGGGAATCAGGAGGAAAACTCTCCAGTGGCTGGAGTCATACCTAGCACAAAGGAAGATGGTCGTGGTTGTTGGAGCCCAATCATCTCAGCCCCAGGACATTGCTGCAGGGGTTCCTCAGGGCAGTGTCCTAGGCCCAACCATCTTCAGCTGCTTCATCAATGACTCTCCCTCCATCATAAGGTCAGAAATGGGGATGTTCACTGATGATTGCACAGTGTTCAGTTCCATTCCTAACCCCTCAGATAATGAAGCAGTCCGAGCCTGCATGCAGCAAGACCTGGACAACATCCAGGCTTGGGCTGATATGTGGCAAGTAACATTCGCGCCAGATAAGTGCCAGGCAATGACCATCTCCAACAAGAGAGAGTCTAACCACCTCCCCTTGACATTCAACAGCATTACCATCGCCAAATCCCCCACCATCAACATCCTGGGGGTCACCATTGACCAGAAACTTAACTGGGCCAGCCATATAAATACTGTGGCGACAAGAGCACGTCAGAGGCTGGGTATTCTGCGGCGAGTGACTCACCTCCTGACTCTCCAAAGCCTTTCCACCATCTAACAAGGCACAAGTCAGGAGTGTGATGGAATACTCTCCACTTGCCTGGATGAGTGCAGCTCCAACAACACTCAAGAAGCTCGACACCATCCAGGACAAAGCAGCCCGCTTGATTGGCACCCCATCCACCACCCTAAACATTCACTCCCTTCACCATCAGCGCACTGTGGCTGCAGTGTGTACCATCCACAGGATGCACTGCAGCAACTCGCCAAGGCTTCTTCGACAGCACCTCCCAAAACCCACGACCTCTACCACCTAGAAGGACAAGAGCAGCAGGCACATGGGAACAACACCACCTGCATGTTCCCCTCCAAGTCACACACCATCCCGACTTGGAAATATATCGCCGTTCCTTCATCGTTGCTGAGTCAAAATCCTGGAATTCCCTTCCTAACAGCACTGTGGGAGAACCTTCACCACACAGACTGCAGCGGTTCAAGAAGGCGGCTCACCACCACCTTCTCAAGGGCAATTAGGGATGGGCAATAAATGCTGGCCTCGCCAGTGACACGTACATCGCATGAACAAAGCTGCCTCCTCATCTCCCCTCTGGTTCTTTTGTCAATTACATTAAATCGGTGTCCTCTGGTTACCGACCCTTCTGCCACTAGAAACAGTTTCTCCTTATTTACTCTATCAAAACTGTTTATGATTTTGAACACCTCTAATAAATCTCCCTTTAACCTTCTCTGCTCCGTGGAGAACAATCCCAGCTTCTCCAGTCTCTCCGTATAACTGAAGTCCCTCATCCCTGGTCCCATTCCAGTAAATCTCCTCTGCACCCTCTCTAAGGCCTTCACATCTTTCCTAAAGTGTGGTGCTAGAATTGGACACAATACTCCAGCTGAGGCCTAACCAGTGATTTGTAAAGGTTTAAGCTTGACTTCCTTATTTTTGTATTCAATGCCCCTATTTACAAAGCCAAATAGTCAATAGTCTTTCTTAGCCAACTTCTCAACTTGCCCTGCCACCTTCAAAGATTTGTGAACATGCACACCCAGGTCCTTCTGCTCTTGCACCCCCCTCAAAACAGTACCATTTAGATTATACTGCCTCTCCATGTTGTTCCTCCCAAAAGATATCACTTAACACTTATCCGCATTAAATTGCATCTGCCTGCCCATTTCACCAGCCTATCTAAGTCCTCCTGAAGACTGTTATTATCTTCCTCACTATTTACTATGTATCATCCGCAAACTTTGAATTGTACTCCCTATCCCCAAGTCCAGGTCATTTATATATAACAAGAAAAGCAATGGTCCTAATACAGACACCTGGGGGACCCCACTGCATACTTCTCTCCAGTCAGAAAAACATCTGTTCACCAATACTCTCTGCCTCCTATCCCTTAGCCAGTTACGCACCCAAGTTACCACCGTCCCTTTAATCCCATGTACTTATATTTTCAGAAAAAATCTGTTATGTGGAACTTTATCAAATGCCTTTTGAAAATCATCTAATATACTACCTTCATCAATCCTCTCTGATACTTCGAAGAACTCAATCAGGTTAGTCAGACATGATTTGCCTTTAACAAATCTGTGCTGGCTGTCCCTTATGCTTCTCCAAGTGAGAATTAATTTTGTCCTTGACAATGGTCTCTAGTAGTTTTCCCACCACTGATGTTAGGCTGACAGGCCTGTATTACCAGGTTTATCCCTCTCCCCTTTTTTGAACAGGGGTGTAACTTTTGCAATCCTTCAGTTCTCTGGCACCACTCCCATATCCAAGGAGGATTGAAAGATTGTGGTCAGAGCTTCAGCTATCTCCACCCTTGCTTCCATCAGCAACCTAGGATGCACCCCATCTGGACCAGGTGACTTGTTAACTTTGAGTGATGCCAACCTATTCAGCAGCACCTTTAATTTTATTAACCAAATTAGAGCTGCTGAAAATCTAATGCAGGGACAGATTTTAAAAAGGACAAATTTGCAAAGAGGGCAGACAAATTGGGCAAGGTTGACTGGGTGGTCCTAATCAGCGGGGATAATAGCAACACTGACTAAAATTGGAATCCTTTTAAAACCAAGGCAGTCATGCATGTCCCTAGGGTTAAAAGGACACACAATAAAACAAAACCAAATGGTTAACTGGTCTTGCTAAAAGATAAATTAGATTAAAGCAAAAATATTTTTACAAGTTTATGGTAAATAACTCTCAAAAGATTAAGGACTCAGCTGATGGCTTTCAGTGAGGCCAAAAGTACATGGAAGCAGATGATAGTAGATAGGTTTGGTAGTGATAGCTAGCTCTTTTCAGCTAAGTTAGGAGTCAAGAGGGCCATTAAGACAGACAATTGAGGGATTCTGCAGGGCAGATTTGGGTGGAATGCCAGGATATGCTGGAGATTTTAAATGGCTACTTTCATCACTCTTCACCACTTATAACGCTGGGTTACCAGCAATACAAAGGATAAACACTAAAATCCAAGTGTTAAAGTGGATGTGGATATAATTCTTGGGTCAAAAACAAACTTGCAGAGTTTTTTCTTGAATTAGCCTAAGGTTTTTTCTCTGCTTTTTTTATTTCATCCAAGGAGATTGTGAGACTTCTGAGGAAGGGAGGATGCAAGGAACCGGAGAGGTAGTGTGTATAAGTTACACCGTGCCTGCATGGAACAGCTGTTCATTTTCCTGTCCTTTTTGTATGTTCATATCGTGTTTAAGGACCTTGCAAAGGAAAAGTGGATTGGATAAGGGGCAGCAGTTAAAGAGAAAGCTTTTTGAGGAGGGTGATGACAGCATTTTGAAGGGGATGAGATAAGTGCCCACACAAAGGATGCCATTAAAAGTGCTGGCGTGCTCAGCAGAAGGAGATAAAGTTGAGTGGTCAGGGCTGGGGGGGTGGGGGGGGAGGGAAGAGATGGATCAAAAGTTAGAGTAATTGGGGTTGGACTGGAGTGAGAGAAATGCTGGAGGGAATACAGAATGAGTGGGGGTGGGGGGGAAGAATCGGTGAGGCAGCCAAACAACAGTCTCTATAGTTGAGATATAGGGCTCGATTTTAAAAGTAAAAAAAGGGTGGGTCAATTGAAAATTGCCAACATTTCAGACCCGCCTCCAACCCGTCCATTTCCAGGTTTCACGGGGTCAGGACGAGGGGCAGGCGACCAACCTGCTCCCAGGAGGCGGGGCGGGCCTTAAAATCTTTCAAGATGGCTTCAGGCCTCTAATTTTCACTAATTCCTGATTTCAAACCCGGGGGGCCGGGATTCCCGGGCCTTTTGTTTTACACCTCGTGAAAGGAGGCGCAAAGGCCCGAGACTAATAGGTAGGTGCCTCGAGAGGCACACTTGTGGGCCCAGTGGAGCAGGAGTGCTTACCGCAGATCCAAACAAGCCTGCCTGCACCGACCCTCCCCCTCCGACCCCCAATCCCCCGGCCCTCCCCCATCGACCCCCGATCCCCCAGCCCTCCCCCTCCCTCCCCCTCTGACCCCCCGGCCCTCCCCCTCTGACCCTTCCCCTCCGACCCCCAATCCCCGGCCGTCCCCTTCAACGATCACGGACCCCCATGATGACCCCCAATCCTGCCCCACCCATGACTGACCCCCGATCCCGACCCCCATGCCCACCCCATCCATGCAAACGCAGACTTACCTGAAGACATCTTCTCCCTGGCTGCTCTCCGACAAAAAAATTAAAAGACGTCCGTACGTCAAAATCGTAAGGATCTCACATTGACCCCCGCCCCCTTCCCGGCTCAGTTTTAAAATCACCCCCAAAATGTCCTTAAGTTTCTCACATTTGGCATTAAGATGTGATGGAGGAGGTCAGAAGAGGATTGACCCTCCCCTCCAAGGTGGTAGGAAAATTTGACCATTCTCATTGAAGCATACAAAATTCTTACCGGGCTCGACAGGACAGATGCAGGGAGAATGTTTCCCCTGGGTGGGGAGTCTAGAACCAGGGGTCACAGTCTCAGTAGCAGTAGTGGGATAGGATATGGAAATGGGAAATTTAGTCCGTTGGGAAAATTATTTTGAGTTGGCCTTGTCAATGATTGAAACTTCAGAGGTGGCATGACAGTAAGATCAAATGGTAGTCATGGGTGTGTGAGTTTACAAACCTATTTTTTTCCAATTTGCTAAAAGAAACATCAGATCTAATTGAACTTTGTGTATTTAAAAAAAATACAAGCGAAGAGCAACTTCCCAACAGGTTTTACATGATTAAACATATTTGGTACCTGCAGTTCTTTTCCAAAATGCATCCTTGTAATCCTCTTATCAGCCATTTTTCTGCCAGCCTCTGAAAATTAAAAAGTATATTATTTATTTTTATATGATGTTGAAGGGCACAACTTTCAGCATTACTTAAGCTTTTTGCCAGATCTCGTGAAAGAATAGCAGCCCCTTGATTCAAGGCGGTTCTGGGAGGCACAGCTAGAGCTAATTCACTTTTTTTTGCATCAGATTGGTATAACCCATCTATGTAAAAGGCCTGAGTTGAAAAAACCCAGAGTTCTCCGAAGGCTGGAGTTGGTTACAGAGATAAGGAAGGGCGATGGCCATGGAAGGCTATGAACATGAGGACGAGAATTTGAAGCGTTGGTACTTCGAGGGAGGTGATGATGAGGTAGAGCTGGATGTCGTCAGCATACATGTTGAATCTGTCTTCATGTCTTTGAATGATGTCCCCGAGGGGCAACATGTAGATGAGAAATAGGAGGGGGTCAAGGACAGATTCTTTGGGGATTCCAGATGTAACGGTGCTGGGTGAGAAAGAAGATATTGCAAAACATTCTATGGGTATGACTGGATAGACAAGAGTGGAACCAAGCGAGGGCAGTCCAACCCAGCTGGACAACAATGGACAGGCGTTGGTGGAGGATGCTAGTCAATCATGTCAAAGGTAACGGAGAGGTCAAGGAGGACGAGAAGGTTAATGCACCATGGTCACAGTCAGAGAACGTCATTTGTGATTTTGCCTAACGCTCTTTCAGTGTTCTGGCAAGGGCAGAAAACTGATTCAAGAGGTTCAAACATGGAGTTGCAGGAAAGACGGGCACGGATTTAAGATTCGACAACACGTGGAGAAGAAAGGATGACTGGAGATGGAGAGGCAGTTTATAAGAACAGAGCAGTCAGGCATGGGCTTTTTGAGAGGGAGAGATGAAGGAGATTTGAAAAAGAGGGCAGAAACCCATTACATTGCCAGCTAGCATGAGATGGGGGGGAAGGGTGAGGGAGGGGGGAAGGAAATTAGGGGGGAAGGAAATTAGAGGGGCAGGCGGCCATCAGCGCAAACATTGGGCAAGACAGCGCTTGGTGTTGTGGACCAGACCCTCAGCCACACACCACAGGTGGCTTCTCCCTCCTCCCCAACCTCTCTCTCTCACTGACTCGTTCGCTCTCCCTCCCGCTCCCCGTCGCCACACTTCCCCGCCCCTCCCTCGCACGCCCCGCCCCTCCCTCGCTCCCCCCTTGCTTCACACTTCCGCTCCACTCTCCCCTCCGCACTCCCCTCTGCCGAGCCCCCTCGCCGCCACACCAGCCCCAGGCCTCAACCCAACCACCTCACACTCACCCTCACCCCCCCAACCCCCTGCCGCGCTCAGCCTCTCCCTCCAACCCCCTGCCTCGCTCACCCTCTCCCCCCAAATCCCTGCCTCGCTCACCCTCTCCCTCCAACCCCCTGCCTCGCTCACCCTCTACCCTCCAACACCCTGCTCGCTCACCCACTTCCCCCAACCCCCTGCCTCGCTCACCATCTCCCCCCAACCCCCTGCCTCGCTCACCCTCTCCCCCCAACCCCCTGCCTCGCTCACCCTCTCCCCCCAACCCCCTGCCTCGCTCACCCTCTCCCCCCAACCCCCTGCCTCGCTCACCCTCTCCCCCCCAACCCCCTGCCTCGCTCACCCTCTCCCCCCCAACCCCCTGCCTCGCTCGCTCTCTCCCCCCATCACTCTCTCTCTCCCTCCCCAGTCTCTCTCTCCCTCTCCAGTCTCTCTCTCCCTCTCCAGTCTCTCTCTCCCTCTCTCCCCCTCTCCAGTCTCTCTCTCTCTCTCTCCCCCATCTCTCTCTCTCTCTCCCTCCCCAGTCTCTCTATCCCCCTCTCCAGTCTCTCTCTCTCTCTCCCTCTCCAGTCTCTCTCTCCCTCTCCCTCTCCCTCTCCAGTCTCTCTCTACCTCCCCAGTCTCTCTCTCTCTCCCTCCCCAGTCTCTCTCTCTCTCCCTCCCCAGTCTCTCTCTCTCTCTCCCTCCCCAGTCTCTCTCTCTCTCTCCCTCCCCAGTCTCTCTCTCTCTCTCTCCCTCCCCAGTCTCTCTCTCTCTCCCCTCTCCAGTCTCTCTCTCTCCCCCTCTCCAGTCTCTCTCTCTCCCCCTCTCCAGTCTCTCTCTCTCCCCCTCTCCAGTCTCTCTCTCTCCCCCTCTCCAGTCTCTCTCTCTCCCCCTCTCCAGTCTCTCTCTCTCCCCCTCTCCAGTCTCTCTCTCTCCCCCTCTCCAGTCTCTCTCTCTCCCCCTCTCCAGTCTCTCTCTCTCCCCCTCTCCAGTCTCTCTCTCTCCCCCTCTCCAGTCTCTCTCTCTCCCCCTCTCCAGTCTCTCTCTCTCCCCCTCTCCAGTCTCTCTCTCTCCCCCTCTCCAGTCTCTCTCTCTCCCCCTCTCCAGTCTCTCTCTCTCCCCCTCTCCAGTCTCTCTCTCTCCCTCCCCAGTCTCTCTCTCTCCCTCCCCAGTCTCTCTCTCTCCCTCCCCAGTCTCTCTCTCTCCCCCTCTCCAGTCTCTCTCTCTCCCCCTCTCCAGTCTCTCTCTCTCCCCCTCTCCAGTCTCTCTCTCTCCCCCTCTCCAGTCTCTCTCTCTCCCCCTCTCCAGTCTCTCTCTCTCTCTCCCTCCCCAGTCTCTCTCTCTCTCTCCCTCCCCAGTCTCTCTCTCTCTCTCTCCCTCCCCAGTCTCTCTCCCTCTCCCTCTCCAGTCTCTCTCTCTCCCTCTCCAGTCTCTCTCTCTCCCTCTCCAGTCTCTCTCTCTCCCTCTCCAGTCTCTCTCTCTCCCTCTCCAGTCTCTCTCTCCCCCTCTCCAGTCTCTCTCTCTCCCCCTCTCCAGTCTCTCTCTCTTCCTCTCCAGTCTCTCTCTCCCCCTCTCCAGTCTCTCTCTCCCCCTCTCCAGTCTCTCTCTCCCCCTCTCCAGTCTCTCTGTCCCCCTCTCCAGTCTCTCTCTCCCCCTCTCCAGTCTCTCTCTCTCCCCCTCTCCAGTCTCTCTCTCTCCCCCTCTCCAGTCTCTCTCTCTCCCCCTCTCCAGTCTCTCTCTCTCCCCCTCTCCAGTCTCTCTCTCTCTCCCCCTCTCCAGTCTCTCTCTCTCTCCCCCTCTCCAGTCTCTCTCTCTCTCCCCCTCTCCAGTCTCTCTCTCTCTCCCTCTCTCCCCCTCTCCAGTCTCTCTCTCTCTCTCTCCCTCCCCAGTGTCTCTCTCTCTCTCTCTCTATCACCCTCTCCCTCTCCAGTCTCTCTCTCTCCCTCTCCAGTCTCTCTCTCTCCCTCTCCAGTCTCTCTCTCCCCGGCTCTCCAGTCTCTCTCTCTCCCCCTCTCCAGTCTCTCTCTCTCCCCCTCTCCAGTCTCTCTCTCTCCCCCTCTCCAGTCTCTCTCTCTCCCCCTCTCCAGTCTCTCTCTCTCCCCCTCTCCAGTCTCTCTCTCTCCCCCTCTCCAGTCTCTCTCTCTCCCCCTCTCCAGTCTCTCTCTCTCCCTCTCCAGTCTCTCTCTCTCCCCCTCTCCAGTCTCTCTCTCTCCCCCTCTCCAGTCTCTCTCTCTCCCCCTCTCCAGTCTCTCTCTCCCCCTCTCCAGTCTCTCTCTCTCCCCCTCTCCAGTCTCTCTCTCTCTCTCCCTCCCCAGTCTCTCTCTCTCTCTCCCTCCCCAGTCTCTCTCTCTCTCTCTCCCTCCCCAGTCTCTCTCCCTCTCCCTCTCCAGTCTCTCTCTCTCCCTCTCCAGTCTCTCTCTCTCCCTCTCCAGTCTCTCTCTCTCCCTCTCCAGTCTCT